>NC_082687.1:99974772-100628698 GCF_949987515.2 Delphinus delphis | reverse complement strand
CCGTGCTGTGAAGAAGCTCAGGCTACACAGAAAGGCCTTGTGTATGTTTTCCAGCTGTCAAACTACATCAACTTCCAATCACATGAATAAGGATGCCTCCAGATGATTCCAGGCCCCAGCCATGACATTATACCAGTCTTCAAACCTTCCCAGCTGAGGCCCTAAACATTAGGGAATTGAGACAAATCCTCCCACTATGAGATGACCAAATTCCTAACCCACAGAACCTGTAAACATAAGAAAATGCTTGTTTTACTCTACCGAGTTTTGGGGTGGTTTGTTATGCAGTAATTATATCTGGAGCCCTATCCCTGGCATTCTCTTCCTCACCCCCATGCTTGGAAAGTTGCTAATTTTTTTTTTTTTTTCGGTACACGGGCCTCTCACTGTTGTGGCCTCTCCCATTGTGAAGCACAGACTCCGGACATGCAGGCTCAGTGGCCATGGCTCACGGGCCCAGCCGCTCCGCGGCATGTGGGATCTTTCCAGACTGGGGCACGAACCCGTGTCCCCTGCATCGGCAGGCAGACTCTCAACCACTGCGCCACCAGGGAAGCCTGCTAATTTATTTTTGATTCAGGTTTCCATGTAATTAATCCATGTATGTTCTTTCTTTGTGGATGTCTCAGTGTCCTGTACTCTGCTGTGAACTCCATGAGGGCAGAAGCGTGTCCTATTCACATCTGCTGCTCTGACAGCTAGCACATGGTAAACAAGTGCTCATCTGTGAAGGAATAAATCAATAAATGAATAACATTACAAGTGAGATTTCTATAAGATAGTGAGAACATGGTATATGGGCATCGAAAAAAGGATAAAGTATGAATATCGGGGGGAATATCAATAGCATCAAAAATATATCAATAGCAGATATTAGACATAAGCCTGAAGTTCTGGGATTTGGAAACCAGGAACTGGAGCTATGGATGAGAAAAACATCTGGCCTTAGAATCAGGAAAATAGAGAACAGATATGAAAGGAAGTTGGGATTTTAACTTGGGGGAACTAGAGCAGAACTGTGGTTCAAGATAGGAGTTTTATATCTAAAGGAGGATATTGAGAACAGAGTCAACCTGGGGTACTCATGACAGGCTGACTCGTGATTGGGCCAGGAATTTCTCATCTTGAAGCCCCATTCATCCTGGAAATTGGGCTCAAGTTAAACACACATGATAGCCCATTGGTCCAGCTGAGCTGACAGAATACACCCTAGGAAGTTGGGCACAAGGAAAGTCAGCTTAAGTGTTCATCTTCATCACTATGATTACCGGATTCCCCTTCTCCAAAGGAATTTGGACCATTTTTCTTCTCCACTTTATCTATTCACTGGTCCATGGTCTTGGGAAATGTAAAGTTCCTTTTTATTACTGTACTTCCTTCATTTATTTCTTCCAGGAAAAGAGATGTAATGTCCATGTAGGAAATTTTTACAGGAGTAATAAGGTATAGAGGGTGGGGTGGCTACTCCTACTACCTCTGAGCTGCCTGTGAATTTACAGGGATCCAATCCAAGGTCAGAAAGTGAAGACAAGATGAAAGGCAACAGTCATGGTTCCATCAACAGAGGGGATCAATATACATAGATCATGTAGAGTTACCATATATTTGGTTCCCTGATGTTAATTCTTAAAATTAATTAAGAAATCTTCCAAGTGACTGTTTATTTTACCATATTTGGCTGTCTGATGATTGTTCAGTGCAGATGGTATGTCCATAAGTAACATAGGTCTCTGCCCCTTGATTAAACTTTTTTTCCCATGGTTAAAGGAATCAACTCAGATTGCCCTTAAATTGTACTTCTCTTATCACACCTTCTACTGATCCTTTTCACCAAACAACTTACTTCCAGTTTCTCTCCTTTGTAATTTCTTTTCCCAGCCTCCTAACTTGTTGGTTATATTCTTCTTCCTTACTTGCACCTGGCTAAATATTTCTCATCTAGATTCATGGAATTCTAGATTCACGGAATACTTCTTTCAGGAAATCTTTTCAAACTGGGTTAGGAAGCATATTAATCCAAGATTATTAGTGCCCTTGGCAATTCATTAAGGTTATGTGCTCATTTCCCTGTTCTGGCAACTTGTCAGTGAGCTACTCAGGGAAGAGGGACTGAATATTCTTAGTTATTGTGCATCTATGATGTGTTAGATGTGCTGGGATCATGTTAATATTTATTCAGCTGAGAAAAAATTACCACCTTCTTATTCTTTTCAAGTACAATATCTTGTTTAGTGCCTCATGACCATGCTGGAAGGTGCATTATTAGAGTCATAGAGGAAGCTTAAAGGACTTATGTGGTAAATTAAAGCCTGTGATTTGTCCTAATACCACATGCTCTTCAGAAACACAAAAGAGGAAGAGCCTAATGAAGTCACTATTTTGGTTTATATGGAAAAACATGGTTAGAGTGAGCTTTTTATTTTCAGTTCATTTTTGTTTCTTTGGCAACCATTGGCTGACACTTTCAACTAATACACAAACTTATCTGATGCTCTTCACCTAATGTACCAGTTGGTAATAATTTATCTGCTAACCCAATACATATAACTTATCTAACGTATTAAATAAAAATTCAACCAAGGTACCCGTTGGTTTGCATGTGTAGAAATTAACTCAATTTCCATGATACCCAAGTGGCCAGATTTTAAAAGGACCTGAAAAATGGAATTTCATTTTTCTGTTACGGTTAACATTTTGACCAGGCCATTGCCATAATCTCATCTCATTATTCTCACTACCATTTATTAAGGGCTAATTCTGTGCCATACACTGAACTGAGCATCATGCAAGCATTTCATCATTCGGTTCTCATTTGGGAGAATACAATTTATGCCCATTTTAAAGAGGAGAAAACCAATTCTTAGATCAGTTCAATAAAACACTCAGAATGAGGTTACGGGTTTTAAAGTTAGGGTTTTCATAAAGATCTGTCAGTCTCTAGAAGCTACACTCAAAACTAGTAAGCTCCTCAAATTTGACTCAAACTTAAGTATTTCAGTATAATTCTACATATTTTCAAAATTATGCTTTTATTTTTTTCTAAACACTTTTCCATTCATTATCCCAGTGGATTTTCACCTCGATTCTGAGCTGGGCAGTTCAAGAAAAGACTAAGAAATAAGAGGGTCATTCAATGATTAAGAGGGAGAGCCAGCACTGGGAACTGGGTTTCCTGACTCATCCCAAGGCTCAGTCACTTGAGAGGATCATTTTAGTCAAGAGCTTTATCACTTAAGTACCCTGGTGGTCTCCCCAAATGAATGCTTCTTCATCCTCCAACAAATTCCTTCTGTATCTTCTCCCTCTTATTTTATTTAGAAAGAATATCTCCTTTTAATGTCCATTTTCCACTGCATTAAGGTTGAGAAGTAGCTTTACTGTGAAAAGAAAAAATAATTACTTCTGTACAGGAAAGGAAACCATCAACAGACTAAAAAACGCAGCCTACTGAATGGGAAAATATTTTTAAATTATATACATGATAAGGCGTTAATATCCAAAATATGTAAATAATACAAACAACTCAATAACAAAAAGAAAACAATTTGCTAAAAAAATGGTAGAAGAGCTGATAAACATTTTTTCAAGGAAGCTATAAACATGGCCAACAGGTACATGTAAAGATGCTCAACATCACCAATCATCATAGAAATATGCAAATATGCATATTTGCAAATTCCTGTTTGCATATGCAAATCAAACCACCTTGAGACATCACCTCATACCTGTTAGAATGGCTATCATCAACAAGACAAAAAATAACAAATGTTGGTGAGGATATGGAGAAAAGGAAATCCTTGTGCACTGTTGGTGGGGATGTGAATTGGTGCAGCCAATGTGGAAAACAGTATGAAGTTTCCTCAAAAAATTAAAACTAGAACTACCATATGATACAGCAATTCCACTTCTGAGTATTTAACTGAAGAAAATGAAAACAATAACTTGAAAAGATATCTGTAACCCCATGTTCACTGCAGCATTATTTACAATAGGTAATATATGGAAATAACCTAAGTGCCCATCAATGGATGAATGGATAAAGGAATCGTGGTATATATATATATATATCTTAATACAATGGAATATTATTCAGCCATAAAAAGGAGTGAAATCTTGCCATTCTTGGCAAGTCCAATATATTTAGACTGCAAGGGTACTATGCTAAGTGAAATAAGTCAAACAGAAAAAGACAAATACCATATGATCTCACTTATATGTGGAATATAGAACAAAAACAAACAAACTCACAGATACAGAGAACAGATTGGTGGTGGTCAGAGGAGGGATGTAGGAGTGGTCAAGGTGTGAGATAAATAGGTAAATGGGGTCAAAAGCTACAAACTTTCAGTAATAAAGCAAATAAGTCATGGAATGTAATGTACAGGATGGTGACTATAGTTAATAATACTGTATTGCACATTTGATAGTTGCTAAGAGAGTAGATCTTAAAAAATTCTCATCACAAGCAAAAAATTTTGTAACTACATAAGAGGGTGTGTGCTAACTAGATTTATTGTGGTGATTGTTTCTCAATGTATACAAATATCAAATCATCTGTTGTATACCTGAAACTAATATAATGTTATATGTCAATTACACCTCAATTTAAAAAAATAAGCAGTTAAAAAAAGAAAAATAATAGCTGCTCTGAAGTGCAAACTGCAGGCTAAAAAATACTTCCAACTGGTATAATAGCCACCATTTTATACATGCTCACAGGGGTTGTACAAGGTAATGTAGATCTTAGGGATTTAGAACCTAAATACACCCACTTTTTGATGTTGAGAGCACAGCCAGTTTCCCTTGAATACTCACTAAATGGAAAGATTGACCCCTAAATCATAACCATCAAGATATAAAATAATGATGTATGTGTACATTTTGTGTTTAAAAGTTGTATATGAACATCTGAAACTATCTTTAATAATCATAGCGTGCAGAGCAGGAGTAAAGTACCTTAATTATATATTAGTTTTTCAAAAAATGACTATATATCTAAACATTTTAATGTATATTGGATTGAAATATGTGGTATGTAGGAATATTTTCAGTATGAAAATGATGAACTCAGACAATGCAGTCATAAAGAAAGATAGGTACAATCATTTCTCAAGAATTGAAAACCCAACCTTTGAGGATCCTGGTTATATGTTAAGACCCTGTGACAAAGCCTTGGAGATATTTCTGTTCCCCAAGATGGTGTGAAGAGAAAAACTTAACATGTATTTAGCAAAGCTATGGGCCAAGGCATCTTGTTTAAAGAATGATCTCATTTAAGTCTTATTACTATTCTGTGAGATAGCATTTTCCCATTTTATGGATGAGAAAATTACAGCTCAGAGAGGTTTAACACCCATTATGTTCACACAGCTAGCAAGTAAATTCAGATCTGCTTGACACCACTGGTTTATCCTCTCTGTGTGATAGTCATTTGATATTTTTAAACTTGGAATATGGATTTAAACACACACACACACACACACACACACACACACTCTCTCTCTCTCTCTCTCTGTAAAAAATTAATTCTATTTCAAACAAAACCACACAATGTTCCAGCCCAAACAGTCTGTATTTATTTCTTACTCATGAGCAACCGTCCTATCACTTCTGAAGGAAGGCAGTGGGGTGCATGGATGTTGGGTCCTGTCAAACCTACATCTCCCATCTTAATGGGAGGCTCCCAAGGAACATGAGTGGAATCTTTGGGACACAGAACACAACATGAAAGCCCCTGATATGATCTAAGAGACTTGCTTGTTTTGTTTATAAGGAGCCAGGATTAGAGATCCAGAAAACCTGTCTCCTGGCTCAGATCACCCAGTTTGATTCACGGTCTGAGCTTACTGAACTTCATCCCTTACACTTAAACAAGATTCATCTAGTATGGGGATCAGCACCCAGCACACAGTGGGGCCTCAACAGACACTCTGTGTATAAATGAAGCTATAGTAAAGTAGTACCATCTATTTAAGGGCACTCAACAGATACTAATTTAATTTATTCCTCACCACTCTGGGTTTGTCACATTAACCTTTTTTTAAAATTATTTTATTTAATTAATTAATTTTTTATTTTATTTATTTATTTATTTATTTATTTTGTGGTACATGGGCCTCTCACTGTTGCGGCCTCTCCCGTTGCGGAGCACAGGCTCCGGACGCGCAGGCTCAGCGGCCATGGCTCACGGGCATAGCCGCTCCGCGGCATGTGGGATCTTCCCGGACCGGGGCACGAACCCATGTCCCCTGCATCGGCAGGTGGACTCTCAAGCACTGCGCCACCAGGAAAGCCCTAATTAATTTATTTTTTATACAGTATGTTCTTATTAATTATCTATTTTATACATATTAGTGTATATATGTCAATCCCAAACTCCCACATTAACCTTATTTTTTAAAGGAAAGTCTTTGACTCTGGTGGTTTAAGACACTTATTTATGATCACAGTGTTGTTACATGGATGAACTGGGATTCAAACAGAATAGATCTAAATCTGGTATACTTTTGGAAAGCAACTACCTACTCTCTGCAGGTATTGGGAGAACAAAACGACGTGGACAATTCGATATGGAAGTCTCTTCACAAGAGTGTAATTGACTATGTAAATATAAAACATTATATTTATTTCAATATTGCCTGCTTTTCCTAAAAGGCTTTCACTCCACCTAGTCAAATTGATGATCCAGTCAATGTCGCAGGCTGCACACGTGGTAGAGAATTATCTCTAAATGTGAAACGTGCAGAGCGCATTGTTGGGATGGGGTTTTGGGGCGGCCGCTACTTTTGCCACTCAGCAACTTCAACCAGAGGCATCATTCTCTCTTGCAAAGGTAGCTCTGCCCTTAAACAATTGTACGACATTATGCAAATTACAGGACTCCATGAAAGTCAATTTCTTCATTCCTAAACCAAGAGCAATGATATGTCTCTCATAAGCTCATGATGTGATCAGTAAGGAGGATAAGAGCTGAGCTGGGAGTCAGACTGCTTGGGGTGCGACCCAGTTTTCCCACTCATGAATAACAGTGTTAAATTATTGTATCAATAAAAATAGTATTAAAAGAGTTAATACACGAAGAGCACCAAGAATATGGTCAGCCTAACACAACTCTTGATGTCAAGTGCTCAAGAATTGTTGGCTATGGATGTTTTAAAATGATCTCCTGTGTTAGTGACACCTAGCACAAGATTTGACACTGCCTGTAGAAGTGGTGGCATACAGAGTTGACATTTTTCAGTTCACAAGATGCTGTCATGAGCTCCCATTCATTTCATCTTCACAACCATCCTATCAGACTGGGGCTGAGCATAGTACTCTGTTGTGGCTGATCCTGCTGCCACTGCCAGATGTCAGGGGACCCGCAGCTCACTCAGACCTTTACTCTGCCTGGCTGCCTGCTGCCACACTTAGGCTCCCCAGGGAGCATGAAAAGGACAGCACGACTACACACCTGAGCTAAACCTGAGCCTCGCTGCATCCCTGAATTCTGCAGCCTTCTCGTCCTGGGGCTCAGTGCAGACTCTGCAAGGATCCCTTTGCACCTTCAACTCAGAGTCTTATATTCATTCCAAAATGGGTTCCTCTGTACGCTTAGCTGTAGAGAGGCTCAGCAATTTCTTGTGTTGTTGTTGTTGGTATGGTTGCTATTATTGCTTATAACATCATGGTCAAGTAAGATTAATAAATACTGCAAGTCATAATAATTTTTAAGCTTCTGAAAAATCTTGCAGAAACCTTGCGGTATTTCCCAAGCGTAAACGCATAATTTTCAGTTTTTATATTGCAAAACCACTTATGTAACTTTAAAAGCACACAAAGTGATGTATAGTTTTCATATATATATTACATATACTATATACATATATATGTATATGTAATTGGAAAAATAATAAAATTTTGAGATAGCCAATCCCACCTTAAGATTTTTGATACCTTTGTAGAGGAATTAATAGGAGTAGGACAGGGTAAATATTGGCTTCAACAGCACATAGAATTTTTTTAAATGGTTATTTCATGATATTGTATTGTGCTATCTCAAGAATGTCCTGCTTAAGAGTTGTCTTTCTTTTTCAATACCATTTCTCAATTTTAACAAGTGCTCTGTGAAAGTCCTGTTTATGCCATTTCTGGTATTTCTGTGGGTTCTGATTTGGAGGGCTCACAGCTTTGCCCAGGGATATACTGATGAGAAAAGATGCCTGTATTTTACCATCACCCCTGCACAGGTTTTTCAGGGAAATGTCCAGCAGAATCCATTCCTGTCAGATGAAAGTCAAGGCCACATTCTCCTGTCATGGATCCATCCAATGGCTTTCAGGAGTCCAATCACCATCTCTTCTTCATTCGTGCTCCCTTCTAAGAGACAAGAAGGATGCTGAATAAACAGGCAGACCAGAGTTTCCTGTAAAATGGAGCAGCTTCAGGGCAGAAGATTCAGGATGAAACATGTGGGTTTACTCTCTTCCAGATTCTTCTTTTTTGGAAAGTCGTAGAGAATATTGGAATATTCTCCTTTTCTCCATAGGATCCTCTTTGAGAAATGCTGCCATGGAGATCAGGACAAGCTTCAGCAGCCATCTGATGATGCCCCTTTTCTCTGAAACCCATCACAGCCTCCAGCACCTCCCCAAAGGAAAACTAACTTAGCCTGGAATTACACCCTGGTATCAGGGAAATAAGGACCAAGCATAAATAGCAAAATGAAATTGATCCCTTTGCTCCTCCCACCAGTATTGCATTCCCTTTATAGGCACCTATTTTAGTGTTTGGAGGCTTTTCCATTACTATTTGATGTATGTCAGTTGATGTATGTTAGTAATCTTAATCAATTTCAGAAAAAAAAACAAACAAACAGTAAGCAAATGACAGAATTAGGCCTTGGGACTTGAGGCAAAAGGAGCAAGGTTCCTAATCTTCCAATTTGTGTCCTCAAAATTAAGGGTGAGGGTGAGGACTGTGAAGGGAAGTGAGTGATGATGACCAACATTACACGAACATCCACTTGGTACCAAGATCTGTATTAGACAGAGACCTTAATCTTCCTTCTGAGGGGCTTGCCTGTAAGGTGCTACAGGTAAGAGTTCCTCCAGAAAAGGAAGACCTTGGATTTTTCTTCATTTTTTCATTAATTTATTTGTCAAAATCTATACTATTGTGTCATAGATTGATGAATGCTTTCTCCGGTTAATCATTTATAAAGAGAGGAAGGAGAAGGGTGGAAAGGTCTGCATAGGTAAATTGAGATGAAATTCCCAAACAAAATCAAGAGACTGATAATAAGTCTGAAAGATGATACAACAGTAGAAATTGCCCATAAATTAAAAGCAGGTGCTATGAACTGAATGTTTGTGTCTCCCCAAAGTTCATATATTGAAGCCTTAATCATCCATGTGATGGTATTTGGAAGTGGTGCCTTTGGGACATAATTAGGTCATGAGGGTGGAGCCCCCATGAGAGATTACTGCCCTCATAAGAAGAGACATGAGAGAGATGATATTTCTTTCTGACATCTGAGGATACGGTAAAAAGGCAGCTGTCTGTAAAATGGGAAGCGGGTCCTCAACAGACACCAAATCTGCCAGCACCTTGATCTTGGACTTCCCAGATCTCAGAACTGTGAGAAATAAAGGTCTGTTGTTTAAACCACCCAGTCTATGATATTTTGTTTTAGCAGCCAGGCTAAGACAACAGGAATCACATGTGTGAGTACCTTTTGTTGAATTCCTAGCCCTGTGAATGCAGCTCCAGGGTTAGGAAAGGTTTAACTCAAAACGAATTCATCATTAGAATATTTTCTAACTTTAATTTCATCAATATCCTACATTCATTTTACATTATTGCTCCTCAAGTAATTGTGCATCTATTGCTCCATATCTGGTTATCAAAAGTGCTGTGGGCTAGGCTGATGCTATTAGTAGCATTGAATATGTGGGAAAGGGGGTAAAATCCTGCCCAAGGTCATGCTATCTAAGTGGTACAGTCAGAACTAAATCAAAATGCTCATCTTCTTTTCTTCACAACATGTTCATTCTTAATCTAAGTGTGTTATATGGAACCAAAACTTAATAACCAACATGATGCTCCACTCATATTAGGTGTATATAAAAAATAAACACATAAATAGATTAAGTTGCTTAATTGAGATAACATTTTTTTCTGTTTGAAAGGCTACTTTTCCTCCTCTGTGGAGACATATCAATGGCAGCCTGCTAACTTTCTCATCAAAGTATGACTCTGTTGTTTGTTTTCATCCCAAAGTATCGCAAGAGTGATTTTTCTACTATCTTTTCACTTTTTCCCATGGTGGGAAAAATCCTCCTGTGAAATGCCCTGGAAAATAGGATTTGGACCTTTGATTAACAGCAGGTTGATTTTATTTTGTGGTGGTGTAAATTAATCTCACTATGTTCAGAAAGTCCTGTCCCCATAGGATCTTATCTTTTGTGTACTTCAAAGAACAGCTCCTAAGTCTGGGAAGCTGTGAAGACTCAGTGTTAACACTGAAAAGTAATAGCTTTGGTTATATGCAATCAAAGGCAGGTTTTGAGGTCAAATTGTCTTTTTTCATTGTTTTATTTAGAATCAAAGAGGTTCAAAGTACTAAGCACTTATTAGCATTTCACACTTTGTCCTAGGTATGTTTCTTCAATTATACCTACCTCTCTTGTGTCCCTGCCCCAGCCCTCTTCCCATTTGGCTTACTCTTATTCTTTCATTAAGTCATTGACTAATTATCTCTTCCTCAGAAAATATACCTTGATTCCTCCATACATTTGTCACCACTCAACACCCAAACAATGTCAGATACCAACCCTCCCCTCACCTTTTGGTGTTCCTGTAGCTTCTGTACATACATCCTATGAGCAGACAGCATGACAACTGTTAACTGTGCACTTAACTCTCTCCCACGTAGATTATGCACTCCTTGAGAATAAAAACGAAAACATTGTAACTTCTCTCACTGCCAAAGGTTGACAGAATACTTGATATTTAGTAAACCTTCAACACATAGTTATTGAATATGATGAATGAGTGAGGAAATAAGTGAATGAATGATTGCCCTTAATCTCCAGAACAACCATCATGATAGATAATAGAGCTTAAAATTTTGAGATGAAAAAGCTAAGAATCAGAAAGCTTAACTCATAACAATGGCTATACACATAGTAAATTGTCAAGCTAAAATTAAAATCCAAGGTTTTATTATTTCAAATCTGATTCTACCTAGCTGCAGAACTTACAGATTAATGTTGGGAAAAATATAGTTGTGATTGTCAATTCTTGTATAATGACTGAAGCCAGCAAGTGTAGCTTGGGAGATATTCTACTTTTTTTAATGGTACAAGATTTGACAACTAAGGAAATTCTGAAAGAGGTGTCTCAGAAATAATACTTCTATTGAAATCAAGAAGGGAGCTGAAAACTCTACCCTCTGAAAAGCCAAAGAAAACAAGACAGCAAGACTCAAAGGATGATGATCTAGTGTTAAAAAATAATAAGAATTATGGATGGTAAAGTCCAAGGACTTCTGAGAAGGGATCTGGTGATTTCAAAAGAGCATTGGTTTTTAGAAGTGAGGCATGTTTGATTGGGTTCTGCAACTTGGCAGGACATTGTCTGATTTTAAGGACGAGGAGCTCCCCTCCAAAGTCCCACAGCCCACATACCTGCCACATCTGCCTCCATCTGAGCTGCTTTGGAATATTTTCTCATTCTACCCCCAAGAGTATTTAAATGAGAACAAGCTCTCTTACTACTGATTTTTAATAAATTATTTTAAATAATGAAATCACAATTTAAAAAACAGAAATGAAATTAGCCTATATAATAATGGCAAAAGGTATGAGTTACATCACTGCCACTGCCCTAACATAGGATTAAGAATATAAATGACTGTTTTTCAGTATTAAAAAAAAAAAGTGTGGTTCTAATTTGTCTTGTTTAGCAGGAACTTGAGTATAGTTGAACAATATGAAATGTGATGTTTAGAACACTTGGAATTGAATTCCAGTTGAATGCCAAATGAATTTGGACATGTGTTTTAGTTTCTCTGATTCTTAGCATATAAAGTATAGGATTCCCAATACCTGTTTCCCAGGGTGACAAACAGGACTGAATGAGGCTACAAATGATGAAAATTTCCCAGCATGATTACTTGTAGGAGGACCACAGAGCAGTTGTCAGGCTTCTAATCAACTCCATATTTACTAGTTTTGTGACTTTGGATAAGGTACATGATCAATCTGACTCTCACTGATTCTTACCTACGAAACAGAAAAAAAAAAAAATTGTAACCATTTTATAGGGTTTTCGTGAACAGTAAATAAATCAATATATGCAAAATTCTTAGAATGCCTGACATTACAAATGCCCTCAATGTATTATTTATTTTATTTCTTTCATCCCTTGACTGGCACTTTCTTCAATCATGAAATGGGGATTAAAAACGGCTTATTAACAAAAGGTTCAAGTTCTCCAGGATCATGATGAGTTGCAGCGGGGATAGGAGAGGATAGGGGTGTCAGCTGCTTCTTCTAGATGCTAGGGAATGAAGCTGGACCTGGATCCAAAACAGGCTCTCAATATCGACCAATTCTGGAGGACAATGCCCAGCTGGGGAATGAGCAGAGCACAGAAGGCTGGCCACCCTATGCCTTTGTATTGGAGAATTTAACCCATATATATGTAAGGGTCTTGATGCTCTGGCTGGGTGTCAGGCCTGAGGCTCTGAGGAGGGAGAGCTGAGTTCAGGACATTAGACCACTAGAGAACTCCCAGCCCCACATAATATCAATCAGCGTGAATTCTCCCAGAGAGCTCTGTCTCAATGCTAAGACCCAGCTCCACACAACAACCAGCAAACTCCAGTACTGGACACCCCATACCAAACAACTAGCAAGACAGGAACACAAACCCACCCAATAGCAGAGAGGCTACTTAAAATCATAATAAATTCAAAGACACCCCAAAACACACCACCAGACTTGGTCCTGTCCACCAGAAAGACAAGAAACAGCCTCATAAATAAGAACACAGGCACAAGTCCCCTCCACCAGGAAGCCTACACATCCCACTGAACTAACCTTACCCATGGGCAGACACCAAAAACAATAGGAACTACAAATATGTGGCCTGCAAAAAGGAGCCCCCAAACACAGTAAGTTAAGCAGAATGAGAAGACAGAGAAATATGCAGCAGATGAAGGAGCAAAATAAAAACCCACCAGAACAAACAAATGCAGAGGAAATAGGCAGTCAACCTGAAAAAGAATTCATAGTAATGATAGTAAAGATGATCCAAAATCTCATAAATACAACAGAGAAAATACAAGAAATGTTTAACAAGGACCTAGAAGAACTAAAGAGCAAACAAACAATGATGAACAACACAATAAATGAAATTAAAAATTTTCTAGAAGGAATCAAGAGCATAAAAAAGAGACAGAAGAACAGATAAATGATCTGGAAGATAAAATAGTGGAAATAACTACTGCAGAGCAAAAAAAAGAAAAAAGAATGAAAAGAATTGAGGACAGTTTCAGAGACAACTGGGACAACATTAAACTCACCAATATTCGAATTATAGGGGTCCTGAAGAAGAGAAAAAGAAAGGGACTGAGAAAATATTTGAAGAGATTATAGTTGAAAATTTCCCTAATATGAGAAAGGAAATAGTCAACCAAGTCCAAGAAGTGCAGAGAGTCCCATACAGGATACAAGGAGAAACACGCCAAGACACATATTAATCAAACTATCAAAAATTAAATACAAAGAACAAATATTGAAAGCAGCAAGAGAAAAGCAACAAATAACATACAAGGAAATCCCCATAAGGTTAAAAGCTGATCTTTCAGCAGAAGCTCTACAAGCCAGAAGGGAGTGGCAAGACATATTTAAAGTAACGAAAGGGAAAAAGGTACAACCAAGATTACTCTACACAGCAAGGATGCCATACAGATTCGATAGATAAATTAAAACCTTTACTGACAAGCAAAAGCTAAGAGAATTCAGCACCACCAAACCAGCTTTACAACAAATGCTAAAGGAACTTCTCTAGGCAGAAACACAAGAGAAGAAAAAGGCCTACAAAAACAAACCCAAAACAATTAAGAAAATGGTAATAGGAACATACATATCAATAACTGCCTTAAATATAAATGGAATACATGCACCAAGCAAAAGACATAGACTGGCTGAATGGATACAAAAACAAGACCCTTATATATGCTGTCTACAAGAGACCCACTTCAGACCTAGGGACACATACAGAGTGAAAGTGAGGGGATGGAAAAAGATATTCCACACAAATGGAAATCAAAAGAAAGCTGGAGTAGCAATTCTCATATCAGACAAAATAGACTTTAAAATAAAAACTATTGCAAGAAACAAAGAAGGACACTATATAATGATCAAGGGATCAATCCAAGGGGAAGATGTAAAAATTGTACATATTTATGCACCCAACATAAGAGCACCTCAATACATAAGGCAAATGCTAACAGCTATAAAAGGGGAAATTGACAGTAACACAATCATAGTAGGGGAATTTAACACCCCACTTTCACCAATGGATTTCTTTTCACCAAAATGAAAATAAAAAAGGAAACACAAGCTTTAAAAGACTCATTAACTGATATTTATAGGACATTCCATCTAAAAACAACAGAATACACTTTGTTCTCAGGTGCTCATGGAACATTCTATCATATCTTGGATCACAAATCAAGCCTTGGTAAATTTAAGAAAATTGAAATCATATCAAGTATCTTTTCTGACCACAACACTATGAGACTAGATATCAAATACAGGAAGAAAAACTGTAAGAAATACAAATACATGGAGGCTAAACTATACACTATTAAATAACCAGGAGATCACTGAAGAAATGAAAATCAAAAAATACCTAGAAACAAATGACAATGAAAACACAATGACCTAAAACCTATGGGATGCAGCAAAAGCAGTTCTAAGAGGGAAGTTTATAGCCATACAATCCTACCACAAGAAACAAGAAAAATCTCAAATAAACAGCCTAAACTTACACCTAAAGGAAGTAAAGAAAGAAGAACAAAAAAAACCCCAAAGTTAGTAGAATGAAAGAAATCAAAAAGATCAGATCAGAAATAAATGAAAAAGAAATGAAGGAAACAATAGCAAAAATCAATAAAACTAAAAGCTGGTTCTTTGAGAAGATAATCAAAACTGATAAACCACTAGCCAGACTCATCAAGCAAAATAGGGAGAAGACTCAAATCAACAGATTTAGAGACGAAAACAGAGAAGAAACAGTTGACACTGCAGAAATACAAAGGATCATGAGAGATTACTACAAGCAACTATATGCCAATAAAATGGACAAACGGGAAGACATGGAGAAATTCTTAGAAAAGCACAACCTTCTGAGACTGAACTAGGAAGAAATATAAATATAAGCAGACCCTCACAAGCACTGAAATTGAAACTGTGATTAAAAATCTTCCAACAAACAAAAACCCAGGACCAGATGGCTTCACAGGCAAATTCTATCAAACATTTAGAGAAAAACTAACATCTATCCTTCTCAAACTCTTCCAAAATATTGCAGACAGAGGAACATTCCCAAACTCATTCTATGAGGCCACCATCACCCTGATACCCAAACCAGACAAAGATGTCACAAAGAAAGAAAACTACAGGCCAATATCACTGATGAGCATAGATGCAAAAATCCTCAACAAAATACTAGCAAACAGAATCCAACAGCACATTAAAAGGATCAAACACCATGATCAGGCGGGGTTTAGCCCAAGAATGCAAAGATTCTTCAATATATGCAAATCAATCAATGTGATAAACCATATTAGCAAACTGAAGGAGAAAAAACATACGATCATCTCCAATTCAACAGTTCTGACAAATTCAACACCCGTTTATGATAAAAACCCTCTGGAAAGTAGGCATAGAGGGAACTTACCTCAACATAATAAAGGCCATATATGACAAACCCACAGCCAACATTGTCCTCAATGGTGAAAAACTGAAACCATTTCCACTAAGATCAGGAACAAGACAAGGTTGCCCACTCTCACCACTATTATTCAACATAGTTTTGGAAGCTTTAGCCACAGCAATCAGAGAAGAAAAAGAAATAAATGGAATCAAAATTGGAAAAGAAGAAGTAAAACTGTCACTGTTCATAGTTGACATGGTACTATACATAGAGAGTCCTAAAAATGTTACCAGAAAAGTGCTAGAGCTAATCAATGAATTTGGTAGAGTAGCAGGATACAAAATTAATGCCCAGAAATCTCTGGCATTCCTATACACTAATGAAGAAAAATCAAAAAGAGAAATTATGGAAACCCTCCCATTTACCATTGCAACAAAAAGAATAAAATACTGGGAATAAACCTACCTAAGGAGACAAAAGATTTGTATGCAGAAAACTACAAGACACTGATGAAAGAAATTAAAGATGATACAAACAGATGGAAAGGTATACCATTTTCTTGGATTGGAAGAATCAACATTGTGAAAATGACTATACTACTCAAAGCAATCTACAGATTCAATGCAATCCCTATCAAACTACCAGGGGCATTTTTCACAGAAATAGAACAAAAAATTTCACAATTTGTCTGGAAACACAAAAGAGCTCAAATAGCCAAAGCAATCTTTAGAAAGAAAAATGGAGTTGGAGGAATCAGGCTCCCTGACTTCAGACTATACTACAAAGCTACAGTAATCAAGACCATATAGTAAGGCACAAAAACAGAAATAGAGATCAATGGAATAGGATAGAAAGCCCAGAGATAAACCCATGCACATATGGTCACCTTACCCTTGATAAAGCAGGCAAGAACATACAGTGGAGAAAATACAGCCTCTTCAATAAGTGGTGCTGAGAAAGCTGGACAGCTACATGTAAAATAATGAAATTAGAGCACTCCCTAACACCATACACAAAAATAAACTCAAAATGGATTAATGACCTAAATATTAGGCCAGACACTATTAAACTCTTATAGGAAAACATTGGCACAACACTCTATGACATAAATCATAGCAAGATCCTTTTTGACCCACCTCCTAGAGAAATGGAAATAAAAACAAAAATAAACAAATGAGACCTAATAAAACTTAAAAGATTTTGTACAACAAAGGAAACCATAAACAAGACAAAAGGACAACCTTCAGAGTGGGAGAAAATATTTGCCAGTGAAGCAACTGTGAAACGATTAATCTCCAAAGTATACAAGCACCTCATGCAGCTCAATATCAAAAAAACAAACAACCCAATCAAAAAATGGGCAGAAGAACTAAACAGACATTTCACCAAAGAAGATATAGATTGCCAGCAAACACACGAAAGAATGCTCAACATCATTAATCATTAGAGAAATGCAAATCAAAACTACAGTGAGGTGTCACCTCACACCAGTCAGAATGGCCATCATCAAAAAATGTATAAACAATAAATGCTGGAGAAGGTGTGGAGAAAAGGGAACCTTCTTGCACTGTTGGTGGGAGTGTAAATTGATACAGCCACTATGGAGAACAGTATGGAGGTTCCTCAAAAAACTAAAAATAGAACTACCATACGACCCAGCAATCCCACTACTGGGTGTATACCCTGATAAAACCATAATTCAAAAAAAGTCATGTAGCACAGTGTCCATTGCAGGACTATTTACAATAGCAAAGACATGGAAGCAACCTAAGTGTCCATCGACATATGAATGGATAAAGAAGATGTGGCACATATATACAATGGAATATTACTCTGCCATAAAAAGAAGCAAAATTGAGTTATTTGTAGTGAGATGGATGGACTTAGAGTCTGTCATGCAGAGTGAAGTCAGAAAGAGAAAATCAAATACTGTAGGCTGACACATATATATGGAATCTAAAAAAAAAAAAAGAACCTAAGGGCAAGACAGAAATAAAGACTCTGACCTAGAGAATGGACTTTAGACATGGGGAGGGGAAAGGGTAAGCTGGGACGAAGTGAGAGATTGGCATGGACATGTATACACTACCGAAAGTAAAATTAATAGCTAGTGGGAAGCAGCCGCATAGCAAAAGGTGATCAGCTCCATTCTTTGTGACCACCTAGAGGGGTGGGATAGGGAGTGTGGGAGGGAGGGAGACGCAAGAGGGAGGAGATATGGGGATATATGTATATGTATAGCTGATTCCCTTTGTTACACAGCAGAAACTAACACACCATTGTAAAACAATTATACTCCAATAAAGATGTTAAAAAAATGTCTATTACAAAAGGTAATTTCAATAATTAAACTTACATATTGATTATGCTCTAAAGCTTTACCAAAACTTTGCTTGTTATCATGACATAGCACCTCATTATGTGGCTTGAAAAGCCAGTTCTTTCTCCATCTTATGCTCTTCTTAAAGAAGGAACAGACAAAAGCACTCACATCCAATAACTTTATGGCTAGTGTTTTATGCAAACTGCTTGACAGGACATTGCATGAAAGAGAGCTGGGCACCGTGGACTTTAGCAATCTCAGTGGAAGACCATGTCTCTTATCCATGGTGCTGTGCTACCTGCATTCAGAGGCAGACACATTCTCAGAAACAGACTAGAGAACCTCTGAAAAGCTGATAATTGCTCCCAGCCTTCTCAGATCCTTTCTAAAAATCCTGACAATTGCACTGTAAATGGGATTGGAGATGAGTAATAAATGCAGGGGCTGTGCCTGGTAGCTCAGTGGATCATAGAAGAATAAATAGTTTTTCATTATATCTTCTACTTCCATCTAAATTTATTTATTTTTTCTGAGGAAAGCAACCATGAAAAGTTAGTGGAAATTACATTAGCTTGGAGCCAGAAGGCCTAGATTCTAGCTCTACCCCTACCAATTGTAATCATGTCATGGAGACAACCCATATGACATTTCTGGACTCCCACCAACTCCCTAGATATGCAAAATGGGGAAAAATCTCCCCTCATAAGTGAATGTTGTATATGGTATCACATTCCAAATGCTACCAAGCCACACATGTTATTATTATAATTATTAGACTTCTATGCTGCCATTACTTCTGTGAGATTCTGAAGGAAACATAATCTAGTCCATGTTTTCAAGGGACTAATACCTTGAACTGGAGAAAAGGAAAGTTTAAATGATCTGAGGGATGAAGAGACACAGTCTAACTCCGTTTAATTCCACCTCAGAAAACACAATTAGAATCTCTAGTCCAAAACAGAGGGGGCAAGTCTTCTTTTATATAGTTACATTAACCTGATGCTCAAAGGGTCTTCGACACAATGAAACACCCCCAAACCTGGTTTTCAAAAAACCAGGTTTGCAGATTTGCAGAGCCATCTTCAGGAACCTAAGCTTCAGTTCTAAGGAGGAGATCCTTGAATATGCTTGTGTTTTTACACGAGCCTATGTTTGCTCACGTGGCTCATTCCCTCAGCTAGGAATAACTTGCCTGGCCACACATGGATTAGCTCTGACCATCCTTACCCCGTCTTTTTCTCTAGTGCTGGGGCTCAATTGTCCTCTATTAACTAAAGTAAACTTTTCACAGTGTGATGGGTTTGTTCTCAAAGCTTTTCTTCCCTGATGGATGGTAAATCTTAAAGATCAGGCACCATGTCTTGTTGATCTTGATATTTTACTGCCTTGTGAAGCTCCTGACCCATAGTAGTCCCCTCAATAAATGTTTCAGAGAAAGAAAACAAACAAATAGACAAACAAAAAGAATCAAGTAGAGCAGTCAAGGCGTGTGGGTGGTGCCAGAGGAAGGAAGCCAGAATAGAGAGCCACTCTATACCAATATATCTAAGAGGCTGAAGTGTCCTTCACCTGGACGCGTAGGGCTGGCAGGTGGAAGAAGAGAGAATATATCTGTCCAGTTTTGCACAAAGACCAGACCTAGACTGATAAGAAAAGATAACCAGCACAATGGGCTCCTCTCAGGGTGGTGAGTTTTCCACTGGGCAACAACATCAAACATGGGTTGGACAATCACAAGGTGGAGACTTTGCATGTGGAGAAAATTGCTATTTGCAAATAGTAGGGGTTAGCTCCTGTCTCAAAATCATCCTTCTATTCCTAATATCCCATTTTTTTCTGCAATTGTGCATTCTGTGACTCTGAAATAAATGATTTCCGGGGGTCAGAAAGGGGAAAAGTAAGCAACTGGCAGAGAAAGAGTTCAGGATGTGCTTCATCAAAAAGAGTGCCTTATGCTTACCAGGAGGGGAGGGGGCGAGGGATAAACTGGGAGATTTGGATTGACATATACACACTACTACATATACAATAGATAACTAATAAGAACCTACTGTATAGCACAGGGAACTCTACTCAATACTCTGTAATGACCTATATGGGAAAAGAATCTTAAAAAGACTGGATATATGTATATGTATAACTGAATCACTTTGCTGTACAGTGGAAACTAACAACATTGTAAATCAACTATACTCCAATACAAATTTTTTTAAAAAAGAGTGCCTTATGTGGGCTGCTGTCATTCTGCTCTGTTTCCTGATTTATTAATTAGTCTTACTACTAGGATCTACCACCAGGCTTTGTGTACTATTGAGATTAAATAAGAGTTGAAGTGACTCAAAGCTTTGTTCAGGGTTTTCCTCAAATGTCCCTTCTAAAGAGAGTCCTCGTTAAGTGTGTGCTCTAAAGTGTCACTTTCTTCATCACTTTCTGATCATTTACCCCATTTAAATTTTCTTCCTGTCACACAATCGCAGTCTGAAACCTTATCATGTACTTATTTACTTGTTTGATGCCAGTCTCTCACAATATAATGTTACCTCCAGAAAAGCAGAGATTTTATATCTTTTTCACCTCTAAATTCCCAGTACCAAAAATAGTATCTGGCACATGGTTGGCATTCATTAAATATTTGTTAAATGAACAAATAAATGAAAGATCTCAATTTACTTTAAGCTGTCTAGGTTAACAAATCACAGCAATAGCTTTATCGCACTTACTTTGTTTTTTCCTTAACTCAAATTATTCTTTTCTCTTAAGCCAAATTTATATTTCTGGAATAATATTTTGCACATGTCATTTCCAGCTGAAAACACTTTTAATGACTTTCCTTTGCCTCCAGAACTACCCTTGTGTTATGAACTGCATGTGTCTTGCAGGGGCTGCCACCTCAATGGGTCTTGAGTGCAGAGCATCAAGCCTAAAGATCTTATGGAGTTTGTCTTGATAGGTTTCAGACTTGCTTGGAACCTGTCGATATTTTCTTCTTTCTGATTTCTCCTTTTTGAAATGAGAAAGTCTATCCTATGCCTGTTCCACCATTATATGTTGGAAGCACACAACTTGTCTGGCTTCACAGGCTCAGAGCTAGAGAGGAATTTGTCTTCAGGGTGAATCGTACCTCAGGTCTCACCCATACTTGATTTAAATGTTATTTAGATAAGACTTTGGACTTGAGAATTTAGAGTTGATATTGGAATGAGTTAAGACTTTGGGCCCATTTGGGTGGAAGGAGTATATTTTGCACATGAGAAGGACATGAATTGGAAGGGATCCAGGGGTGTAATATTATGGACTGGATGTTTGCATCCTCACCCCCACAAATGTATATGTCGAATCCCTAATTTCCAGCCTGACTGTATTTGGAGGTAGGGCCTTCAAGGAAGTAAAAAATGTTAAATGAGGTCATGAGAGTGAAGCCCTGATCCCATAGGATTAATGTCCTCATCAGAAGAGACACTAGGGAGCTCTCTTCTCTCAGAGGGTAGGTAGGAGAAAGGCCAGGTGGGGACAGAGTGAGAGCATGGACATTAGCCAGACAGGAAGAGAAGCCTCACCAGGAGCTGACCCTGGCAGACCATGATCTGGAAATTCTAGCCCCCAGAACCATGAAATAATACATTTCTGCTGTTTCAGCCACCCAGTCTGTGACATTTTGTTATGGGAGCCCGAGTAGATCGATACTTTATGAAATCACCGACCCTTCAAACAGCCTCAATCTGCCCTTCTATTCTTCAGGTCTCATCTTCTAAGACACCCCATGCTCTGCCAAAGTGAGTGGCCTATTGATGCTCAAAGAACCCAATATATTCTACCTTTTACACTTTTGCTCACATATGAAGTGGATACTACATGTAACTATTTTACTGAATAAAAGTAAATTGAGTCAAGATGAAGCATGAGATAATTTTAATTGTATGATTTAGAAAAGGCTTGACCTGAACAATTTAGGAAATGGATTTTAGTGGTCACCAAATGCACTCATCTAGTTAAGGAAAACAAACTGGGCTACTCTGTTGAGTGCTTAATAGTATGCTTGAGGGAAGTGTGTTTTGATGGAGCATGGCCTCACATGGTACAATGAAAGGCCATTGTATGGCGCCCAAGACTAACCTGGATGTGAATCCTTGCTCTTCATCTTACCAGATGCTGATGGTGAACATATCACTGCTCCTCTCTGTGCCTTGGTTTTCTTATTTTTTCAATAAGAATCATATCTTCTACTTGTTTTACAGTTCATCTGATTTGATAAACAAATGAGAAATGAATAAGATAATGAGTGGGATGGGCTTTGTAAACCAGAAACTCTTGCAGTTGTAGGAGTTAGGTATTCTGCCAACCAGCACTGTGCCTGACACGTGTTGCAAGTTTCATAATTGTCTGTGAATAAATGTTCTTTGAGAATTGTATTCTGTTTGGCTCCAATTCCTCCCACTGAGCATTACCAGCCCTTCCTTGGCCAGTGCTGTACAGTTCTGGCAGCAGGAAAAGAACAAGTACTTGTTCAATTCTGCTTTTGGTTTCATACATTGTATATAGAAAAAGGAGTTTAACAATTTCCAGGAAAACACTAAATGAAATTATGATTCATCGCCCTATTATATCACCTTTAATAATGCATATTATTTATGAAGAAAGGTTTCTTAAGCAATTCAGTCATTTACTGTGGATACCAGTAAGGATGTTCTCACTTTTTAAGAAAGAGGCTTCTACTAGTATGTGCTGTGATGGAACTCTGGGCTTCTCTGACAGAGCACTTAAAAATTGTAATGAAATAATCTATCATTTTATTCTGTTCAATATTTTTATTGACTCAATCTTGTAAGTCAAGTTTTTATATATCTACCTTAATGTAAGCTCCATGAGGGCAAATTCTGAGTCTGACTTGTTCACTCACTGTGAAATGTTGAAATGAACTCATTAATTGTGCACTAATTTCAAGTTTTTAGCAACCTTCTGTAGCATACCAGAAATGAGTTAATTACAATTATGTCACTTCTTCAGCAAAGTGGGTCTAGTAGCACCAGTGCTTGCCAAACTTCATAAGCAGTTAATTGCTAAATGTTCTTGAAACTAATAACTATCAAAAAAACTGAATATGATATGTCACTTTACAGTTTTTAGATTTACTTCAATTACTGTAAGTCTCCTACATATGAACAAGTTCCGTTCCGAGAGCACGTTCGTAAGTCCAGTTTGTTCGCGAGTCCAACAAAGTTAGCCCAGGTAGCCAACTAACACAATCAGCTATGCAGTACTATACTCTAATAGGTTTATAATACTTTTCTCACAAATAATACATAAAAAACAAACACAAAAAATAAAGGAAACATTTTTAAACTTACAATACAGTACCTTGAAAAGTACAGTAGTACCAACTGTATCACTTCTGTTTTACACTTGCTTCCTGACTTCCTGGGTTTGAGATACTGTGCTACTGTACTGTATACAGTACTGTACAGTAAAGTACACAAAAGCACAAGCACTTATAGAAGATGCACGCATGTTTCCATGTACGCCAGCCACATGAACTAACTTACATGATTGGACATGCGAAAACATGTTCACATCTCTGAAAGTTCACAGCTTGAAGGTTCGTATGTAGGGAGCTTCCTGTAACAGTCCAGAGCCATAAGCAAAATGATTACCTCTATGTATTAGTCTACTCCAGCTGCCATAACAAAATACAAATTTACCATAACAAAAGAAATTTATTTTCTCACAATTCTGGAGCCTGAAAGTCTGAGATCAGTGTGCCAGCATGGGTGGGTTCTGGTGAGAGCCCTTTCCCTGGGTGCCAGGCAGCTTCCTTCCAGCTATGTCCTCACGTGGCCAAAAAGGAGAGAACAAGCTCTCTGAAGCTCTTATTATAAGGATATTAATCCCATCATAAAGGCTTCGCCTTCGTGATCTCATCTAAATCTTAATTACTTATGAAGGCCCCATCTCCAAATACCATCACACTGGGACTTTGGAGATTAGGGCTTCAACATATGAATTTTGGAGGGATACCAACATCCGGTCTTTAACTCCCCAACTCCCTACTGAAGATACTCAGGATGAGAGACAGAAACTGGCTTGTCCATGTGGGCTTGACCAAGTGCCAGCAGAGGGGCAAAACTGGAGCCCAACTAAGTTCTCCCAATCCTGAATTCTACAATCTTGCCAAGAAAGCAAGCTTTCCATGGCCCTTCCTTCGAAGATTCTTTTACTCAACATCATTTTTCACTATTTCCTCCTGGTTTTCCTCCATTTAATTTAGATAAGTCATCCTCAACTGGAGATGAATTTCCCCCATGGGGGATGTTTGTCAATATCTGAAGATGTACTGGTTTGTCACAACTCGGGGGAGGTGCTACTGTCATCTACTGGGTAAAGACTGCTCAACCTGCTACAATTCCCAGGTCAGCCCCCACAAGAGAGAATCATCCAGCCCCAAATGTCATAGTGCCAAGGTTGAGAACCCCTGGACCAGATGCAAGAGGGCTCACTGCTCATCTTAGTTTTGGGAGCTGGGGCTTTCTTCTCTGACAGGTGGATGTTACAGGATTTCTGATCACCTTTCACAGCCTGGATTCTCAGTCACCGTTCCTTCCTCAGAGAAGTTCCAGATCCAAGTTCTGATTTTAAATGTGGTATTTTATGATTTAATCCAATGCAGAAAATACTTATTCTTGAAAGTCTGGTCTGCAAATGTCAGGTGTCAGAGCAGCTGTCCCTAAACTCTGGATTCCCTGGGTGAAGAGAGTGAGCAAGAGAATATGAAAAGGAGAGGAGTTATATTAGAAGAAGAAGCAGGAAGAGGGGAAGGAAAGAAGAGAATGAGAAAGAAAGTGGATTTGAGAGCCATGAGATTTAATTCTTGTCCCACCAGTTACTACAAGCAGTGTCACCATGGGACTATTATTGAATCTTCCTAAACCTCAGTTTCCCATTCATAAAATGAGAGTAATTATATATGACTCTTAGGATTGAGCATTTACATAAAATAATGTAGATATGAATATAATGATAAGTTAAAGTAATAATGACAGTACTTATTAACAATAACATTAATCAAAAATAGTGTATGAGTATATTTATAATATTTATGGCTTATAAATTGTATATCTATATAAATATATAGTTATATTATTTGCCATTATATATTTGATATCGTTATTCTATAACAACAGAAAAAAAACAGTTAATAACAGTAATAACAGTTAATATTTACTGAGCACTTATTTCATAGAAGATGTTCAATAAATAGTGGATTTTATAAATAGTACAGTTAGAAAGTGTGGAGACTGGGAAATAGTCAGGAAGTGGAATGTGTGAAGAGTCAAGACAGGAAGGTCAAGGGGAGTTGCTGACGCACACAGAGCACCCAGACTGTTATTCTGTGGCAGTGGCTGCCCGGGCAGGGACTGGGGGAAGGTGACCTGCTTGGATAAAGGGAACATGGAGGACCTGAAACTTTCAAAAGGACTTGATTGAATGTCCTAGTGGATTAAACAGCTCCTGCCAAAAAGGTCCACAGCAGTGAGAAAGTACAATGCTGTGTACTGTATAAATGCTACATCAGTCACTCTCCATGGAACATTTTGTGTGACCAGCTCTTTACAGAATATCCAAGGTTATCCCCTACAGCTTGCCTACTGTCCCACCACTTCTTTCTCATCTTCAGAGGATGCTCTCTGTGTTGGCCTCCCAGGTCTCTGGTTAATTAACCATCTAAGGGACAACACTCCTAATAGGTAACACATTTCCTTTTATCCACAAGACCATTGTTCCCTCCCCACCAGGTACAGCTGACCTAGAAATAAGCTGTATTGTACTGATGCTGGGACTATTTATTAAGCAACCTATTTTCTGCTCCAGGTCAGCCAACAATGGATGAGCTGGCACAGAAACAGGGGTGATATCTGTGTCAAGAAGGGAGTTAAGTCATCAGTGAAGCCATAATGACAAAAAGAAGAGGCAGCTGTGTGAAACCGATGGAATTCAAGGGCAGAGGAGCACACACACTGAGCAGCAGATGGGTTGTAATACCATTGTCCTGTTTTCTGAATCTCGGTGAGGCGGTCTTGACTCTCCTCCCATAGGCCAGCTTGCACTTTGCTTCCCAGGTCATAGTTAACACTCAGTATTGGTGGCTCTTATAAAGTTGTAAACCTTGGTACTGAAAGGTAAACTGCGAAAACTAGAATTCTCCTAGAACCGCCTCACTAATCCCCAACCCTTTTTGGGTCCTGGTCCCATGGCGCTTGGTGCTTGACTCTGGGCTCCATCTTTCCATGCTTCCCCTGCTCCTAAGTTCTTGGTTGGGCATTTGATCTTATCACACCCCCAGCCACCAACTTTATGTTCCCTTTTATCACCTCTGGCTTGGATAATCTCTACCTCCATTCCTCACCCACTATTTACAATGCTTGTTCTTCCCATACTAGACTACCCTTGGAGAAAATTTCCTGCTGAGCAGGAATTAAGACAGATAATCAATAGGTAATAATTGTACAGATTGTGACTTTAATAATCACAAAGCCCTTGAGTATCTTTCCTGCGTAGAAACCCATCTCATTTTCTCATGTATCAAGAGATATCTTAAAACTTGCTTCCTATCTTTCAACTGACGCAAAATCCTACTATAGGTTCAAACCACCAGGCAGTTGCCTGGCCTCAGTCTGAACACTTCAATGGACAGGAAAAGATGTAGAGGAGGAATCGCTTTTTAATCAAGTACTTCACACTGCACTAGGTATAGTTCTTAGACTGTGTGATCTTAGGCTGTCTTAGATCAGGGAAGGGAAGGTAAATGGTAAAGGGGGTGTTATAAAGCCAGCTACCATTGTGGGAAACTGGAAATTTGACATGCTGCAGGAACTCTGGAGCCAGTGTGGAACAGGCATCTTGGAATTATCCAAACAAGGTGGAAGAGCTGGAATATTTTTTCACAGACACCTTTGTTCATGGGTTAAAGGTAGCTGCCTGGTGGGCGTTCCTTCCCCATTCCATCTGCCTTCCTTTTAGGCAGAAGAATAAGCTCCCATGGTACAGGAAAGGGCTTGGAAAGAAATGCAGGTGCTGACCTTGGACACTGGGCTAGCGTACACTGATACAGTCAAGGTCAGGGGACACAGGCTGGACACAGGCAGCATCAGTCACAAATCCTCAATATACATTATTGGAAGGAAAGGATCAACATTTATTGAATCCCTGATGTAAAACAGACCTTGTGTGCAGTGCTTTGTGTACTATCTCATGCAACTTAATCTTCACAATAATTCTTAGAAGTGTTGTCAATAATCTCAGTTTCATTTTCAGAGTCTCAGAGCCCTTAATGTTCCTTGACACAATCACATAGTGAGGTCAGGGCCAACTGGGGGTTAATATGCAGGAGCCCAAAGCCCCTGTCCTTTCCATTATCCCTGGTACGTCTGCAAGAATTCAGGCACTAGACTCTCTCCCACCCTTACAGAAATTGTTTCTGAACCCACAGATTGAAAAGTGACTGAGGAAATATGAACAAAAAGGAGAAGTGGATAGCCAAGTCTGCATCTGGGAGAAGGCTTTGAAATGTGGCACTTTTCAGACTGGCTCATCCCTGCCCGGAAAGGAGATGAAATGACCCCTTAATGAAATCTGTGGATGGCACAAAATTGGAAGATGCTATAGACACTCATTAGGATGATGAGACCAGCCTGTGTGGACAACCCCATGGTAGAGAGAAACAGAGAAGCAGCCTCATCTGAACTCACTAAAAACTCAACAACAAAAAGAAGGGGTTTCGTTTTGTTTAGAAGTGGAGTTGAACAGGGCAAGGAGCTGCAATATGACTGCTATCTCAGCCCTAGAGCAAATGAAGCAAAGGGTCCAGAGAAGAGGACACTGAAAGAGTGAAGCAGAGATTCATTTGACAGAAGCTTCAGAGCTGCGCAGTGTCAAAAAATGCCAGAGTTATTTCCAGCAGTGGGATAATTGTGGTGACATTTGATTAGTGATGGAAGAAGAGATAAATCCTTCCTCCGAGGGGACTGGGGAATCCATGGCCTGATGCAGGGATTTTTCCCACCCCTCAAACTCAAAGGGAGTATAAGAACTAGCAAAGAGCAAAGATCCTAGGAAGAAACTGAGTGACTGACTGATTGCATCAAATGCATGGGAGGCCATGAAGAGAGCTTATACTCGTCATTAATTCCCTGCATTTTTCATGGAACTTTCACATATATCATGGGGATCCTTGTAAGAATTACAACAGTCAGAAGTTCACCCTCTCTCTCTTTCTAAACCCAGGTGAATGGGGGCTGGGAGAAGGGAGAGAGAGAGAGAGACTTCCAGAATTCATAAATGTGCCCCAAACCGTACAATGTAGTGCAAAGTCCCTCTCCTGTCTCTCCCAAGCTCTACTGCCTTTTGGGTCCTACTTCTTGTCTATAAAGTGAGGGAGTTGGAGTGATTAACTATTTTCCTCCCCCTGCTTTTTAAGATGTTAAACACATTACCCAAAGTAATAAAACATTGCACAGAACTTCCCCCCCACCCTGCTTTATTGAGACCTACTTGACAAAAAATTTTTTATATATTTAAGGTCTACAACTTGATGCTTTGATATATGAATACACTGTGAAATGATACACCACAGTCAAGGTCATTTACATATCTATCGCCTCACATAACACACCCAACTTTTGATGAGAACACTTAACATCTATTATCTTAGCAAATTTTAAGTATACAATACAATATTATTAACTATAGTCATCATGCTGTACATCATTCTTTCAGAATGTATTTATTCTGTATAACTGAAACTTTGTACCCTTTGACCAACAACTTCCAATTCCCCCATTCCCAAGCCCCTTGCCATCACCGTTCTATTTTCTGCTTTTATAGATTGGACATTTTCGATTCTACATATCAGTAGGATCTTGGAGTATTTGTTTTTCTGTGTCTGGCTTATTTCACTAGTGTAAAAGGAACTTAAACAACACAGTAGCCCCAAAGACCCAAATAACTTGATTTAAAATTGTACAAAGGACCTGAATAGACTTTTCGCTAAAGAAGACATACAAATAACCAACAGTATATAAAAAGTGCTCACCATCACCATTCATCAGAGGATGCAAATCAAAACCACAAAGAGGTATCATCCCACACAATACTTTATTACATTTACCAGATGAAATCAAGGCTATTCTAAGTAAAATGAAAATGGGAGCTAGGAGTCCCACCTGCTTCATTAAATTCTTATCTCCCAAGTTGGACCTTCCAGGGAAGTCTTTGCTCTCCAGAAGAATGTTGGAAACACTATCTTCTATTTGATCTCAAAATGCCTCTCCAGTTCTAAAATATTATAGCTTAGCCTTCCCTATCATTAAATATTTCACAAATACATTCTTTAGTTTGAACAACAAAAAATCATTAATGGAAAACAATTCATTTGAGGATCTGGGATCTCGACACTCACTTCTAGTTCCTAATCATCAGTCTCTAGGGGAATTGGGCTTTTTATTTATACTTATAATCACCCAGTGGTTAAACTCTCCCTTATCACTCATTGCAGCGATAACATGGATGAATTTTAAGCACTGGAGAAATAAAAGCTAATTGGCAAATGAAAGGGATGGAGTTACTGGATCAAGGCTGATTTTCTTTCAGTTGAGTTGGAGAATCTGAACAATTGTTAAAAAGAACTTGGATAAAGACAAATATCATATGATATCATATGAGGAATCTAAAATATGATACAAATGAACTTATTTACAAAACAGAAACAGACTCACAGACATAGAAAACAAACTTCTGGTTACCAGGGGGGAAGGGGCAGGGAGGGATAAATTACGAGTTTGGGATTAGCAGATACAAACTACTATATATAATATAGATAAATAGAACAGGAAATTATATTCAATAAACCAAAATGGAAAAGAATATATATATATATATATATATATACACACACATACGTAATATATGTGTATATAAATAACTGAATCACATTGCTGTACACCAGAAACTAACACAACATTGTAAATACTTCAATAAAAGAAAAAAAAAAGAACTTGGATAAAAGAAGGAAATAAAGAAAGGAAGGGAGGAAGGAAGGAAGAAAAGAAGGAAGGAAGGAAAGGAAGGAGGGAGGGAGGAAGGAAAGAAGATTCTTTAAGCAAATCTGAATTGTATTTTAGTAGAGTGACCAATTTGTTTTGGTGACCAAACTGGACATTCCCAGTTTTAACACTGTAATACCCAGCTTCCACAGCCAAAATATCAGCCAATCCCTGACATTTCCACTTCTTAGAGTGTTTGAATCCTTAACCTTGTGTTTCACAAAATTATATAGACGGTCCCAGCTCTGCTTTGTTCAGAGAGACTGTGCTTTTAAAGAATAGTTCTCCTTGCTTAGCAAGTGAGACCATCGCCTGTTTCTGAATGAGTGGTGGGTGGCCCTCTCCTTTGTATTCTTGACAAATACACCAGAACAAATGAAACAGAAGCAATTTTCACAAAAAAATAGAAGAAAAATTCCCTGAGCCGAAGAGCAATAAATCTGCATCTTAGAAAATTTATATAGTACCAGGAAATAAGTATTGAATATCCAAATCTGGAGAAAGTCTTCAACTTCAATTCAAGAGAAAACATCCAGAAAAGGTAGAAAAATAAATATATGTTACCAAAACAAAAAAAAACAAAAAAGATAAAGCCAACCAGTTTTATACTTCTATAAAAAAGAGATGGCAAAAAAATGGGAAAATGTTTGAGTCCAAAGAATAATGAATGATACCTAAAACTTTATTTCTTAGATGAATTTTTATTTGTATATTTGAAATTTAGATTAAAAAAACTATTTAAGATAGGCAACAACTTAGAAATTATACCACCCTTGCTAGGGAACACTGTCTACTCAAAGAATAGCTAATAATGTTAGAGAAGAAAAAAGAACTTAAGAATGCAAATAGAACTATATACTCGGGTGTAGAATAAATCTCAAAATCCTTTAATCAGAGCTGCTACATCTGCTGCATCCACAACCCCTAGGGCAACCAGTCACAAAAGATAAGGTGTGTGCCAAATGGTGCCTCATGAAGTTAGGCAATGTGGTACCTTTACCTATCATTGCACATACATAATCATTATAGAGACAGTTAAGGAACAAATGCAAGCATCGTTATTTCTAGAAACATGAAATATGTACTATAACATAGTAATGATAATTTGGAAGAATATCAGTCTAAAATCCAAGACAAGATTTCACCAATAAATAAAACAAAAAGAAGGAGGGATGGTAGGAAAACTATGAAAATTTCCTCATTTTGCAAGTAGGGAGTCAACCAAATTTCTCTGGAAAAGTGGTCCTTTTTAAAACTATTTTTTTAAATCGAAAAGATATGACCATTTGAAAACATTAGAAATTAGAAGGAATTATGAATAAGAAGTCTGAAAAAAATAAGTTCATCAGCCAACAGTGATCAATATTATGACTGTGTCTTAAAATCATTTAAGACCTTCCCATTGCACTCTAGGTAAGATCTCAGTGTCTGAATAGACCCTCGAAGATCCATTAAGATCTGGCGTCAATTTACCTCAACAGCTGCCTTTGTGAGCTTATTTTATGTGAGCTTCTGGAAGCTTGAGTAGCTTGAGTTTTCCCATTGCATGCCACTTCTCTCTTCTGAACTTTGTGTTTTTCCTTGTGTCTTTGCTGTTCTTTCCTCCCTCCTTCCTCCATCCCTTGTCTTACTTCTGCCAGTCTTTCAGATTTGTCTCTGAAGTGACCTGCTCAGAGATTTCCTGGGCACCCTCAGACAGGGTTGGTTGCCCCTCTTCTTGAATGTATGTCTGTTAGCACATTGTGCACTTAGCACATTGTGTGATAATTATCTCTTGATGATTCATGAGATTCTTGAGAAAAAACATCTGTTTTGTTTTTCTTGGTGACCTCAATGCTTATCACATTTCTGGATGGCAAATAATTTGCTCTACAAATAAAGAAACTCTCAAGAGAACCTCTGTGCCTCTGGTCAGCCAGCTGACCTGTTGTAGCTATTATTATTACTACCATTTTTCTAGGATGCTTCATCTGAAGCCTAGTGAAAGAAATGTGTGTCTTAGCCTGTTTTCAAATATCTGTATGGCACTCGTTTCGGTCAGAGTGCACTTATTTTGTGCTAGAAATTGTCATGAGCAAATGAAATCTAAGTCAAACTGCTGATTATTCTTTTTTTTGCCCTTGATTGAAGGGGTAGGTAAAGTTTCGTTGCAAAACAAAGTATGATTGTAGCCATTTTAGTTTCTATATATTCCTGTCCTATCTGTTATGAAATATTTGAGCTCTGTGCTGTCAAATCCTTAATCTATCAATTCCTACAGGATTTTTATGAATCTAGAACAAATAAATAAGTGAAGTTTTCATTAGAATGATGGTATTTGAGATACCTAATCACATTCCAAAGAATTTCAGTGAATCTTAGATTTGTTATCAAGGTTTGTTAAGGGAGAATCAGAAACTAGCTCTGGAGAATGGTGAGGTGGCATAGTCTCAGTGCTTGTGAAGCTTTTGATTAATTAAGGTCATAATAACTAAAACTCCAAGAAATATTGATTTATAAAAGTACTATAAGGATAAAAGTGGGATTAAAAGCCATCATGGCAGAGGAATGATTGTTTTAAACTGTGATATTACCTCTGGGAAGGAGTCAGAGGCTGGGATGCCAATGACATAGAGGACCTTGTTTTCTCTGTAGGTTTGGGGAAAAGAAGGGAGAAGGAATTTCAGAGAAATACAAGCACACTGCTTGTCATAGTTGGTGATATGATGATAGGAGGAGGATGGTGACATATGTATGGAGTGTTCCCTAGGTGGTCACTCCCATGACAAATGCTGTATGGGAATTTTCTCACTTAATATGCATATAACCTTATAAGGGAGATCATACTTGTCTGTCCATTTCACATAGGAGGAAGCTGAGGCTCAGAACATAATTTACTGGCTGAGGAATGGCCAACAAGCAGCAGAACTGACTGAAAACCAGCCCCATCTAATACCAAGGTGTGTGATCTTAATCTCTATGCATATGAAGTTGGATGAGCTTTGAAGTGCAGAGGAAGTGGTAGCAGTGTGTAAAAAGAATACTTTGAAGGAAAGAAGGCAGGAAATTTTCCTATTAAAATATCTATATTGAACTGGACATATTAACAGTCTGTCATTTTTTTTTTTTTTGCGGTACGCGGGCCTCTCACTGTTGTGGCCTCTCCCATTGCGGAGCACAGGCTCCGGACACGCAGGCCCAGAGGCCATGGCTCATGGGCCCAGCCGCTCCGCGGCATGTGGGATCTTCCTGGACCGGGACACAAACCTGTGTCCCCTGCATCAGCAGGAGGACTCTCAACCACTGCTCCACCAGGGAAGCCCCAGTCTGTCATTTTGTTTAAAAAATTACAAAGAGAAACAGATATCTTTTGAACTCGTCCATGAATTATCAGGAAAACAAAGAACTAGTGTTTTTTTTCATTGTTTGTTTGTTTTAAGCTATGACTCTATGCCAAGAAAATGTATGTGTGTTCGTGTTATAGATCAACATCTCCTATATGCTAATTGACTTACTCTCTTGTGGATCCCAAGAACATGCAGATTATTCTATCTAATATGGAGGCATGTGTGCTTATTTCCAAAGTGTTCCCAGGTGCCCAGTAAGGGCAGTTACAAATGTGCACTGTCAGCAGAGCACAGCGGCGAGAAATGATGACAGTCTGTTTCCCAGGTTAACAATACTGGGAGGAATCATTCTCTCAGGCAGACTCATTTTGCTTTCCTTTTATTTCTCCTTCATTATTAGAATGATAATAATAACATGAAGAGTTCTGAAATTTGGCCCTGGAGACACTGATATGGCCTGAAATTACATGCAACATTTTGTGCCTTTTACCTGAATGGAGGAGAGCTTCCCAGTCTCAGCAGGGAAACTTACCAAGAGACATACAAATCTCAGTTGGAAAAGTTTGAAAAGCAAGATCTGTTTTTACTAAAGTTCCATGAAGACATGAGTAAGAGGGGATTATAACAATAACATAGCAAAACTTCCTGCAAAGATTTGCAAAGCTTCCACAACTTTCTTATCCTTCCTCCCTGTCTCCTTGAATCTCACCCTCCCCACGCAAACACACACACTCCCTTCTTCAAAACTCCTCCTGCCTCCTGGAGTTTTACCTGGAGGTTAAGGACAGTGTAAAGGGTATAGAAAAAGATTTTGAAGTCTAATCATTTGCATTTAAGTCCCAGCTACACAATTCCTATCTCTGTGCCTTGGTGTTGCCATCTGTGAGATGGGAATAATAAAAATGCCCATTTTGTTGGTTGTATTAAATGATTTAATGTACATAGAACAGTGCCTGGTATGTAATAAAGATGTAATAATGGTGAGCCACTGTGGTGCTACCCAAAGAAGAGTCATAGCGACCATTCCAACACACTGTTGGAAGTTCAGGGGAGTGATGACTTTTCTTATGAGAATTTTTTAGGCACTATTAATGGGTTGAAGTGTGTTCCCTAAAATTCATAAATTGAAGTCCTAACACTCAGTACTTCAGAATGTGACTATATATGGAGATAGGGCCTTTAAGGAGGCAATTAAATCAGAATGGGGATGTTAGGGTAGGCCCTGATCCAATATGACTTGAGTCCTTATAAGAAGAGGATAGTAAGACACAAACAGTGAGAGACACCAGATGCCTGCAAGGACACAGACGCGACCATGTGAGGACACAGGGGAGAGGCAACCATCTGCAAGCCAAGGAGAGAGGCCTCAGAAGAAACCAAACATGCTGACCGTTTGGTCTCGGACTTTGAGCCTTCTGAACTGAAAGAAAATATATTTCTGTTGTTAAAGCCACCCAGTCTGTGGTACTTTGTTATGGCATCACCAGCAAACTAATACAGATACCAAGATTTAGAGAGTAGGACTTTTCTTTTTAATTCTCTTGTTGGGAAAAATAATACACAGTAAAATTCACAAGACATAAATGCAAGGCTTCCTGAATATGATAAAACAAATGTACCAAGTCCTCTTTCCTTCATCCCCTTTTAAAAGAACAAGGCCATTTATTTTTTCTTTTCTTTTTTTTCAAACTTTCTAGAAAAGAACTCATGAACATGCAGTGTTTCTAAATCTGGCTTCTTTCATTACATTGCAAGTTTCATGGACATTGTTGTATAGACCTGTGCTGTGTTCATTTTATCGCTATACAGAATTCCATTTCATGAATATAATGTATTTATTCATTCAACTGTTAGGGAACAGTTGAGTTGTTTCTTGCTTGTCCTACAGATAATGAAGTTGCTATGAACATTCTCGTGTGTATTCTGGGGCACAAATGTCCTCAGTTCTCTATGGTGTGTCATTAGAGGTACAGTTGCAAGATCAGAAAGTGAGCATAGTTTCAACTTCAATAGATAAGGAAGGCCAAGTGTTTTCCAAAGAGGTTGTCCCAATGTAAATACTCCCTCTTTCAGTGAATGAAACTTTCCTTGTCAACATTTGAAATTGACTTTTTAATTTAGCCATTTTTATTGGCATATAATGATATTACTTTCTGGTTTTAATTTGCGTTTCCTTCAGTAATAATGAGATTGAACACTTTTCCTTATTTTTTGAGCATTTAAACTTCTTACATCATATGTCCATTCACATTTTTAATCAATGTTTTTATTGTGTTTTCTATCTTTCATTGACTTGTAAGAAACATTTATGGCTTCTGGAATCAAGCTCTTCATCAGTTATACGTGTTGCAACAATTTTCTCCCTTTCTGTGGCTTACTTTTTCATTCATTAATGATATCATTTAATAATATAAATTCTTAATTTTAATGTAGTTCATTTTATCCCAACCCTTTTTTATTTGATATCACTTCAAGAAATTATTCTCTGCCCTGAAGATATTCTCAAATATTATCTTTTAAAAGCATATTAAAAAATGAGTATCTTTCACCCTTGCAGGACATTCGGTCCTGTCCAGAACATCCATAAGGCATGTGGTCCACACCAAAAAGTTGTTGAAATTTGGTTCTATCCAAAATGTCCATGAATATATTTGGTCCATGCACAATGGTTTTGGACAGGACCAAATATCAAGGAACTTTTGGCATGGACTCAATGTCTCTAAGGACAATTTAGACAGGTCCAAATATGACCAAATACTGAGGAGCTTTTGGCCTGAACCAAATGTCTTATGGATGCTTTGGAAAGGTCCAAATAGTTCTCAAACATCAAGGACCTTCTGGCATAGGGCAAATGTCTTATGGACCAAATGTCTTATGGATTTTGTACAGAACAAAATACCAAGGGCACTTTGGACAGGACCAAATGTCTGCTAACCATCCTTCACATTTAGATGTTAGGATGAACTGGTACATTGTTCAAAAAATTATTACTTCCCTGCCCCCCTGCCCCTTGGGTGTGTATCCCTGGACCTGGCTTGTGACTTACTGTGACCAATAAAATGCAAATGATCTTTAGATGTGGTTGTATGGTGCTGCTTATTCTCTAGACTTTCTCCATAAAAAGAACATACCCAGGGCAGCTGCTGATGGAAGGAGGATAACAGACATAAGAAGCACACCTGAAGTTCATCTGCATCCTGGAAACAAGCCCAGTGACTTCAGATGGAAGCGGAGTAGCCCCCACCAGCCTGCAGAATTGAAGGCAAGAAAAGCATTAATGTTCTAAGGCACTGAAGTTTGTGACGATTTGTTTTCTACATCACTGTGGCAATAACCAGGTTACATCTATCTGGGTCCAGAACCATGTAGGCGATGGCTTATCAAGCACCACACATTTATAGCCTCTCAAGGTCACCAAAATCACCAATGGGCTTCTTAGTTGTCTTTCCCAATGTAGCAACATGGTCCAGGATAAAGGGAACTCAAGTGCTAGGCTCACCTGTCTGTGTTCAAAAACTCTGCCTGAACTTAGCTTGATCATTTATTTCTCCCTAACTTCTTAGCTCTTTGATGAGGTTTTAAATTCTAACTTCAAGCATTTTTCATTTTTATCACTGAGAGTGTTGACTCCAGTTCCCTAGCTCTAGCCCATTGCTACAGGATGGGCAGGTATGGCAGACTGGCTTATTCACCTGTCTGAAAGGTGAACACATCCTACTGTCCATGTGGTTGTCCATTGATTTGGTGAGAGCTGAGTCCTTCCACCCCACTTCTGAGGATGATGCTTCTTGAGCAGTAGTCATGGCATGACAGTTCTTCAGCATCAACATCTTTCTGACTTCACTCTGTATGATAGGCTCTAGGTCCATTCACCACACTACAAAAAACTCAATTTTGTTTCCTTTTATGGCTGAGTAATATTCCATTGTATATATGTGTCACATCTTCTTTATTCATTCATCTGTTGATGGACACTTAGGTTGCTTCCATGTCCTGGCTATTGTAAATAGAGCTGCAATGAACATTTTGGTAAATCACTCTTTTTTAATTATGGTTTTTTCAGGGTATATGCCCAGTAGTGGAATTGCTGGGTCATATGGTAGTTCTATTTTTAGGTTTTAGGAACCTCCATACTGTTCTCCATAGTGGCTGTATCAATTTACATTCCCACCAACAGTGCAAGAGGGTTCCCTTTTCTCCACACCCTCACCAGCATTTGTTGTTTGTAGATTTTCTGATGATGCCCATTCTAACTGGTGTGAGGTGATACCTCATTGCAGTTTTGCTTTGCATTTCTCTAATAATTAGTGATGTTGAGCAGATTTTCATGTGCTTCTTGGCCATCTGTATATCTTCTTTGGAGAAATGTCTATTTAGGTCCTCTGCCCATTTTTTGATTGTTTGTTTTTATTAATATTGAGCTGCATGAGCTATTTATATATTTTGGAGATTAATCCTTTCTCTGTTGATTCATTTGCAAATATCTTCTCCCATTCTGAGGGCTTTCATTTTATTTTGTTTGTAGTTTCCTTTGCTTTGCAAAAGCTTTTAAGTTTCATTAGGTCCCCTTTGTTTATTTTTATTTCCATTACTCTAGGAGGTGGATCAAAAAAGATCTTCCTGTGATTTATGTCAAAGAGTGTTCTTCCTATGTTTTCCTCTTCCTATGTGTATCCAGTCTTACATTTAGGTCTCTAATCCATTTTGAGTTTATTTTTGTGTATGGTGTCAGGGAGTGTTCTAATTTAATTCTTTTATATGTAGCTGTATAGCCCTTTCTATATCATGTTTTGATTACTCTGTCCTTATCTGTTTTGCTGGCCAGACTCAGAGTTCCTTGAAGGCAGGGAACCCTGTCTTATTAATCTTGTAATGTTATCCTTGTAACTCACAATAAACACATATTGATTTATTGATTAAAAGTAAATAACACCATTCCATTCATCTTGCTGATCTATTTTAAAAGAATGAATCTATATGCTCCTGTGTGTGTGTCCTTTATTTTTTCATTCTGTAAGGAAATGAGCTGGAAAGAGAAGTTTCTAGGACAGGTTATTTCAGTTCATTTCCATGGAGGATGACAAAAAGTCAATTTCAATTCAACATGTATCAACGCTCTGTGGATCTAATTTTAGTCCAGAGTTTTGCACCTTAGGTGCAAAGTATGAATTCTAGTTTCCTGATACATCTGTTCCCTTAGTTTATTCTCCCCTGCCTCAGTTAGAACTTTCAAAATTGTGTGTCTGGTTCAGATTCCTTTATCGCTCTGCTGTGTGAGGTGCTGAGTTTGTTCAGACCACTCTTTTTATCTTGGACTGATTTTCCACAACTGGGAAGAATGAAGCCAATTCCTTACGTGGGAACCTCGGCCTGACTTCATTGTCTCTCTTCTTCTGTTTCCAGTGTCTTAACAACCTCATTCTATCTCATCCAGGGCATTTTCTTATTTCAGGGGGTGAACAATATTTCATGCTGCCTTAAGAAAATCAACATGGGGTAAGGGGAAGAAATTTGACCAGGAAAAAAGAAACCTACAACCTACATGAAACATCTAGCCCCATGGAATTCTCAATTCAAAGACAAATAATGGTGCTTTGGAACCATTGGCTCCCCTTGTGTTCTAGGCATAGCTCTGCCTAGAATGTATTGTACTGAGGGCTCAGTGGACATTTCAGAGAAGCTCGAGTCCCTCATAAATAAAATAAAAGTGTTGAATTCAGGCTCTTATGTGCCTTTCAGGTTTGAAGTTCTGCCATTTTAAGATTTGCATCTTAATTGGCATTGACATATACACACTACTATATATCCACTTATCCAGGTGTTCTTTCATTTCTTCCAGCAATATTTTAGAGTTTTCAGACTGTAAGTTTTGAATTCTATTGTTAAATTTATTCCCAATTACTTTATTCTTTTTGATATTATTGTAAATTGTTTTCTTAATTTTATTTTTGGGTTGTTCACTGCAAGTAAATAAAAATATAATTGCTTTTGTAAAAAAATAAATACATAGCTAAAAAGGACCTACTGTATAGCACAGGAAACTCTGTCTACTCAATATTCTGCAATGGCCTATATGGGAAACAAATCTAAAAAGAGTGGATATATATATATATATATATATATATATATATATATATATATATGTATGTATAACTGATTCACTTTGCTATACACCTGAAACTAAAACAACATTTTAAATCAACTATATTCCAATAAAAATTAAAAAAAACAAGATTTTCACCTTAGATGCATGGTTATATTAAAAAGTTCAAAGTTTGTGGCAAAGGCAGCTGGAGGGAGCAGAAAGAACAGGAGATGGAATACTCCAGAGATCTGGATTTGAACTGTGACTCTGCTACCCTCAAGTTGTGGAACCCAGGGGAGGACACATGAACTCTCATGTAAAAGATGGATAACATCTCTTGTCCTGCTGATCACACAGGATGTACTTGGGGTTAAAGGGAGGAGGGCACACTTGGTAAGCCAGGCTGTGATGCACATGCCGACCAGAGATAACCTGTACTCTTGGCCTAAAACTGTCAGCTCCTATTGATCTGAGCCTTGAAAGCAGTTCTGCTCCTGTTTCTGCCTGTTTGAAAAGCATCTTGTGTGGCAGCCAGGATAGCTGGGCCCTTAATAAATACTTTGGTTTATGCTGCTGTGTCTGTGTCAGCAGCCCAAATGGGCAACTTACAAGCTTGGAGGCTTCCCTAGCACTTGGTGGCTATTTGGAAAATCTACCCCTCCCATTTCAGAACTCAGGATACTTTTCTAGCAGTTCCTTGCAGGGTGATAATATTGAAAAAATTGAAATATGCAACATCTCATTTCTCAAAAAGCCAGTTTATTGTCACACCCTGTAATCCTTGCAGTGCATGGGCCGGGCAGTCAGCTGTGACTTGATGTTGCTGTAAACCTGGAAGCTTACAGAAGCTGCCTGATGTTTTCCTTTTTCTTCCCTTTGTCAACCTGCATAAAAATCAGGTTAAGAATAACCCTGGTCAAATCATATTCTTGAATTATATAAATATATTATTTGTAAATAAACTCAGGAGGTCTTGCCTCTCCTAGATTGAACTGGTCTTATTCTGAGGCCTAGTCATCAGAAACTCCAACTGCATCCCATCCCCAGACACACACCCAGCATCCCTGGGAACTTTGTGAAACATGAGGAAAGATGACCCAAAGTCATAAGAAAATGATCTGCTACAACTGTGTTGGATATAGTACATCTGAACCATATTTATTATATTTTATTCAGAATCTGTACAATAGTTAGAAAATACTATGCATATTTTAAAATCAGCTGGGGGACCAAACTCTATTTCTGGCACTTACTAGCTGTGTCACCTTAGGAAAGTGACAGTATCAGAGAAACATTTCCTATAAAATGCCCAGTGTCTAGTATATGCCCAATAATCACTGTTTTTCTTCCTTCCTTTGTGAACAGAGTTAACTTTGAACATGAGATTGTTGAGTCCATGTGACATTACGTGAGAATGTGGAGAATGGGGAATGTCTTAAGAGATTGAAAACAGCATATAAAGACCCTGCTAATAAAAGAAGCATGTCTGTGTGCGCGTGCATGCGTGTGTGTGTGTGTGTGTGTGTGTGTGTGTGTGTGTACACATGCACATAAGTGCGTATAAAGGACTGGGAATGAGAAGGAGAGAAAATAGATGGATTTCTAAAAATATAGATTAATGTGGAACTTCCCTGGTAGCCCACTGGTTAAGAATCTGCCTTCTAATGTAGGGGATGTGCATTCGATCCCTGGTCGGGGAACTAAGATCCCACATGTGGTGGGGCAACTAAGCCCATGTGCCCAACTACTGAGCCCGCGCACTCTGGAGCCCACATGCCACAACTAGAGAGAAGCCTGTGCACTGCAACGAAGAGCCCAGTCCCTGGAATGAAAGATCCTGCATGTCACAATGAAAATCCCGTGTGCCACAACTAAGACCCGATACAGCCAAAATAAATAAATGAATATGAAAAAAATACAGATTAATATAATGAGGATTACAGACTAAATAAATGATGGATAACTCAATGATAGAAAAGATTTTTTAGCAAAATACATATAGAAATGGTTTGTGAACATGTAGAGATGATCATTCCACATGGATTCTTGAAGAATTGATTATTTCTAATAAAATCTTTCCTATTTTTAGCACAGCTAATGCTGAGATAGATCAGGGATATGCAGAGAGGGAAAGTATGTGTAAATTCAACACATACTTAGTGGGGAAACGTTTAACTTTTCACCATTAATTATGTAAATTCAACACACACTTTGGAAAGTTTTTGTACAGTACATTTTTAGACAAAATTGATTATATACCATAAATGGAAAAATAAATAGGATTTGTACATGTTGTCAACAATAGTAAAAAGGGGGGGGGAAGCAAGTTTCAATATAAAATTTACATCTTGCCAGACACTATTTTAAGAACTTTCTTATATTATCTCATTTAATTCTCACTATAGCCTTGTGAGGTACCTACAAATATGATCCCATTTTACATTAGGTGAAAATGAGACACATAGCAAGTTAGTCACTTGCCCAGGACACACTGCTGATAAAGGTGCGAGACAGTACTTGAACCCAGGCCATCCAGTTCCATGACCCGTGCAGCTCCCCGCTGGAACCACTGTCTCTCAAATCCCCATTTGTGCTGCTTAATGGACCATATTACCCCAAGGAAGGTGCTATAGCTTGAACTGTGTCCCGCACAAATTCAAATGTTGAAACCCTAACCCCCAGTACTTCGGAATGTGAAATTACTTGGAGATAGAATCTTTACAAAGGTAATTAAGTTAAAATGAGGTCATTAGGGTGGGCCCTAACAAGACTGGTAACCTTATAAGAAAGGGAAACTTGGAGAGTAACACATACACAGGGAGAATGCCATGTGAAGGTGAAAGGAGAGATCAAAGTGATGCTTCTACAAGCCAAGGAACACCAGATATTTCCAGAAAAACATCAGAAGATAGGAGAGAGACATGGAACAGATTCTCTGTCACAGCCTCAGAAGGAGCCAACCGTGTGCAAACTTCAATCTCAGACTTCTGGCCTCCAGAACTGGGAGAGAATAAATTTTTATTATTTTAAGCCATCTGGTTTGCGGTACTTTTTTAGGGTAGCCCTAGGAAACTAAGAAGCATGTTATTCCTCTTTGGGAATGTAGTGAAGTTGGATGAAACTGATAAAATAAAATTGTTCAAGACAAAGCCAACAATAGGATGAGATTTGGAAAAAATAAAATATATATATATATATATATATATATATATATATATATATACACATATATACATATGCATTTGCTCTGCAAATGAGCATATAATGAGGCTAAAGTGAAGTCAGTGGATCTAAATCCACATTTCTTTGATGTAATCTCAGAAGAATGGTATCAGGACCAAGCAGGTGGCAATCCTATTTTGCTCTGTGCTTGTGACGCATTGGTGGTGCTTTTTCTCTTCTCATGCCACTAAAGGTTGTCAAGTGACTAAAGCCAAGATGGATTCATTCATTCATTCATTTATTTATCCATTCAAGTTTATGCCTCCATCTATTCATTCATTCATCAATAAGTATCAAGTTTTTTCCACAAATTAGGGATACAAAAATGAATGTGATTGTTCCTACTGACAAAATATTTACAATTCAGTGTGTGGCAAGCATGGTTTCTTGTGGACTCAGAAGCTAATCCTGCCTTCTTTCTTCTCAACTAATTTTCTTATTCAACAATATTCCCAGTCCAAGCTAGATAATCACTTTTCCTTCCTTCTCCTAAGCTAGGACTGGCTCTGGGACAATTTAAAAGTCTTCAGATGGGCTTTTTCCTTCTTTTTAAATCCTATGATCTTACTAAGTTTACTTATTAGTTCTAATAGCCTTTGTGTAGGATTCATAGTACTTTCTACATAGATGATCTGCTAATAAAGACAATTTTACATATACCTTCTAAATCTAGATGACTTTTAAATTTTAATTTAATTTAATTTAATTTAATTTTATCTTTTATCTTAAGTCTCTGGCTAAATCCACCAGTACAGTGAACAAAAGTGAGGGGAAAAGACATCATTACTATGTCCCTGATCTTAGTGAGGAAACATTTAACTTTTCACCATTAATTATGTTATTAGTTGTAGAATTTTTTTTTTTTTTTTTTTTTTTTTTTGCGGTATGCAGGCGTCTCACCATTGTGGCCTCTCCTGCTGCGGGGCACAGGCTCTGGACATGCAGGCTCAGCGGCCATGGCTCATGGGCCCAGCCGCTCTGCAGCATGTGGGATCCTCCCGGACCGGGGCACGAACCCGTTTCCCCTGCATCGGCAGGCGGACTCTCAACCACTGCGCCACCGGGGAAGCCTAGCTGTAGAATTTTTATGAATGCTCTCATCAGATTAAGAAAGTTCCTTTCATACCAATTTAACAAGGATTTTTAATCATTAATGGATGTTGGATTTTGTCAAATGATCTTTCCACATTTATTAAGATGATCTCATTTATTAACTTTTTTCTGTTAGTATGTTGCATTACATTGATTGATTTTCAAATGGTAAACCAACCTTGCTTCCCTGGGATAAACTCCACTTGGTCATCATGTATTACCTTTCTTGTATATTTTTAATTTCAACTTGATACATTTTCAAGTGGGCTTTCAATTTCTTATAAAAGGGATAAATATGGAGACAACAATTTGGCATCACTCTTTCTCTGCTTTTTGCCTTGACTGTGGATAGGATACCTGGAAACATCTCGCAATTATTAAGTGAAGAAATGTAAGAAAAATTCAAAAATCATGAAAAGCAGAGAAGAAAACTCAAAGAACCTTGAGTTCTTGATGGCATGTTTATGTTGCCAGACTAACCATGAGCCTGCCTACCTCCATATTTTTAAAATTTAAGTGAATGAATAGCAATAAGGTTTAAAGCAATATTCTTTGAACTTTCGGCTACTTGCCGTTGGAAGCATTCCTAACTGATACGAACTGTGACTATAGGCATGTAACAGATATTAGAATAAGAGTGATGTTAGAGATGCATTCAGAATCCCATAGTACTTGGAGAAGGAGGACTGGCTATGCCTGGAGAACTTAGGGAAGCCTTCTAGTAGTCTAGGTCTTTTTTTTTTTTTTTTTTTTTTTGCAGTATGCAGACCTCTCACTGTTGTGGCCTCTCCCGTTGCGGAGCACAGGCTCCGGACGCGCAGGCTCAGCGGTCATGGTTCACGGGCCTAGCCGCTCCGCGGCATGTGGGATCTTCCCGGACCGGGGCACGAACCCATGTCCCCTGCATCGGCAGGCGGACTCTCAACCAGTGCGCCACCAGGGAAGTCCCTAGTCTAGGTCTTGAAAGAAAATATGAGGATAGTTGAAGAAACTAGGGATGTTTGTACTGAAAGGTAAAGAACCGCGTAGCCAAGATTAGCTGTCCTCAGTATGAGAATGCCTTTCATGCATAGGTGGGATCTGATCCATTTTTCAAGGTCTCAAGGAAATAAGCTTGGATGAATAGATGGATGAGTGGATGGATGGATGGATGGATTGTGGCTACCACGTGAGAAAATAAAATTGACTCAAAATAAGAAGGACATCCATGACAGTGTAGCCTTAAAAACACAGTATGTCTCTATCCTGGAGCTGACCACACACATGGGGATGACTACATAATGGATAAAAGATAGAAATGATTCAATCATCTGATAGAGATTTAACAATACATTTATTTTAAGGAACTCTTCATAGTTGGCTGAAGGATTAAGTCATTGGGAGTTTCTAAGAACTAGTTACATTTTCCTGAAAAAGGATTGCACTAATCTCATGAGATATACAATCTGTACCTATCAGTATCATGTCTTCTGGGAGAAAGCTAAAAATAATGCATCTGCTGCCCAGATGTTGGAGCATGACACTATTCTGCTGTAGATAGCTCAGACTTTTGCTCGCTATTCAGCTGTGTCTAGATGCAAATGTTTATGTAAGTGGGGTAGGAGGTTGTGCAAACTTATGATCTCAGTATGGAATATAATTGTCATAAAGCTTTCAAATGGTTTTATTTGAACTAAAGGAAGCACTGGGTTGAAATACATTTTTTAAAATACTCATTTATGGCATAGACTGTCCCTCTGATGGTTTCTCCTACAGAACATTTTTATATAAAGAGCTGAGAGGTGACAGGTGTAAACAAACTACTTTTGAAAAAGAAAAGAAAATGAACTTCCAAGTTAACAGGGGTATTTCTCACAGGACTATTTCTACTTTGGCTTTTGTGTTGTTTTTCACGTAATAATGTTGTTATTGCTGTGATTCTATGCCAGGCTTAGAAGAAGCAACACCACTCTTTTCAGGCACCTGGCCACTAGAAACTGGTCTTTGAATAAACTCATGAATACTTGAACTGGGAGCATTTACATCTGTCAAAATGCCAACTGCCAACCTCATTCTCTTTATCTATAAATTATACATACATTATACCTGTGCAACATTGGATTTTCTGCAGTTTAGCACTCTTGGAAACACGTTTGACACTTGAATAAACTACTTTTGATCAGCTTAGAATACATGGCTGGCAAAAAAGGAAAATGGAAAAAAGATGAAGAGATGCTTCTCTGATTATTCTAGGCAAAGGGAAGAGAGGGGCACTATCTTTCTAATTATTAACAGAGCAGGGCAGAAGGACTGATCACAAAGGGAGAGGCAAAGAATGTCGTGAATGTAGGCTTTTCAGAAACTTGTGAAGGGAAAAAATTACACAGTGCCTTTGTTGTAAACCAAGCCTGTCTCTCAGCAAAATGAAAAGTAAGAGAGGAGACCAAGAACATTAACAGGGAGTCAAAAGTTGTTTTCGGAGCACCGTAAAGCACTGTACAATAGTATGAACCACAGAAAATTGGTGAATTGTGATAAAAGTGGGAAAATATTCTGGCCAAAAATATGCTTTTAGATTTATTTAGTGACTTCTGTAATGATAGTACAAAGTAGAAAGCATCCAGTTACAGCACTGACTGTTCTGCAGGAGAATAATGAAAACTCTGGCATCAATTCCACAGTTTGGGAATAGAGTGTACCTTTCACAAAGATGCTAGACACAAAACCCTGAATTCAGATATGTATTCAAGCCACAGTTCTGTTGCTAACTAACCTTGGGGCCACTGACAAATCTTTTAATCTCTATAAACCTTGTTCCCTCATCTGTAATATGAAGATAATAATTTATTTTTTATGGATGTCAGTACATGAGATAATATGTTTTAACTTCTAGATATAAAGTAGATGTTCAATAAATATTTATTCCTTCCTTTCTTTTCCATTAGAAATTCTGTGAGTTTAGCATCATAATTATCAATATGGGTTTACTGTGGGTTATTTGGTTAACTTTATAGGGATGCACACTTTTATCAACAGTATCTGTGACCCATAATTTCACTGCATTGGTTAAGAGTCAAATGGCCTGTGCTTGAATCTTAATTCCAACACTTGGGCAAATTATGCTGTGTGACCTTAGGTAACCTACTTAACTTCTCTGTGCCTCCATTTTCTCAACTGTAGAATGAGGATAATGAGTAGTACCTCATAGGAATATTAGGAGGATTAAATGCATTAACATACGTAAAGTTCTTAGACTACAGACTGGCAAAGAATAGGCTTCAAATAAGTGTTTGTTAAATAAGTAGCTTTCTTGATTTAAATAAGAAGCAGCATTACCTCATTAAAAAAGCAAATGTTTATCTAACTGCCCACCTTCACCCCCCCAAACCAAATGTGATACTAATTCTTTTCCTTTCTGAAACTGAGAACCAAGCAGATGGGTTACCCTTCAGGTCTTTTGTATCGTTTCACTTCAATGTGGTTTAAAAACACTCAGAATCCATGTTCTAAACGAAAATGACACACTTGGTTTTCTAGTAAGGAAAAATTCAAGTTTACATATTATAATTCAATGCACAACAAAGCAGCCTTAGCAGGGTTGTATGAGAAGTACCATGGATCTTTCAAAGAAGACAGCATGTGTGAAAATGCCTGGTGTGTCCAGTCTCTGCCTCCCAGCAGCCACTTCCAAACCTCCGTTTCAGCTGAGAGCAAGTTTTCCAGGACGAAGCTCTCAGCCTAAGAGAGGGTGCAGATCACATCACACTCTTTACGTGGTCAATAAACAAGAAGAAATTGCCCATCACTCTACCTATACCAGGAGAACAAAGAGCGCTTTATTAAGTTTGCCTTGTTCTCCTCTCATTATGTTTTCCTTCCTAATGGTTACTGAGCTGTGTAACTACCAGTGGTTATAGAACAGATAATAAAGCTTATTAGCCTAATAGCCTGTGAGGAACAGCAGGAGAAAAATGTCTGAGGCTAAATGCTCTGACAGAATCCCTGGGATTTTAATTTCAGAATGAGGCCATTGAAGGTAGGAGGGGGGTTCTATTGATATTTTGTTTTGATTGGTGCAGAATTTAGTACTAAGCCCAGAACAAATATGATAGAGGAACAACCAATTTCAGTATGCAGCAGGGCTTGACAAAAAATGTTTGGAGCTTTGGGGTAAAAAACATCAAGAAAATATTCCTAAATATCATTGTCCTGCATGAGAGTTAGGCTTGTCTGTTGGTGAAGGAGGAGGCGAAGGAATGGTGTGACTTCAGACCTACCAGAAGGAAGGCATTAACATTTCCAAAAAAGCTATTACATGCCAGGCGTGCGAGACCCTGACACTGAGGAGATAAAAATAAGCTCTATAATTATCCAGGCTAAAAATTCATCAGGAGCTCCACACATGAGCTTTAAATGGTGGGCATGTCTAGAGCTGGTATAAATATTACTCTCCAAACTCAGGTTTGCAAAAATTGGCCCAGTACTTTTTTTTTCCCCCCCCTAAAATCGAATGAAATCTGATACTATGCACCACCTTGCCAGGCTGGTGGAAAATTTAATGGAAGTCATTCTGGTCTGCTCCTGACTGGGCAGCATGAAATGCCCAGCTAGTTTTGTAGGGAAGTAGGTACTGGGTAAGTGTCTCTGTGTCCTCGGGGCTTTGATCTACACAGGTCACTATGAATGTACTCATTGTCCAATGTTTGAACTTCTTTTCAAAGCTATGTTTTGCTGCTTCTATGTCAAACCAGGGCTCTGAAGGTCTTTCCTAAGGCTGGGGACCTGATAATTTCTTTTGGAAATGTCCTTGTGTGATTTAGGGATCAAGATTGTACAAGTGTATAAGACGGGAATAAAGACACAGACCTACTAGAGAATGGACTTGAGGATATGGGGAGGGGGAAGGGTAAGCTGGGATAAAGTGAGAGAGTGGCGTGGACATATATACACTACCAAACGTAAAATAGATAGCTAGTGGGAAGCAGCCGCATAGCACAGGGAGATCAGCTCGGTGCTTTGTGACCACCTAGAGGGGTGGGATAGGGAGAGTGGGAGGGAGGGAGACACAAGAGGGAAGAGATAGGGGAACATATGTATACGTATAACTGATTCACTTTGTTATAAAGCAGAAACTAACACACCATTGTAAAGCAATTATACTCCAATAAAGATGTTCAAAAAAAAAAAAGATTGTACAAGTGTAAGGGGGGATGGGTGGGGGAAAGGGATAGTTAGGGAGTTTGGAATTGACATGTACACACTGCTGTATTTAAAATGGATAACCAACAAGGACCTACTGTATAGCACAGGGAACTCTGCTAAATATTATGTAACAACAATAAATGGGAAAAGAATTTGAAAAAGAATAGATACACATACATGTATAACTGAATCACTTTGCTGTACACTTGAAACTATCACAACAGTTTTAATCAACTATACTCCAATATAAAATAAAAAGTTAAAAAAATAAAAATAAAGAAAAAAAGAACATGAAACTGAGAAAGCAAAAAAGAGAAAAAATAAAAGGTTATACTAGCCTAATAGAGTGAATTAGGAATTTAAGACTTGTCTGTAATACCTTGCTTTCTTTGTATTTTGGCAGGAAAAAAGGCAGAGGAGGATTTGGGCTGTAGATTAAATTTATAAAGTACTTATTGGGTGGCTCAGATTTTCTACTTCTTCTTTAGTCTATTACAGGGTTTCTCAATCTTGGCACTATTGACATTTTGGGCTGGAAAATTTTTTGTTGTTGAGGGCTGTCCTGTGCTTTGTAGGATGTTTAACAGCATCCCAGTTGTGATAACCAAAAATTGTCTCCAAACATTGCCAAATATCCCCTAGAGGGAGGGCAAAACTGACCCTGGCTGAGGACCATGGGTATGACCTTTGTAATTATAACACTTACCGGATAGTGCTAATGTGAGAATTCAGAGAATGTTAATTGCTCAGATCATTGTCTGGTTAAAAAGAAAATTGTCAATAAATGTTGGTACTTTCTATTAATTAGTTTTTCAAGATGGAGTCATCAAGACTTGTCCTTCTGGGTGAGAAGAATGTTCATGTGTGTTCCACACACATCCCCCGTTTGAAAGTTAGCTCGATAGAAAAATTATTAACAATTTTTTGGCCTGGCAGACGATAGAAATGAGAACTTGGTTTGTGTTTTGTCACTTTTTCTTTATATTTATATGTATGGAGTATATAAAGCTCTCAATTCAAAATAATCAGGGCTATAAGCATGCAGAGTAGAGCAAATTGATCCTGGGAAGGATTCTTCCAAAGGGAGATGCTTAGCATGAAAACGTTGACTTTTACAAGTTTAAACTGTGCTGTTGGACCCATAGAGTGTGACTTATTTTCTTGTAAGGACAAAGTCTAAAATTAAATGTCATCACATTAAATCCTTGGCTGCTAAGATAATGCCAATTGCATCTTTGCCTGTTTCCTCATTGTGCTATATTTTTGGAATTTCATAGATCTCCATGAAAAATAGTCTCTGTCCAACATGAGGTTAGTTTAGAAAAACTTTGTGTCATGGCCAAGACCTCATGGAATGAAAAGTTACTGTTCTTGGGAGGATACATGATAGAGGAGAAACAACATGTTCTTTCCGTTTCCTGCCCTGTCTCTATGGCTGGAACTCTGAGAAAGTATTGAAACTCTGTGAACATTTATTTCCTCCTTTTACTTCTGAAAACTCTGCTTCAGAGGATAATGGAAAAGGATAGCATTCTGCTAGTCCAAGAGGTAGAATAAAATCATTGGAAGGGTGTTTCCTAGATCTAGTGTCTTTCATATCATCAGGTGATGACTAAGGGGTTTTGAAGACCAATGACCTGAATGTCATGAATGTCATCTGTCTTTGCTGCATCCTGGCTGTGTGACCTTGGTCAGCTTAACTTCTCTGTGCACTAGCTTCAGCTCTGTCCAGTGAAGGCCCTCTTAGCTACTTCTTCCAGTGCTCTTGTGAAGATCCAAGAGTTACACAAGTCCTTAAAATGGTGTCTAAGAAACCTCAGTTCTCAATAAATAAATTAACTTCTATCATTATAGTTATTATTGCTGCTGTTACTGTGATCAACCTTGAGTCCTCTCTGTTTCCACCCCAACAGTCCTGCAAATGAAGTGGGGCATGCATTCTTAACAATTACAAATGGCTGATGCTCTTTGAAAGCATTTCACACATGTTAAAGACATTTACTCTGGTTTCAAATTGGAGTGACTTGCTTTCCCAAGGGGCAGTGGCTACTGTGTAGCATCCTTCTGGAAAAAAATAAAATAGCAGACATTGCCAGCCTCAGAGATTCAGGAAAACAGGAAAGAACATTGGGGTCCCATTTCCATAAGATTCCATCGGTGAGACAGTAGTAGCCTGCCGATTCCCATTCTGTCCCCTGTGCTCTTCCCCACCAGGGGTTGGGAAAATTGCAGAAGCAGGGAGCCAGTGGAATTATACACGGTTGCCCCCTGGAAGACTGATGGGTTTCTTTTCACGGTCCCAAAGCTCAGACTCTTTCCCTCCCAGATGGGCTAGGTAGCCCCCTCCAGCTTCCAGGGGTTGAGAACAATGCCTGCGTATCACTCAGGAAGAGCCTTAGAGAGCAGCTAATGTGGAAATCAGAGATCTACAGCTCTCCAGGAGGAATTCAGAATGGAAACCCCACAGTGTCCCGCGAGAAGAAGAGCCAGTGCCAGTTAAGCCCATCTGGGATTCCATGAAGGAGGCTGCTTCCTCCTCCTGCCCGAGATGCTGGCAGCTACAGAGCACACAGCCCTAGGTACATAGCATAGTCCTACAAGAGCTTCGTCAGATTTACATAGGTCTTTTTAGGGTGTTCTCCTAACAAGAATTATATTTTCAGCTTGCTGAGTGTGAGTGTGCTGCGTAAGTACTAAGCTTCGATTTACACAGTGCACATTTCTAAGTAAAAGTTATCATGAAATTAAAATGGATCCGTACACAGGTAACAAGGAAACACACAAAGTCTTCTTTTTTTTCTCCTTATCTTTATAGAGAATGATGACTAAATTCATCATAATAGTAATCGTTAAATGCAAATTATTTAGACGTTTCCTAAGGAAACAATATGTGTGTGTATGGTGAAAACTGTAGTGTAAATATATGGTGGTAGCCACAGTTCAGGACAAAACATCAGGATACCTGGGTCACATGTCTTCCACCACTAAGTTTTTCCTTACCCCGGGGTCCTTCTCTGTATGAATCAGGGATGATGTCTGTCGGTGTAAGGTCTCTCGTAAGGTAGTCTTGAGAGCCAAACAAGGGAATGGATGTGAGATGCTTAAAAGCATAATAGCCCTTTAAATGGACTATTTACTATGATTATCCTGGACAGCAATTTGCTAGTCGCTCAGTACTTACATTTGAAACCAATAAGGAAGCAGATGACCTGCTTCCCAACTGTTTAGGCATCCCAATCCATGAGATTTACATTATGGTCTTTAGTACTATAAGTGACCATGGTAACATCATGAAATGGGCTTATTTCCATAAAGTGTGTAACAGATTCAACACATCCATAGGTTCGCTTTGTTATTCCTATAGAAGGAGCTTTAAAAACCCTCAGAATTTTCAACAATTTATCCCTTGGCAAATTCACCACAGGTCCCCTCCTCTCTTTACACCTTGGCTTCATAGCTACACATTTATTTTTGTTTATTCGGGTGATGGATGCAAATATTTCATAGGCTTGGTAAGTAGATTTTTCCAGAATTAAAATCTTTGCTTATCACAAGGAGACCTGAGGCAATTTACCCAACCAAATCCCTCTTAATCCTAACACTTTTCTTAATGTGGTTGTTTTGAATTTGAGCCTTCACATTTAGAACATCACCAAACTCCTAATTTCCTGACTTGCCTTCTAAGCTGCTCCCTAGAGAAGTGTCCAGCTCTTCTTTCTACATCCCCATGGGTTTCCTTACTACTTCTGTGAGTGTGGAATTTATTCTTCCACTAAACTCCCCCTACTATGATTATGTGTGCACCCCACTCAGAATATATCAGAGAATATTTATTTAGCTGTTTTAACTGAAAGGACAGACACTAGTTTATTTAACTTATTATCATTAACACAGTGCCCAGCACATAAGGAGGAGCCATGAATATTCGTTGAATGAATTAATGACTGAATACATGATCACTAGCTCCATTTTTCTGATTGCTCTTGTGGTTGTTTGAGTCCATGGAGAGGCAGACGTCAAGGCAAAATTACATGTACAAGGGATTTCTTAGGGAAATTGTGAATGCTAGAGGTGAGGCATCAGAGTAGGTGGGGAGAGCCATCAGACCACAGAGATGGTCATATACCTGTGAAAGAAGAGGGGTAAGGAAAGATTGAGTAGGAAGAACCTCCAGACCGAGGACAGTGGTCTGAGAAAGCCCTCTAGACTGATGGGAGTTCCTGAGCTGATGGCACCCATGGGCAGAGTCCCACATCAGGAGAAATGGGCCAGAACCAGAGTCCCTATCAGGTTCAGGCATTGGGTGGGGCCAGCCTGAGGGAAGGTGGTCTCAGCATTCATGGTTGTGGCAGTTGGGTGGCCTGACAGTCAAGTACACTCCCTGCAGCTAGTACTCCTGGAGAAAGATCTGAGCATAGGAGTTCTATGACCACTAAAGTACGTCCCTGATGCCATACAGATCCACTTCTTCATACAAGTTCACCACTTGTTTTCTTGGACCATTTCTGGTCTACTTGTCTTAGTTCTTGTCCTCTGAGAAGCAAACATCAAGATAGGACCAGGGGAGTTATTGGTAGAAACACCTGTGAAGGGTAAAGTTAAGAAAGCAGAAGTGGGCAGGGAGAGCTTTCAGACCACGATGCAGGCCTGACATCTATGAAGAGAGAGACAGAAGGGAGGAGATGGGGTAGGAGGAATGTCAGACAGTAGCATCAGTCTATGAAAGTTTCACCTGGGTCAATGGGGACTCTTGCAGCCAATGTTGCCAACTGAAGTCACCCTTCATTTCACGAGCAGGTTTAGTGTCCCCACTGCCCAGCCATTGGCTGTGAGCAACCCTGGGGAATCATGGCTTCAGCACATACACAGTGGTGAATCAGAGGTGTACCTGCTGGGGCTGTCATTCAACTATTTCTTCCCAATGCAAATGACCTGGGCAGCACATTTTCATGGATGCCTCATCTGTTCCTGAGATAACCATTCTGTCTTAAACACAACACTGACTCCTAAAATGTGGTGGGAAGATTCTCACACCAGGGTTTCATGGGATGTAACACAAAGATAATCAGATACTAAGCTGCTATTTTCCTTTTGCAACAGCTCTGGTCCTATTGATGCATCTCTAGATGATTATCATCCTATACAGTCCCGGGCAACACTTACCACAAATGACCTGACCCTTCACAGAGCCTTTAATTATGCAGGCAGACTGTGTTTACTGTCTTCATGCATGGAAGGACAGAGTAATGGGAGAGGAGGAGGGAAAGGCAATTACAAAGGTATTACATGTATTTATGTAGATGTCAAAGCCAGTTTGGCTTGGAATATTGATATTGAAGTGGTGGGAGTTCATCTCAAGACCTGTTAAATAAGAAAGACATTTTGTCTCTTCTCTACATAGAGATTACGATAAAATGACTGAGGAGATTAAGGGAAGGAAAAGTAACATGTATTGAATACCTGCCACGTGCCAGGTATGAGGTTGGATGGTTCTGCAAGTGTTTTTACGTTTAAATCTCACAACAACCCTAAGAGGTAGTTGGTAGCATCATTTAAAAAGTAAGGAAATTTAAACTCAAAGAGATGAAGTGACCTGTCTGAATTCCCTTAGCATGTAAATCACAATGTATAAAGGACTAAACAGATTAATTTTCCAGTGGTGTTTATATATACATGATTTTAAACAATTATAAATATAGTTATTTATAATCATAAAAGGTTAGAGCTTATAAACTTCAGAGATCTTACTATAGATTAGGACTTAGGAAACTTTTTCTGTAAAGGACCATATAGTAAATATTTTAGGCTCTGTGGAACAGATAGTTTCTGTCACAACTACTCAACCGTGTGGTTATAGCACAAAAGCAGATATTGACAATATGTAAATGAATGAACATGGCTATGTTCCAATAAGACTCTTTACAAAACTATGCAGTGAACTAGATTTGGCTGATGGGCCGTAATTTGCTGACCTGGGCTTTAGATAAAGAATATCATAGCTCAGTGAGTTGAAGTTACTTGCCCATGGTCATGTTGTATTTACAGGCAGAGCTGATACTAAAATAAAGGTCCTTTCCTCCTAGTGTGTAACGAATCCACTGCACCAAGCTTCTCTTCTAGGATCTTCACCAATTCCAAGATGGGAAAACATGGTACTTACTACAGAGAAGAAAGAGAAGAGAAGGAAAGGCAAGCTGCAGAGGGCCTGGAATTCCACATGCAGCAGGCACTGGGAAGGTACTGTAGGCTAAAGGAAAGTTCCTTGATGATGGATGGGGGATGCTAGAGATCAGATATAGGAGGATACATTCAGAGGTTACTTATAGTCACCCTAAATAGTGAGATATTTAAAAAGGGCTGCTGTGGTGGTGATTCATGCAATATGCAGATGGCATGGCAGAGGACGTGAGATTTGCTGACCATTTGGGAGCAGAGACGTGGCTTGCATGTGTGTGGCGGGGGTGGAAGCAGCAGAACGGGCACAGTGGAATCCTAGCTACATGTGTGCATGACTGATACAATGATGACTCCATAAACAAAACAAGAAATTAAAAGTTACTGAACTGGAAGAAAGATACAGTGTGCAATTTGTGTATCTTAAGAGGTCATAGAAATCTTGCTTTAAATGCCCAACAGCCTGAAATTAATGGCTGCCTCTCAAGGAGAGATTGATGCTAGAGATGCGGTTGGGGAAGCCAGCAGCTCTGGTGCCATCAGAAGGGGAGTGGCATGGACTAGTGACCCAAAGACAGGACCGTGGACAAGCTGGGAAAGGGCAGAAGCGAAAGAAGACAAAGTGTCAGTCAGGGACTTAGAAGGAAATCAAGGAAAGGCAGCATAGAGGAAACTGGAGGAATATCTGTTTGCAGCTCTCTGTGCCCCTGCATGAAGAGCTAGCTTCTCCCGACATCCCCCCTATATCCCTCCTACACCTGCCATCTCCCATGTGAATCCTCACTCATCTCTCTGGATGGCATAGAAGCATCACCTCATCACCAGGAGGGCTGCCTGTTCCTGCTCCAACTCCACTGAGCTTAGGAGAATGGAAGGCACATTTCTCTGAACCTGAAGGAGCTGTAAGACAGGCCACCCCAAGATATGACGCTTTGGTATATTGATTATTTTGAGCTGAAGGCACTTGTAAAATAGCAAAGGCAGGGAGAAGCTTTCTCTGAACTTCCTTTATCTGCTTAAAGACAGATCCTCCAAAAGGAGCTAAATTGTTATGAATCCACTCCCTGGTAGTTTTATCAACCAGGGAAGATGGACTCATCCAGGAAAGGAGACTAGAATTTGACACCACAGCCAGACAAACTTTGTCCCAAAATATCTCACCTCCCATCTATTCTTCTAAGGGCCCATGAATCTTTCCTGAAAATTCCTTACTCTCCTTCAAGTGGACTACAAACCCTTCTCTTATTAAGATCGTATATAAGCTCTCAAATCTCGCTGTATTTTTGTGCATTCACTTTTTTTCTGTGATGCCTCCACTCATGTATATTAAACATTAATAAATGTGTATGACTTTTCTCCTGGTAATCTGCCTGCCATCAGTTTATTTCATAGTCACGGTGATCAAACCTAGGAGGGTAGAAGGAAAGCTTTTCCTCCCCTGCACAGCTCTGAGTCCCCAGATATGTTATACCTGCACCTACCCTTCTGCCTCCAGACCCACACCCATGGAGGAGGGGGCTCTGGGACATTCACAGTAACTCCTGTGAGTCTTCAGGTAGAATTCAATTCAGATGCAAGATGCCTATTGAATGATTACCATACAACCATACAATTGCCTGTTTCTTGGTCAAGTCCAGAGGAAAAAGCAGGTCAGCCCCATGAGGGTAGCAGCAAGGATATCTTGTTCTCACAGTGTCCCTGGCACCTAGCATAGTCACAGGTCCTGGGATATAAAGGATGCAGAAGAAATCATTGTTAAATAAATGAGCATGCGAATGAATGTTTATCAAATGGCAAGGTAAGTATTATAACAGAGATAACAAGTACAATTAAAGCATCAAAGACTCAGGACTTCACTTCCCAGTGCAAAAATAGGAAAGAACTACTGAAATAAAGTAATTTTTGAGCTGGATCTTGAAGAATGAATATGTGTTAATGAGATGAGAATCATAATCTAGAATCTCATTATAATATTTCATATAAATGTGTACATCTTGGAACTAGAAAGTGAGGGGAAGTAGGTTCAGGGGTGACTTATATCTACTCAGGACAGGCATTTGCAGGTGTGGTGATCTCTTTTAACTCTCATAATAGCCCTCTGAGGTAGTTTTTATAATCATTTCCATTTTAACAATAGGGAAACTGAGGCTCGGGGGAAAATAAAGTTGTTTTCCCAAAGTTGTGCTATTAGATCAGAGTTGACATCCAAAGCTTGCTGGATCCGACTGACTCAGAAAGTCAGATCCACATAGTCAGATGGTTCAAGCGACTGCACCAAAGGTTTGTGTTGGGACATAAAGAGAGACAAAAAGAGACAGACAAATCATCATCACCCTGTAGAAGATCTCAGATACTATATTCCTCAAGCATTTCTTCTGATAAAGTCACAAAATGGGAGATTCTGTATGGAATCATTGCAGTAAGAATGAGTCCAACACTTTACAAAAGCTTTTTAAAGACTGAAGCCATTTGCATCATGCGTCAGCAAGTTGGTCAGCCTTCAAGTTCCAGGAAACTACCAGAATGTCCATAGCAACAGTGAGCGGCTGGCTTAAGCAAAGTGGATGGTGTCTTGGACACAGTTTTCCCTTAAAGATCACTGGTTAGAAGCAGATTAGAGAATGGCAAGCTTGTCCTCCAAACACAGCCAGCCCACCTGCCTCTCTGATAAACAGTGACGAGACAGCAAGACCTTAATCTGCTTTAAAGTTGTTTTGGCCTAAACAGACACAACTGAGGGTATTTGCCTTCAAAAAAATTGGAAAGGAATGGCCATGTTTACCTGCCCTTTAGACCGTAGTGACTAGAAACACCATGATTTTCTCTTCTATATAAATCCTCAAGTTTCATGGCTAATGTGGGAAGTGATTGAAAGCCAATCTTATCCTGTGGGGAGGCTCTCGCAGGTGTTAGTTTCACATGTACAGCAGAGTGATTCTGTTATACATACACATATAATCTATTCTTTTTCAAATTATTTTCCCATTTAGGTTATTACAGAATATTGAGCAAAGTTCCCTGTGCTATACAGCAGGTCCTTGTTGGTTACCTATTTTAAATATAGTAGTGTGTATATGTCAGTCCCAAACTCCCAATTTTTCTCATGAAGAAAACTTTCAAGATCTACTCTCTTAGCTACTTTCAAGTATGCAATGCAGTATTATTAACTCTAGTCACTGTGCTGTACATTCCCCAGGACTTCATTTTATAACTGAAAATGTGTACATTTTGATCCTCTTCACCACTTTTGCCCATTTCCCACCCCATCCTCACCTCAGGCAACCACCAATCTGTTCTCTGTATTCATGAATCCTCCCTTCCATCCTTCCACCCTTCCTTCCTCTTAGATTCCACATATAAGTGAGATCATACGGTATTTATTGGTTTCCACCTGACATCTCACTTAGCATAATGTACTCAAGGTCCATCTATGTTTTCACAAATGTCAAGGTTTCATTCTTTTTCATGTTTGAATGATATTGTATATACATATTTCATTTTATTTATCTATTTACCCATGATTAGACATTTAGGTGGTTATAGCTTTTTCTTGTTTATGATGTTCATTAGCTTAACTTGGTCCAGAAATCTGAGTTTGCCCCTCATTTTTTGGTTATCTGATTTCTATCCAGCCTAGTAGTGTGCATTTCCAAGTGTGCCTTGCCACAATCAGATGGTATAACTACAGATGCTAAACTCCTGATTATTTATTGTCTCATTATTAGTTTCTTATGAAAGTCTTGGAGGGAGGGAGCATGGCTTTGTATCTCTGCATCTCTAGAATGCAGTAGAGTCTCACACTTAGTAAGTACCTAAGAGACGTTGAATGAATGAATGAATGCCTCCTTTCTCCACTACACAGGAAAAACTGGCTGAAACTATGATATAAATGCATGATATGGGTTGAAAAATCTTCCCTACTTCCAGCAGGGTTGAACAGTGACCAGTTTTTTCCTTGAAGTGATAGTCTAGGAAACCTTAAGGACAACCTTAAATTGTCTTACCTGGATTTCTAGCAACTGCAAACCATTACAAGCTGCGACGTCTGACCTCTGTGTTTCTGAATGCTTTCCATTCCATTATACCAGTAAACACATTCTTATGCCCTCAGATTTATCTAAATCAGGTAATCTATTCCTTTTTCTACATTTCCCAGGCTCATACTTTTCTACCTTGAGGACTTCAAACATTTTAGGGATGTGAAAAGATACAATGGGAAAACAAAACTAAACAGAAAAACTTTGACAAAATCAGGCGTATGTGGGTTGGAATCCCAGCTCTGTCATTTGCTAGGTCTGTGACCTTGGAAAGATTATGTGACTACATCAAAATTTTTTTTTCTTCATATGAAAATGATCACACTAATCCCCAAGAAATAATGTATGTTAAGTACTTAGCATAGTGTTGAGCACATTGTGGGTGTTCAATATATTCTATAGCCTCCATTCTGTTTTTTTTTTTTAAAACAAAAGATTGGGCAGGAGTCCTTCCACTGAAAGTGTATTCAATGCTTGCATGCATTCACTCAACAGGTTTTTTCTTTATGTTTTCCTAGATTTATTGAGATATATTATTATATTGACATATAACATTATGTAAGTTTAAGGTATACAACGTGATGATTTGATACATACATATATTGTGAAATGATTACCACATAAGGTAATCCATTACTATAGTTAAAAATGGTTGCATTATATACTTGAAAGTTATGTGAGGTAATGATCAACAGGTATATTTAAGCACCTACACTATTCAGGGCTCTTGGTTAGGGATGTGGTGATGCACAGGCAGAGTCAGCCCCTGCCCTCATGGAGACCAAAGACAATAATCAATCTTTCATTGAACAAATGGGAACCGAGTGGTCTATGTGTCAGGATAGTGGGAGATGATAGACCTTCAGACTCCCTTCCCAATTGAGTCTTTCCCTCAAAGGTCTCTTCATGAAGAGAGGTGAATTCCTCTCCTCTTTAAATAACAAATAAGTGGCACTCAGTGTGAATCAAAGTCCCTTCATCTAAAACACTGCAGTGGGCTTCCCTGGTGGCGCAGTGGTTGAGAGTCCGCCTGCCGATGCAGGGGACACGGGTTCGTGCCCCAGTCCGGGAAGAACCCACATGCCGCGGAGCGGCTGGGCCCGTGAGCCGTGGCCGCTGAGCCTGCGCGTCCGGAGCCTGTGCTCCGCAACGGGAGAGACCACAACAGTGAGAGGCCCGCGTACCGCAAAAAAAAAAAAAAAAAAATCACTGCAGTGTGGTAGGGTAAAGGAATGTGTCCAAGGAACCTCCCTCCTGCAGCCAGCCCTGAACCTGCTTCCTCAGAGAAGGGATGGACAAGTGCCAGACAGTCATTCCCTTGATCTTCAACTAATATAAATATTATCATGCCGCTGCTGTGAAAATAAAGTTCTCTCCTTAGTCGTCTTCCTTCGAGATAATTAATAACTGAGTCTGAGGTCTGGTGTATGCATGAGTCCACAAAGACAGGGAGGTGTGGTCAGCTTTAGCGGAGAGGCTGGCAAGGAATTTTCTCTGCCAGGAAATAGGCTCCATGTGTTTCCTAGGGCAGTTCTGATTTCTCTGTGCACAATCTTGGGAGGAACTCAGGTTATCTAATTCAGCTGCTCATCCAATGGGCAACTTTTTCAGACATCCATTTCCTGCTAAAGGGAAGCAAAGATGGATGAGACTGAGAAAGCCTATGAAATACACCCACCCACATGTTTGATGTCCTTTTCTGAATTACTTTTCTGTCTTCTAACTGGAATACCACCACCCCTCCCCTTCAATCTTTGCTTGTTGGTCTGGCACATTCTGGGATCTTTAACTACTAGGCAATGCATTCCAGGACCCTAAGGTCCTGGAAATGGAAGCTGGTTTGTAAACCTGAGTGAAGCGATAATTAATGTTTGCACACAAAGAAGATCTATGTAAGAAGAGAAAGCAAGCTTGCCTTTGCCACATCTCAGTGGAAAACAGTGTGTGTTACAAAACGAGTATGGGCTTTGGGGTCAGATAAACTGGAGTTGATTTTGCCTTCTTGTGGTGTCGACCCAGTCAACTCTTTAAATTCTCTAAATCTTGGGTCCTCATTCGGACGAGAATAATACAACTCAACTCATGAGGTTTTGGAGAGGTTTCAACAAAATAATGGAAGCACGTAAACATAGAAGCTGCTTATAATGTGGTGTATTTTCTCCCTCCCCTCCAAATGTTTGTTTCCTTTTTTAAAAAATATATATATATCTTATGGAAGCTTAGTTGATTTACAGTGTTGTGATCATTTCTGCTGTACAGCAAAGTGATTTGGTTATACAAATATATACATTCTTTTTCATAGTCTTTTCCATTATAGCTTATCACTCACAGACATAGAGAACAGATGTATGTTTGTTTCCTTGACTCAGCCTCTGAGTGTGCGTGTATACAAGTTTTTCTATTCCCTCATAAGACCAGCACTTTTTGAAGAAAAGGGTGCTCCTTCAGGCATAAGCCATTTTACGTTGTGTACAAACGTTCACAGGATGCAGCCCCTGCAGAATAAATCATCCCTCTGAGTTTGAGAATGGCTTTATGTGACAGGTGGGCATGATTGGCTTTTAGAAATCTGGTGGTTGCAAGGTGGGAAATGGCCAGCTTCATTGCTCTGGCTCCCCGTCTCCTGTCAGGATGTCCCTTTTCAGATTCCCCTACACCTGCAATTAGCAACAGGCAGCCTTTAAAAGCACCTTGCTACACTGAGTATTTTACCTGTCTCTCATGGGAGACCTAAATGCACCTCAATTCTAATAAACCTGGAATTATTCCATTTTATCGAGTTGTAGTCTGACAGCCAGGATGAGAAATCATGAAAACCCAACCACCACATTATCCGTTATCTTTGGGACCAGATTGAAGTGTCTGACACGCCTCAGCCACGGCCTGCCTTCCTAACACGAGCACCCAATGGACTTTAGTTTTAGTTTGTGTGTGTGTCTGTGTGTGAGTTTCTTGTTTCATATTACTATTCGGTTTATTCTTTGTATCCATCATTAGGAAAATATCTGTCCTTGATAGGTGTGTTAGGCTCATATTAATGTTTTATTATGTTTCTTCACTAACTCAATTTCAGGTAGAATCCAGTATCTGAAATTAAACTGTACATTTTGAATTTAAAGTGGACATTTTGGATATATTTGTATTACTTCAGTGCATCCCTTATGTCTCAACATCAGCAATATGATAGTATGTGAACAATCCTTTATCTAGACCTAATATGATTATCCACATGAACAGTGATCCATAAGTGTGTGTATGTATGCATATATATATATATACACACACACACACACACACACATATATATGAATAACCTCTGTATATGTATAGACAGACTGATACTGTTTCTTTCTTTCTTTTTTTTTTTTTTTTTGCAGTATGCGGGCCTCTCACTGTTGTGGCCTCTCCCATTGCGGAGCACAGGCTCCGGACGCACAGGCTCAGCGGCCATGGCTCACAGGCCCAGCCACTCCGCGGCATGTGGGATATTCCCAGACTGGGGCACGAACCCGTGTCCCCTGCATCGGCAGGCAGACTCTCAACCACTGTGCCACCAGGGAAGCCCCTGTTTCTTATATTTACATAAGGCCTCAGCTCGATTACCTCATCTCCCCAGGAGCTGCTTTCCCATCACTAGTACCTGTATATCACCGAATGCCAGATTAGAAAGGGGATCTTCAGAAATGGTTACTGCAATTCTCAAAGAGAATCATGGTTAGGAACACCAACTCTGGTCCTAGACTGATTGGGTTTACCTTGACTGCCATCACTTCCTGGCTATGTGACCCAATGGGCAAGTTATTGATCTTGTTTTGTTTCCATTTCATCATTTGTAATATGAAGGAAAAATTGTATTTACTTCAAAAGGTTGTTGTGAGGATTTAACAAGATATGTACTTGTAACATAGTAGTGTCTGGTTCAAAAGAATCACTCAGTACATGTTAACTGTTATTTATTGTATTGTATGTGAGCAAACTGAGGTCCAGCAAGGGCATGATCCACCCCCGTCACCATCAAGTTTGCAGTACAAATTAGGGGATGAACCCAGACTAAGAAATTGGTTTCCAAATAATCACTCTTTAACTACTCTTTGCTCTGTCTGTGACTCTTCACTCACAGACCAAAATATCCTTTGCTTATATGAGCTTCATGAAAAAAATCCTTCATCCAGAAAATAAATACCTCTCTGCCTGAGCTAGAAATGAGTAGGCGGTCTCTGACTTTGAAGAGAACAAGGTCTAATGGTAGACACAGACAAAGAAATATACCGTTTCTACACGGTGTGATTGGTGTTATTAGAAATGATGGAAATGGACGTTGCACTCAGGGCTGCAGTGGTTCATTCGGCTGCACAGGTAAGTGTGCGATGGAAACTGAAAGATTCATAGCAGAGGTGACACCTAAGTTGTCATGAGAAGTGTGTTAGAGTGTGCCAAAAGGAAACTAATGTGATTCGGGAAGGGTATTATGAGTCTTCTCACCATTCATGCATGCATGTACACATGAAACAAATATTTACTGAGCATTACAATTATCCCCTAGTCCAACCTACCTTCATCTCTTATCTGGATTATTGCAGTTGCTCTGTAACTGGTCTCTCTTCATACAAAGCTTACTCCTAGATTATAACCAGAGGGATCTTTGGAAAATGAAAATTTGATCATGACTCCACCATCTGACACCTGCCCACCAATCCTCATGTGATCGAAAGACTCTACACTATCTGGTTGCTCTTTTTCTTACAGATTTCTCTCACTCCATCTGCCTCCTGCCTTCTGAGATCCAGCCAGACTTTCTTTAGCTCTTACTAGAAACCCCACCTCTCTAGGATTTCTGGCCTCAGGGCACAGATCAGGTGCCCTTACTGCCAGTTCTGGTGGCACCACAAGCCTTACACATTCTGAGCACATTTTCTAGTTTAAACTCCATCTTCGTTTGTGTGATTCTTTTCACCATGCTTCCCTAGTAGACTATGATGCTTTTATTTGCCCTTGCTTCCCAAATGCCAAGCACATTGAATGGGGCATAATAAGTTACTCCATTAAGTTCTGTTGATGGCATGAGCCCTGTGCCAAGTAAAGGTAGTGGCCACAATACCAGCTACATACAGGAAGATTGATTAACCAAGGAAATGCATTAAGGATAATGGGAGACAGGATTCTCCCATTGGAGAAGGGAACTGCAAACAAGGAAAGGGAGAAAGCTATCTTGAACCCTGGTTGTAATTGGAGTTTTTGTATTGAACTTCTGGTTGTAAATATAGACAGATAAACAGAAAAAACAGATGTCATTGTGTGTACACATACATATATTCCTTGGTTCCACCTACCCAGAGGACCTAGGTTCCTTAGCTCTGTCCCTGAGAGGGCCTGAAACAAGAGCACACTTAGAACCCAGATCTTGGATTCTAAATACAGTTATCCAAAGAAAGGAACAGTGGGTGTTGGAATGTATCTGATTCCATGGCTAGATTGAAGAAAGTACAAGATCTGAAACATCTTGTTTAGTGATAAAGTAAGAAAGTGCTCAGAGAATGATAGGGATGTGTCAACGGATATAGAAGCCAGGTTCATGAGGATCCCACTGGCCAAATATGGAAAAACTTGAGCATCAAAATAATGATAGTAAAGGATTATAACTCATTGAATAAACTAAGAAACCAAGAGTAGATACTGATAAAAATTATATACATGACATATAAATGAAAAGAAAGTTTGATGAAAATGAGATAGTCTCAAAATAACTCCCCACAATATTACTTACTGATTTCAAAGGGGAAAAGAGTGGTTTTATAGTGGAGGAGCATGGCAGAAACTGACTTAATTAAGAAATCAAAATGAACATAATGAGTAATGAGAGAAAGTAAAACTGCATGTTAACTGATAGGATGCAATATGAAGAATATAACATGGTTTCTATGATATTCTTGCCAAAAACGCATAATCCAAAACATAAATAAATATCAAACAAAGCCAAATTGAAGGGCATTCTACAAAATAGTTGACTCATAACCTTCAAAAATGTCAAAGTTATGAAAATCAAAGACTGAGAAACTCTTATGGATTGATGGAAGCTAATGAGAAGTGACAACAAAATGTAACTCCTGATCATGAACTAGCTCTTTATGGTCTAGAGGACAAGTGGGAATATTTGAATAGCATGTGAATGTTAGATGGTGGTAATGTGTCAATGTTAATTTTCTGATTTGAATGTTTTTGTTGTGGCTATTTGGAGAATGTCCTTCTTGGTAAGATAAGGTATTCAATGCCGATGGAGCACCATGCCAATGACATCATATCAAGTAGTTCAAGGGGAAAAAAAGCTCTTTATTCTGTACTTACAAATTTTATGTTAGTTTGAGATTGTTTCAAAAGGAAAAGAAAAAAATTGATACCCTCTAAATGAGGTGAGAGAAAGAAAGTAGAAAAGGAGGGAAGAAAGGAAGGAAAGCAGGAAGAAATGAAAGAAGGAAAGAGGAAAGGAAGGAGGAAGGAGGGAAAAAAGTGGAAGGAAGGAAGGAAGAGACAGCGGGATTGAGGGAAGTGAAAAAGGGTAGAGGGACAGCTCTGAATCAGAGCTTGGAAAACCCATGAGGTAAATCCAGCCTGCCACCTGTTGCTTTTTTCTCCTTATGATTTTATGGATAAGAATAAGTTTTACACTTTTAAGCAGTTGAAAAAACTCAAAAGAATAATAGTTTTTGCTGCATGAAAATTACATGAAATTCAAATTCCAGTGTTTGTCAGTTAAGCTTATTGGAATACAGCCATGTTCACTGGTTCATGTAGCATCTGTAATTGCATTCATACAAAACTACTCAGAGTGAGTAGTTGGGAAGAAGACTGTGTGTGATCCTCTCATTGATTCACACTCCTGCTCAGCACACAGTTAGTTGTAGCAACACAGTTGTATCTCAGCAAGGTTTTGAGTTCCAAATGTGTCACCATAGTACTTTATTAATTTGCCGTGCATACCCATCTTGTCAAAACAAGAAAGGAAAAGTGGACTTCAAATGTTGCATTTTTATGGCATAGTGGAATGTGGATTATTTTATTATCACATTAGACGTCAAAACACCCGTTTCTTATGTAATGACAAGACAGTTATGATAAAAGAATACAATCTACATCAACATTATCTGGCCAAGACCTCACCATATTCCTATCTCACAGGAAGGCAACCATCAGAAAATTAGAACAGTTGAAACTGAGTATCTCATTGCGGCAAAATTTCTTCACAAAAGTAATAAATGAAAATGAGATTTTAAAAAAATGTAAAATTTTGAGTGGTGTATTTGTTAGCCAATAACAAAAACCTTTACCAATCATGAGTTAATTAAATTGTGTTTGCATGCAGTAGCTGAAGACATGATCTAGAGAAAATAAACTTCAGGCTCTTAGTCCTTTGTGAGAAGAGTTGATAGAAGAGTTGGGAATGTTGGGAGAACGTCCGTAGTCAGTTAAATGCGTTCAGGTCATTTCTGTGACTCTGGATAAGTCTACATATGTACTAATATGGCTCAGTAGTTGTTTATTTGAGGAGTCCCTGCTGAATTCTAAGTGTTGAAGAATTAGCCTCCATCATTATTCTGTATGGAAAAACCATAGGTGAGAATATTTTTAAAGAAGTTGAGAAAACACTAATTCAGTACAAACTGAAGTGGAATCTGCTAAGGTTTTTTACACTTGATGGTGATGAAAGTATGTATAAAATAGAAAAAAAGGTTTAATTGGACAAATTTACAAAATTTGTGAAAAGCATGAGCTATTAGAAGCCTAAGTTATTTATTGTATTATTCATAAAAGAGTGCTTTGTGGAAAATATTTGAACTTCTCATGTGTTATTGAACTAATAATATCAAGAGTGTACTTCATTTGCTCTTATGGACTTCACCATCATCAGTTCTGTGATTGTTTTTTTGGGGGAGCAATAAAAGCTGAATATCCTGAATTTACCATCCGTTCATTGGCTTCAAGTTTTACTATAATTGCTTGAGCTCTGAGCCAAGATTTAAATTTTTCAGAAGAAGAAAATCCATCCTCAACTACTGTGATATAACATTGAATGGATTTAGTAATTAAATTTTGCAGTAGCCTTGAAAATGTTGGAAAATAAATTCAACATAAAATTGCTAGGTAAAACAGTGATATGCAAAACTTAGACTGTGGTCAAGTCATTTCAATGACAACTAATGTTTGCATCACAAGTAATAACTAAATCTCTTTGCTGCATATCAGAAGCTAACACAACATTGTAAATTAACTCTACTCCACTCTAAAATAAAAATGTTTTAAAAAGTAGTGTCAACCTGCTTTATAATTTCCAATACTGTCAAAAATTAAAACAAGAAGCAAGATCTCTATTCCCACACAAATTTTCAACAGATAGATTTTTCTGAGCTCTAGCTACAGTTCCAGGAATGTTTTTCAGACCTCAGTGCAAATGTAAAGGAAATTTCTGTATTTAAAATCCTACTGAAATGTGCAATTGAGGAGCTTCTACTTAATCTTCAACTGAAAGTGATTAATCCGTAATGTAATGACACATTAAAACACAAATGTAGGAAAGAGCCTAATAAAATTCTATAAGTGCCTTCCAAATGATGAATATGCTCAATCATATGCTGGTAGATAGATATCGATATTTGGTAGTACCTAACTGTAAAACACATGCTTAAAAGATGAAATAGGTAAAACCTTATTATAGATCAGCATTAACAGATGAATATGTACAATTGATCTGATGAGAGGGAATACAAACTTTGAATCCCAATTAAGTGAAATGTTACTTAAATTCCATTATTATCATTATTAGACTTCAGTACCAAAAATGTGTACTTGATTATTACTGTATTTTGAATTTCAGCAATATAAAGCTTTTAGTAATTTGTTTTTCCTTTTGTTATATATGAAACTAATAATATTCTCAATTGAAAAATCTTGGCCCATAAGTCATAAAGGCCCACAAAGCCTAAAGTCTATTACTATCTGATTTTGTTGAATAAATGTTAAATTTCTTGGTTGTGCTAATGATATTAAAGTATACAAAAGAGGCAACTTTGCTCTTACAAACTAAATGCTAAAATATTTAGGAATAAAGTATCATGATGCCTGCAATTTAATTTTATGTGATCCAGAAAAGGAAAAGGCAACTATAACAAAAATGTGAACAGTTTGTGAGTCTATATGAGTGATATACACGGGTTCTATTCTTTCCATCTCTGCAATTTTGAAATTTTCAAAATAAAATCTAGGAAGAAAAGGGCCTTCTCTGACAATATCATCTAAAGTAACTTCCAGTCAGTGGCTAAACAATTTTCCCTATTTATTTTCGTGTTACTTATTAGAACACTATCTATTTTAAAGTTTCTTTATTGATGTGCTTATCGTCTATGCCTTTGAGATCACATAAGGTCAATGAGAGTACGGACCAGGCTTGTTTCGTCTTTTTCTCAGTCCCCAGTAGCTAGAACAACACTGGCACATTTTATACATTCAACAGCTTTTGTTGAATAAGTGAAAGAAAAGAAAATGAGAAGTGTAGAAAACAAATGAATAAATGGACAACAGAGCATGGCTCTCAGACCCTCAGAAACTAGGAGACAGCCCAGTTACCTCTGCCATGCATGTCTTCCAGCCACCTAATGGACTGGGGATTTTGCCCATAGTCCTGAGCTCTGGGTTCAGTTTCTGCCCTGCTCTTTCTTCATGGTCTTGGCTCTCTTAAAATGCTCCCATTTTTTTTCCTGACCCCAGACTTGGTTTGTGGGTCTGAGCCATTTTTTGTATGATGCTTATACTTAGGATTTTTGATATGTGAACCTATAATTTCTCCTACAATTGGCCTCCTGTCCTTCCTATAATAACTGATACTTCTCAGTTCCAATCGCTTAGAATCAGTCCCCAATCACTGGTCAGTCCTGCCCCATTCCCATCCCTGGGCACGGTAAGAATGTCACCTTTCAACTCCTGGGCCAGTCACAGGAGGAATGGGCATGCCTTTTAGTGTCCTTTATTTCTCCCCCAAATCCTTCGAGGTAGGTATTATCTCCATCTGGTCAGTGAGAAAACTGAAATGCATGAAGATGACATACCTTCTCAGAAATTAGAGCAAGTTAGTGATAGAGGCAAGACTAAAAACCATGTCCCCTTAAGGCAATGTTTTCTGAGTGTGATTTTTCGTCTATTGCTGCACTTTTCCCACTCTGGCCTGTAGTAGAAGCAGTTAGCAAGGTTATCCATTCCTATACTGTATCAATATTTTTAACAACAGTGATTGGGTCTTTTTGGGATCAGTACCAAGTTTTGCTGGGAAACTATACTGATTCACAATTGATCCCCACCCCCTCCACTAAGGACTTGAATTACTGTGACTCAACAGACCAAACCTTAAACATTTCACTTTTGTAAAATGCCATTATTGATTTGCGCCAGCACAATAATTAGTAAATTAATCTCTCAGCAGCCTGAAGGGCATACAGATGGACAAAGTACACATACAGCCACTCTATAAACCCTAAGCCCTGCAAAGTAAAGCAGCTCTGCAGTCATTCACTTTCCTGGGATCCTGTCTTTTTATGGTAAAAATTGTTTATAATGGCATTGTAAAGCAGTGATTATGAGGACAGACTCAGGACCCTCCACTGTCTACTCTCAAATCCATTTCCTTTATTCACCAGCTGTACAATCTTGAGCCAATTCTGATTCCTCATCCATGAAGCAGGGTTGTTGGGAGAATTCAGTGAGGCTTTCCATGGAAATCGCTTAGAACATTGTTGGCACGTAAGTTTTTGCTATTACTGTTATTTATCTATATGTTTATTATTCAGAATCCTTACCATGCTCTGCAAGGCCTTACATGACCTGACTCTTGCTGCTTCCCTTAGTGACCAGCAGCCACACTGGCCTCCTTTCTATCTGTGGACCGTGCCAGCACTATCTCTTGGAGTCTTTCTCTGCAGAACTTCTCTGTCACTTCACTTAGGTCTTAGCTCCAATGTCACTCCTTCAACTGTCCACCATGTCCATCTTATATCAACCCATCCTATCTACCCTATGGAACCCCTGCCCTCATCCCCACACTAATTTTTATGTCTCTTTCCTGCTTTGTATTTTTCCTCATAGCACTTCTTTCCTGCCATTATTGTTTATGACTTATTGTCTCTTCCCCAATAGAAGGTAACTGAGGAAGGGACTCTGTTTTGCCCTCTATTGTGCCTCGGCATGTAGTACAATGCCTGGCACATAATAGTTGCTCAATAAAGAGTAAATGGCTTTATGTTTCATTGATGATTGATAGATGTATTCCTGTCATTACGTCCTTGTACAAGGATAAGGTGGTGTAAGGCAATGTTTCTGAGTCTTTTTTAAACCACGCACCAATTTGGTAAACTTGAACATTATTGGGACCTCAAGGGATTCTATTTACATCTGTCCTGGTATAGGATTCATGCAGAGATTCCCTCTGCATCTCAATCAACTCTGATCCAACAAATACAAAATCTGTCTTCAGTTAGTCCTGCAGGATGGGCAGATTGGGCCCAGTTTTGCTTTTTCTTATTTGCGTTGAAACAATTTTTTAGTTTGCAAAACATCGTATCATGTTGTAATAATGAATATGTCTCTTCCCACACTGTATGTCCTTCCCTGGAAAGTCTAAAATATCTCTTTCCTACATGACCCACTCACTGCAATAAGTTTCTACTAAACTTCTTGAGTCTTAGTTTTCCCAAGCCTGTAATGAGGATCATAGACCCACTGGCAGGATTATTGTGTGAATTCACAGCACTATTCATACAGTTCTTGGCACAGAACAAACTTCAGCAAATGGCTCCTGGCTGCCTCTTTTACCAAATGATTAGTGTTGCCCTTGGACCCATGTTTGTTGCACTAACCTGGTTTGGAAATACAGCATATTTCTCTTAAGCCAATGCTTTAACAGAAAAGCAAAGGAAGCTGTGACATAAAGCTCCCCTCTCTCACTTCCAAGGTCGCTTGGCTAGGTTTGCTGTCATTAGTGACTCTAGTGGACCTCAGGTCAATGTGTGCATTTTGCCACCTGCGGAGGCCCCATCTCTGCAGGCTACAAAGGAAAAAAGAAAACCCTAATTTGTTTGATTTTGCATTGCATCCAGGTGCTCGTTCAATATTGAGACTGCTTGTAATTGAATGTTTTGCTACCCAGGCTTGAGTTATCAAACAGTAAAAGGGATGCAGGGCCTGGGCAAGATCGCAGCAAATTATAGGAGGCATCTTTCTGGGTTGATTGCTTTGTATTTAATTGTATGCTAATTATTAGTTCTGCAAGACAGTTTACCCAAAGAAATAGCAAAGTAACAGCAATAAAGAAAGACACCATATGAGTATATGTGTCAGTCTCACAGGGCGATTTAGTAAATTAAAAGATGTAAAAACAAACTGTACATGAATACTTTCAAGGAGCATAGTTGTCATGGTTGCCTAGAAATGAAAGCACAGAAATGCAGAATTTATTTTATCAGAAGTAAGTTACTGCTATGAATTCCTAGCCCAGAGGTAGAATGCAAGAAGGAAGTTCACATCATGCTAGTGACAACAGGGCCAAAAATTACCTTCCTTGTCTCCATTGTCAATCACTTGCTTAAGATGAAGAACTGACCCTAACATTCCTTTTCTTAAGATCCATTGATTCAGTATATTTTAATGATTAAAGTTCAAATCCATTAACATGGACAAATGTACCACTCGGTGCCTCTTTGGGCACCATATGCACCACACACAGAGTGTTTGGGGCCATTCTGGACTCACTTATTCTTCTCTGGACAGACATACTCTTGCCTGGTCTTGTTTGCTGTATCCAGGATGCCTTATCCCCTGCTCTTCCCCAAACCCTTTACTCTGCATCTAAAATGCCCACTGGAGATTTAGTGCTCAGGTCGCCCCTCAGAGAAGAGAGAAGTTTCTCCAAGTCCTCAGGCAGTTGGTTACCCCTCCTTTAAACCCCACAGCTGATGGATACCTTACCATACTCTATTGTGACTTACTTTCCAGGAGGGTGTGAGCTCCTGGAAAACAATCTGTGCCATCTGACCTAGATACACACTATAGCATCCTGTCCACATCAGGCAGGTACCCAGTAAACAGCTCCGTGATAACAGACCCAGACTTTCCCTGTGGTGCTGGACTACAGAGATAGACCAGAGGAAATTCTGCTAACCTACCTCCCCAAATCCAATCCCTATTCCCATACTTTTTTCTCAAAAGGAAAAAACAAGAGAAGCTTTGGAACTTTGATTCACCCACTGCCAGGTCTGTCTTTTCCATAGGATGGATGCCTCTCAAGGTTGTTGACCCCATCTCCACCCTCACAGTTGGCCATAGAGGTCTCTTCTCCCTTCCTCCCCAGGTACTTTTCCACTTCTGGACCCTCGATCCTGCCGATTACTCTGCCTAGAATCTTCTTTCCCAGCTTCTCTGTTTGAGTTCATCATGCAGTTCAGCTCTGCTCAAAAGTTTCTGTTTGAAGTGAGGGTCTCCAGAAGTAGACCCTGAAGTGAGGATTTTTTTTGCAAGTGATTTATTAAGGCAGGTCTCCAGGCAGAGAACTTTAGGGAGTGGAGGAAGCAGGAAAGGGAAGAAGAGGAAGCCAAACAAGACCAAGAACTCAGGAAGCATCTCCCAGAGAACTGGCTTCAACCTTGTCCCAGAGGGAAACTCTTCATTATAAAGGATGCTTCTGACTTGTTCCTATCAAAGCAAGATAATTGGGCTGACATGCACCCCTGCATCTGTCTGTTATTGGTCAAAGGCCATCCAGGGAGGAATACATTCCCAGGTACTTCCTGTTATCTGTTCCTGCAGGTAGCTTGAAGGCAGCCATCCTAAGAAAAGCTATAGGTACTTGTGTGAGAAGCCAAAGAAGACTGGAGGCATTTGAAGGGTGTACTAAATAAATAAGCAAACAAACCAATTAATAAACAAATATGTAAATATAAAAGGAATTTGAGGGGATCTGGGGGAAGCACTGAAACTGTCTGCTACAAATATTCTTTCCTGACATTTGAAGGCTGACTGATGAGAGGCGCAGGCATGATGCAGCTGGTTAGATTGCCCAGTGCCAGGCAAAGCACTTGGCTCACAACTGTTCCAGCTCTGCTCTAAATGCCATCACCTCTGACCTCCTTAAAAACTGTTCCATCAATTATTCCTTTACTTCAACTTTCCCATCTCTGCTGCCTTTATCTTCTCAGGATATTTACATGCTCAAGGAGCCCTTCCATGTTTAAAACTAAAGAAAAGAAAGAGAGAAGGAAGGGAGGTAGGGTGGGTGGGAGTAGCAGAGACAGAAACCTTTATGTTTTTCTCTTGCTGAGTTTATCAAAAGACCTAACTGTATTTTTTTCTCTCATCTCCCATTTCTTTTTCAACCTACTGCAATCAAGGTTGTTCCAACTTCCAGGTAACTGGCTCTGCTTCCTTTAGGGTCACTATTGCTAAGTTGGAGGGAAGATTTCCATACTCTGCCACAGGTGACATGCGTTTACCACTGCTCCCCACTTCCTGATGCCATCTTGTGCCTTTTTCCCTGACACCTACATTCCTGTTTTGTCATCATTCTGCACTGTGTCCAGGATGAACTTCAGGGATGAACAAAACTTGCAGGAGCACAAACAGGAGGGAAGAGGGTGCTCAGTGAACATTTCTTGACTTACTGGAAATTACCCTGTTGTGCTATTGGTACATTCTTGGCTGCAGCTCCCCTCACGTGGCCATTGTTTGTTCATACCAGAAGTCCAGTAGGAATCTGAATTGGTAAATACGGGAACTGAGCTTTTAGGCATCTTCAGGATGCTGATGCTGGCAGGAGGAAGGGCCAACTGCCTTTACTACCACTGACACTCTAGGCGTTAAAGATTTAACATCTCCAAATCAAGTCATCCAACCTCACAAGGCTCATTGTTTTTCTTGTTTTGTTTGTTTGTTTGTTTGTCATTCTCTGCTCTGCACCAGCAAGAAAAGAGTCCAGTTAATAAACATCCACATTTTATAGCTGTGTCTGGGATGAGGAATCATTGGATGAATGCTTCTTCTGAGCAGAAGCAAAAATCTGCAAAAGTCATGTCTCTGCCCATTTTGTTTACTGTACCAGAATCAAAGGAAACTCTGTGTAGGTCTTCAGTTACACAAATGCCATATTATCTTAATCAAGGTTTTCCAAAGAAACAGAACCAATAGGATACAGACAGAAACTCTCAATCCATTCACCCATCCATCCATCCATCTATCTATCAAAAGAAATTTTAAAGAATTGGCTCATATGCTTGCAGAGTTTGGTAACCCAAAATCTGCAGAGCAGACTAGGAAGGTGGAGACCCAGGGAAGAATTGTGGTTTGAGCCCAGAGATCATCTAATTACAGAATTCCTTCACACTCAGAGAGTTTCAGTCTTTGGGTCTATTAAGTTTTCAACGAATTGGATGAAAATTCTTTCAACCCACGAGCATGGTATAGCTCTCCTTTTGTTTGTGTTGTCTTCAATTTCTCTCATTAATATCTTACAGCTTTGAGAGTACAAGTTGTTGTCTTTAATTAATTAAAAGTATTCCTAGGTATTTTATTCTTTTTGAGGGAGTTGTAAAGGGGAATATTTTTCTTTAATTTCTCTTTCTGACAGTTTGTTATTAGGGTATAAAAATACAATGGATTTCTTTGTTAATTTTGTATCCTCTAACTTTACTGAATTTGTTACTTCTAATAGTTTTTAGTGGAATCTTTAGGGTTTTCTAATAGAGTATCATATCATACGCAAATAGTGGCAACATTACTCTTCCCTTCCAATTTGGATGTCTTTTATCTCTTTTTTGTCTGATCAATGTGGCTAGGACTTTCAATACTGTGTTGAATAAAATTGGCAAGTGGGCATCCTTGTCTTAGAGGATCTTAGAGGAAAAGCTTTCAGCTCTTTACCATTGAGTGTGATATTATCTGTGGGACTGTTGTATATGGCCTTTATTATGTTTAAGTATGTTCCCTCTATGTCCACTTTATTGAGCGTTTTTGTCATTAATGGATGATACATTTTTGTCAAATTCTTTTTCTTTTTTTTGTCAAATTCTGACTTATTATTGAGCTTCTATTTGACTTAGTATTCATTTGAAGAAAACAAACAAAAAAAGAATGGTGTTTCTCAGGGTCTGTGACACTGTAGGCCATGAGAGTGATTCAGTGTCACTGCCAGCATACAAATTTATTAGTCTATAAAATTTGACATTATCTTATTTATTCACAGAGAGGACAAATAAGATGTTTTTTCATACTTACCAGATATATCTGGGAGCAGTTATATGCCACTCCATCTGGAGGATGCAAATAGAACTGCTTTACAATTCAGTAGGCAAAAGCCTGCTAAATGATAACAAATAACTTCATGGTAAAACTGCTACTGAAATTCTTTCAGTATGTGATATTAAAAACAACTGAACAAACAGAGATAAGGGACAAATAGGATTTGAAACAGACTTTTTTTTCTTAACAGTGCAAAAGAAAAATAAATGAATGCTTTAGACTAATTTATATATATGATTGTTATCCTTTGTTTTGTTCATGTGGTGTATCACATTGATCTATTTGTGGTTATTGCACCATCCTTGCATCCCTGGAATAAATCCCACTTGATCATGATGTATGATCCTTTAAATATATTGTTGAGTTTGGGTTGATAGTATTTTGCCAAGATATTTTGCATCTATATTTATCTGTGATATGGTCCTGTGAATTTTTTTTTTTTGTAGTGTCTTTGTTTTTTTTTTGTATCAGAGTAATGTTAGTCTCATAGAATGAGTTTGAAATGTTCCTTCCTCTTTTTTTTGAAATATTTTTAGAATGATGGGTGTTAAATGTCTTTTAAGTGTTAGTAGAATTTCCATATGAAGCCACTTGGCCCTAGACTTTTCGTTTGTTGGGAGTTTTTTGATCACTGACTCTACTTCATACTAGTATTCAGTCTGTTCAGATTTTCTATTTCTTCCTGATTCAGTAGTGGAAGGTTGTATGTTTCTAGGAATTTATCCATTTCTTCTAGGTTGTCCAATTTGTTGGCATATAATTGTTCATGGTAGTCTCTTATGATTGCTTGTATTTCTGTGATATCGGTTGTAACTTCTCCTTTCTCCCTTCTAATTTTATTTATTTTGTTTCACTTTCTTTTTTGATGAGTCTGGCTAAAAGTTTGTAAATTTTGTTTATCTTTTCAAAGAACCAACTGTTAGTTTCATTGATTTTTTTTACACATATATTTTTAGGCTTTATTTCATTTATTTCCTCTCTGATCTTTATTATTTCCTTCCTTCTACTAATTTTGGGCATTGTTTCTTCTTCTTTTCTCACTTTTATATGTAAACTTGGTTTTTATTTGAGATTTTTCTTGTGTCTTGAGGTAGGCCTGTATCTCTATGAACATCCCCCTTAGAAAGATTTTACTAATTCCCATAGCTTTTGGAAAGTTGTGTTTCTATTTTCATTTGTCTCAAGATATTTTTTGATCACCCCTTTGATTTCTTCATTGACCCATTGGGTTTTTAGTAGGATGATATTTAGTCATAACATGTTTGTGGTTTTTTCCCCAGTTTTCTTTCTATAATTGATTTCTAGTTTCATACCATTGTGGTCCAAAAAGATGCTTTATATTATTTCAATTTTCATAAATTTATTGAGACTTGTTTCGTGGCCTAACATGTGATTTACCCTGGATAATGTTCCATGTGAACTTTAAAAGAATGTTTATCTTGCAGTGCTTAGATGGAATGCTTTGTATATATCTATTAAATCTATCTAGTTCAATGTTTTGTATAAAGGCTAATGTTTTGTCATTGATTTTCTGTTTGAATGATTTATACATTGATGTAAGTGGGATATTAAAGGCCTCTACTAATGTTGTATAACTGTCAATTTCTCACTTAATGTCTGTTCATAATTGCTTTATATATTTAGTTGCTCCTATGTTGGTTGCATAAATATTTACAAATGTTGTATCCTCTTCTTGATTGACCTCTTCATAATTATGTAATGCCCTTCTTTGTCTTTCGTTAAAGTCTTCATTTTACAGTCTATTTTGTCTGATATGAGTATTTCTGTCCCTGCTTTTTGTTTCCATTTGCATAGAATATTTTTTTTCCATCACTTTCAGTCTCTGTGTGTATTTAGATCTGAAATGAGTCTCTTGTGGGCACCATATACATGGGTCTTGTTTTGTTGCTGTTGCTGTTGTTTGGTGTTTTTTTCATCTGGCCATCCTATGTCTTTTGATTGGAATATTTAGTGCATTGAAATTTAAAGTGATTATTGATAGGCATGTACTTATTGCTAATTTCTTAATTGTTTTCTGGTTGTTTTTGTGGTTCTTCTCAGTTCCCTTCTTTTTTTAGTCTGTTCCCTCCTTTGTGGTTTAATGGTTTTCTTTAGTGTTATATTTGGGTTCCTTTCTCTTTATTTTTTCGTGTATCTATTGTAGGTTTCATGTTTGTGGTTACCTTGAAATATATATATATACTTGTTTTGAGCTAATAGTCACTTAAGTTTGAACATATTCTAAAAGCCCAACATTTTTACTCCTCCTCCCACATTTTATGTTTTTTTAAATAAATTTATTTATTTTTTTATTTATGTATTTGGCTGCATTGGGTCTTTGTTGCTGAGCACCAGCTTTCTCTAGTTGCAGTGAGCCAGGGCTACTCTTCGTTGCGGTATGCGGGCTTCTCATTGTGGTGGCTTCTTTTGTTGTGAAGCATGGGCTCTTGGTGTGTGGGCTTCAGTAGGTGTCCCACATGGGCTCAGCAGTTGTGCCTCGCAGGCTCTAGAGCACAGGCTCAGTAGGTGTGGCACACAGGCTTAGTTGCTCCACGGCATGTGAGATCTTCCCAGACTAGGGCTTGACCTGTGTCCCCTGCATTGACAGGCAGATTCTTAACTACTGCACCACCAGGGAAGTCCCCACATTTTATATTTTTGACATCATATTTTACATCTTTTTATTTTATGTATTCCTTAACTACTTACTGTAGTTATAGTTGATTTTACATCTGTTGTCTTTTAGCCATCATACTAGTTTTTCATGTGATTGATCCACTGCCTTAACTATATATTTGCCTTTACCAGTTAGATTTTTTTCTTTCATACATTTTCTTATTTCTAGTTACGGCCTTTTCTTTTTTGCTTAAAGAAGACACTTTAACATTTCTTTTAAGGATGGGCTAGTGGTGATGAGCTCTTTTAGTTTTTGCTTGTCTGTGAAAATATTTACCTCTCCTTCAATTCTAAATGATAACTTTGCCAGGTAAAGTATTCTTGATTGTAGGGTTTTTCCTTTTAGCACTTTAAATATACCTTGCCACTCCCTTCTAGTCTGCAGAATTTCTGCTGAAAAATCTGCCAATAGCCTTATGGGAGTTCCATTGTGTGTGGCTCTTTTTCTCTTGCTGTTTTTAAAATTCTCTTTTTATTTTAAAATTTTTCCATTTTAATTATGATACATACTGGTGTGGATCCCTTTGGGTTTATCTTGTTTGGGACTCTCTGGGATTTCCGGACCTGGATATCTGTTTCTTTCCCCAGGTTAAGAAAGTTTTCAGCCATAATTTCATCAAATACACTTTCTGCTCCTTTGTCTCTCTCTTCTCCTTCTGTGACCCTTATAATAAAAAAGCTAGCTTGCTTGTCCTAGATATCCTTTAAACTATCTTCATTTTTTTAAAGTATTTTTTCCTTTTTGCTGTTCTTATTGAGTAATTCCATTATGTTGTCTTCCAGGTTGCTTATTCATTCTTCTATATTATTTAATCTGCTGTTGATTTCCTCTAGTGTATTTTATTTTTCATTTTAGTTATTGTAGTCTTCAGCCATGATTGGTTCTTTTTTTCTCTATATTCTAACTCTTTGATAAAGTTCTCACTGTTTCTTTATTCTTCTTCCAAATTCAGTGAGCTTATTTATGACCATTGTTTTGAACTCTTTATACCAGCTAAATTACTTATCTCCATTTCATTAGGGTATTTTCCCTATTGACTTTATCTTGTTTTTTCTTTTGGAACAAATTTCTCTATCTTCTCATTTGTTTGGCTTTCTGTGTTTTTTCCTATGAATTAGGTGAAAGAGTTACTTGTCCCAGTCTTGAAGTCATGACCTTGTATACGATTCTACATCTCCTATGTAGACTGTGTGCCACACATTTTTGGCAGGACAGCTTGATCTGGAGTTGGCACTGCTGTAGCTTGTCCTGGGTGTGAGCCAGGGGCCACCACCTTGGCAGGTTGCCTAGAGCTAGAGAGGGTATGGACCAGTTGGTATACTGGAGTGGTCTTGGCAGGTCAGTTGGAGTGTTAAGTGCTTTTCAAACTGTTGTCCCTTCACTGTCACTTGGAATGAGTATGTTATTGTATGAATCCTTTAAGAGTGGAGTGTTGGATTCCTATAGTCCTCCAGCTGTCCTGGACATAAACCCTACTGGTTTTCAAAACCAGCTATGGGGGCTCATATTTCCAGTACCCATCCACAGGCCCAGTGCAAAGCTTAAGCTCCTTAGGGAGCACCTCTGAGTTTGTGATATTCTCTCTGTCTTGTGTCCTGAATAAATTACACCTTATTCCCTCCTATCCATCTCAATGTGTTTTTTTCTTTATATGCTTAATTTTAGGAGAGCTGTTTAATTAGTCTTCAGGTGGTTCTCAGAGAAAGTTGTTCTATATGTAGTTGAAGTTTCAGTGTGTCCGTGGGAGGAGATGAATTCAGGATCTTCCTACACTTTCATCTTGATTATTCCCTCTTCTTAAATATTAATGCATCTAAAAATGCCTTCACAGACATATCTAGAATAATTTTTGACAGAGCATCTGGGCACCAAGGTGCAGGTAAGTTGACACATAAAATTAACCATCACATATATGTAAAGTTGTGTCCACTTCGATTGAATCCTTTCACACCTCTAAGGAATTTGGAAAACATTTGAGAAAAGATGCATGTCTCATCATCACTACCACATTGAGCACTCAGAGCTTTGACCTGTGCCATGCACCCAAAAGATGTGCAATAAATTGTGTTTGGGAAGATGTGTGTATATACATCAAAAAGAAGTGAAACACAGTAAGTTGGGAGAACACTTAGAGACAAGAATTCAGACAAGAAGCACAGCCCAGTGGTAAAACTAAGAACTCTAAAACAAGACAAGCCAATTTAAATTATAGTTCTAACAATTATAAGCTGTGTGACCTAGCAGGAATCACCTAACTTCCCTGTACCTCAGTTTCCTCTTCTGTAAAATGAGGATAATAAGAACACCTTTCATATAGGGTTCATGTAGGGATAACATGAGTTAAAATGTGTAAAACTGTTAGAACATAATATATTTTGGGCATTAGTAAACACTTTGTGACTATTGCTATTATTTTATTTACACTGCTTAAACAGGTTTAATGATAATCATCGATGCCATTTATAGAAGATATAACATCATCTGATGTTTACAGTTGACATATTGTCTGCACAAGTCTTCAGAAGGAGAGCTATGCCCATCAGCAGAAATTGGATATGATCCAGGGATCCCATCCTATCTGTAGAATGGCTTCATCCACATCCCATCCAGGCTGGACCAACCATTAAATGTCAAGTCCAGATTGTGCACAACAGATCTGGGGATAGAGCCAAGAGCGAAGTTATGAAGTGGGGTTGATTAGAGAACTTCTCCCCAGGGCTGGTTGAATGCTAAGAATGGACTTTAGCACAACAGTGTTCCAATCAGTCTGTTGAAACAAACACAGCCCCTCCCTCTTTTCCCCAACCCTCTTTGCATCCTCTGCTTCAGCCAAAAGAATCTACACATTGTTCTGACTCGAACAGCATTTGTACATGTGGCTGATGTATCTTATTACACAGTTTCAAGACTACAATAATATCATATTTATTTTTCCTTTACCTTATATTAAATCTTTATTCTAGCCTCTATTCATTCACTAGACTGGTGGAAAATTGCTTTCTTTATTACTAGTACCTATTCTTTTTTTTTTTTTTTTTAAGTTTTAAAAGAATTCTGGAGGCTTACTTGGTGCCCAGAAAATGTTCTAATTATGATTGCTACTGATATCCTCGGAGTCCCAGCTACAAAATCCTTAAAGCAAGGAGAGTGTGGTTCAGTGAGACACATAAATTCTTGCTGGTCCAAACTCCCTTAATGCATCTCACAGCCATTTTCTGTTCAAGATCTTGCCATTTCCTGAGACTCTAACTTCATAGATCCGACATATCTATGTCTGTCTATAACTACCTTCCTAGCCTTAAAGGAAATCTCAGCCAACTTTTTACCCTCTCTTCTTCTGTCTTTTCCTTCAGGAATTTAACCAGCCTTTTGGAAATAAACATCAAGATGTGGGGTTGTTTGAGTCAGCTTATGCCTATGTCTTGCTTCACATCCTTTTCTAAGTTAAAGGGGAACAAGACCTGGCAATCTGCTCAGGATGCCAGAGTAGACAAATATAGGGAGATGTCTTAATTTGTTTGGGCTGTTATAATGAAAATAAATACCATAGATTGGGTGTCTGAACCAACACAAATTTATTTTTTATATTTCTAGAGACTTGGAAGTCCAAGAGCAAGCCAAGGGTTGATTCAGGGTCTGGTGAGAGCCTGCTTCCTGGTTTGTAGACACCCCCATCTTGTCACTGTGTCCTCATATGGTAGAAGGGCTGAGGGAGCTGTCTGGGGTCTTTTTCAAAAGGGCGCTAATCCTTTTAAATGCTCATGCAGATAGGGCTTCACCAGGTCTCCCCTGACCATCCCAGCCAATGCTTTCTCCTGACTCTGAGCTCTGATAATAATGATGGATTTACTGAGCTTTCAACACACACTGGGAACTTTGCTGAGCACTTTATATCCAACACCTCTTTTAATTCTCACAAGAATCATATGTGGTTAATACCATTATGATCTGCATTTTAAACTTGAAAAAGCAAGGCTCGTGGAAGTTTAAGTAACTTTTCCTCATCCACAGTTTGTAATTTGCAGCCCCTGGACCTAATCCAGGACTTTCTGACCCTGCACAGTCACTGAGCTGTATGTACTCACTTTTCTCTATAGCACTTTCTCTGAACTGTGTTTAGAGCCTTTGGCCTGTTGTGGACCAGATGCCTTCTTGAAGACCTTAATTCCCAGGGGTTGGTGAGAAGATGCAGCATAAGCTTTGCTGTTACCTGTGGCTGTGCTGGTGTCTCACTCTCCTGCCTCCCATATCAGGTTTTGTCTACTTATTTTTCCTTCTATGAATGACAAGTTCATCTCCTCTATATATCCTCATCATATTCCAGGTGGTTTGATTGGCTCAAAGAATGATTGTCTCATCTTTAGCACCTCAGTGACAAGGTCCACTATTTAAAGGGACTTCTACTGGGATGCTTTAAAGAATAGACTGGAGATACTGGGTTAAGGAGACCTGTTCAAGAAGTATTTCACTAGTTTAGGTAAGAGGTGGTAAGAAGTCATAGCAGCGGGAAAGGAAAGGAAGAGATGGATAGATTTGGAATGTATTTCAGTGATAGTTGGGGCTATGTGATTTTAATTATATGTCAGCTACAATCCCCCGTAATTTATACAAGAACCCTATTGATGGGGTAGTAAAGTGTGAATGATGGGGAAAATTTCTATGTAGATGGTCCCTGAATAACAACTTTTTTTTCACCTTTACGTTGGTGCAAAAGTTGTACACATTCGGTATAAATCCAAACTTCAGATTTTGAATGTCAATCCTTTCTCTTGTGATGCTGAGCTGTGCGGCAGGTTGCTGCAACTCCCAGTCAGCCATGCGATCGTGAAAGTAAACACCCAATAAGCTATAACCATTCTGCTTTTCACTTTCAGTAGAGTAGTCAATAAATTACATGAGATATTCAACACTGTATTATGAAACAGGCTTTGTGTTAGATGATTTTCCCAAATGTAGGCTAAGGTAAGTGTTCTGAGCACGTTTCAGCCAGGCTAGGCTAAGCTATGATAACTGATAGGTTAGGTGTATTAAAAGCGTTTTCAACTTATAATTCCAACTTCTGATGGGTTTATTGAGAGGTAACCCCATTATAAGTCGAGGAAGATCTGTGGTCCTACAATTAGGTCTCAGTCCTTCCAAGAGCCTATGTCTCTGGGCTGTGATCTCCAAAAGTACTTCTCAGTTCTTTTCTCCCCATAAGTGAGACATGAAAGCTAGAGGGAGCTGGAGCAGGGTAGGTCTCTTCTCCTGGAGATAAAACTCAGAGAAGTATGGAGACCTCTAAGAATATTGTGTCTTGAGTTGGTGCATCCTTGATATCCAGCAATTCCTCAATTAAGGTTTACACTGTTCCTACCAGGCTATAGCAGCAGCTTCTGCTCCTGGTAAGCTGGGAGTCTGTATGTGCCTGTCTCTCCAGTTTCTGGTGTGATGGTTTTCCCTTCTAGCTTGATTATCTGATGGATCTAAGAAGAGTTGTAAATTTTTACCTAGTTTAGCCTTTTTTTTGTTGTTGTTATAAGGACAGGAGTTAAGACTTCCAAGTCATGTCAGACCAAAAACTAGAAGCCTTTAACTATATTTCCCTGCTTATTGTTTCTATGTTGGCCTTCCCTGCTGGAATGGAGGCTCCATGAAAGCAAGGATTTTGTTAGAGCTATGTTCCCAAGGTTTGTAGAGTACATGGCATATTGTAGGAGCTTAATATGTGTTAAATATATGTATAACTGAGTCACTTTGCTGTACAACTGAAACTAACACACCATTGTAAATCAACTATACTCCAATATAGAATAAAAAAGTAAATTAAAAAAACCACAAATTCGTGAATTCTCACTCTTAAAAGACTACTATTCTTTTGTGTGTGTGTGTGTGTGTGTGTGTGTGTGTGTAGTGAAAGCACCTGAAACCTACTCTCTGCAAATTTTTGGGCTGGGTAACTTCGGGCAGTTAGTTAACTTCTCCAAGCTCCTCTCTACTCATCTATAATTATAATTTTTAAACTTTGCCTCTCTAGGTGGCTGTGGAGATTAAAAGAGAAACCAAGAAGGAACCTAAAATGACTGATTTATAATAGCTTTCTAATAAATGCTGAATCTGTCACCGTTTTCTTTAATTGAAGTATAGTTGCTATACAATATTATGTAAGTTACAGGTGTACAATATAGTGACTCACAATGTTTAAAGGTTATATACCATTTATAGTTATTATAAAATATTGGCTATATTCCCCATGTTATACAATATATCCTTGTAGCTTATTTTATACCTAATAGTTTGTACTTCTTAATCCCCCACCCATATATTGCCCCTCTCCTATTTTTCTCCCCTTGATCTTTTCCCAGTTAATGTTATTCCCTGGCAAACTGGCTTAGGTTGGTTCGTTCTGGAGATATGAAAAGTGATTTAGTTACTTCATAACATGTTTTCTCAGTTTGGGGGAGAAAGGGCAATTGTTGGATTTATGAGGATAAATAAGGGCATTGGATGATTTACAATTATCTTCAATCAGGGTACTGAGTCCAGGCCAGTTAGATAAATCTGTTTATGTTGCTAACTAACCTGGCAACATATGGTCTACGGTAAAGTTAATTTGGGTTGCAGATGATGAGCTTATTTAGCAGAGTTTTTGGTAACTTGAGTTCACACTGTTCCTTTCATTATTTTGCCCTCTGCATTATTTGGAAAACAGTGAATGATTGGGAAATGGCATTGACGTTCCGTGATTTACAGCTTATCCACCATGCGGGGCTGGTGAGGAGTGAGTCGACTGCTGATGATTCAGAAGAAGAACAATGTCCAAGAAATTAGGACCCTGAACAAATATCTCCTGAGGGGCCCAGAGAGCCTGTGAAACCATCTTCCCAGCCCCAGAAGGAGATTCTGGCACCAACAGGACCTGAGCTGAACAATCAAAAGGTGTGGAATCTAATCCAGTAACAGGATCCAGGTTAGAAATCTTGACAGGTAATGAAACGCTCACATCGCCAGGGTGAACAGATGGCCTCCTTCAGGGGACACAGCACAATTGTCACTGAAAATAGGTCTTCAGACTGTGTGAAAAGGAGGTAGTTCTCCAACCATAGTGCCCTGGGAAAACAGCATGGGTCACATTTGAGGTGAGTGGAAGGGAGGGGAAATTTGAGAATGAGAGACAGTTTGCAGAAATGGATAGCTGGGGAGATAACTCTGTCTTTGGTCTAAGATTTCTCAGAAGTGGTGCCATTGTGTATTCATTGCTGAAATAAAAAGCACTGTTACACCTGGCAGAAATACAGAGATTTAAGGATTTAAAGAAAGAACATCAGAATAATTTGTTTGTTTTTTTCCTAACATTCGAAGTATCCAAACTCTTTCTGGGTATTGACACATAAAATATATAATTTAATCTATATTTTATCTTAATTCTCTCCAGAGTTGAACTCTATCCCAACAGAATGCTGTGTGCATCATGTATGAAGTTCTCAGAAAACAGTATTGAACAGACAATTCATATGATCTCGGGTTAAGCAATGTTGAAAGGCACTAAAATTCCCATTCAGTAGGATTCCAGACTCTGGAGTACCCCAGACTTGGCATCTTCACCCTTCTTTGGGGTTCTTCATGCCTCTCCTCTCAGGAAGGCAGACTGGCTGTGTCTTACTGACAAGTTTGATGTGTTGCATTCACTCCTGCAAACTGAGGAGGGGTGAACAGGTCTGGCCCATCCTAATATATTTATGATGATAGAGTGTGTAAATCTGTCTCTCTCCAGTGTCCCTGTAGAGCATGTGTTTCTCCTCTAAGTAAATATCACTGCTGCCTCCAGCCTTTCCTCTCCCAGTTCTCCTGTGGGAGGGGGAAGAGGGTAGTGAACTAAATTGCCTACTTGGTGAATTTGGGAAGAATTGGTGGCCATGCCTGGCTCTAACCTCTGCTTTTCTTTTGGGAGCCAGCTGCCCACAGGAGCACACGATCCTTTCTGTTCCTTATGCTACAAGTCTTACCTGACCCAGGTTCTCCCCTCTGCTTCAGAGGCTGATGGATAAATCTGCCACCACTTCCTGGAGCTCAGAAGGTAGATTTACATCCTTTAGTTTGGCTTCAATAGTTAATAGAGGTGATCATTTCATCTCCATTTTGAAAAAAATATTGTTTCTCAAACTGTTCAGAACTCAGTCAAGAAAGAGAGATATTATTGGAGATCCCTTCCAAAAGGCCCCCAACAATAACTTCAGTAAAAATGAATGTCTTCTGAAGGAAGACTCAAAGGGTGGAACTTACATGTGCAGAGACCTCGCTACCTATTTGACACTTGGTGTACAGAGGTCATCTACACTGGTCCTTATTGTGTTCTAATGAGGTAGGTTAGAAAAATCCAGGGAATAACCTACTGGCTGGAATGACTGATCCCAATTAGCAAGGAGAAGTGGGAGTTAATAGGCTATGTCTAGAACCATGGGGAATTCTTGGAGGCTCCCCTTCGTACTTACATGTCCAGTAGTAAAAGTTAGTGGAAAACTACAGCAATCAAAAAAAAAAAAAAAAAAAAAGTCAGGAGCACTGAGGATTCAAACCCTTCAGTAATGAAAGTTTGTAGCACTCTACAAGGCAAAAAATGCTGACCAGCTAAGGTGCTGGCTGAGGTCAAGGGAAACTCAGAATGGGTAATGGAATTAAAAAAATTATAAATATTAACTATGACTTTGTGATCAGTTACGGAAGCAAGGGTTTTAGAAGCTAAGTGTGTGTGTACATGAGAGTGTGTGTACAAATTTAAGTGTATACACATATATGCATATACATATATATATAAACCTAATTTTTTTCTTCTCTCTCCTCTTTTACCATATTACTTTATACACATTTTATTGGAGCTTAAATTTATTATTTTATTTGTTAAACAACCTTATTAGAGGCTAACACAATTGACTCTTCAGGTAACCAAATATTCAGGTGAGACTACAACTGAATTTGCGACATAATTAACATAGTCCAGAGAGGGATAGCTGTGACTGTTCCCCAGAAATGGATACAATGACTGATAGAATTTTCTATTTCCTCATTTAGGGGAGAAGGTGGAAATGTGTTTACTTGTACATAAAATAATAGCATCTTGTTAGGAGAAGCATAACTTTGTTTTTGTCATCATATACATTATAAATATGAGTATATATGTATGGATGGATGCTGGATTAGCCAAAGGGCTAAACTGGACCAATGATTAAGCTACTGCCTTTCAACTTCAAGCTGATCCTTCTGGTCCATGACTTCATGGTCTGGACAGTGGGACTGGAACTCTGCAAACCACATTCCCATTTTGGTAATGGAAGGTACTAAGGCAGATGGGAATATGAAAGAAGAAGAGATTTGCTCCTTCATGGGGTTTCCTGCTCCGGTCAGCGTCACCCTAACACAATTTCTTCACTTTGACAGCAGTAGTTTGTTCCACTAGTTTGTTCTCACAGCAGCAGTCGGTTCTGGTTTTCTACTTTGTAGTTTTCCAAACAGTAGTAAAAGCCCCTTCTTTGCCTCCTTCCTACCCTCCTCCATCTACACATACACACACAAAGAAACAAGCCTGAATATTAGATTCACAGACCCTCCCTGAACTTCGAAGATGCCAGAACCAGACAGTGCCCCTTCCCGAAGGACCAAGGAACTTCCATTCTGCAAGAGCCCTACTGCAGGCTTCTGCATTACATAACTCCAACCTCTTCTCTTTTTTTCTCAACCTCCATAACTCATCGTTTTCCTTTTTGCATTTCACTTGCTTAATACCTAGTTAATAATTCTTTATATTAATTTTTCTCTGTTAAATTACTAGTGTGGTTTCTGTCTCCTGCCTGAACCCTCAATGACACTGATAAAACTTTATTATCCTAGCTTTATGATGAGGAAATGGAAGTTCACTGGCCCAATATCACAGAGTCCTAACAAACATCAGGATTTGAACTTAGGTCTGCGTGACTCCAGGAACCAATCCTTTCATCACCTTCCCTCTCCAGAACTTACTAACGTACATGGCAGCTCTTCTCCACTGTAAGGTACAATCCTTCAGAGCTCAGTACTGCATTCTCCATAGTGACCAGGTACTCAGGAAAAGTTGGAAGGAAGGAGGAAGAGAGGGAGGGAGAAAGGGAGGGAGGAAGGAAGGAAGGAGGAAGGGAGGGAGGGAGGGAGGAAGGAAGGAAGGAAAGAAGGAAGGAAGGGAGGAAGGGAGGAAAGGAGGGAGGGAGAAAAGTGATAGCAAACAAAAAGTTATAATAGAATATAAAAATTGCATTGGTATGATAATGCACAGAATGCTATAGACGTATCGACTCAGAAAGGAAATGTCAGAGTTTATTCCTAACGTGAAACTTCATAAATTCTGAAAAATTATCAACACCCCATTATTTCTTGAACATTGCCTCTTTCTCATTCTTTCTACAGTAATTGGACCTTTTTATTACTTTTCCAAATTTCAAGCTCTTGTATTTTTCTCACTTTTTTATCTTTATTGCATTCTGAGTAATTTTTTTCATATTTATCTGTTAATTCATTAATTCTTCAGCTCTGTGGAATCAGCTGTTCAAGCCATGGGTTGAGTTTTTTTTTTTTTTCCAGTGATTGTATTTTTCATTTTGGTTTCTATTCAGTAATTTTATCATATGACCCTGATGTTCTCTTAATTTTAGCCATCTTAGCAATGTTTGCACACTAAAGGCTACTCAATTGTTCTGTTTGAATTTTGGGAAATTGAATGCTGCTGGGACTTTTGGTGGGTTTGCACTTTGTCTCCTTCACTTGAATGAAAGTTCCTTTGGAGATATTTCTTTCCTTGCTGTATTCCCAGTGTCTGGTTCAATGCTGGGCATACAATTGGTCTTGATACATATATGATGAACCACTAAATAGTGGATATTTTCTTTGTGGGCTTTATAATTTGGTCTGTGAGCTCATGTTCAGCCAAGCTTTTTTTTTTGTTTTTTAACATCTTTATTGGAGTATAATTGCTTTACAATGGTGTGTTAGTTTCTGCTGTATAACAAAGTGAATCAGTTATACATATACATATGTTCCCATATCTCTTCCTTCTTGCGTCTCCCTCCCTCCCACCCTCCCTATCCCACACCTCTAGGTGGTCACAAAGCACGAAGCTGATCTCCCTGTGCCATGCTGCTGCTTCCCACTAACTATCTGTTTTACGTTTGGTAGTGTATATACGTTTTATATGTGGATCTCTTGAGTGGTCCATTTAAGGATGTGCTTTGTGTTTTCTTTATCCAAGCACCCCAAAATGTCCCCAGCCCAGGACCACATTTTAGTTTAATTAACCAGCTTATGAGTCTGAATGTAACCCTCAAACTCTCATGAGAGCTGTGATAAAATTTTGAGAGATTTTTATTCTCATGTAGCATCCAGGCAAAGACAGGCAAGCTTTGTAATAATTCTCCTGTGTTGAGAGGAGAATATATATAAAATTGTGGATAGAGCCAGTTGAGTTTTTCAGCTTTATGTGTGGATCTCAATCTCAACGTCTCTACTTACTGAGACCCCTAATCAACTCTTCACCTCCCTCAGGAGCTCACATCTGCCACCTTGATTTTTAATTCCTTATCTATTTTTAGTGCCTGTTTTACTTTCTTAAGCACTCAACTATGTGTTCAAAGACTGCTTGTTATGATGTACCCAGTATTTTTGAGTGGTTTGTAATAAGAGGATGTAAGTTTATCTAATCCGTTATATTGCTAGACATATGCATTTGCTTAAATCTTTTCATTGAAAATTATTAATGTGCTTAAAGTTTATTTTTATCAATGGTATACATAGGTATACATTTTATCAATGGTATACATTCTCTCTTATAAAGAGAATGCCCATGTTCTCATACTTCCCTCAATTGCTGCTCTCTGAAGGCAATAAATTCATCTATTTTAACTCTTTCTTCTGGCATTTATCTCCATATTTCTAAACATAGACATTTCTGCTGTAATGTTAAATGTATTACCAGAAAAGCCTAACAGATTTATGAGAAAATTAGGGTTAAGGGCAGACCACTAAAAATCTAAGGATGTCAAAATGTAGAGCATCAAATAAAACAATAGCAACCCTACTAAGAAGAGTCACCCATGCACATACATGCATGCACACCTTCCCAGAATTTTGCTAGCCATTCTATCTCAAGAGATTTTCAAAGTAAAATGCAATTAACAGGGCAGAGCATATCATAAGCATGTTAAGTGCTAGGTTACCAAATAAAAATTGATTCTGTAATTCCCCATTCTTTCCAAATTTCAATCAGTCCTTCTTCCTATTCCCAGGAGATAAATAGAGAAATCCACTTATTGGATCATGGTGTAGCATCATCTCTGGGTATCTCAAGATCCATGGTGCATCTTCAGCTTGGTGTGGTCTCCTTTCCATAATTTAAAACCCTCATCATATTTCTTGTCCTCAGAGTAATTAAGCAAGGCCTCTTGTGTGTACTTTATGTGAAATTTCTTGTCCCCCCCCTTAATATGTTTTCACATTCTCCTTCTTGATGGATTTTTACCGTTAGCAACTATACAGTCACTTCTGCTATCATTCAGGGACCTCCCTCCTATTCAGTCACTTACTTATCACCCCAGATACTTCCTGAGCGGTTTTGAGCTCCTATTAGTGCTGATGCATAGTGCTGCACTGCCTTTGGTAAGTTCAGTGAAAGGGACAAATACATGGTGTATTAGTTTCCTAAGGCTGCATAACTAAATACTACAGACTAAGCTGCTTCACCAAGAGAAATGTATGTTCTCAATTCTGGAGGCTAGAAGTCTGATCAAGGTGTGGACAGGTTGCTTTCTTCTGTGGCCTCTCTCTTTGGTTTGTCAATGGACGTCTTCTCCCCGTGTCCTCGTATGGTCTTTGCTCTCTGTGTGTCTCTGTCCTAATCTACTCTTCTTATAAGGACACCAGTAAAACTGAATTAAGACTCATCCATGTGACTTTGTTTTAATTTAATCTCCTCTTTAAAGAGCCTATCTCCAAATATAGTCACATACAAAGAAATTGGAGATTAGGACTTCAACATATGGATTTGGGAGAGGACACAATTCAGCCTGGTACATTCTTGTGATACTGTGACCTTGAAGACTCACAGTGCACAGTAATATATTAGAGGCTCTGATCAATCTGGTAGCAAATATATTATTTATCTTTGTCTTTTAGTAAACTTGCTTGACTTTTTTTTTATAACATTCATTAAAATTTCATAGGGAAGATGTTACAGGGACAAAACTTTGAGGAATAACAGCCATCCTGTCCAGACATGCTAGAGCACTTGGAGTCATATTATATTCATTCTGATTCTCTTGCAGAATTTAGTTTTCAACAATTTTATAGCAACTAAAATCAAAAGATAACATCTTTGAAAGGAAAAGTACATATGGACACATCACCAAATGAGAGCTCATGTAGTGACCTAGAGATCATCATATTAAGTGAAGTAAGTCAGACAAAGACAAATATCATATGATATCACTTATATGTGGAATCTAAAAAAAATGATACAAATAAATTTATTTACAAAACAGAAATAGACTGACAGACATAGAAACTTACAGTTACCAGAGAGGGTAGTGGGAGAGACTGACAGACATAGAAACAAACTTACAGTTACCAGATGGGGTAGTGGGAGAGCCAGGGAGAGATTATTTAGGAATTTGGGATTAACATATACACACTCCTAATGTGCCTTTTTACCCTGGAATTTTCTTGAACTTATCTCTTTCTCTCAAAATCACATCCCATCTCCCAGAAAATTCTAAACATGACCACTTTTTACCACTGTCCTTGCTCTCATCCTGGTCCAAATCTTTCTAACTGGTGTCTCTGCTTCCAGCCTTTATCCCTTCCATTGGTTCTCATCAAAGTATCCAGAGTGCTCCAGCTAAAGGCAGTCAGATTCTATCCCTCTAGTAGTCACCCTCCGAGGATTTCTTGCCTGCATGCAGTAGAAGCCAAAGTCCTTATGATGGTCCTGGCGGTCCTGTATTCTCTGCCCACATTGATCTCTACCCTATTCCTACACTGTCTTACCTGCTCCAACACCCCAACTAGCAGACTCCTGTCTGCACACTTGGACTTCAGGACTTTGTATGTGTTTCCTCTCTAGCAGGAAGATTGCTCTCCAGACACCTGCCCAGCTGGATCCCTCACTTCCTACAGGTATTTTCTTAAATGTGACCTTCTCAATGAGGCCTCCAGTGACACTTCTCTAAAACTACAACTGTATCTCTTTTTCCTGAATTACTTTTTTCAGTGTAAGCTTCATGAAGCAAGCTTGTTTTCTTCCCTGCTGTCTCCCCATGACTTAGAACAGTCACCAGCACGCAGCTAGTGCTCAATAAGCATTTTTTGAATGAACACATTAATATGGTTTGTATTACAAAGCTCCTTTCCATTCTATTGCACTGTTTATCACTCTGCTACACTACCCATTTGTTCATTCATTCATTCACAAGTGAGCATCTATAACGTGTCTGATGCTCCAGTTCTACAGTGGTGAGTAAAACAGACATAGCCTGAATGAAGTTTACTTGTCAAATAAATTGAAATATAGAGAGCATTCTTAGTTTTTCTTCATAAATTATTTTGGTTTCCTACCCTAATAACACTATTAATTTTGTTCTAAATAAACAAATTGATAGGGTATAACCCTATCAATTGATAGGGTTATTGATAGGGTATAACCTATCTATCTATCTAAATAAACAAATTGATAGAGTATTGATAGGGTATAACCTCCTCATCCTTCAATTTGCTGGGCACTTTACATTCATGCTTCAATTTACTCCTCTCAGAAACCTGTGAAATAAGTAATATCGTAATCTCAATTAACAGACGAAAAGGATGAGGCATAAAAACACAGAAATCTCCCCATAGTTTCTCAGATCTCGTAAGTGGTAGAACTCAGATTTAAATTCAAGTTGTCTCTGTTCAAAAGTCAAAATGCTTCCTTTTGTCTCTCCTGGATAATTTAAAAAATATATTGATGTTAACTGCTCTCAAGCATTCAATCAGAAATATCTTTCTGAGCCCTTATTATTCTCCTAGACAAACAAGAGAAAAAAGGCCATTGACCTCCTAGGCTTTGTATTAGAGTGAGAGAGAAATGAAAACAACAATAAAAACAAATAAGTAAACAAACAAATTAATGAATGTACGAGAAACTAAAACAGGGTGACACAATAGAGATTGATCCAGTGGCAACTTTAGAATAGATGGTCTAGAAATATCTCTAAGAAGGTGACATGTAATTTGATCTTCAAATATCAAAAGGACCATACCTGGAGTTTCCAGAAAGGACTTTGCAAGCGAAAAGAATAGTTGGCGCAAAGACGCTAATGCAGATATATATTTGACCTACTTGAGAGACAGGGCAAGATGAGTATAAGGTGGAAGAGAGTGTCTAAGGCAATGAGGGATAAAGAATAATGGTGGAAAGACAGGCAGGAACCACAACACAGACCTTTGAAATGATGAATAAGGAGTTTGGGTTTTATTCTAAGTGTTGGTAATGAATTTTAGAGGAGAAAGAGCAGAAACAAGGAGACAAACTAGAAAACCATTGCAATAATCCACTAGAGAGATAAGAGTGTCTTGGTCCAGAATAGAAGCAGTAGAGATGGGGACAAGATATAAGGATGCATTTGGAAACTTGATCTATAGGATTTGCTGAGAGAATGCAGGTTGGGGTTTGGGTAAAGGGGAAGACTCAAGAGCAGCTCTTAGGTTTGAGGTTTGGGCTTACTAGGTAGTTGGTGGTATCTTTCTTATGATGGGGGAGACTAGGATGGTGAAGGTTTGGGACAGAGTAAGAAGAAATCTAGAGTTCAGTTTGGGGCTTGGTAGGTTTGAAATACCCACTAACAAGCTGGGTTGAATGTATTCCATTTGACCCTCCTAATGACTCTCCCTTATTTCCATCAAGCTCTGCACCCTGGAAGGCTGACAGTGCTTCAATGGGCCTTCTTGCCCTCTCTCTTCCATTTGTTTTGTTTTTTCTCTAATAGAAAGCTCCAGAATAGCAGGCAGTGGAAGGAGAGTGCAAGCAGAGTGTGCATAGCCCTGGCTCCTTGCATGTATGGCCTGCAATGGCAGACTCTATCCCCCTTCCAAAGGCCATAGCTCCTGCTGGAGGTCCTGTCCTCAGCTACTCTCTCCGCCATTGCATGTAGCCTCTCTGTTCTCTTCTTACCCTTTCAGGACTAGGATGTAAGTACAGTCAAGCTGTTTGTTGGTTTTCCTGAACACTGCCTATACCTTTGTCATTTTATTAAAAAAAAAAAAAAGGAACGCTTAGGTAATCTGAATTTTAATTTTTTGGTCATCATATGCCAACGCTTTGCTGCCAGGTCCCTGAGTGATACAAGAGTGAACTGGAAAGACCAACAGATACTCAGAGGAGTTAGAGCAAGGGGAGAAGCCTGGAATTCAAGGTTGGAGGGTCATGTGTTTATAAATGGTCCTGCAGGTCACAGCAGTAGGTTAGCTCATCCTGGGAAAATTTTCCTGAACCTTTAAGAGTCACTTGTAACAGAGCTCCATGCTTTTTCTCTGGCCAGGCATTGAGCACACTGGCTTCCACCCTCTTCGGTCTTCCCCTCAGCTCCTCTTACAAAGGCAGTGACAAGCTGTTAGCAGTATTCCCCTTCCAAACTGCCATTTCAAGTCAGGTTTTACCAAAGTCATTATCTCCTTAATTTGCTCCCCAGGATGCTAGCTCACAAACAAGTAGCACTGGCAAATGGGATGCAGCCATGCTTTTGTCTGCTTTCTCTTTTTAAATGTATTTTTCTTCTTGAAGGCAATGGTTGTACTGACAAATATTCTGTTTGGAATGAAGAGTGTGCATCACATCCATCAAGGCTTCCATTAAAGTTCCACGGGTGAGGTCAGTTACCCAGCAAAGCACGATGATGGATTTGGTTTCAATAGACCAAGTGTTCAGATTCAGGTGTGAGCTGGCAGGCAGGCAATTAATGTATTTCACAGAGGTATTTTGGGTAGTAATAATGCACTGAACATAAGAGGCAACCAGAAATCCTCAGTGTTCCTTCCATTGAAAAGAGAATGGCTGAGAGCTGATATCTGAAGGGTGAAAGTCACTTCTGGGGGCTCTGGATTAATTACATGTGATCCATCTCTCTAATTACCACAGGAAGTTGTAACTGCTATTATTTAATTGGAGCTGTTGTTACTTAATTTATTTTATATTCTGAAAAGCAATTAATGGAGGGAGGAGAGGCAGGCTTGAACTTTTAAAAGCTTTCTCTAGGCTTCCCAGAACCCAGTCCTATGTAGTTTTCAAGGCATAATTTATACCTTGTCTCCTCCAGGATGGATGTCTGGATTCTTGTAGCAGATGCTAACTGCTCCATCTTCTTTGAGTTTCTGAAGAACTTCTCCTTAGAACCGTGTGACCCATCCAGAATCTTCAAGCTTTTGAATGTCGTTTATACATTGGAGAATCTAAAATTTATATTCCAAAGATTACTTTTGGATGCATCTTTCTTCTTTGACAGTTGCAGAAAACCCTTTATTATGGTTGGTGTAATGTCCAAATTAACTCTTCTTTTGGGACTTAACAAATCCAGAATTTTGGAAGGTCAGAAACTGGCAGAAATCTCAGAGGTTTGCTAGTCCATATCCCTCACTTTCCTGATGAGGAAACAGAAACAAAGGGTAGAAACAAAAAAGGACCATCACGGAATTCCTGAGCTTAGTAGCAGAGTCTGGATTCCAGAATCCAGTTCTCCTCATTCCCAAACTGAGTTTTTTTTCTTCTACCTAAGGAATACTTGCTCATTGATAAAAATAATGATTGAAGGGCTTCCCTGGTGGCGCAGTGGTTGAGAGTCCGCCTGCCGATGCAGGGGACACGGGTTCGTGCCCCGGTCCGGGAAGATCCCACATGCCGCGGAGCAGCTGGGCCCTTGAGCCATGGCCGCTGAGCCTGCGCGTCCGGAGCCTGTGCTCCGCAACGGGAGAGGCCACAACAGTGAGAGGCCCACGTACTGCAAAAAAAAAAAAATAAAAAAATAAAAAAAAAAAAATAATGATTGAAGAGGTTTAGATCAGTGCCTCTCAAACTTTAATAGGCACACAGATCTCAGAAGGATCTTGTTTAAAATGAAGATTCTGATATGGTGGGTCCTGGTGAGACCTGTGATTCTTCATTTACAACCAGCTCCCAGGTGATGCTGACATGGCTGGTCCCTAGACCACTCTTTGAATAACTAAGATTTAGAAAAGGTTCCTGAAGGTTTGAATAACATGGTTCCCACAGGGGGCTCCAATGTATTAATCCATCTTCTGTACTTCTCTCCAGAATCCCTTCCTCCATCTTCTGTCATCAGGCTGGTCTCTCATTCCCCACCACACACTGTCAGTCCAGGGTCCTGAGGTCTGTCTAATTCTTCCCCACATCCCAGCTCCAGGCATGCGTTTGTGGTCCAGGAGTGGTCTTGTGCTTCAGGAGTGAGCTTGTAGTTCAGGCACGGGCTTATGGTCCAGGTGTGGGTTAGTGATCCAGATGTGGACTTGTGCTTCAAGCTTGGCCAACTAGTATGTTCTACCCCCCCCAGCCCTGTGCCATATTGGTTACATTAACAATAGGTGTGTGACAGAAGCCATACAAAGCAGAGAGTTTCCAAAGTTTGCTAGTATTACTGAGATATAGATATTCTCTTTTGGCTGGGCTCACTGAGAAGGCAAACCTGGAGACACAGAAGCCATTATATCCTTTAAAACGGCTGCCTGAGAGGGAAACTAGTGTTTGGGAAGATAGGTCTAGAGAGAGAAGATGTCTGCCTCTGAATAACAACACTGTATACTTGGATCCAGCTGTATGTGAAGCTAGGTCAACCGCCTGGATTTTTCTGTTATTTCATGAGCCAATAAAATTCCTAGTTTTGTTTCTGTCGCTTGCAACCAGAAGAGTCTTCATGAATACAGTTCCTATTGGGAAGGATTAGGAAAGGATTATTGATAGGAAGGCAAAGAGTTTAGAGAAATGGAAATTGGTTAATAACCCAGAATTATTTGGATGCCTAAAGTTGAAGATGCCCAAGCCTACCAGAAAACCCCACGATCCCTCAGCTACTTGCACAGGCAGGGGAAAGCCAAGCACTTCAAGCTCCCTCATCCACTGAGCTCCTTGCCTTTGTATTCTGAAAAGAGGGGCTCTAGGGAGAGACTCCCCTACTATGTGTCCCCCATAGAAGGACCATCACTTTACATTCCTGCACATTCCTTTTACATTATAGCCCTTCCTAGGAGAGAACCATGTCACAGAAACACTTGAGTTCAAAGTCTACCCTTGTGTCTTGCTGTCTGCATGGCCTGGACAGATAAATTCACTCTTCAGAGCCTCCTCTGCCATATCGGCAAGGCTAAGGCAGGAGATCTATCCTTGTGGAGCTACTGAGCGGGGTAAACAACATTCTCTGAGAAGTCTCCTTCTTCTCCTCTTCCCATTTCACAGTCTGGGTTTTTTACTTGCTCTTAATATTTTCTGATATGCCATTCTGACCAGAAACTTCTTTTGCCTTCTTTAGCGGCCTCTTCCTCACTCCAGGATTTCTGGTACCAACAAAGCAGAGACCTATACATTCCTCCATCCCTCTCCACAGATCATGTCCTTGGCCCAAAATATTGGGCTCCTTGAGACTTCAGTTAACTCAAAATTAATATTGAGGGTGGAGCAGAAGTATGCAGATCAGAAGGCTATAAAAATATTCTTCTCAATGGAAACTATGAACTCAGAGTCAGCTAGGACCTCTGCCTGGAGTATGGGTGTCGGTTGGCACCTGGGGCCCATCCCAATGCAAGCATACTTGTTCACTCTTCAACATGGAAGATGTCCAGAATAATATAGGAAATAATTAATATTTGTTTGGAAAATGGAGGGAGTATATCAATAACCTTTGGCTAAAATACATAGGAACAATGTGACTACTGTTTATTCTTCAACCTACTTGACTGTCTGGCTGATCTCTAAACATTGTGCCAAATGGACACTGAGCTATAGGGCCTAGAGAAGTGTGTCCCATAGGAACTTCATTTTTTATCCCCTGGGTCTTTGTTTTCTTTGTTTTGTTTTGAAAAGATTACGTACCAGCATGTGGCCTATGTGCTGAAGGTATAGAGGTTTGCCAAGAATGGACATCTTGCACAACAGCACTCACAAGTTTGCAACACCTCTCATTCAGAAATGTACCCCAAATCCAACTCAGTGTATAGACCTAAAGAGGGCCATCTCATTGTATACCCATCAGGGTCATCTCTGAAGTAAAACGCAATATCTGTGGTGAGAGAACTTCATAGATAGATATTTTGGGATGAAGGAAAAACCAGAGTAGACAACAGAAAGAAACACAGAGAAGTAGACAGAGAATGTCAAGGAATCCAAAAGACTAAATGCCAACCCTGGTTCTTTTAATGCAAATAAATAAAATTAGAAATGAAAGAGGAGACACTACAAGTGATGCTTCAGAAATAAAAAGGATCATAAGGGACTACAATTGTGGACAATTGTATGCCAATAAATTAGATAACTTAGAAGAAATGAATAAATCCCTAAAAAATACAACCTATCAAGAATGAACCATGAAGGAATTGAAAACTTGAACAGACCATAATGAATAAGAAGATTGAATCAGTAATCAAAACCCTCTCAACAACAAAAAAAAAGCCCAGGACCAGATGGCTCCACTGGTGAATTTCACCAAACACTTAAAGGAGAACTAACACCAATCTTTCTTAAACTCATGCAAAAATTTGAAGAGTGAACATTTCCAAACTCATTTAATGAAGCCAACATTACCCTGATACTAAAGCCAGACAAAGACACCATAAGAAAAGATAACTACAGGCCAATATCCGTGATGAACACAGAGGCAAAAATCCTCCACAAAATACTAGCAGACTGAATTCAACAGTACATTAAAAGGATCTTAACCATGACCAAGTGGAATTTATCCCTGGGGGAGAAGGATGTTTCAACATACAAAAATCAATTAATGTGATACACCACATTAAGAAAGTGAAAATAAAAACCACATGGTAATCTCAACAGATGCAGAAAAAGCATTTGACAGAATTCAGCTAACTTTTATCATAAAAACTCTCAACAAGTAGATATAGAAGAAACTTAGCTCAACAAAATAAAATTTTCTTCTTAAAAAAGAAAAAACACTCCTGTCATTGTGATAACATGGGTAAACTTGGAGGACATTGTAGGCTAAGTGAAATAAACCAGTTACAGACGGACAGATATTGCATGATTTCACTTAATATAAGCTACCTAAAAGAGTCAAACTCATAGAAGCAGAGAATATAATGGTGGTTACCAGGGGCTGGAGGGTGAGGAAAATGGGAAGTTGTTCAATTGGTATAAAGTTTCAGTTATGCAAGGTGCATAACTTCTAGAGATCTGCTGTCTTACACAATGCCTACCGTTAACAATAGTTAAAATTTTCTAAAGTGGGTAGAGCTTATCTTTAACACACACACAGAAACTTTTGGAGGTTATGGATATTATCTATTATCTTAATAGGATGGTGATGTTTTCACTGGTGTATGCATATGTCCAAACTAAATTGTGTACATTAAGTATGTGCAATTTTGGGTACATACATTATACCTCAACAAAGCTGTTAAAAAGAATAATGGCATGCTTTCCCAATCGATCTCTGTTTCATTCTTCTTTCTAACCCATTTTTCACATGGTAGCCAGACGACTGCTGTAACATATGAATTAGATCCTGTGGCTTCCCTACTTAAGACCCTCAAGTGCTTTCCCCTTTCACTGTTGTCAAATTCTAACCTTCCTACACCCCAGACTCAATGTCTTCTTTCTACTCCTTACCCACAGAAGCCTTATTAACATCACAGACCATTGCATTTACTGTGTGAAATGCCTCCCCTCCCCAGAAGTCTACATAATCATCTCTTTATCTTCAGTCAGGTCTTTATGCTTCTATCGTTTCCTTCAGTATGGTGTCTCTGGCTCCCCTGCATAACTCAGCAGCAACCACTCCCCCCATTCTCTGTCATATCTCTCTTGTGCTATTCCCTCCAGATTGTATTTGTCAGTCTCAGAAATGATCTGTATATTCACTCATTTATTTTAATATTGCCTAATTCTCTCCCATGGTGCCTGGCATATAATAAATACTCAATAAATAATGTCTATGAATGGATGAGCTAGTTGTATGGCCTTGCTTGAATTACTTAATTTCTCTGAGTCTCAGCATCCACATTTATAAATTGAAAGCATTACATGAGGAGTTCCCTAGATACATGAAATCTCTACCTTATGGCCTGAGTTTATGATTTGGGACTGGGATAGGGGAAAACATGGTTCCAGGATGTGACATGGGATTGGTCCTTGAGAAATTAAAGATCTTAACTAAGAAAAAAAAAAGTTATAATATAGGCAATAGCTCTAATTAAGTCCATATTTACAGACTGTCAGTGAAATGTGATTATAGAGAAAACAAATGTCATTCTAAGCAGATGGTTATCTATAAAACCTCACAAAGACTGGGTGTTGTCTAGAATAGTGGGTATGAACTGGGCCATGAAGGATGAGCCACATATGGATAAATATCCCACACAGTATTGATTTATTTTAAGACAATCTCATTTATCTCTGGTCTTGGGGTGATGGAATATGTCATGCTAAAGTATGGTGTCTGGCCAGATGGCATTTGGTGCCTAATTCTGCCACACTCCAACTTTGTCATCTTGGGTAATTAGCTGATCTCCTTGAACCTGTGTCCTCCTCTGCAAATTGGGATTAATAGTATCAATTAAATAGGATTAGGAGAACTTGACTAAGTTATATTATACAAGGCCTATGAGTGTATAGAACTGTGACTCACTCCTATTAGGCCCTCATGAAACATTTTAAAAAAATACAAATAGTAACATAAACAACTACATGTTTCAAGTTTTATTAGGCCATCAAAAATTTTTTTAAAAAAGAACCAAAAGGTATGGAAGTATATAAGACTAAATGTTTCAAGTTTACAATCCACCATTAACTCTGGGCTATTCACTTTCTATGAAACTGTATGAGTCACCTCACATTCCTTGACTGTTTCTCGATACCATGTTAGGTGTCAGTCACTGGGTGACACTTAGAAGCTCATAGTCATGGGGGGGAACTATTCTTCCCCCTGTCTTCTCCCCCAAATTAAATACACAGGGAGAAGTACAAAAAGAGAGGTACTGCTAACGTTTGAAACTGTTGACAAACTCTAAGACTTTCAGAAATATCCCAAGTTTGATAATATCACTTTGGCAAATACCATTTCTCTCATAAACTATTGAAAGATTGTCAAACTTGGAAGAGCTTCAAGATGGCGGAAGAGTAAGACATGGAGATCACCTTCCTTCCCACAAATGCATCAAAAATACATCTACATGTGGAACAACTCCTACAGAACACCTACTGAACGCTTGCAGAAGACCTCAGACTTCCCAAAAGGCAAGAAACTCCCCACGTATCTGCGTAGGACAAAAGAAAAAAGAAAAAACAGAGACGAAAGAATAGGGACGGGATCTGCACCAGTAGGAGGGAGCCGTGAAGGAGGAAAGCTTTCCACACACTAGGAAGGCCCTTCGCAGGCGGAGACTGCGGGTGCACGGAGGGGGGAAGCTTCAGAACCACAGAGGAGAGCGCAGCAACAGGGGTGCAGAGGGCAAAGCGGAGAGGTTCCCGCACAGAGGATCAGTGCCGACCAGCACTCACCAGCCCGAGAGGCTTTTCTGCTCACCCGCCGGGGTGGGCGGGGGCTAGGAGCTGAGGCTCGGGCTTCGGTTGGAGCACAGGGAGAGGACTGGGGTTGACTGCGTGAACACAGCCTGAAGGGGGCTAGTGCGCCACGACTAGTCGGGAGGGAGTCCGGGAAAAGGTCTGGAGCTGCTGAAGAGACAAGAGACTTTTTCTTGCCTCTGTTTTGGGGTGCACGAGGAGAGGGGATTTAGGGCACCGATTAAAGGAGCTCCAGAGACTGTCTCAAGCCACGGCTATCAGCATGGACCCCGGAGATGGGCATGGGATGCTAAGGCTGCTGCTGCCGCCACCAAGAAGTCTTTGTGTAAGCACAGGTCACTATCCATAACTCCCCTCCCGCAAGCCTGTGCAGCCCCCCACTGCCAGGGTCCCGTGATCCAGGGACAACTTCCCCGGGAGAACACCCGGCGTGTCTCAGGCTAGCGCAATGTCATGTCAGCCTCTGCCGCCGCAGGCTCACCCCGCATTCCGTATCCCTCCCTCCCCGCGGCCTGAGTGAGCCAAAGCCCCCGAATCAGCTGCTTCTTTAACCCTGTCCTGTCTGAGAGAAGAACAGACGCCCTCAGGCGACCTACACGTAGAGGCAGGGCCAAAACCAAAGCTGAAACGTAGGAGTTGTGCAAACAAAGAAGAGAAAGGGAAATCTCTCCCAGCAGCCTCAGGAGCAGCGGATTAAATCTCCACAATCAACTTGATGGACCCTGCATTTCTGGAATACCTGAATAGACAATGAATCATCCCAAATTCAGGAGGTGGACTTTGGTAGCCATGATATAGATAGATAGATAGATAGATAGATAGATAGATAGATAGATATATTTCCCCCCTTTTTCCCTTTTTGTGAGTGTGTATGTGAATGCTTCTGTGAGTGATTTTGTCTATATAGCTTTGCTTTTATCATTTGTCCTAGGGTTCTGTCTGTACTTTTATTTGTTGTTGTTTTGTTTTTTTAGTATACTTTTTAGCACTTGTTATCATTGGTGGATTTGTTTCTTGGTTTGATTGCTCTCTTCTTTCATGCTTTCTTTTTTCTTTTATTACTTTTCTTAAAAAAATTATTTTTTACTTTTTATTTTAATAACGTTATTTTATGGTATTTTATTTTATCCTCTTTCTTTCTTTCTTTCTTTCTTTCTTTCTTTTCTCCCTTTTATTCTGAGCCGTGTGGATGAGAGGCTTTTGGTGCTCCAGCCAGGCATCAGGGCTGTGCCTCTGAGGTGGGAGAGCCAAGTTCAGGACACTGGTCCACAAGAGACCTCCCAGGTCCATGTAATACCAAATGGCAAAAATCTCCCAGAGATCTCCATCTCAACACCAAGACCCAGGTCCACTCAATGACCAGCAAGCTACAAGCTGGACACCCTATGCCAAACAACTAGCAAGACAGGAACACAACCCCATCCATTAGCAGAGGAGCTGCCTACAATCAAATAAGACCACAGACACTCCAAAACACACCACCAGACATGGACCTGCCCCCCAGAAAGACAAGATCCAGCCTCATCCACCAGAACACAGGCACTAGTTCCCTCCACCAGGAAGCCTACACAACCCACTGAACCAACATTAGCCACTGGGGAGAGACACCAAAAACAATAGGAACTACGAACCTGCAGCCTGCAAAAAGGAGACCCCAAACACAGTAAGTTAAGCAAAGTGAGAAGACAGAGAAACACTCAGAAGATGAAGGAGAAAGACAAAAACCCACCAGACCTAACAAATGAAGGGGAAATAGGCAGTCTACCTGAAAAAGAATTCAGAATAATGATAGTAAAGATGATCCAAAATCTTGGAAATAGAATGGAGAAAATACAAGAAACATTTAACATGGACCTAGAAGAACTAAAGAGCAAACAAACAGTGATGAACAACACAATAAATGACATTAAAAATTCTCTAGAAGGGATCAATAGCAGAATAATTGAGGCAGAAGAACGGATAAGTGACCTGGAAGATAAAATAGTGGAAATAACTACTGCAGAGCACAATAAAGAAAAAAGAATGAAAAGAATTGAGGACAGTCTCAGAGACCTCTGGGACAACATTAAACACACCAACATTCTAATTATAGGGCTCCCAGAAGAAGAAGAGAAAAAGAAAGGGACCAAGAAAGTATTTGAAGAGATTATAGTTGAAAATGTCCCTAATATGGGAAAGGAAATAGTTAATCAAGTCCAGGAAGCACAGAGAGTCCCATACAGGAAAAATCCAATGAGAAGCATGCCAAGACACATACTAATCAAACTATCAAAAATTAAATACAAAGAAAACATATTAAAAGCAGCAAGGGAAAAACAGCAAATAACACACAAGGGAATCCCCATAAGGTTAACAGCTGATCTTTCAGCAGAAACTCTGCAAGCCAGTAGAGGGGGGGGAGGACATATTTAAAGTGATGAAGGAGAAAAATCTACAACCAAGATTATTCTACACAGCAAGGGTCTCATTCAGATTTGAAAGAGAAATTAAAAGCTTTACAGACAAGCAAAAATTAAGAGAATTCAGCACCACCAAACCAGCTTTACAACAAATACTAAAGGAACTTTTCTAGGCAAGAAACACAAGAGAAGGAAAAGACCTATGATAATGAACCCAAAACAATTAAGAAAATGGTAATAGGAACATACATACTGATAATTAACTTAAATGTAAATGGATTAAATGCTCCAACCAAAAGACGTAGACTGGCTGCATGGATACAAAAACAAGACCCGTATATATGCGGTCTACAAGAGACCCACTTCAGACCGAGGGTCACATACAGACTGAAAGTGAGGGGATGGAAAAAGATATTCCATGCAAATGGAAATCAAAAGAAAGCTGGAGTAGCAATTCTCATATCACACAAAATAGACTTTGTTTTAAAGACTATTACAAGAGACAGAGAAGGACACTACAAAATGATCAAGTGATCAATCCAAGAAGAAGATATAACAATTGTAAATATTTATGCACCCAACATAGGAGCACCTCAGTACATAAGGCAAATACTAACAGCCATAAAAGGGGAAATCCACAGTAACACAATCATAGTAGGGGACTTTAACAACCCACTTTCACCAAAGGACAGATCATCTACAATGAAAATAAATAAGGAAACACAAGCTTTAAATGATACATTAAACAAGATGGACTTAATTGATATTTATAGAGCATTCCATCCAAAAACAACAGAATGCACATTCTTCTCAAGTGCTCATGGGACATTCTCCAGGATAGATCATATCTTGAGTCACAAATCAAGCCTTGGTAAATTTAAGAAAATTGAAGTCGTATCAAGTATCTTTTCTGACCACAACGCTATAGAACAGATATCAATTACAGGAAAAAATCTATAAAAAATACAAACACATGGAGCTAAACAATACAATGCTTAATAACCAAGAGATCACTGAGAAATCAAAAAGGAAATCAAAAAATACCTAGAAACAAATGACAATGAAAACATGATGACCCAAAACCTACAGGATGCAGCAAAAGCAGTTCTAAGAGGGAAGTTTATAGCAATACAGTCTTACCTTAATAAACAAGAAACAACTCAAATAAACAACCTAACCTTACACCTAAAGCAATTAAAGAATGAAGAACAAAAATAAACCCAAAGTTAGGAGAAGGAAAGATATCATAAAGATCAGATCAGAAAGAAATGAAAGAAATGATAGCAAAGATCAATAAATCTAAAAGCTGGTTCTATGAGAAGATAAACAAAATTGACAAACCATTAGCCAGACTCATCAAGAAAAAAAGGGAGAAGACTCAAATCAATAGAATTAGAAATGAAAAAGGAGAGGTAACAACTGACACTGGAGAAATACAAAAGACCATGAGAGATTACTAAAAGCAACTCTATGCCAATAAAATGGACAACCTGGAAGAAACGGACAACTTCTTAGAAATACACAACCTTCCAAGACTGAAACAGGAAGAAATAGAAAATATGAACAGACCAATCACAAGCACTGAAATTGAAACTGTGATTAAAAATTTTCCAACAAACAAAAACCCAGGACCAGATGGCTTCACAGGTGAATTCTATCAAACATTTAGAGAAGAGCTAACACCTATTTTTCTCAAACTCTTCCAAAATATAGCAGAGGGAGGAACACTCCCAAACTCATTGTATGAGGCCACCATCACCCTGATACCAAAACCAGACAAGGATGTCACAAAGAAAGAAAACTGCAGGCCAATATCACTGATGAACATAGATGCAAAAATCCTCAACAAAATACTAGCAAACAGAATCCAACAGCACATTAATATGATCATACACTATAATCAAGTGGGGTTTACCCCAGGAATGCAAGGATTCTTCAGTATACGCAAATCAATCAATGTGTTACACCATATTAACAAATTGAAGGAGAAAAACCATATGATCATCACAATAGATGCAGAGAAAGCTTTCGACAAAATTCAACACCCATTTATGAAAATAACCCTCCAGAAAGTAGGCTTAGAGGGAACTTTCCTCAACATAATAAAGGCCATATATGACAAACTCACAGCCAACATCATCCTCAATAGTGAAAAACTGAAACCATTTCCTCTAAGATTAGGAACAAAAAAAGGTTGCCCACTCTCACCACTATTATTCAACATAGTTTTGGAAGTTTTAGCCACAGCAATCAGAGAAGAAAAACAAATAAAAGGAATCCAAATTGGAAAAGAAGAAGGAAAGCTGTCACTGTTTGCAGGTGACATGATACTATACATAGAGAATCCTAAAGATGCTATCAGAAAACTACTAGAGCTAATCAATGAATGTGGTAAAGTAGCAAGATACAAAATTAATGCACACAAATCTCTTGCCTTCCTATACACTAATGATATAAAATCTGAAAGTGAAATTAAGAAAACACTCCCATTTACCATTGCAACAAAATAAAATATCTAGGAAAAAACCTACCTAAGGAGACAAAAGACCTCTATCCAGAAAATTATAAGACACTGATGAAAGAAATTTAAGATGATACAAATAGATGGAGAGACATACCATGTTCTTTGGTTGGAAGAATCAACATTGTGAAGATGACTGTACTACCCCAAGCAATCTACAGATTCATTGCAATCCCTATCAAACTACCACTGGCATTTTTCACAGAGCTAGAACCAAAAATTTCACAATTTGTATGGAAACACAAAAGACTCTGAATAGCCGAAGCAATCTTGAGAAAGAAAAATGGAGCTGGAGGAATCAGGCTCCATGACTTCACACTATACTATAAAGCTATACTAATCAAGGCAGTATGGAACTGGCACAAAAACAGAAATATAGATCAATGGAACAGGGTAGAAAGCCCAGAGGTAAACCCATGCACATATGGTCACCTTATCTTTGATAAAGGAGGCAAGAATATACAGTGGAGGGCTTCCCTGGTAGTGTAGTGGTTGAGAGTCCGCCTGCCGATGTGGGGGACACGGTTTCGTGCCCCAGTCCAGGAAGATCCCACATACCACAGAGCGGCTAGGCCTGTGAGCTATGGCCGCTGAGCCTGCGCATCCGGAGCCTGTGCTCCTCAATGGGAGAGGCCACAACAGTGAGAGGCCCACATACTGCAAAAAAAAATAAAAAAGAATATACAGTGGAGAAAAGAGAGCCTCTTCAATAAGTGGTGCTTGGAATACTAGACAGCTACGTGTAAAAGAATGAAATTAGAACCCTCCCAACCACCATACACAAAAATAAACTCAAAATGCTTTAAAGACCTAAATGTAAGGCCAGACACTATCCAACTCTTAGAGGAAAACATAGGCAGAATACTCTATGACATAAATCACAGCAAGATCCTTTTTGACCCACCTCCTAGAGAAATGGAAATAAAAACAAAAAATAAACAAATGGGACCTAATGAAACTTAAAAGCTTCTGCACAGCAAAGGAAACCACAAACAAGACAAAAAGACAACCCTCAGAATGGGAGAAAATATTTGCAAATAAAGCAACTGACAAAGGATTAATCTCCAAAATATACAAGCACCACATGCAGCTCAATATCAGAAAAACAAACAACCCAATCCAAAAAAATGGGCAGAAGACCTAAATAGACATTTCTCCAAAGAAGATATACAGATTGCCAACAAACACATGAAAGAATGCTCAGCATCATTAATCATTAGAGAAATGCAAATCAAAACTACAATGAGGTATCATCTCACACCAGTCAGAATGGCCATCATCAAAAAATCTACAAACAGTAAATGCTGGAGAGGGTGTGGAGAAAAGGGAACCCTCTCGCACTGTTGGTAGGAATATAAATTGATACAGCCACTATGGAGAATAGTATGGAGGTTCCTAAAAACTAAAAATAGAACTACCATACAATGCAGCAATCCCACTACTGGGTATATACCCTGAAAAAAACATAATTAAAAAAGTGATTTACCAAAATGTTCATTGCAGCTCTATTTACAATAGCCAGGACATGGAAGCAACCTAAGTGTCCATCAACAGATGAATGGATAAAGAAGATGTGACACATATATACAATGGAATATTACTCAGCCATAAAAGGAAACAAAATTGAGTTATTTGTAGTGTGGTGGATGGACCTAGAGTCTGTCATACAGAGTGAAGTCAGAAAGGGAAAAACAAATACCGTATGCTAACACATATATATGGAATTTAAAAAAAATAATTAAAAAAAAATGATCATGAAGAACCTAGGATCAAGACAGGAAAAAAGACACAGACCTACTACAGAATGGACTTGAGTATACGGGGAGGGGAAAGGGTAAGCTGTGATAAAGCGCGAGAGTGGCATGGACATATACACTACCAAAGGTAAAATAGATAGCTAGTGGGAAGTAGCCGCATAGCACAGGGAGAACACCTCGGTGCTTTGTGACCACATAGAGGGGTGAGATAGGGAGGGTGGGAGGGAGGGAGACGCAAGAGGGAAGAGATATGGGGACATATTTATTTGTATAACTGATTCACTTTGTTATAAAGCAGAAACTAACACACTATTGTAAAGCAATTATACTCCAATAAAGATGTTAAAAAAAAATGATTGTCAAACTTATGTGTCTCTAAAATTTTATCCAAAAAGAAGAAGAGATTTTGTGACGTGTTATATTCTAACAAAGAGCCACCAGTCTTTCAAACTTCTTCTTTTTCAGTTTATTTCTACCACCAGCAATAGAAGATGCCTGTCTTTCTTTTCTAGATCATTTTTCAGGAAGAAAATATTCAATCATTTCTTTACAGTGATTAGTAGAACAGGAATAAGGTTAATCAAATGAGTCTAGGTCTTGCAAGTATAGAGTCTGATCCTGTCTGTATTTTTAAAAAATTATATTTTGTTCGGAATAGACTTTTTTTGCATTAATTTTGAATTTTAACATTTCTTTAAATATATTAAAATAATCTATAAAGCTAATCTATTATTTATCTTATTACTGAGCCTTTTGGCACTGCTTAAATTTTGTTCTCAAGGTGAATGTCTTGCTTGTCTCACACTAGTCCTGGGGTGAATGTGAATAGAGAAAACAAAGTTGGGCTCCTTAGAGATAGAAAGTGGTCAGTTGGACCCACATACTGATACAGCTACCAGCCAGCATCTACCAAGTAGTCCTTGCACCAGGCACATTGAATATAATGCCTCATTTAATCCCTATAATAAATCCTCAAGGACACAATACTCCTCCATTTGAGAGATAAGGCACTTAGTAGGCCCTTGAAAATATATGTTCAATGAATAATAAGAATAGTAGTGCCTGACTTTTCTTGTTTGTGTCAGGGATTTTACTGAAAGTTTTATATCTATGAGTTCATGACAACTTCAAGATCACAGATGAAGAAACTGATGTACCTGTTCAGGGTAATATAATGAAGAAATGGAGAAACTAGGATTTGAACCCAAGTAAGATCACTAATAAAATATAGAACGTTCAGTTAAAATATGAATTTCAAATAAACAATGATTATTTGTAGTATACTTATACTAAAACAATTTTTTGTTGTTTATCTGAAATTCAAATTTACTGAGCACTTTGCTTTTTTTCTTTTCTTTTTTTTAATATTCAGACTTTATTTTTTTAGAGCAGTTTTAGGTTCACAGCAAAGTTGAGGGAAGATACAGAGATTCCCATGCACCCCTGCCACCACACATATACAGCCTCCCCCAGTATCAACATCCCACACCATGGTGGTACATTTGTTACAATTAATGAACCTACAACGACACATCAGAATCCTCAAAAGTCCATAGTTTACCTTACAGTTCATTCTTTGTGGTACATTCTATGGGTTTGGACAAACGTATAATGGCATGTATCCATCATTATGGAATCATCCATAGTAGTTTCACTGCCCTAAAAATCCTCTGTGCTCTGTATATTCCTCTTTCCCCACTCAAACCCTGACAACCACTTATCTTTTTACTATCCTCAGAGTTTTGCCTTTTCCAGAAAGTCATATAGGTGGAATTATACTGTATATAGGTTTTTCAGATTAGCTTATATCACTTAGTAATATGCAGATAAGGTTCCTCCATGTCTGTCAAGACTTCATAGTTCTTTTCTTTTCAGCACAAAATAATAGTCCATTGTCTGAATGGACCAAAGTTATTTATCCATTCACCTGCTGAAGAACATCTTGATTACTTCTAAATTTTGGCAGTGATGAGTAAAACTGCTATAAACATCCGTGTGCAGGATTTTTTGTGGGTAGATGTTTTTAAATACTTTTGGTAAATACCAAAAAGTGTAACTGCTGGATCATATGGTAAGAGCATGTTCAGTTTTGTAAGAAACTGCCAAACTGTCTTCCAAAGTAACTGTACCAGATTGCATTCCCATCAGCAATGAATGAAAGACACTGTTGTTACACATCCTCACCAGCCTTTGATGTTGTCAGTGCTCCGGATTTTGGCCGTTCTAACACTGGTATCCCACTGTTGCTTAAATTTGCATTTTCCTGGTGATCAATGATATGGAACATCTTTTCATATGCTTATTTGCCATTTGTATGTCTTCTTTGACAAGGTGCTTGTTCAGGTCTTTCTCTCAATTTTTAATCGGGTGTTTCTTTTCTTATTGTCGAGTTTGAAGAGTCCTTTATGTATTTCTGAGTACCTTGTATTTTTCTTCACTAAATCTGTCAACCAGAAACCCAGGACATCTGAGGACAATCATGCACATGATTTTAAGCATCACATTCCCCTGAGGTTTACAGAGTACAACCCCATAAGGCCACACATAGAGTTGGTGGAAAAGTGTTTTTTGACTCAAGTTTGCCTGATTCCCTACCTCCCACTGTTAACCCTTAAACAGATGACACATGTCTTCCTTTGCCAAGACAGGCCTTAGTTTGTTGCCCGTTGTCACCTCATAATTATCCTTCCCCCTTTCACTCTCATAAGTGTCTTTCTTCTGCTTTGTAACCACTCACTATGTAAGAACCAACTTTATATCAACACATTTCAAGGTGTCACTGACATTGGAGGTTACTTGGATGCAGTTCGAACTGCAGTTTTTAGATAAGAGCTTTCGACACTGTAGCGGTGTTCCCCTACTTGGCTTCCTTCATTGTCTCCATCCATTTTGTGGGGAGGTAATGCCCAAGCCACATAACCACCTATGATACTGTGACATCTGGTGTCTTGAGTGGCTAGTTGTACCTTATCCCATCCATTCCACCTTCTCCAGGAAGCCTTTCCCAGGCTGATTCTACGCACTTCACCCGTGCTCCCCCGGCCCTCCCTCTGCAGTTACAATGCCTTCCTACACTGCTCTGTAACTGTCTCTCCCATTGTTCTAAGTTCCCTGAGGGTGATGGCTCCTGCCTGTTTACTGCTATAGCAGCCCAGTGCTTGGGCATGTCGCAGTTACCAACAAATGTCTATTGAATTAATCAAAGTGTGACTATGTGGCTACATAAAGAAGGTTCCCAAGAAGACAAAGAATGCCTGGGAAAGTCGATCAGCACTTAGGACCCCATAGTGTCTCTGCACATCTGGTCCTGATGTAGGCATCTGACTGAGCAACTTGAAGGAAGCAGCTTGAAGGCGTTATTCCTCCCTGGCCCACATCACCACCTCTACATGGCCAATCCCCCAAGATCCGCAAGGGTTCCTCTGCATACATCGCCCCTCACACTGAGGTAGAAACAGACATGGAAATAACAGTCACAAAAAAAACTGCACTATCTCCCTGTTGCTGACCATGCACTGTGACTTTTTGGGGTCAGTGTCTCAGAGAGAGCACATCTGTCATATCTTGTCTCCTAGACCCATAAGCAGAGTGTCAGGTAGAAAAATGATATAATTTCTCCTGGGATAGACCAGTCTCTGAGGTGGCCATGTCATATTATGGTAAGTCCCATGCTCAGTGATCAAAGAGCCCAAATAGCTAGATTTGTATCTAAAATAGTCCAGAAATTCCTTCCTTTTCCTAGTGGAAGTCAGCATCTGCTGAATGTTATGACATGGCAAGTCCTATTTATTTGCGCAGAGAGAGAGAGAGAAAGGAGATTATAATATTTAGATCTTTCATTTTCATTACAATCATATGAAGTAGATATGATTATTATAATCCCCATTTTACAGATGAGAAAGTTGAGGCACAGAGAGGTTAAGTAACTTGTCCATGATCACCCAGTTAGTGAGGGGCAGAGCAGGGATCTGAACGTAGCTAGACTGACAACTGGATGGAACCTGCACTGTACTGCAAGCTTCAAGGGTTTTCAGAAGCTGTCTCTCAAGTGGTGCTTTCAATATGTAATTCCCACAACATCCTGCTGAGTTACATATTATGAGCCCACTTTTTTGAGATGAAACATTGAGATTCAATGAAGTTAAGAAAAGCTATGCAAAGCAATGAAACTAGATGTGACAGAATCAGAATCCAAGCCCAGAAATGTGTAATGTATGACACCAAAGCCTTTGATATTCTTTCTCTGTGTGTGTGTGTGAGTGTTTTAACCCAAGTTTTATAAACAAATTAATCAATTCAACAAACATATCTCAATTCTCCCATCTGTGAATAGAGGTATTTATACTCAGTGATTGTGAATAATTCCTTCAAGTCTAATAGTGTCTGATTCAATTATAAGCATTTATTCATTGAGCACCAGTTTTGTGATATCATAGGAGGGAATGAAGAAGATGAGTAGGGTTCCTGGCTTCCAGAAAAGTAACTCATAAAAACATATATAAATGGTATTATCATGACCCATGACTCAAGTGAGGTCTAACCTCAGGATCTAGGGATGGGGTCAGGAGGGAAAGCAATAGTGGATTCATTCACTCCAGTATTTAGGAAATGTCTATTGGATACTAGGAGTAAAATAACAAACAAAACAGATGCGAACTCTGCCTTCATGAAGCTCACGACCTAGCAGGAGGCTGACAAGGAAATGGGCAAGAATCCATCCTCAAAGTACTCTGTCTATGGACTTGAGGACACGCGGAGGGGGAAGGGTAAGCTGGGACGAAGTGAGAGAGTGTCATTGACATATATACACTACCAAATGTAAAATAGATAGCTAGTGGGAAGCAGCTGCATTGCATGCGGAGATCAGCTCGGTGGTTTGTGAACACCTAGAGGGGTGGGAGAGGGAGGGTGGGATAGGGAGGGTGGGAGGGCGATGCAACAGGGAGGATATATGGGGATATATGTATGCTTGTGGCTGATTCACTGTGTTATACAGCAGAAACTAACACACCATCGTAAAGCAATTATACTCCAATAAAGATGTTAAAAACATTTTTTTAAAAAGAGCACTCTCTCTGCCAAGGTAGAATTCCATGCATGGGCACCCTATGAAGGCTTCCCCCCAAAATAGTACAGCTAGGCTCCTCCAGTCTCTAAAAGATGAGTAACCAGAGCAGAGGTGAGAGTGGAGAGAGAGGAACAGCCAACCAGTGTTTTAGGCCATGGGAGCACCACAGCTCAAGCACCTGAGAGAAATATCAAGAACCAAGATCAGAGCCAAGGTCAGACAGAGGTACGTTGGCTGCGTCAGGACCTCGTATGCACCCAGCTGCACTGAGGAGCTGGGATTTTGTTTTTGCTCTAAGTGCAATGAGAATGATTGCCTGAGAAATATTGTCAAGACACATGTAGCACTTCTGTGATCTGGGAAGGTACTTAACCTCTAAAGCCTTTTCCCATCTGTAAATGGGTTGATTGATAACACTGATCTCCTAGGATTCAAGGAGAGAATCCCAATACTGTTTAGCACAGTGCCTGTGCATACAGTAACCATAGCTAGTATTTTAATTACAGCTTGATCACCATTATTACCTTACTAGATTGGTGTGATCATCCATATATTTCCAGTTGAGAACACTGAGAGCATCTTGGAGGACAGGCATGCCACTACACAATGGGCCTATGTTAGACCACAGGAGAATTCATAGTAATCACCTACTTAGCCTCCTCTCTATACTGATTCTAAAGAGACGACTTGTAGCTGTGTTACAGGTAGGAATGGGGGACAGGGCAACATCCCTGTCTGGGCAAGAGGATTGCCTGGAAAGAGGCCAAAGAAAGGAAACTACCCACTTGGAACAGGGAAGCTCCAGTTTTGGGACCAAGCTCCAGGCAGGGAGGCCTGGCCTCGAGGAGAATTTGAACATGTCTGGAAAGAGGCCACTCAAATTCTAACAGCCAGATGTCTATATAGTAATGCCTGTCCCCAAGCAGGATTCATCCAGTACCCAGAAATTAGATGGAAATATGTCCTAAAGTCATTGAACATTTCTTTTTCTTTTCTTAAATTTATTTTATTGAAGTATAGTTGATTTACGTTGTGCTAATTTACTGTACAGCAAAGTGATTCAGTTATACATATATATACATTCTTTTTCATATTCTTTTCCATTATGGTTTATCACAGGATATTCAGTATAGTTCCCTGTGCTATACAGTAGGACATTGTGTATCCATTCTATATACAATAGCTTACATCTGCTAATACCAGACTCCCAATCCATCCCTCCATCATCCCCCCTCCCCTTTGGCAACAACAAGTCTGCTCTCTATGTTTGTGAGTCTGTTTGTGCTTTGTACATAAGTTCATTTGTGTCATATTTTAGATTCCACATATACATGATATTATATGGTATTTGTCCTTCTGTTTTTGACTTACTTCCCTTAGTATGATAATCTCTAGGTCCATCCATGTTGCTGCAAATGGCATTGTTTCATTCTTTTTTATGGCTAAGTAGTCATTGAATGTTTCTTGATCTCATTCTATGGTTACTATATAACCCCCAGCAGCAGGCTTCTCTTCAGCTGTGGGCCAGGTACCATGTATGAAACACAGATGAGTCATGTTAATAACAATGATGGCAGTGGTGCTACCTTTATCAAGCACTTCCTATGTACCAGCTGCCTTTCTAAATGCTTTTACAATTATTAACCCTCACAGTCACTGCACTTCAAGAACTCACCAGTTACAGGCACAGGACAAGAAGCAATGAAGAGCAGAAGACTTGGGTCAGAGGATGATCTGTAACCATTTTGGGCATCACCCCCTGCTCTCACCTCTACAGAAGTTAAGATCTAAGAGTTCCCTGACACTCCCTGCTATAGCTCTTCTGGGAGGCAGAAGATGACCTTTGCTTTGTGGGAAAGGAAACTGAAGTTGGGGGAAATAAACTACAACTTCCGCATTAGTAAGTAATATTAATATCCTACCAATATGATTTGAGTTGGCAGAACAAACATATTAATTCAGGTCTGCAGGATTCCATAGGCCATAAGCTTTCTATGGACCTGGCTCCCCAGAGAGAAAGATGGTGACCAGCCTTGGGGAAAACATGGCAGTGGTGTGAGCCCAGGTGGGCTGGCTGGTCCAATCAGAAGAATAGAATGAACAAGACTGTCAAAAGACTGCAAAACTTGACTTCCTATCTCCATCTTGTGTCTTTCACATGATCTAAATATCGAAAGTCTTGATACTTTGCATTTCCTGGTTCTCTCACAGGGAATCTCCATGTGTAGAAGTAAAACAATATGCCCACAGCAGTGAATCCAGCTCTGTTCCTTACTAGTTCTACAGATTTGAGGAAATGGAGTTACCTTCATGGTTTCCAGGCCTGCAAAATGTAGGAGAATAATAAAGACCCCTACTAAACCCCTGCTACATCCAGTGTGGTCCCTGGACCAGAGCACCCCAGGCATCACCTGGGAACTTGTTAGAAATGCAAAGTCTCACCCTCATCATAACCCTGATGAATCTAAAACCCCATTTTATCAAGGTCTATTTTTCTAGACCACCTTTCTAAGTGTAGGGCCCCCTCATCAGAGTCACTTGAGGAGTTAGTTAAATGGAGATTTCTGGCTTCTCCTTGAATCAGAATTCCTGTAGCAGAGCCCCCAAACTGGATTTTCAACAGGTTTCCAGATGGTCATTCTGCGTGTCTACTTCACTCATTATATCCTTGTGTGGAGGGTCCTCATATGAGAGCGTTATTGAATCCCTCCCTTCTAGGCTATGGCAAAAATTAATGGAGAAAATTGATGCAAATGGCAGAATTCCTTTAAATTGCAAAGCCCTGTGCACGTGCCAAGGATTTTCTCCCCTGTGCCCTGATTTGAGACAGATAGTGATGACTGCCTAGCACAGGGGTCTTTATAGTCACAGTAAACTGGTTCCAGGACAGTATCACTCTGCACTTAACGAATAATGAGGAAAAAGAAAGTGAGGAAACAGGACAAAGGGAGGAAGGAACAAAGGTGGCAAAATCAGATGGAACTCTGTATGTGTGTGTGTGTGTGTGTCAAAGAGAAAGAAAGAGAGAGAAACAAAGATTGAGGGAGGGAAAGGCAATCAGATGCACAGGGAACTGTAGAGATTAAGGCAATAACTTGGGGGAAGAGATGAAATCCACATACATAACACATAAAATACACTTACAAAGCCCTCCTATGTGCAAGGATCTCTATAGATACCTGCCCGCCCAAGGAGGTACTCCATAAAAATTGCTTTTAAATGAGTTGACACTAATTTTGAGGAGCTACATCAAATAGAATCTATTCGAACCCTTACATTCTAACCTGAACCAACACTAGCAGATTGATTATCACTCTGGAAAGTGTGAAATTCACTGTTCATGAGAAGCCTATATCTTCAAAGTAAGAAAGTGCAAGGTGGTCTCTGAGACAGGAAGTCACAGTCTGGGGGATTTTTGTCTTTCAAGTACCCAGGCTGGAACCACTTTGCTGTCCTCGGATTTATTCCCAGGTCCTCTGGAGCTGCTGCCCAGTTCTGAATCCAGATGGCCAGCAGTCCATCTCTCCCTCCAAGAATCTTCAGGAACATTACATCCTGGGGCTCCTTCTCCCCTGCAGATCCACCTGGGACATCACCACTTACTCCCTTCTCTAGCCTTCTCTGATATTCTCATTTTTGTCAATTCCTTTGCCTGCCCTGGATGTGAGAGTGAGTTCTCCAGGGACAGAGCAGGAGGGTCACTTGGCCACTTAGTGCCCCAAGGACTAGCCCTATGCTTGCTGCCCAGGAAGTGTTACATACATAGATGGTGAGGAAAGGATGAATAAATGAAAAAATAAATGCCTACTGGATGGAGATCTATTCAACACTCAGGGGCGGATATTTAATGTAGCATTTCTTCTGAAGATGCCATCTAAATATCTGAAATTCTTCCCTCTTAGCCTCATCAAAGCAGTCTGCTTCTCCAAGAACCACAAACAAAGAAGAGAGGGACCACAACTTCTCATGAAATAAAATCTCTCTAAATCCCTGCCTGTAACTCCTGACCGTCTCACTCATCAAGTTCTAAAACCATCACTTGAAATATAAACAAACATTAACAAACAAATAAAACTCCCATAAACAAATATCTAAGAACGGAGCCTGGAGACTTAGCAGGCCAGCCTCTATATTATGTTTGTTCTTCTAGAAAGAGTGAGCTTTGCATCAGTCAACTCAACATTCAAACTCTCCATCAACAAACACCTATGCCACTTCTGGAAAGTTACGTGAACTCCTAGAGCCTTAGCTTTTCCTTCTAAAAAATAGAGATAAAAATAGTTAACTTCTAGTGCTTTTATGAGGATGTAAATCTCCCTACACAGTCCCTGGCATAAAGTAGACACTCAGTAAATGATCAATTTTCCTTTATTATTTAGGCTCTCACCTGCGTGTTTTTTGGACATAGTGGTCCCTCTTTCTGCCATTCCCAGGCTTAACTACCACCCCTTGCAAAGTTCTTACTTTCCAAGACCTGGATCAAAAGCCACCTACTTAAACATTCAAGGGCACCCTTGTTGTAAGGTTAAACATAATCCTTAAATTGTAATAAGGAAACAACACGTGTCTCTCTCCTGAGGGAGCCGTCATTGATCTGTAGACGGTCTGATGAGCAGCTTGCTTTACCAAAGGCAAGTCATTTTGAAGTGATTCTCTGTGAGAGATCATGCTGTATTGATCTGGTTGGAGGCCAGAGGGCCCGAATATTAAAAAGCAATGGTTGGGAAGTTGGGGTCAGGAGAGGCAGGAGGTTTCCTATTTTATTGTTCCCTGGAGGATCTAACAGGCAGAAAAGCTCTGGGGAAGCATTAAAATGGTGGACTTTCAGCTTTGTTTGAAGCTGCAGAAGGGCCCCCTGTTGTCTGGGTGAGGTGCCTTCCAGATTGTAGTTGGTTGGTCCTGTTATTCCTGATGTGGAGGCCACATCCACTCCAGATGGTCCAGCAGAGGTCCATGGTCAGCCCTTCACCCACCTGAGAAAGCAAGCAGAATCAGGGATGTGTACACCCAGAATCTTTAATGTGTTTATTTACACTGCCATTTAAATACTAATTTTCTTTGTGCCTATGCCATTCGTAATGCTGGTTTGGAATAGGAGTCACACACACAAATTAAATATAGCTCCTGGCCTTGGGGGCTAAGGAGTTGACTGGGAAACAGTTAGGAAGGAGTCTAAGGAAATATAATTCCAGCAAGAATTCAGGGTTTGGCATAAGAATCACCATGGGGAAAAACTTCCCTCTGTCAGTGACTTTCTATGATGTTAGTGAGTTATTGAAACTCTCTGGGCTTCCATGTTTTGAACTCTAAAATGGGGAGAGTTACAACAAACCATCCTGGGCATCCTCACAGGATTGAAGATGGCATATGCAAAGGGCCTGGCAGGCAAAAAGCATGCAGTATAAGGGGGGTATTATTATCAATACCTTTTGTAGACTTTCACTTGCAAATTTTACATCTCTATTCCATATCCATCATCTCATGGAAGGGAAAGAGAGTTGCCTTTGAATCTTCTGTATGTTCACATACCCTAGTAGGTACTTTACACAGATGCAATGTCTTCCAACCCACCTAACAATTCAACGAGGTAGGTACTATTATCTCAGTTTTACAGATGAGAAAGCTGAAGGTCAGAGTGTTTCTGTTTCTTGTCTAAGGTCACACAGCTAAGGACTGCCCAGGCAGGGATTAATTTTTCCTGGATGTACTCCATTCTGAAAAGTAAGCTCTTTCTACTATCCCAGACTTGGGTAATAGGGGAAGGTATATCTATATCTTTGAGAAATAGCATAAAACTATGGTTAAATGAATACAAGATCCAGTGCTTACTAATTACGTGACTTTGGGTGGGTAGGCTAGACTTCTAGGGCAGCTATAACAAAATACCACAGACTAGACAGCTTAAACAACAGAAATTTATTTTCTCACACTTTTAGAGGTTAGAAGTCCAAGATCAAGGTGTGGAAAGTTTTGGTTTCCTCTGGGGCCTTTCTCCCTGGCTTGCACAAGGCCACTTCTTCTCTGTGTCCTCACATGGTCTTGGCCCCATTTGCACATATCCCTGGCATCTTTTTGTATGTCCAAATATCCTTTTCTTATAAGGATACCAGTCATATTGGACTAGGGTCCACCTTAACAGCTTCATTTAACCTAATCTGCACTTTGAAGGTCCTAACTCTTATTACAGTCACATTCTGTGGGTTAGGGTTTCAGCACATGAATTTGGGGGGGACACAATTCAGCCAATAGCATTGGGTTACTGAACCCTCCTAATCTGTAAAATGGAGAGGATAAGTTGTTTATAAAGTGCTTAGAACAGTGCCTGACACCTAGTAGATGTGATAGAAATGTTTTCTAAGTAAATGAAGTAAAAACATATAGAAATGAATTTTCAGGCCTGACTTAGCTGTTTACCAAAAGAACTACAAATGGATTCCAAGTCTCTGAACCTGGGGTCTCATATAAATAGGTGCTCCAGTAATATCTGTTGAACAAATGAATGGGTAAAAGTGATTCAATTAAGAAGGAGGGGTCAGGTCTGGAAGAAAGATCAGACCTGGAAGGAAGATCAGAGATTATCTCTCATCTCAAAAGAGGAGAAAATTGAGAGGTAGGGGGTTAAGTGGCCAAAGTGTCATAGCTAGTAACAGGCAGAACTGTGGCAAGCTGTCAGGGGTCCTTTCTCTCAGGCCACTATTCTGCCTTGGACCAGGCAGCCTTCCAGGAAACTGAGTTACTTACAATATATGTTCTCCCTCTGTCCCAAATAATCACAAGTACCTAATGTGCTCAGGCTTGTGCAAGTTACTTCCAGCAATAACATCTCTTTTAAAAATATTGCATTCCTATCTTTCACCTGGGAGGCCCTGATTAATTATTTTTTAAAAACCTCATAAAATTCTGGTTCATAGAGACAGGATGTGTGCTGTATAATTAGAACAGGGTGAATCACAGCAGATGGGGCATAGCACAAGTCCGTGCAAAAAAAGGATGAACCCAAAAGGGCAAAGAAAAGTGACAAAAATAAATGCAGAAACCCTTGCTGAAAATACGAGGTGTAAAATAAGAGGAGTAATTGCTGGCTTTGGGACTCATTCTGACGTCTGCTTTGTTGCTCTTACTACAAATATCGTGGAATTTATTCACCTTGCTTGTATAAATCAGAGGGCTAATTAATCATGCATTGATATTATTATTTAGAGATATTTATTGTACTTTGCTCTTAAAGCAACAGGACCTTATTTCAAAGGAATGTAAAATCAACATGGAGTCTTTATATCCTGTCTGCTCAGTTAAAAGTAATAATAAAGTATAACTTTCTATTAAAATATTTGCCTATTATAAAATTTTTTTAATGCATACAGAGCAAATTCTTTTTTTTTCTGTGTATATTTTATAGTCTTTGAGCACAGTATTTTCATTTGCTACTTAATACTCCTTGCAAGTATTGGGTTGGCCAAAAGATTTGTTCAGATTTTTCCATAAAATATCTTTTATCATGCAAAACAGATTCATTTGTGAGGTGAAAAGGAAAGCACACTTCTGTCAAATGGAGAAGAACAAGATTCTTAAGTAGCTGACTTTGGGACCTCCTGGGTGGGAAGACTTGCTGTGTTGCCTTCAGATGTTGTCTCTTTACTTGATGTTTCAGATGCTTCAGCAGCCTTTTCGGGCTGTCCTTCACTCTGGTCTGCCTTTTCTAAGTCCTTACGATAGTTAAGCTGGTATTCCAGATAGCTTATATTCCTGGTCTGTTAATCCAGGAACTTTTTCATGAAGCGTGAGAGATTGGTTTCTTTATTCTTAGAAGCCAAGGTCTTCAGTTCTGGCAGCAGCTTGTTTAATGCTTTCTCCAACTGCAGAGCAGATTTTATAGCTTGTTAACCAGTTCCCCAGTTATCTATATCAGGCCTCTCCATCACCAGAACGAACCTTTTGGCCGACCCAATAGTATAACATAATTTACTCAATTTTCCTTATTGTACATTTTGAAAGTTTCCAATTTTGAAGGGTAAATGTAAGCTGGCTTAGTTTTATGCTTTGAATTTATTGGGGTTTTTTTTCCTAAAATAACTAAGATTGTGGAAATCAAATATTATAAGTTGCACATACTATGATGTCATTAATTGACGGTTATATTGTCAAAGTACACTGTTAGCTAAATTACCTGAAAGAAACAAAAAATGATTAATACATTTTCAGGTGTTAGCATTTGAATCCAGCTATCACTACACCATAAAATCATGAAATATTCAAATAATAATAAAACAAAGTGAGGGAAAATGAAAGGAACATAAGCTTAAGAGTCAGACCAAGCCAGGCGTGATCCAGGCTGGTCAGGCATGGCTGTGCAAATTTCAACACCTGCCTTCCCCTTCTGGGTCTTGATTTCCTATCTGTAAACTGGGGATAATGTGACCTTCTCATCATGGTCAGAGGAGTCAATTAAAAATAGCCCAGCGGCTGACATACAGTTCTTCCTTTCTCTTACTCCATTAAATCAGACTCTAAACTATCCTTCTCTAGGAATGTACAGATAATTACAGCCCAAACGAGTATTTATTAACCTCCATTTTCTACATAATTATATCAAGTCTCTTCTCTAATTTGCATATATGAACACAATGTAAAATAGCTAATTGCATTCCTTTTTTTTTTAATAATTGCATTTTTAATTCATTATCAGAAAGATTCAGGCTGAGTCAATGCAACAGAAGTGCTATTATGGAACAATCATCACCTCCAATGTGTCAGGACCCAGAAAAATAAAGTGCTCCAGCCATCATAGACCCAAGTCCTTTTAATGTGGTAGATGTGACCTTGTCCCTGAGTCCTCCAGGTTCATGCCACTCCCTCGAGCTTGCCTGGTGACAGTCTTTCCTCCTTCAAAGCTCAGCTCAAGTGCTAGCACCTCAATGTAGAGTCTCAGCTCCCCATCCCCGCTACTGCTCCACACAAGGTTGCTGGTCCCACCATCAAACTCACTTTTGTGAACTTGCCCATTTTCCCGCCCATATCCTCCACTCACCTGTGTGCTCCTTGAAGGCAAAGACAGGTGCCCCATGCATTGCTCTTCTACAAGTACCAGGCGCAGTGCCATGAATCAAATGGGTATGATCCTTTGTGGATGGAGGAAACCAATGAAGCCTGGGTTTCAATAGAGTGGTGGCCCCAGAATTTTCATACACATTGGCTGGGGGTCGAAAAGCCTGGGGACTTTTCTTGAAACCATAATATTAAGTATTCTGGTTTTGCAGATTGTTTTGTAACAGGTGAGAAACATTGTAAAATTTTCTAAGAATGCTTTTATTTACACTTTCGATAAGATGAGAAAAAAATGGTGTTTCTTGTTTAAAATGATTGTGTCAAGAGCAATGTTTAGAGGCATCTGCTGGGAAAGGGCAATCATGGAATTTATAAAAAGGCTCCCATCTGCCCGCTTACGGCACTGCCACTGGGCATTTTTCAAGGCACAGCGTAACCCCAGAATGTCACCCTCTTAACACAGCATCTGGAAGCTGAGATGTTTCATGCTCCCAAATAAAGAAAAAATGCTGAAGTGAATATCACATTCTAAATTAATTTTTTTAAAAAAACTGTGTTTTATTTGGGGCTTCCATAAAATTCCCAGTAAGATTTATAAAGTCTAAATTAATTACCAAGTCTTCCCCCGCAATTTCCTAATTAATTCTATATGAGATCCTGTTTTGATCAATTTACAGACTTCATTGTATTTAGTTAATTAAGAAATTGAAGGCATGGATTTTGTCATTACTACAGGCAGCGCCAATTGACCCTGGGTGATGGTTGACGAGCTGCTGTGAACCTAGAAAAATGGGGTCCTGACCACTGCTCCATTAGAAAACCGAGGATGATCCAAGAGATGAAGTTAAATCTGGCTTAGAAAAACAAGCATTCAATGTTACTTTAAAGTAGGAGGCAGAAAACTGCAAAGTATCATTCATAAGCAAGAGGAGGCAACCAACACTGGCAAGTATTTTTAACTGTGTGTAGTCTGTAATCTATTATGGTGAAGAATAGGAGCTTCGTAATGAAAATGATTTGTGTTTGAATTCTTACCCCACCCTTACACTAGTTGGGTGACCTCAAGTTATCCAACCTCTCCAGAAGAGTTTCTTGGATGGCAAAATGTTTATAATGATATAATAAAGTTGGGGGGGATATAAATCATCTAACATAGTGCTTGGTACAGAGGTAAGGATTAAAAAGATGGCAATTATCATCATTGTCATCATCATCATTATCATCATTGGGTACTTTCACAATACTGCATTTTTAATCCTCAAAAACCTCTTAAAATATAGAGATAAATTTCCTCTTGTACAGACAAAGAAACTAAGTCTTGGAGCAAAAAAGAAAACATTCCTAGTATCACACAGCTAACAAGAAGTGAACATAGAATTCAAACCAGGGTCTCTCTCACAAAACCTTGTTCTTCCGATTAGCTAGTTATTCTTCAAGGTATATAAAAATGGGATGCTTTCAACCTCCATTTGTGGAAATTGATACCATTCTCTTACATATGTAATATAAAGTTTTCCATCTAAATAAATATAGGCATGTAAAAAAAGTAAGTTGATTTGAAAACATGTGTGTTAAGTAGACCATTGTAAGGGTAACACATGTATTAGTTATCTATTGCTGTGTAACAACTTATCCCAAAATGTAGCAGCTTAAAATAATGAACATTTGTTATCTCGCTGTTTCTGTGGATCAGGAGTCTAGGTGTGGCTTAACTGATACCTCTATTCAGAGTCTCTCCCAGGGCTGGAATCAAGGTGATCACTGGGAGGGACCAATGTCCCCTTGAGGCTCCACAGGCAGGTTCCACTCAGACTGTCTCTCACACAGCTGTTTGCTGGTCTCAGATTTTCATTGCTGATTGGCTGAGATTTCAGTTCCTCATCACATGGGCTTCTCCACAGGGCAGCTCACAACATGGCAGCCTGGTCTCTTCACTAGATGTCAGTCATTATCAGATCCAGCTCACATGATTGGTTAATGGTAGAATCCAGTATCAATATCAGGTCTCCTGATTCCTTATTCTTATGCATATTTTTGATCAAATATAAATGTTTACAAACCCATAACCCACCAAAGACCCCTTTGATTTCCATCCCTCCCTTCCCTTTATTCTCAAGTTTTGTATCTTTGTTAACTGAAGTTTACATTGATTCAGTAATAACAGTCTATACTATCTTATCATGGGTCCATTTAAGGTTTTCACTGGGTGAGTGGAAAAAGTTGATGGGAGTCCAAATTGCTGTCTTTGGGGGCTCCAATATATTCAAGCTCAAGGTTGAGAATACTAACCTTAAAACCACTGATTTTGGAATCTTGTTGGATTTTCTGCAGCAGCGTTTGATGCTCTGGTTTTGTTTCTTTGTTTTCTTTTTTCCGTGAAATTTTCTTCTTTCTCTTCTACCCTTCTCCCTAATTCTCCCAACTTTCTGGACATCCTTTCTCAGTTCCTTGGCCTGGATTCACTTCCTCTGTCAGCCACTTAATTGTGAGTATAACCCAGGGTTCTGTCCTTGACCCTTTTCTCTTCTCAGTCATGCATAAAAAGGTTTCCTTTTTTTTTTATTTTTTTTATTTTTTTGCAGTACGCGGGCCTCTCACTGTCCTGGCTTTTCCTGTTGCGGAGCACAGGATCTGAACACGCAAGCCCAGCTGCCATGGCTCACTGGCCCAGGCACTCCACGGCATGCAGGATCCTCCCGGGCCGGGGCACAAACCCGTGTCCCCTGCATTGGCAGGCGGACTCTTAACCACTGCGCCACCAGGGAAGTCCTCCTTTCTTATCTTCATTGAAACACTTACCCTTTCAGGACTTCCTTGGTGGCGCAATGGTTAAGAATCTGCCTGCCAATGCAGGGGTCACGGGTTCAATCCCTGGTCCAGAAGATCCCACATGCTGCAGAGCAACTAAGCCTGTGCACCACAACTACTGAACCTGAGCTCTAGAGCCCGCAAGCCATAGCTACTGAAGCCTGCACACCTAGAGCCAGTGCTATGCAACAAGAGAAGCCGCCGCAATGAGAAACCCGTGCACCACAACGAAGAGTAGCCCCTGCTCACCCCAACTAGAGAAAGTCTGCGTGCAGCAACAAAGACCCAACACAGACAAAGAGAAAGAAAAGAAAACAGTTACCCTTTCATCAAAATAGGGAATGGGTGTCATTTCCTCCGGAGAGTGTTTTCTTGCAGCGTCCTCCAGATTAAATGGTCCTAGTCTCTGTGCTAGCTCTTTATCATTTACTTTCTTCTACCAAAGTGTTTATCACATTCAGAAGTTATCTGGTGACATGTCTGTCTCTTCTACTAAAATCTGAGCTGCTACAGGTTAGGCTCTAGTCTTATTTACCTTGGTATCAGCAATGCCCAACCTGGAGCCTAAAATCAAGCAAGCACTCAATAAACATGAGATGAATGGACCTGAACCAATCATTAACCTGGAAACATAATGTCAATGCACTCTGCTGTGCCCTATAAATAACTGCTGCTTTTGTTTTCCCAGCTCATCTCTACTTGCTGAAACAACTTCTCAAGAAGAACCAGTACTCACATCCTAAGTGGAATCTGTTAAAATCATAGCAGACATTTAATTAGGCCTAAAATTGGACAGAAAGAGAAGATTCCACCTGAGGGATGGTCACTAGGGAAATCACAACTCACTCCTGCTGAGAGGAGGGGAGAGAGAAAGAGGAATTTATCGCCTCTCAAAGGCTCCTAAATACAGTCCAGGAAATGCCACTACTATAATTGGTGGAGTAGAACATATTGGTTAGTATGTATTTCCACCAGGAGGGTGAGATAATTAACACTGGACTACCCCAGTGTTCTCTAAGTATACTCTATGGAACTTTAATGCTAAAAGATGTTTCTTGGGGGAAAAAGTGTTTCTGTGGACAAATAAGTTTAGGGAATGCAACAAATGATATCCTTCTTTTCTGGTCTAGAAATCACATTTGCATATAAAAGCCATTAAGGAGTCTTGAAGAAAAGAAACCTGGATAACTGTGTTTAACTGAGCATTTTCTCAAGCTTATGGGACTAGAGGTTTTTGTTTTTCTTATATCAACTTTCATCACCCAATGGAACTAACTTTCAGTGGAAAACACTATGAGAAATACTAGCCTCACTCTAGACTGCCTAATCATGATACAAATAGCATGTTCCAGGTGGATACTTCTGAGATGCTTGTGCAATCCTCTTTTCTTCAAACAGACTCAACCAAATGGGTAATTATAGGCTCTATGTTAATCTTCATAGCCATGCCTTCCCCTCTGACAATGTTTGCTTAGAAAAGTAGAAAGAGTTCTATCCTTCCTCTTTCAAATCAGGACTCAGAAGTTTTAGGTCCAGCTCAGATAGTACATTGGGCTAGGGCTCTGGTGATCATTTCCCTCCATATGTATTCGGAAGCAGAGAAAAGCAATCCTCAGAGACAAAATGAGAAGAAAATTCATCAGATCCTCAGAAAGAAGCAGGGATGACTGAGCTTGAGGTCCCAGAGAGATGGAGGAATGGACTTTATGCCTCTAGCATTCCAACCCCCATCAAGTTGTGCTGAACTTCACATCCTAGGATATTATTAATTATCCCTGCATACTCCTACTGAATCCCCTTTTTGGTTTGAATTTGTAGAAGGTGGTTTTATTTCCTTTAACAAAAGAGCCTTAACTAATACATGGAATCAGAAATAGAGACATTTAAATTCAAGAGGTATTTATCGAGCATTCTTTGTGTTGGGTACTATGGGGGGATTAAGAAAGTATAATGCAGGTTCTGCCCTAGAAAGCTTTACTAATGACAGATATATTCACATCATGTGCAGATTTCACTGGAATCAGGCAATTGCTAGATAAAGGTATGTTATAGAACATTTATTTAACACATGATGGGTATAGGAAAAAAAAAAAAGATTCCTAATGCAAGCAATTCTTAGGGTAAATCTTGGCCTCTCCCATTGCGGAGCACAGGCTCCGGACGCGCAGGCTCAGTGGCCATGGCTCACGGGCCCAGCCGCTCCGCGTCATGTGGGATCTTCCCGGACCGGGGCACGAGCCCGCGTCCCCTGCATCGGCAGGCGGGCTCTCAACCACTGAGCCACCAGGGAAGCCCTAGGGTACATCTTGAAGCTTGAGTTTTCCAGGTACACAAGTGCCATAAGCGTTTTCCAGACAGGAGGGACTGAATGTGCCTAGGAGTCCATGTGTGAAGCAGTGATGAGTGCGTGGAGGAAAATGTAAAAGGTTATGTTTGGCACTTGTTGAACAAGGGGACCAGCAGTGGGAGACGAAGCCAGAGAAGTAATCAGTGGGTATAAGGGAGAGAGAAAAAATCATTCTGCAGTACAGCTAAGATGTCAGGATGTCATCTTGTTAAAGAAGCAGATTCCAATCAGGAAAGTAGCACAGTCAGATTTGTATGTTGCAAAGATATGTTTTGGTGATTGTGCATAAGATGCATTTGATATAGGCAAAAGAGGAGGCAGAGACACTGGTTAAGAGATGATGCAACACAGTGGGAATGGAAAGGAGGAATGGAAATTAATCATAGAGTAATAATTTAAAGTGAATTAATAATAAAATATTATTGAAGAGAAAGACCTTAGAGATTTAATAGGTACTTAGACATTCCTCCCTACCACTCGAACATTCTTATCTCCTCATGAATTATATATTTCACAACAACCCTACATACCCAGCTTCCAAATGTGGTCTTCAGTATAGGGCAAATGTGAGTCTAAGCATTAACAGTATTGAGATATGGGGTCTTTTTATTGATTGACCCTGCCAGCAATGGTCCACAGAAGTAGGAGCTGGGAGATGATGGGATGTAGCTTGGGTTCCTGAAAGATGCAGATTCCTCCTGGACCCATGGCCTCTCTAGGGCTGGCTTCTTCCACCTTCAGAAAGAGAGTGTATTGGATTAAACCAGTTATTTCAAACATTTTGTCCCATAGTGAACCTTCTTACCAAAGGAAAGTGTTCATGAAAGTCCTATATTTAAACAGCTTTGGCTGAGGCAGAGGGTAGAAAGCTTCAAACCCTCTTCTTGACCTCTGCAGTGGACTCTGAGATGCCCACACAGAATCTTAGAAGTTCTGGGAAACAGAATTTCAAAACTAGAGCATTGCAGAGGTCCTTTTCAGCCTTTTATATGAACCTTGATGTCTCATTGGTGGCTTTCTCATGTCTGCCTGAGCTGGGCTCTGGTTTCCAGGGTACGTAATATGTCCCCTAGATCTCAACACATGGGCAGAGGGAGAGCCACTCAGTTGATTCCACATATGTTTCTCCAGTAGGTTGGGAGAGGTCTTGAATATGTCACAACAGGATCCCTATAAAGGAATTCTATTTAAAGAAAGCTAGTATCCCAGCCCAGAAAGAATATTTCACTGAACAACAACAACAAAAAAATGGACTGAACCCTGACCTTTCAGTTACCACTGGCTTGACCTTGGGACAAATTAGGAACTTCTCAGCCTCAGTCAGTCTTTCTGTATATGGGACTCAATAACTTTCTTATGAAAGTTCAAATAGTGTGAGGTTTATGAAAGAGATTTTTATTCTACAAATATCAACAAATTTTATTTAAAAGCCTATCAATGCTCACATATTCTATGATAGAATCAGAACACCAAAATGACAATTTTATTAACAAAACAAACAAACATCCACACTACATATTAAATTAATATCATGGCAAAATGATCAATGACTAGCCATATGGTGAGGCAATACTAACATATCATAATTGTATGAAACTTGCTGCAGAACTAGCTCTGGATTCATAAAACCGGTCCAATAACTGTTTTCTCATTTTGTTGGGAGTACTTGCCTATTCTCACAGTAACGGCCATCACATTTTCTCTGCTGCACCTGATAAGGGCAAATTGGCACTTTGGAGCTTTGTTCAGTCCCACAGTTCAGCCTCCAATTGACTGGAAGAGTTGTACAAATTGTTTTCCCTTCGTTCAGAGACACTTATCAAGGCCCACCAACGAAGGTAATTCGGGCCACTTGCCAAGCAGACATATCTCTCAAAAGAGACAGCACCAAGCCCCCCAGCATAATGAAATTGTAAGACTTTGCCAGCCCTGGAAAAAAGAAAAGAAAGAAGAAGAAAACAAAAGAACTTTCTGAAGCAGATTGTTTAATAAGGGGTACCCAACAGAGTAATTTAGTGAACTATTTCAAACAGCTATTCAGTTGTGGCATTGTAACCTCCCAGCATCTGTGGGAAGAGGAGCTCACTGCACAAATATTCTGTTTCATTTGCAGCCGATTTTCCTCTCTTAGATACATATACTCAGTGCCTCTCAGGTAAGTTGTTTGAATTATGGTTTTGTTAATCGTTAACCTCAGGATTGGAAATAACCTTGAAGAGAAACAAGTAAATAAGTCTAAATCCAACCAGCAATCAGAAAATGCAAGTTCCATCGGTAGGCAGGCTATGTTTTATTATTTTCCCCCTATGGGCAACAGAGGCTTTTGACCTCTTGAGGAAATATTATACAACTCCATCCATATCACTACACTTAGACTTCTAGCACCTACATGCTTTTGTCCCCTCTTTGCCTCCTAGAATCGTAGGTGGTTAGAACAAAAGGGAACTTTATGTCCATGTAGCCCAATGTTCATGTTTTGGAGTAGAGACAACTGAGGCACAGAAAACATAAGTAATTTCTTAAGGTCCAATAGCTAGTAAATAGAAGATATGGATGATAAAAACCACCACGACACCAGCAGTGACACTGGGTTTTGATCTATTGTTTTTCTACACTCTATCTGGCCTTATCCATATCCTTATTTCCATGTGAAATGATAAATTAGAAATTGTGCTGGAGAAAGAGTCAGTAGAATAGGAATAATCCCCACTCTCGCCAAGAGACTTGAGATGCGACTTAATCTTTCTGCTTTAATTTCTACTGCCTCAAATTGAGAATGAAGGAATGCATGTAGTATACACACACACACACACACACACACACACACACACATATATATATATACCTAGTGTGAGCCAGATATAGAGATATTGTTATTAGACCTAAGAGGTAATTATTATTTGCTCCATTTTATAGCTGAAGTAATTGAAGAACAAGGATGTTAGGTGATTTGTCTGATTCAGCCCAAAGAGAGTAGAGCAGGAAAGAGAAACCAAGTCTGTCTGAAGCTACAGTCCATTGAGTAGCCAAAGAGCAGGTCAACTGGAGACCAGGTTATGTATTTAGGGGAAGGCTTTCTCCAGGCACTTGGTTTTTAAAAGTGCCAAATGAAACCAAGCAATGGTAATGTTTCATTCTAAAGAAAGTCTTTGTTAAAGACTCTGAGTTAAAATAGGTGTCGAGAGACCATATCTTTAGTTGTCAGCCTCTGCTTGGATCTCCTCAGAAATGGGATTTTACTACAGACAAAGCTTAGCAGATGATGTCAGTGTTCCATCTATATTCCATCAGATCCCTTTAACTATTTTTGTGTCCACCAGCTTTCATGTGCTTCTGCTACCAACAGCAGCAATTGGAGGGCTGCCTTCAGGCTACCAGAGCCTTCACTGCCTATAGGCATAAGGCAAAAAGACCCAGAAGTACCTGGGAATGTATGTCATCCTAGGGCTTAACTAATGATGAGTGCAGGAGTATAACTACTCCAGCTCTCTTGCCCCTGATTCAGGAACTCTGGAATGTGCCCTTCACTGTGTCCAAGGCTCCCCTGTGGGATTGAGCCAAAGCTACCCTCCAAGAGTGGGTATATCTTATACTTGATATCATATACTTCCTTGGCCTCCTCTCCTTCCTCATCTTACTTCCTTCCCATGTCTCTGATTTGCTTTTGTGCTCATCATCATATCAGAGGCTGCTTCTGGGAAATCAACTTAAAATACAAGAGCAGCCCATCTATTGTTTGACACCATGAATATTTTTCCTTACATTCAGTAAATTGTTTTTCTTTAATTCAATAAAACTTAGACTCCCTATAACTCCCATCCAAAGATCTATTCTGTCCTCCAAAGTGACAGAGCACACATCTAATCCACTTCCACTTGACTGGCCTTCAGATGGTTGATGGTACTTGCAGGTTCCTTTCTGTCTTCTTTTCTCCAGCTCACCAATGACTTAAAAGAAACTTGTTGTGTTGACGCAACACTTGCATTATCAGAAGATAACAACAAAGAGTTGTCACTGTCACTTCTTCATCTGTTATCTGAGAAAGAGAAGGAAAAAAGAAAAAAAAAAAAACTCCTTGTCATCCTAACAAAGGATGTAGAACCCATGGGTGTCCCTTTCCCAAGTCAGAGAAATAGCACTGTGACAAGTAATTAAGCACTATTTAGTGAGCTATTATTATATTCTTGAGAGTTCACAGTCATTTTACATAGATTATCTCATTGAATCTTCCCCCAAACCCTAGTAGGAGTTACTATTGTTATTATTCTTGATTTACAGCTGAGAAAACAGAGTGCGGAGGTTATGCTACCGACCCTATGTTCAATAGGAAGTGACGAAGCTGGAATTTGAACCCAGGCAATTTGATACCAGATCCCACAGTCTGAATCATTGCAAATCACTGGGAATATTCTGTGGAAAAAGGAACTCATAAATATACATTGTTGTAATGCACTGAATTATCTCAAGTATTTATTAAATAGAGTGTGAGAGTACAGACTAGAAACTCAACTGAAATTTCACACAAGATCTTTGTGAATTCACTGAATTCTTTCTGCAATGAGACATCAAGAACCCGAGCTTCATTAAGTCCTGAAACCAGGTGTATGATCTCAGTTGGAAGACTGTGGGTTTTGGCCGGGTTCGAGTCCCGGCCGCGTGGGTTCAAGTTCCAATATGAGGTGCACAGTTTCAGTTGGAGGAGACCTGCTCAGGAGAGTTGCCTAATCTGCATTGGACTGTGACATAAAGAGAGGGATAAATCTTTGCCATTTAACCCACTGAGATTTAGGATTTACTTCTGATCACCTCACAGCCTAGTCTCAGTCTTCATTCCTGACATGTTATATGTTAGAAATAAACTAAACTCATTTATCCTTTCCTTTGGAATGAGTAATGAGAAAGTTTGAATTAATTTGTCAGTAAATGAGCAGATTCCCTTCAACATATTTTTTTTCTTCCAGTTTTGTAGAGATATAATTGACCTACAGCACTGTATGAGTTTAAGGTGTACAGCATAATGATTTGACTTACATAGGTCATGAAATGATTATCATATTAAGTTTAATGAACATCCTTCATCTCAAATAGATAAAAAATTAAAGAAAGAGAAAAGTTTTTTTTCTTGTGATGAGTACTCTTAGGATTTACTTTCTTAACAATTTTCATATATAACATACAACAGGGATAATGATAGTTATCATGTTGTACATTGCATCCCTAGTATTTATTTACCTTACAACTGGAAGTTTGCACTTTCGGACCACCTTCATCCAATTCCTACTCCACCCCTCTCCCTGTCTCTGGTAACCACAAATCCGATCTCTTTTTCTTTGATTTTGTTTGTTTGTTTGTTTTGAAGTATAATTGACCTACAACACTATGCTAGTTCTTCCTCTGGGGTGTTATCTTGTCTCTTCATTTTGAATATATTCCTCTTGCCAACAAAAATTAATCAGCTGATCTGAGAAAGAAATGGAAACTTTTATTCAAGCCAAATTTGAGGATTATAACCTGGGTAGACCATGTCAGAAAGCTCTGAGAACTGTCTCACACGTTAGAAATCAAGTCACAGTCATACAGGTTTTTTGAGACAGAGGGCTATACATCAAATGATGTATTATTGACAGTTTACACAATCCAGATGTAAGCTCCATGTGACCCTTTACAAGATCAAGAAGGAATGTTATCTTTAAGGAGTTGTTGATACGAGGAGAATGTTGCTCTTTATGGTTGAGCAGGTATTTCTGCTGATGGGGGAGGTTTGGTCAATGCATAATGCAGATACACAATGCACAGTGGGGGGAAAGAGGAGGCCAAATGGCAGAGAAAATTTTTTGTTTAAATTTTTATCTTGCCATTAAATATGAATTTTATTTCACACTCTGTTGCCTCATTTTGCCTAATTTGCTGTTTTTATTTCTATATATCTGGTAAGTTGTTTATGTTTCCTGACCTTGGAGAAGTGACCGTTTGTAGGAGACATCCTATGTGTCCCAGCTGCTCACTCCTCTCTGATCCCCAGAGCTATATGCTCTAGGGGTGTCCCCTTTGTGAGCTGTGTGAATTTTTGTGTTGTGGTGGGCTGACTACTATGGGTGTCTAGTAAGTTGGCCACTCATAGGCGGGGCTAGTCATGAGGCTGTTGGCTGCAGGGTCTTAGGGGTCCTGGAGCAGGTATCAGCCCACTGGTTGGTGGGGCCATATCTCCACCTAGGTAGTTCCTTGGCCTAAGACATAGTACCAGTGCTAAAAGGCTGCTGCGCTGGGCCGGTGCTAGTAATCTGGAAGGAGGCCAGCACCAGTGTCCACATGGTAGAACGAGCTCCCCAAAGTGGCTTCCCCCAGTGTCTATGTCCCCAGGGGGAGCTCCAGTTGCCCTCCTGCGTCTCCTAGAGGCCCTCCAAGATCAATAGGTGGGTCTAATCGAGGCTCCTTTCAAATTACTGCTCCTTCCCTGTGTCCTGGAGCATGTTAGATTTTGTGTGTGCCCAATGAGAGTGGAGTCTGTATTTCCCACAGCCCTCTGGGTCTCCTGAAATTAAGCCCTGATGAACCTCAAAACTGAACATTCTGGGAGCTCATCATCAGGGTGCCAGAGCCCTGGCTGGGGAGCCTGATGTGGAGTTGAGACCACTCCTTGGGGAAAACCTCTGCATTTGTAACTATCCTCCTGTTTGTGGGTCACCTACTATAGGGTATGTGTCTTAACTATACCATATCCCTGCCCCTCCTACTGTCCTACTGGTCTCGTGGTGGTTCCTTCTTTATATCATTAGTTGTAGGTCTCTTCTGCTAATCTTCTAGTTTTTCTCATCAATAGTTGCTCTGTAAATTGTTGTAATTTGGGTGGGCCTGTGAGAGGAAGTGAGTTCAGGTCTTCCTATTCCACCATCTTGGCTACTTCTCTCAGATTGCCTTCATCATCTTTAATCCAACATGGCAACTACTAGTGTGCACATCCCAGCTCTTGCATTTATTTATTCAATAGATGTTTATTAAGTGGCTAATAATTGTCAGCAACCATACGACAAACAGAGCTGTGTAGAAGAGTAAGGCATGGTTTATGCCTCTGAGGAGGTCACAGCCCACTGGGGAAGGCAGCCACATTAAAAGAAAACTCACAAAAGAAATCACTACAGTGATGAGCTTTTAAACCATGTACTGGGAGAACTTCAAGGCCTTGCTGAATAACTGCCTGGAGAAATCAGAAAAGTCTTCATAGGGAAGTGGTATTATAAATGGGTCTGTAAAACTGGATTTTTAATAGGCAAAAAGTAAAGAATACAAGGAAGTCACAGTCAAAAAGCATTCCAAGCAGGAGGAAGAGCAACCACAAAGTAAATGGGAATGTGAGGTCTCTTGGCTTGGAAAAGAGTTGAGGACATTCCCCTTCACAAAAATTGAGGAGAACAGGGTGATTAATCTAGAAGCCTATATTCTCATGTATCGCTCTGTTACAAACCAGCCCCAAACTTAATGGCTTAAAAAAACAATCATTTTGTTTTATCTCCTGATTTTGTGGGTGAGGAATTTGGGCAGGGCTTGGTTGGACAATTCTTCTGCCCCATGTGGTGGTGATGGAGGTCATATAGATGTATTTGGCTGCTGGCTGGGCTAGTGTGGGGTTCCAAAATGGCTTTACTTACCTATGTGGTGCCTTGAGAGGCATGGCCGGGTTCAGCTAATACTATTGATCTAAGCACTAATATCTGGCATTTCCAGTATGACAGTAAATGGTCTCAGAGTAGTCAGACTCTTTATATTGTTGCTTAGGGCTCCCAAAGAGAGTATTCTAAAAGGCATAAAGTAAAAGATGTCAGTTTTTTTAAACTTAGGCATTGACACTGACACACATATGACATACGTCAAGCATATGACACTCACATTTGCCATACTCTATGGTCACGGTTATCACAGAGCCTGCCCAGTTTCAAGATTAGGGGTCACAGATCCTGGTTCTCAATGGGACTTTTGTCAAAGATTTTTCAGGCAAGAGCAAGGGTCTTAGTGTCTAACACAAGATGACAGAAGTTTCTTCCTCACAGAAACCACCAGTAGGAGCATTAACACTCAACAGTTTCTTCTTGACCCTTTGGGATGGGATGAACTCCTACTGTGAAAAAGACCCCTGGGAACTGAAACCAGTGTCAGAGGTGGTCTTGAGCGATAAGGGAAATTTTAACAAGATAATTTTGGAGAAAAGGGCACCCAAGTTAGATAGAAAATTGAGCCTGTTCAGAAGATAGAGAATGTTCAGTGGGACAGGAAGCTAAAGACCTACAGGGAAAGGAAATAGTGGGGGGATCCAGAGGAAAGTGATTGAAACAGTAGATGAAAAGATATATTATATGTGTTTAATTTTAGGCTACAGACATTACTCTGGAAGTTATGGGAAGCAGTTGTGGGGTGATGCTAAGAGTCTTGCTTTAGAACAGGGTCAACTCTGGCATCTGCTTATTACACAGCCACACTCATTGTTTTTTGTATTGTCTATGGCTGCTTTTGCGCTACAATGGCAAAGTTGAGTCCTTGTAACACAGACCCTGTGACCCACAAAACATAAGATATTCACTATCTGACCCCTTTACAGAGAAAGTTTGCTGACACTTGTTTTAAAGACTAATCTGATAGCCATGGTCTTCAAACCCCTGACCTGTCCTAGGAACAGAAGAGTTTGGAAGATGAGTTGTGAGGCTACTGCAACAAGCTAGCTGAGTGATGGCATGAACATGGATCATGGCAGTGGGTTTAGAAAGGACAGGAAAAAGATAGGAGACATCCTGGGGGTAGAAATGACACAATTCTATGTTTAGTTAAATGAAGATGTATATGCTTGTGTGTGTGTGTGTGTGTTTATGTGTATGTGTGTGTGTGTCCTTGTAGCAGGAGGAGGGGTAGAAGACTCAGAGAGGTGTTTCACTGCTGGGTGATACTGATGCTATTAGCAAAAATGAGGGTAGGGGCATGGGACACAGAAAGTGGAGCTGTTTTGGGTAGAGGGGGGTAAATTTGTTTTTCTTTCCCCCTAGCTGACATCATTATTTGGACACTAGCTAAGACAGGTGCAATAAGCATGAATTCCTTCTGAAACTCTATTCTACCAAATAGAATAATTGTGGAAGAAAAGGGTCAGTGTCACAATTTCCAAATTTTTAATTCATTTCACCAGTTTAACATGCACCTGATTGACAAATAATTCTCTACTGATCTCTTAGAACAGCTTACAATTTCTGCCTGGATCATGCCATATCCTGCCTCAGGACATTTACTCATGTTGCTTCCTTTGCCTAAACATTGTTGAGAAAGCTCTTGCAACTCCCAACTTTCCTTGCAAACTTCTACTGATCCCTTAGGGTTCAGTTTAAACATCACTTCCTCCAGTAAGCCAACCTTGAATTTATGAGTTGGATTAGTTACTACTGGATAATTCCCTGGCAACACACCATATTTTCCTCTGCTATGTTGTTCTGTACAACTTATCTGTGCTTCTTCCCCAGGCCTCTTCCTCTAGATAAGAGGTGTTAAAGAGCTAAGACTATGTAAATAAATGTTTAACCCTCAACATATAATACAGTACTTATTAGCTGTTAATACAAATTTAATAATACAATAAATTAAAAAAAAGTTTTTATTGAGCATTTATTACTCTAAGTAACTAGTCTAAGGGTTTTATACAAATTATCTCAATCTTCAAATCAACCCTCTATTGTAGGTACCATTGTTATATCCACCTTAGAGATGAAGGGACTGAGGCTCAGAGAAGTTGAGAATCTCCATTTTACTCAAGGTAACACAGCTGTAAAATGGCATAACCAAGCCTTTAAACCCAAATATGTATATGATTCCAGACCCTACAAATTTAGTCAATATAAATATAGGTCCTTGAGTGGATACATAAATACATAAAGGAAGAAAGGAAGGAAGGAAGGAAGGAAGGAAGGAAGGAAGGAAGGAAGGAAGGAAGGAAGGGAGGGAGGGAGGGAGGCAGGGAAGGAGGGAAGAGAAAGTATTGGCTTTATGATAGAATGACTTCACAGTGTGCTATTATCAATAATGTTGTGTCTATCATAAGGAAAAATACAATTAACTCTTACTTTGTACATTATTGGAAGTGCTTTACCTATATCAACACATTTACACCTTGTAACAGTAAACTTATGCAGTGCTTTCAACTAACATCATCTTGTATCCAGAATTTAACCACTGCATACCGCTTCCCCATCATCTCACCTTCATCCAAGCCACCGTTATCTGTTGCTTTGGATTATGGCTGCAACCTCCCTGCTGCTGATCTTGCTACACTCTAGTCCATCCTCTGTCTAAAAGTCGGGATGATACTTTGAAAATATCTCATATCCTATTAGTCAACCTTTCAAACCCTCCAGTGTTTTCTATTCTTGGAGTTAAAAACCAGTTATTACAGGTCTGTTCAGGTCCTGAGCAATCTCACTCCCATCTCTGAATCCATCTCTATCCCCTCTTCCTCTTGCTCAGTCAACTTCAGCCATACTGCCCCCAACCCCATTCTTCTCAAATCTGCCAGGTATGCTCCTGTGAATTTGCTGTTCCCTCTGCATGAAATGCTGGTCCCACAAATATCTACATGATTTATTCCATACTTTGCTCAAATGCCACCCTATCAGGGAGGCATTCCCAGACACTACAAATTACACCACTCCTTTCTTCCTAGCACTCTGCTTCCGATCCATTCTTCCTTGTTTTATTTTCCCCATTACCCTAACAGCCATGTAATATGCAAAGTTGTTTACTTATGAATTTGTTCATTTCCCTCCATTTCTCCAACTCCCAGAAGGTAGAGTTCAGGAATTGTTGTCTCTTGTTTTTTTTTTTTTTTTTTTTTTTTTGTTGTCTCTTGTTTTCTCCTATATTTTCAGCACCTGGCATTAGTAGGCACTCACTAAATGTTTATAGAAAGCATGACCAATGAGTCCCCTTTTCACATATGAGGACACTGAGAAACATTTAATGATTTGCCCAATGTCATTCTGCAAGTCACTAGAAGACTAGTTATTCAAAGGCCATCAGCTATCTGGCCCTAGATCTGAGCACACACCATTCTCCTCTACTGCCTTCAGATGAAACAATGGCTTGGGGATCATAGGTCTCTAAATCAGCAGGCCCTGGATGGACCTCTGATCAACACTGCTGTGTGACTTAGGCAAGTTCAGTTTCTCTAGCTACAAAATGGTCATAACAATATCAACTCTGCAGAGATTGCATGACTTTTAAGAAAACATATGCTAAAGAATTTGCAGTCTCTGACACACAGTAGGTCTTGGATAAGTAAATGTGTAAAGTTAAGTCTTATTATCATGATTATTATTATGATTATGATGGACAAGGTACCACCCAACACAGTCCTAGAATGAAACCAGTGGGTCTCAGGTACATCTGGTGTCTGGTCCTTTGCTCTGCTGCAAAGGCAAAGATTCCCTTCTGCATAGACTGCCCACCCCGGATGCTAATTCCTCTTGTTTTCTGTCAGTGCCCCTGGTTTTGAATGGCAGGCGGACCGTAACACAGCACGTAGGGGTGAAGTTGGTTTGACTATGATTTGAAGGCCCTTGAGAGAGCCATGTGACAGCCCAGGGATGAGTTTCTCACTCCAGATCCCCTTTTCCAGGGCTGAGGGAGCATCCTCATGACATCTCTCACCATCTTGCCTTGAAGAACTCATCGGCGGTGGTGACAAAGGCTGCTGAGTGTGGAGGGAATTTAAAGTTGTTTATCACAAGCTGGGTGGAGGTTGCATGGTTACTTAAATGTCTCAACGGTAAAATGTAGTGTCGAACCTTCTTTTCCTCTCAAGTAATTTCCTGTCGCTCCTAAAGTCTAACTGGGGGTAGTAGTGTTAAAGAAAAATTCAAGGAAATAAGACCAAAAAAGGGATTATAAGTAATACAGTAAAATAAACACATTAGCACCTTCCTTATTAAAAGAGGCTTCCTGAGAATCACTGGACTCTCCCAGGGCTCTGTAGCCAGAGGAGGTAATGTACATAGACATGAGAGAGTCAGAGCCCATCCTACCTAAGACAGAGTGCTCTCTGATAAAAGGGTTCAGCCTTGGGCCAATCATTGCTATGGAGGCTGCCTTTGTTTATGTTTGCCTTTGTTAAATGCTGTACATAGAAACAGAGTGTCCTGGGAGTTTAGAACACAAACAAACCAAAAAAAAGAACTATTAATTTGGCAAAAGGATTGGTTTTTGTTTTGCAAGAGTTGGGACTGTTTACTCTTCTGTCGGTTGGTTGAAGGTGGGGAGCCCAGTAAGGAGAGTGTTGGCACCTCTCCTGCCTTCCCCAGAAGCAGAATACATGGCAGCCTCCTGAAGGATTGGGTCCACCCCCAGCCCCACCCCATCACACCAACACAGCTAGAAGAGTCTAACCCACTTGCTTGTATGAAGAGCTTCTTCCCTACCCTTCAGGGGCCTGGAAAGAGTCCAGGGTCCTTCTGCTGGTGGTGCAGGACTGACTGAGCCCAGGAGGGCCATGTGGGTATCAGAGTACAGGGCCCTATTGAGCATCTCCATTTACGGTTGGTCCACCTTGGGCAGGTTCCTAGTTCCCTGTCTACACCTTGCTGACTTTGAGCCAGGTGCTTGCTAAGCACTTTACAGGCGTTATCTCTTTTATTCCTCACTTTGGTCATGGGATAGAGGAACTGTTATCTTCAGTCAGCAAGTGGTAGAGTTAGGCTATGAACAAGAGCACTTTAACTCCAAAGTCACCCTTTTAACCATTAGTCACTCTGTTCTCTTGGATCTGATGATCTTTAAGCCCTGATCTTTAAGTTCCAATGTTCCCTTTCTCTAGGACTAAATCTTGCTCCTTGGACCTCTGGTGAAAACTGTGCTGGACTTCTCTGATCTAAAATGTAGGTACATGTTAGATTCTGTATTAGTCTCTTAGGGCTGGCTTAACAAAGTGTCACAAACTGGGGACTTAAATAACAGAAACGTATTTTCTCACAGTTCTTAACTCATTATATCTGCAAAAACACTATTTCTACATAAGTCCAGATTCTGAGACTCTGGATAGACATGAATTTTAGAGGGACATTATTCAACCCACTATGGACCTTGTTACTGTTTAAATTGTATCCCCCCAAAATTCATATGTTCAAGTTTTAACCTTTAGTACCACAGATTGTAATGCTATTTGGAAATAGGTTCATTGCAGATGTACCGGAATACGGTGGGGCCCTAATCCAATATGACTGGTATCCTTATACAAAGAAGAAATTTGGACACAAACAAGTATAGAGGGAAGACAATTTGAAGACACAAAGAGAAGACAGCTGTCTATAAGCCAAAGAGATAGGCCTGGAACAGATCCTCCCCTCAGATTCTTCAGAAGGAACCAAACCTGCCAACACCTTGATCTTGAACTTCTAGCCTGTCGAACTGTGAGACAATACACCTCTTTTTGTTAAGACACTCAGTTTGTGGTACTTGGTTATGGCAGCCCTAAGAAACTAATACAGAAGGGATCAGCCAAAGAGTCAGAAAGGGGAGGACAGCCAATGAAACAGAGATGACCAGGTCTTTCCTTAAGCAGGGTTACACCAGCCCTAAGAATTGAATACAAGGTCTAATATGGGTCTACATTTTAGATCAAAAAGTTTGACACAGTTTTTGCTAGAGGTCCATGGATCAAGGTCTAGTCCTAGAGAAAACTAATGCAGACCCCAAGAACTATAACACAATCATGCTCTTCCCTGACTTCTCAGATTCTTAAATTATTGATCAGAGCTAATGATGATTATGGTTTCCATCCAGTCATTCATCCCTCCATTTATTCAACAAATATGTATTTGGTGTCTCACTCTATGTCAAGCACAGTGCAATGCCCTTGAGGTTCCACAGTGAACTCAGGGGATCTTATTATGGTCTAGTGGGAGAGACAAACAAGGAAAGAGACAAAATCCAGGGCAGAGGTGCAGGGTGACAGGCACAGTGATGAGGCTAAGCATGGAGTGAAAGGGAAGTACACAGAACATAGGTAAGCACCTGGCCTGGGTGGCAGGAGTGCCACTGGCTGGCCAGGGTGGTGATGTCAAAGCCAGACCTCAAAGGATGAATAGGTATTTTTCGGGTGCATCAGTGGGATAAAGGGATGTTGCAGCCAGAGAAGAACATGTGCAAAAGGCACAAGGGGAAATAGTATATTTTTGAAGTGGCAGTGAGCTCAGTTTGTACAGACAAACTGATAAGAGGAATGGTGAGAATACAGGAGCCAGACTGTGAAGTCATCTAGTCCCAGAAGGAATCTGGCTTTATCGTGATAGCGAAGAGGACCCACCCGGCAGGGAAGTGACAGATCAGATCTGAGCTTCAGAATGATGTCCTGCTGACCTGAGTAAGGAGAGGGGATGAAAGGGGACAGGACTGTGGGCGGAGGACTTCCTGTTCCTGGCTCCACTGTCCCCAACTTACTCCTCCACGGCTCTCACCTCGCTGGCCACTCCCCACTGCCCTGGGCTGGAGATAGGAAGGGTGTGGGCATTATCACAACTCTAAGGATAAAGGAATTCTCAGCCAGGAGTCAGGAGACTTTCAGACCAGGGTTTCTTTGTTTCCAGAACTGAGAAAAGCTGATCTCACAGATGCCAGGACTTTAATATCTGCAGCTGCCCAGGGAAGAGGATGATTCACCAATACACAACAGCTCAGTTAACTCTGCAGTGGAGTATTCTGGATGAAAATCAACCCGTATTGCCTCAGCTCAGTCTCTTCTACTAGCCTCTGTTTCCCTATCTATAAATTATAAGAGCTAGGCTAGGATAACTTTAAGGCTGCTTCTAAAATTTTCAGAGTTTTACACAATGTAAAACGTATGATGGGATGGCTAATGCTGCTCACATGCTGTGCCTTTGCTTAATAAACAGAGCAATGATACTGGGAACAAACTGGAATTTGCATTTTTGAGCCCCTATGATGTTCTAAGGACCATGTGTCTTATCTTACATATAGTATGTTCCTCAGCAAAGCTTTTTCTGACCAGTTGGGTTATCACATTAACCTAATTTATCACATATTGATACAGAATTTATATAGGTTTCTGTCTACTTATATCTCTTTACTAGGACCTTGGTTATTTACTATCATGCCTCTTGAATAAAGAAGAATGCCTGGCACATAATGACTTCTCAATAAATGTCTGTTGAATGAATTCTGAGTAAGGTATTATCATTGTTGGATATGAGGACAGGCTCAGAAAGGCAAAATTGTCCAAAGTTGCATAGACAGTGAATTTAGAGCAGATTAGCTGGATTCAAATCCAGGTCTGGATTACAAACCCTACAGTGTATCCCCTCCATTGCAAGGTCCTTTCTAATCCAATTTAAGTAACTTTTATTATTCCTAAACTCAACCTCCTAATTTTCAAGGAAAAATCTGGTGTTAGTTGTCTGTGTTTGGTTGAGGAAATATGTATCATGAGAGTAGGAATATGGTAATAAGGAGAGACAATTTTTAAAACTCTGAAGCTCATTATCATCTTACTTTGACAGTCTGTGCAAGCACTTGTCAATTCTCACTTAACACTTCTTTCCTTTTCTCCTTTCAACTGGGTGCAGGAGAAAGTGTCTATTGTTGCAAGAGGGAATCACTGACTCCACTTCTTTCTCCTTTGAAGATGGACTAAAGCACTCAGTTTCGAAGAACTCCCTTAAGCAATTAGTATCATTTTGTGTAGTGCTTCTGGAGTCCTGGCTTGCAAACTTCTGGGAGCTGGCAAGACCCCTTGAACTTTTGATTCTTCATTTGAAAAGAAATGAGAGACAGCAACTTAATTCTTCACTAATAAAGTACAATCTAGCTCTGGTCTGGAGACTGGGGAGATAAATACCATTCTCCACTAAATATACACTGCAATTTTATACATAATTCTTCAACTATGTACCTGAACTCCATTTTTCCTGTCTAGAATTGTGTGAAAGAACAGAGCTGTGAACACAGAATAGTACCCTGGTCCAATATAGTAACTTAATGGCTAGCCATCCTCTGGGTTTGGCATGGTCTGAGGACATTGTGATCAACCCAGTCTAGAAGTTCTGCAAGAGAGCCCAAAGTTCAGACAATCAGCTGTGGACTTCCCATATGGAGAGGCCCAACCTTTGTGGTCTTGGCTGAGAGAATGAACTGCTATTTTTATTAATTGACAGGAGATGTAGTAGATTAGTTGGAATTAAAATTGCAGTTGAACTTATTTATTTGCTAAATCACTCAAAAGGTACTATAGTAGGCAGCTTCTGAATAGACTCTCAACGGTCCCCACCTTCCTGGTTTTTGCTACATGTGTAACCCCTTCCCCTTGAGTGTGGTCTAGACCTGACCTAGTGACTCACTTCTAACCAACACAATATGGCAAGAATGATGGGATGTGGTGATAAAAATTGTGACTTCCATCTTGCTGGCTTTCTCCATCCCTCCATCTGGCTATTCTCACTCTTATGAAGCAAGCTGCCCATGGAAAGATCTGGGTTGCAACAACTTGAGGGGTAGCCACTATTTAAGAGTCAGCAAGTAAATGAGGCCTTCAGCCCAATGGCCCACAAAGAACTGAATCTTGACAAAAGCCAAGTTAGTGAGTCAAGAAAAGGTTCGTCCCACTGTCAAGCCTTAAGATGACTTAGACTGTCTTGCCCAACATATTGATTACAGCCTGTGAGGGATCTTAATCCAGAAGACTCAACTAAGCTGTGTGTAGATGCTTGACCCACAGAAAATGAGAGATAATGTGTTGTCTAAAGCCACTCAGTTTGGGGGAAGTTTTCTATGCAGCAAAAGATAACTAATGCAGGCACTTTTTACCTGAAGGAATCACCCAAAGAACTATTGGAATCAGAGTTCAGTAAACTGAATGAATGGTAAACATATATTTAGCAAAAACTGGATTTAAAAATACTTAATCAGGAAATATCTCATTAACCATATCTAAATGAAGAAAATACTTAGAAGTAATATCAATGAGAAATATTCAGGGAAATTTGTAGAAAACAACAAAATATTCTTGAAAAGTATAAGATAATACTGAGTCATCAGCATATAGATCATATTTCTGGATGAGAAGACTAAAGACTCTAAACTATTATTTATTTTCAAGTAGCTTTAAAGTAGAATGTAATTTCTCTCAAAATCATGACAGATTGTCTACTTAGTTAAGAAAGATTAATCCAAATTTATCTTGCAAAAAATAAGCTTGTAAAAAATAGCGGAGAAGTTTTTCGGAAACAGAAGTCCATGGGGGAGAACTAATCTAACCAGAAATCTAAATTTTATAAAGCTACAGAAATTGAAACGGTGTGATTCTGACCCAGGCCTGACCAAACAAATGAATGGAACAAAATATACATACCAGACACATAATTCCTAAATCATAATAATTTTCTAGTTATTTGATAAATTTATCAAAATACTCAGATCAGAGTGCATATAAGTTAAAACAAAGTAATGAACAAATAAACCTAAGGTATATAAAAAGACATTGTAAATTTATTACTAATAAATCAATTTTTAGGAAACACAGAATAGGATTGTTATCAATAATAATCAGATAGCCCAAACAAATCAATAAGAAATGTACTTGTATATCTGTAGATAAATGAGAAAATAATATGTCTCCCTTAGTGGAAAGGCATTTGCTTAAAAAGCAATGGGAAGATATTCAAACTCACCAGTCATCTGAGTCATGCAAAATTGAAATCATCACAATGAAATCTCATTGCTTAAATATCAAATTTGCAAAGTTTTTTTAAAATATCAGAATGGAATGCTTTCACATGTACCAAAAGATGGAAAAAAAATCTCATGTGTTGCTAATTTTTGTGTAAATTGGTATAACCCCTTGGGAGAGCAATCCAGCAAGATGCATCATAAGTTTTATAAATATCCCTGATATTTGCTGTGATATCTCCATTTCTGAAATGTATCCATAAAAAGAGACTATATATAAACATATTCATCACAGCATTATTTGTAATTGCAAAAATTTTGAAAGACCTTAAATGTCAAGAAAGAAGTTTGATTTCACATATCCTTTTATTTTTAGCCATAAAATGATATTTGAATGTGAATATTATAACACGAACATTTCTTATCATAAATGGCAACTTAAAGTAGAACATGCAATTACCCATATATGTTAGACATGTATATATTAACATACAGCTCTTGGTGTATGCTGTATTTTTCAAGTATAGGTTGTAAAGCATATATTAAAATGACAATAACGAAGAGCTTTGCATGCTTTTTCCTGGAATGGACTAACGCTTCACAATTAAATCCTCACAGTCCTATCAGGCAGTTGTTGGTAACACCTGGAGCTCACAGATGAGGAAACCACCATAGTGACATCAGAACACACATCCAAGGTCAGACAACTTCTGGCGGAAGACTGAGATTTGAGATTTGTTTCCCTCAAAGGAAAGCCCACACTCTTAATCTATGTCTTTGAATCTATGTCTTTACATATCCAAATAATAATAATAATGACTATCTTTGGGGGATAGGACTAGGAATGATTTTACTATTATTATTAATAATATCATTATCATCATACTATCATCATCCTCAGTATCATTCTGTCTTCTTGTATTTTCTAGGTTGTATTTAATGAATATGCTTTCACTGTTTATTTTGTATTATGGGGAAATAAGAAAAAGTAAGTCACATGTGATTATTTTTGGAACGGATTTCTTTGCTACACATTTGAGGAGATGTAACAAGTATATATAACTTGCTCTAACAAGCTGATAGAAGAGGAGTGGTTCACATGGTAAATTTTGGAGTCAGAGGAGGCACAAAAATTCTCTCTATACAGACTCCTCTCATGCCTCACTTGTCTTGCCTATTTCCATAAATGGAAAATGACGTGGTTGAACTAGATTATTTCTAGGCTACCTTCCAACTATAGAATTCATTTTGTGCCCCAATAATCACATATCTATTTTTTCTCAATAAAAGTATACGCTTTTTGAAAATGTTGGGGTTTCCTATGCAAAAATGTTTTCCTTAATGTTTTCTGTAAATTAAAAATTCCATCACAGGAAATCCCCTGGCTGTTCAGTGGTTAGGCCTCCCTGCTTTCACTGCCGAGGGCCTGGGTTCAATCCCTGCTCAGGGAACTAAGATCCCACAAGCCATGCGGTCAAAAAAAAAAAAAAAATGAGAGAGAGAGCATTTCATCACAGAAAGAGCTGTATCTCAGAGTGTTACTTCAGCTTTCCCTCCATCTCAAATGCCCATCTGGAAGCTACCTGCAGGATCCTCTTTTTCCAGCCTCTTTGGTAACTATGCTTCGATGATGAATTTCAGGGACTTCTAGGATGCAGTGGCTCTCTATTTGGTCAATACACAAGCTCTTAGCTTCTACTAAGGACCACACCCTACCCTAGGTGCATGGGCTGGAGAACTTTTTCAAGTATGGGTTAGGCATTTCTGTGAATTTCTGTCTCTGAAACTCCCTCACTGCTGTATTTTGTTTTGTTTCTGACACATCTCCCTTGGAATTTAATGGATGGTGCTTCAAATCCCAGTTCTGTTATTTTATTAGCTATTTGCTTTATGTCCCTCAGCACCCCTGAATATCACAGAGCAATCTTTATTTATGTAAGAATCTTCATGAAAGCTTATGGACAATATATAAACAGCTAAGCTCTATATCGCCTATATTTACTTAAGCTATCAGGGAACAACTCAGCTTTGCAGAAATAAATCCAAATTCATAACCTTAAATTAACTACCTCTTTGACATTTGATAGGATCTTTTCCACTAAATTATTACTGTGAGTTCAAGGAATTCCCTTTCATCTTTCTAGAATTACTATAAATGGGGCTTTCAATAAAATAGAAGCCCTAATGCTGTCAGTTATGCTCCGTTATGCCTGTTTCTGGAGAAAGTATGCATAAAATACCAAATGGTAGAATAATGGATGAGAAGCTAGTTCAAAAGGGAAGCTTTTGAGTTCTGCTTTGGACATGTTTTTTTTTTTTTTTTTTTTTTTTTTGCGGTACGCGGGCCTCTCACTGTTATGGCATCTCCCGTTGCGGAGCACAGGCTCCGGACGCGCAGGCTCAGCGGCCATGGCTCACGGGCCCAGCCGCTCCGCGGCATGTGGGATCTTCCCGGACCGGGGCACGAACCCGTGTCCCCTGCATCGGCAGGCGGACTCTCAACCACTGCCCCACCAGGGAAGCCCCTGGACATGTTTAATTTGAGATCCTTGTGAGAAAATCCAATGTAGAGGTTGAGTGGACAGTCCGGAACTCTAGATATAAATCTGGAGTCATCAGCACATGGCTTTTGAAACTGGTAGTGGATGAGATTACCTAGAAGAAAATATACAAAGCAAAAAATACCCAGAAAAAAAATCTTAAAAAAGTACCAATAGTCAACTGTGGAATGGTGGAGGAGGGTGCATAGAACACAGGCATAGAAAGGGCAATGAAAGAGTAAAAAAATAAGTATGTCACAGTCTCCAAGGAAAGATACCATTTTGAGGGAACTTGGTTAATTGAGTCAACTACTGAGAAATCAAGCACAAGGAACATTAAAAACATTTCTCAGATTTCTGCCACAACCTTGTTATCAGAGTCTGTGGTAGAGAATGATTATCCTTTTCCTCACACAATTTTCCTCTTTACTGACAACTGTTCTCTTCACCTTTTCCCCTTTGTGAAACATCTCCTTTCCTCCCTACTCAACCTATATGGTTACTCTGGCAGATGCCCGCTAGTATAACTTCATCCCATCTCCAAGCCACAGTTGTTGGAGTCAAGGAAGAACACTTGGCCCAAAACATGCCAATAAGAATACTTAGCTGGCAATTGGGAATTAAATTAATATTTAAGCTAAGCTTGACTGATATTTTGAATTGAAGAGAAGTAAACCAAGAAAGCATTGACTGTGGCCATTTTTACTGCAACCAGACTATAGAGAAGGGAAAACCTGTCCACACCAAAAATGTATGGTGGTGTATGAGTTTATATGCCCAGCTTTCCCGAATTTCTAGCTTCATTCTAGCCTTAGTTTCCACAAACCTCATGTCATTTTTGCCTCAGTTATTTCAAGTATGACTTTGTTATTAATAAAAATAATATTTTTAACAAATAAATTTATACTATGATAGTTAAGGAATATCATGAAACAGTCACACACTATTTAATATGCTTAAATCTTCACAATAACCCTATTATTAACTCATCATAACAGGGAAAGCGAGGCATGTAAAGGTCAAGTAACTTGTATAAAGTCATGCAGCCAGTGGGTAGCAGAGCTAGGACTTAACACATATACTCTATATCCACATTTCATATTTTTTAACCACTACATCATACGTTCACCACAAGCAGAATTATAAGTAGCAGATGCTCAGGACTGGAAGAGAAATGGGTATCGGAAACAACAACAACATATTCACTCTGGACTAGGAATCTTGCCATTCTTGTGTTCTAGTGAACTAACTGGATAAACTATTATCTGTTGATTTTTGGTCTTGGATGTGTGCATTGAGACTAAAGCTTAAAAGCACTTTATCAGGTCATTATACTGTGTGTGTGCAGTTATTGATGGCATTCTGTGAGATACTATAAGAGAAATACTCTCTAATTCAAGCTGTTTTACCTTAAGACAAGGAATTAAGTGTCAGGACAGGAACATACATTTATTAATGTCCCTAGAGATCTGAGAGCCCAGGTAACTGTGTATGATAATGGAAATGTGGATTAGGGATATGTGGGAGGAGTCAGATGACTTGACAATCTGAACCAGCATGCGTCTCCAAAGGACTCCTGCTTATGCTCCTCCTTTATCCCGTGGGATTAATGTGTTAAAGTCTTCTTTCTGTGGTGGTGAAGTCTTCTTCCTTAAGTACTCAGTTAGAGTGTGACTCAAAGCAGGGACAACATTCTACAGTAGATGATAAAGACTTCCAGTAAAAGTTTATATGCAAGAGAAATCCTCCCAACTGACAGAATTAGATACAGCCATATGGCTGACCACGAATCTCACTCCCTGATCAAAGAGGTAATTCAGAAAAGTTATCTCCATGAGCTCCATTCATCCTCTCAATGACCTTACTATATTTGTCCAACGAAATGTGATTTGTGGTCTGGATCAATGATCAGCATATGCTCCGTCATCTTTCCTCCTTGTTTTTTCCTGGTAAAGTTTATTGCCATTATCCTGCTTTTCCTCCACTATTGTATATTAGTATGTTTGAGAATCCATAGAACAGAATGGTTAAAAGTTTCAATTCTGAAGCAAAAATGTAAGGATCAAAGTCCAGGGTCTATCATAGACTAGCTGCATGAACCTGGGTGAATTATCTAATATTTTGACGTCTTATTTTGCTCACCTGACAATACAGGTAATGTGGATCAGAACATAGTATCCCATGACGTTATTTCTCAATGCCAAACCTAAAAATGACTTGGTGTTCCTTGGGTCATTCCCAAACATTTATTAGGTTCCTACCATTAGAGCCAGATCCTGAGCTAAACAACAAACTGGACTCTGCTTTAATGAAGATATAAGCTAGTGGGGAAAATAGACATGAATCACATAATCGTACAAAAACCAAGAATAAAGCTACAACTCTGAGAGCTGATATTAAGACCCACAGTGTGAAGATTTTTGCTCATTTAGGGTAGGAAAGTTTTAAAAATGTGTGTATTGATAGAATACATGATTGGAAACCAAGAGGTAAGCTCTAGTGAACAAAAATTGCTTTGTCTGCCTAGTTCTACCACATTTCTGGGAACTTCTCCTTTTCTGAGATTTGTCCCTCCCTCCCTCATTTATAGCCGCATGGTTGTCATAAGAGATTCTGTGTGATTACACAGTATGACCCCAAACCCTAGACACAACGAGTCATTTCATAAATTGGTGTCTCCCTCAAGTAGGGTTAATAAAAAGATACTCAGGGAAGATGAAATCCATCTAAGAGATGACAGTTAGGCCTAGCTACTCTCTTGAACTTGAGTGATGCAATCCAGAGGATTTTGGCTGCTACCTTTTTTTCTGTTTTACAGATTCAGGAACAGAGACAGTTAGCTTGTAACAAGAGAGAATAAAAAAGGAAACATGTGGAGAGGCCCAAAGGTGAGACCCAAAGAGAGAAAGATTTGGTTCCAGTGGTGGCTGAGGTGTTGGTGAACCCCATTCTTGGGTTCTGTGAGATACTCTATACCATAATTATAACTTTCCTTTTTAGTTTGTGAGTTATTCAATTTGGGTTTATGCTGCTTGTCAGTAAATTATAGAGTCCTAACCGATCCTCAATAAGAACAGTTTCAGTGAAGTGTTAGGACTGGAAACCAGACTGAAGTGAATAAAGAGTTACCTGAAACTAAAGAATAACATGAGTATGCAATCATTCCAAGAAATGTACAAGTGAAGCTGTATAAGTGATGCTAGGGCAGAGCTAATGTCTAAGTAGTAAATTAGAGACAGCTAGTGACCCCCAAGCAAAGCTGTTCCCCTTCAATGGTGTAGACTTGTTACTTGAAGCAGCTGCCTTACAAGGATGACCTGTGGGGTTGTTTCCTTTTGCTTGTATTATTTTATTGTGTTAAATTAATAGTGAAGACCCAAGAGCATGCTTGAATACTGATGCAAAGTAAGTTAGTTTTGCTTTCCTGCATAACAAGTTGATCTAAACTTAGTGACTTAAAACAATATATATATTTTTTCCATTCCTGATTCTGCAGATTGGCAGTTTGTGTTGGGTTCAACCAGATGATTCAGCTAGGCTGGGCTGGTCTCACTCATATATCAATGGTCAGCAGGCAGCTTCTCGTTTTCTGAGTCTGGATAGTGTAAATTGGCCACATTTCATGTGTGCCAGTTGGCTTGCTGCCATCTAGGTTGATAAGACAATTGGACTATATGCTTTTTATCATCTAATAGACTTGTGCAAGCTTGCCACACTCAGGATTCTAAGAAAGGGAAGAGAAAAAGCCCTAATGTGCAAGCACTTTTCAAGTCTTGTTTGTTACTACTTTTTGACCAAAACAGGGCATATGGCCAAGACTGGAGTCAGAGTCAATATTGAAGGGCATTACCAAGGGGTGTGCATTCAGGGAGGCTTGAATAAATCAGGACCATTAATGATCAATCCACCACAAGAGGAATAGCGAATGAATGCAGAAGAATGAAGTGGGATAACTGTTTGCACTGACTATGTACAGCTTTCAGGTCCATTATAGCTTGAAAATGGAAGGCAGATTTGCTAAGAGTTCAACAATTTAAAAAGCATCATTTTGGGGGCATTTCAAATAAAACGCTGGTGGCCAAAGCAGTATTTCATTTTCTTGGATTTCAATCATTTATTTCTCGAAGAAGAATTATACAGCTGCAAAAAGAGGATTTTCCTTTCAGAAATCAGGACAGCCCACTGCAAGCAGTGTACTCCACTCAGCTCTCTAATTACTGTCATGCTGATGGAGGTTAAATATTTATGAAGAATGTGCTTTTTATCACCCAATCTAATTTTTAAACTCAGATTCTCTAATCTCACTGAGATGCTCATAACCTGTGCTTTTCCCCCTTTCCTTTAGGTTTTTGGCAGAAGTAAAAGATCTCTCTACTGTCATTTGTTTGGTAAAGAATCACATGTTGGTGGGCATGAATACTGCGTAAAGGGTGTTGCCAAGAATGGGGAGTGAAAGAAATTGACAAGAAATTACCCTCAACTCAAGCAAAAAATTGGTTCACGCAGAATAAGCAACGCTGGAGAGAGAATTTGCACAGTTTAACTAGTTCTGCCTTTTCTCAACATTGTGACCCTTTGACAAATTAACCTCTCTGAGACTTGGTTTCCTCATTACTAAAATGAAGATGATTTTGTTTTTTATACCTGACTCCATGAATAAGCTTCCTATGGTGTCTGTAACAAATTACCACTAACTTAGTGGCTTAAAACAATACAATTTTTTTTTTATCTTACAGTTCTGGAGGTCAGAGGTCTAAAATGGTTTAGTGGAGGTGGCTCTCTCTGGATGCTCTAGGAGAGAATCCATTTAACTTCCTTTCCCAGGTTCCAGAGGCTGCCCACATCCCTTGGCTCATGGCCACGCTTAACTCCAACCTCTGCTTTCATCATGACTTCTCCCTCTTTATCTCTGAGCTTCCTGCCTCTTAAGGACCTTTGGGATTATAGTGGACCCACCTGGATAATCCAGAATATATTCCCGTCTTAAGATCTTTAACTAAATCACATCTGCAACGTCCCTTTTGCCATGTAGGATAACATTGGGGGATTGGGACACACACATCTTTAGGGACCATTTTTCTGCCTGCAATGTCCCATATGGCTGTTACGAACATGGCATAATCCTTGTAAAGCACTTAACACAGTGTTTGGTACCTGGTAAAGTACGAATAAATGCTGCTCTCCCTGACTTGTCTCACTGTTGTTTCCTGAATCCTCCTGTATCTGCAGGAAAATGTCCCAGCTCCCTGGTACAGCCTGGGAAGTACCCAGAGACTCATTCTGACACTGGATGTCTTGAGTTAATGCTCCAGCTACTCAAAATTTACTATGTCCCATCCAACCCCCTTCCTTATGCATCAGACCTCCATGCTTTTGTTCAAACTACCTCACAGAATAATCTTTCCATCTTTATTAGATGACATAATTCCATTAATTCTATAAGACTCAATTCAGATATTACCTTCTTCTGAAAGTCACCCCTGAGCCCATACCTGGCCTGTTCCCTCTTCCCTAGCCTGGCCAAATTCTTCCTCAGAGATTTTCCAACCTTGGGCTCTCCCTCGTCTCCTGTTTGTCATGGGACTTACCACACTGTCTTGTGATTACTTCATACATATCATTTCCTCAGTGGACTGCATTTTCTCGAGGGCGGGGCCATCTCTGCATCCTAAGTGCATTTCAATGTTTGCTGCACCATTTTGTGCTCAAGTTTGTTACTATAAACTCCCTCTGAGCAGTGGATGAATTGTGTTGCTATCCAAGCTGCTGTTCTAGGCAATCAAACAATAGCAATTCTAGCTACTGGCAGAGGCCACATCGGGGACCTATACTGACTTACCGAGTGCTTTAATATTGAGACGAAAAACCTGAACGACTAATACCAGCAATGTATGACATGGGGATTCCAAGGATGTCGGCTTAGAGGCAAACTCACCTTGGGAATCATCGGGACAATAAAGAGGGTGGATGGTTTTAGATGCAGTTTAAGTGAAAGTCTATACACTGACAAGATGTGTTGGGATTTACCAAATGGTAAGCCCTGCTTTCCAGACAGGCAATCTTTGCTTTCCAGGTGCCTATAATCCCACTGAAGAAAATAAATATGCACACACTAAAATGGCAAGGAATGGTCCAAGTGTATAAATTATATGGAATTGACCATCAGTAACTGAGACCCCAGGAGGAGAGCAGTCACATGGCTCAGGGGCAACACTCAGCTTTAGCGGCTTCCAGATCTGAGTTTGAATCCTGTTTCCTCCACGTGCTCAATATAGGACCTTAAAGGAGTCTCACCACTCTCTGAAAGATGATGTAATACATTTGAGCTGTTTATTTTCTATGTGCCAGACACCACTCTCACTACCTTACCTGGGTTGATTTACTTAATCCTTACCTTCACTCTATGAGATTATGTTCCTCTTCATTTACAGAAGAGGAAACTAAGGCACAAAGTGATTCAATTATGTTCCCAAAGTCATGACCCCAGTATGGGAGGAGCAGGAATGTCACCCCACACCATCCCTCTGTGTTTCTGCCTCTGTGCCGTGCTCATCTGACCAGCTCTCAGAGCTGTTGCAAAGGCTGAACAGTGCAATGGATGTGGAAGAAGTTGTGAGTTCTTGGGACATACCCCAATGCAGAGAATGACTCCATTTCCCTCCCTCAACCCCTTCCTCTCAACCTCACTTTGTTGGCTTAGGTTGATAACCTTAGGATTTGCTCTGCTCTGAAACATGCATAATGATATTGTATATGATTTGCCTACTTCCGTTAGCAGTTGTGAGAAATCAAGTGAGATCACAAAGATTAAATGACTTAGTCGTAGGAACTGAACACATTTTTATTGATGTAGTTAGTTGTTCATGTTTCCACCAGTATTCTAGCTTCTCTTCTTTTATAAAGGTTCCTAAGTTTTCCCAGACCATTCCAAAGCTTTGTAAATCAACTAAGTTATTTCACTCACTCAATCATTCAGTCATTCATTCAACAGGTGATTATTGCCTACCTTTTTCGTTCCAGGCACTGGGGGGTTGGTATAAACAAGACAGACAAGGTTTCAGTTCTCACAGAGCTTACTTTATAGTAGGGTGTCCACAGACAACATACAAGTTAGCAACTAGATAAACAGGGTAAGTTCAGATGAAGGCAACTGCTAGGAAGACACTACAATAAAGAAATGTGACAGAAAATGGTCTATGTGAGCAAAAGTATGTTAGAGGCAGGGGTGTGCACAGGACTTTCACAGGAAGTGACTGAAGCTAAAATCCAAATGGTGAGAAGGATGCCCAAGGTCGGGGTGTTTGAGGCACAGAAGGAAAACCAGGGAGCAAGGGAGATGGAGGTCATTTTGAGGTCAGAGAGGAAGACAGGGCCCAGATTAGGGAGGGCTTTGCAGCCAGGTCAGCAGAGGAGTGTTGTGATCCGAAAAGAAAGTTTAAAAACTCTCTCTGGCTTTTGCATAGATGGTGCATGATGGCAGTGGGGTGGGGCATGGGGAGGGAGATGAAGGTACTGAGACCAATTAGGAGGCTATTCTTATGCCCACGTGAGAAATCATAGCTTGGAGTGGGTGTGACAGCGACGGCTTCAACACACAGTGTCTAGTATTTGCAAGTGCTCTTTTCCTATATGGCATGAGCCCTCACCTGCAATGTCGAATCTGTTCCATCCAAAACCACATCAGATACTTCCTTCCATCCTCACATAAGTATCTGAGCATCAGTCAAGAGTGAAAACTAAAAATTTATCTCCAGATGAATTTTATACTCTCATCCCAAAAGCTCAGCTTTCTACTTCAACAGACCTTTAGATGTTAGGTTTTGTCAGATGTGTATATTTTGAGCAAAAGCAGAAGCAAAAATTAACAAATCTAGTGTAAAATATGTTGCCACCATTTCATCTCTCCTTCCTCAACAGAGCAGAGCATGCCACACTGACTATAGAGATTAACTTCGGTTAATTTTTGGTGATCTTAGTTTCTACAGTTTCTTAGTTTCTGCATTAGTTTCTACAGTTCTCTCTTTCCCATCCATGGGATTAACTTGTAATGTTACATTTGGGGAGCAGCTCCACCCTCTATTTCTAAATTACCTGCTATCCCTCTGTGCGTGTCATTGAGGCCCTGGGTATCCCTGTAGAGCTTTGGAGACATCATTCCTTTTATGGGTTTCACCTCATCATCACAAAATGTACTGGTTATTCTAACCTTTCTTCAAGAGGCAAAGAAGGCAGGAGTCCCTCCAGGGACTGTTTTGGTTTTTTCTTGTTTTTTGTTTTTGTATAATTCTCAACGTGTAGGCCATGGGGATGGGAGGCATAGAGTGATTTCAAGAGCTCTTGAACCATATATGTACTATGCTTTGTCTCTACCCCAGATAAAATACCTTGCCCTTTATAAGTTCTAATATTTTTTCAAATGCATATTAATGATGGTTTGTGAGATAAAATCCTGACTCATTTTACATTTTTATTAATACATGACAGTCTTGTATTTTTTTTCAATACTTGGATATTTAATTGATAAGCACTTTCCCGTGGTGGTTGCAAAACAGACTTTTAAAAAGGTGTTTCACAGTCCAAAATGTGATGATTCTCTGAAGTACGGGCTGGGGAGTCAGGCATGTGGGTTCTTGTGCCTGGCAGACTGTGGACTCCATGAGGGCAGGGTTATCCCTGACGCTGTCTATGTTTCTCACATCGCTGAGCACAAGCTCCAGGACCTCCTAGGAATGAAAACAAAATCACATTCTTGGGTGTTCACACACTCTGTGCATTAGACTTGGGAGGCTGACACAATTCATTTTCCGAAACCCAATGAAGGAGGTATTTTCATGAGGATGATTATACTGATGGTGAGAATCTTCACTTTATAGAGAAAGAAACAGGTCCAGAGGAACCTGGAGCTCAGAAAGATTAAGTAACCTCCCCCAAGTTCACAGCATCTCAGAGGCAGAGTCCAGACTTGAGCTCTAAAATGTGAATCAGAAGCTCTCGGTAAGACCTCATGCTGTTTCAAATAGAAATGTGTCAAATCAGTGAACGAATGACTCACCTTACAAAGCCGAGTCCCAGACATCTCAAAAATCTTCACTTTCATAGCTGGGACCTGGGACCCTCTTCAGGGCTTCATGCCAGCCTGAGAAAAGGTGGAGATGCAAAAGGAGGGAGGGAGGAGGAAGTGTGGGATGCTATTTGCTTCTCTAATAGTCCTGTGACACCAATATTTAATTTTCTCGCTGAGGATATTTCCCGTTGTGTCAGCAGAGCTAAGGAAATTGCTCATTGCAGAGAAGGGCCATATTTATGCTTCTGTTAGGGAAGAGCAGAGTGATGCTGTTCACTGACACAGTTGGTGCCCTCCGCTGAGAGCCGACAGCAGCACTGACGTTTATTATCCACTCTCTCATCCATCCTCCCCCTGGCCCTTCAGGACAGGCAGCCGGAACTCTCCTTGCCCTGCTCTAAATGAGGAGCCAGCTGTCCACATATTCCTGTGTGCCTTTGGGCAAGTCACTTTCCTTCGCTGAGCTCATTTTCTTTTCATCTGTAAAAGAAGAAAATTAATCTTATATTATATGGTGATTTTGAGGATTAAATAAGACGTCAGGTAGAAAGTTCACAGTACTGCGGTAGTACCTTATAGATTTGACTGATTTTGTCATAGGCATTGGTAAGTAGTGACATGCAGGTAAAAGCATGGGCCTGGAGCCAGTTCTGCCCAAGATCAAGACTTCAGTCTGTCACTTACCAGATTTGTGATGGTGTCACATCTCTGAAATTTGTCATTTGCCCCTGGGAAGCCACAGTATGGCCATTTCTTTTCTCTGGAACCCTTCACTTGCCTCTCCACCTGCAGGCCCACCTCTGGGCTAGGTCAATACTCAGGGTCCAGCATTTGGTCAGCAGGTTCTGGGCTTACTCCAACCTGCAGGTCACCAGGTATCGGAGTTGTTATATTTTCCCTTGTGATTTAGGTCTTGTCAAATGCAGCAGCCTCTTCCCCAGAGGCTGAGCCCTGTCCTGCTCTTACCATCGGGGATACTTACTGATTGGCTAAGGAGTGTCCGTCACAGGGAGCAAAAAGGTGGACAAAACATAGTGCCTGCCCTCAACAAGATCAGATTTTAGGGAAGAGAAAAATAAAGGAAAAATACCAACCATTTATTTGGATGTTTACTGCAGGCCAGGGACACTATAGTACCTTCCTTACAGCCAGTTCTGAAACAAGACTTATTTTTATAACACAAATGTTTTCCAGCATAATTGATATATCAGGGAACAATTTGAGCATAACACAAATTTTGTGTTTGCTTAGCAGAATTTTGTCCACAAGAAGCATTAGATAAACAAAGAAAACTGCATCCATGTCAACAGAGACATATGAAAATAAAAAAACGAACACAAAACGTACCTCAGACATCCACCAACTACCCAGTCCCTCGCGTGTGCCCTAAGCCACACTCTCTCATCCACATCCTGTGTTATGACTTTCCACCCAGTTTTATGCCTCTCCTTCCTCACTTCTCCATCACTCACAGTATACAAACTTCAGGTCTTTTTCAAAGTCAAGGGCCACATTTATTGAAGTATTTTATTTCTTATCTACTTACTACGTGTAAAGCTGTGCCACCATTTTTAAGTTCCTATCTGGTTCTTCTTTAAATGTATCAGTGATGAAGTTTTTGAGTGCTGTGCCAATAACTCCATGCTTCCCTTGAGCCCTGTCATTTTTATTGCATGATTGTGCATAGTGTAATGATTTTTAGGGACTCATACGTCACATTACAGCAAAATTGACTGTATATAATCTCATTTAATTTAGCTTCATAATAGCAGGTGGGTATTATGCCAGTATTTACTAGGCGGATATTATTTTCACCAATAACATCTGTGGGAACTAGGGCTTAATCCAGGTTTCCATCTACTGCTTGGTAGAGCTGAAATTAAAACCCAGGTTAGTCTGATGCCCAAGCATGGCTCTTAGCCACGGTGCTTCCAGAACTGAAGAAATCTACTTCCCTATTACTCAAGAGATTCACAGAAGCAGGATCAGCTTTTCACAGAGCGTTTGAAGATTTCCAACTACAATTTTCAGAGCTTGGATGCTATCCAGGGGAAAGTAAAGTGTGATACAGTCCACTGCTTCTGTTTAAAAGTTTATCACATCTCAGAGAATGAAATCCAGGTCTTCCACCTGGAAGAATCGAGGTATTCATTAGTTCCTTTCCCCCAAGGGGTTTCACTGTGATTCAGGCATTGCTAGGTGTGTGGATACTGAAGGAAGCAGACATCTTCCCCACCTCACTCTGCTTAGGGTCCAATGGAGGGGGTGGAGGAGGAGACAAGCCCGGGGAGACAGGTGTCACGCATGCTAAGAAATGGAGCATTCTAAACTGGAGGGTGTGGCGGGTAAGGTCAAAGACTGCGGGAACCTCCTGTAAAATAGGTGTCAGCATGCAGGAACCGCGAAGGGGAGGGGCTGGGGATAGAACGCAGGTATACCTTTGGATTGAGCAAATGAGAGAGACGCGAGACATAGGGGCAGGCGGTCCAGGGAAACCCTTTGGAAAAGTTTCACTAAAAAGCAGTATTGGGCTTCCCTGGTGGCGCAGTGGTTGAGAGTCCGCCTGCCGATGCAGGGGACGCGGGCTCGTGCCTGGGTCCGGGAGGATCCCACATGCAGCGGAGCGTCTGGGCCCGTGAGCCATGGCCGCTGAGCCTGCCCGTCCGGAGCCTGTGCTCTGCAACGGGAGAGGCCACAACAGTGAGAGGCCCGCGTACCGCAAAAAAAAAAAAAAAAAAAAAAAAAAAAAAAAAAAAGCAGTGTTAATAGGTGGGGGCATGAGATTATGGGATCTTTCATTTAAAATGAGAGGAAATGAACCTGCATAAATGCCAAAGCGAAGGAGAAGATTGAAACCTCTGCTGGGGGCAGGTGATTGCTAGTAGACCCCAGCCTCCACACCCAGGAGTTCTCTTCCTATCCTCCCGCACCCTCGGGGGCCGGGGGCGGGCGGTTCAGAGCATCTTCCCTCTGATCACGCCTCTGTGCCCCATCCCCAGCAGCCAGCATCCTTTGAAATGAAAAGGCTCGTGGGTGTGTGTCCCGCGTAATTCCAGCAGTCTGGCTGCCTGAGCAGCCAGGTAGGACAGGTTCACCCAAAACCACCGGCCTCACACTTTCCTTCTCATCTTTAATCGGCCGGATCGGCACCTGAAACAGGGAGGAGCCATCATCGAAGGCGAAAACCATGGCGAGGAAACCCCATGTGCTGACCATGAGTGTGATGTGTGGCTCTAGCTGGAGCTGGGTTCCCTAGTCTGGAACCAATTCTCCTTCCTTCTTCTCCTATTGCCCCTGCCATCTCCTGCAATTGCTGAAGTGGATGTCTGCAAACATTCGGCTGAAGTAAAAGCTGGGCTTCCATTTCAATCAGCTTGTGGCAACATCAGGCAGAGTGGGGCAGAGATTTGGAGCCAAAAATAAAAGGTTTGCATTGTGGTCGCCCTACACCTAGACATGGCAATTTTATAGCACACAGATGATGATGTTTTTAGTTGAAGCTGAAATTCACATAAATACAGTTAACCATATTAAAGTAAATAAATCAGTTGTTTTTGGTATATTAATAATGTTGCACAACCACCACCTCTCTCTAGTTTCAAAGCTTTTCATCATCCCATAAAAACATCCTGTACCTAGCAAGTAATCAGTCCTCATTCCTCACATCCCCTGGTAAATGCGTATCCATTTTCTATCTCCATGGATTTGCCAAATCTGGATAATTCATATAAAAGGAATCATACAATATGTGACCTATTGTGTCTGGCTTCCTTTATTTAGCATAATGTTTTGAGGTCCACCCAAGTTGTAACATGTATCAGTACTTCTTTTTTGGCCTCATAACATTTCCTTTTATGCATATACCACATATTATTTATTCATTTATCATTGATCGATGTCTGAGTTGTTTCCATTTGGGGGCTATTACGAATAATGATGCTCTGAACATTCATATACAAGTTTCTATGTGAATATATGTTTTCATTCTTTTAGGGGGGTGGGTATATACCTAGTATTGGAATTGTTGGTCAGTGATTCTAGAGGCAGGGCAGGAATAAAGACGCAGACGTAGAGAATGGACTTGAGGACACAGGGAGGGGGAAGGGGAAGCTGGGACGAAGTGAGAGAGTGGCATGTACATATGTACGCTACCAAATGTAAAATAGATAGCTAGTGGGAAGCAGCCGTATAGCACGGGGAGATCAGCTCGGTGCTTTGTGACCACCTAGAGGGGTGGGATAGGGAGGGTGGGAGGGAGATGCAAGAGGGAGGAGATATGGGGATATTTGTATATGTATAGCTGATACACTTTGTTATACAGCAGAAACTAACACACCATTGTAAAGCAATTATGCTCCAATAAAGATGTTAAAAATATTTTAATATTAATTATGTATTTATTTTAATGTGTATTTTATATGTTTATATATAACACAGTAAGCCCTTAATTATATATATTGTTTCTCAAGACAACTCTAAGTAAAATTAAATCAGTTTAAAGAAAATATCAAATACAATGGAAATACAAGTGGTAGGTATATGTGACCCAGACTGTGTAGGTGATACAGGAATTATTTGGGAAACACTTAGGCAGATAAATAGCTCAATGGAAGATATTCAGTCTCCTCATTCTTAAAATAGGACATAATAACCACTCATGGGTTTTTATAAGGTTGAAATTAGATGACAAATGTGAAACCTCCCCAGTGTCCTCAGCTTAGAGGTAGAGATGGAATCCCGTAAGCATCGTTTACCTAACTTTCCAGCATAATCATATGACCTCAGTTCCCTTCAAAGTGCCCCCTATGTTGCAGTATTATTTCTGGGAATTTTTTGAGCCACTGACACCCAAGATGGAGACATAGTCCAGGCCATCTCAAACCTATAAAACCCTCAGGTGCCTAGTTGGTTTGGTGCAAACTTCCAACTCCCCAACAGGCTTCCAGAGAAGAGTTCCCTTTAGCTTCTGCTCCAGATTCTTCGACTTCTAAGTTTGGCCCATAGTCTATGATTATAGCCATAGCTATGACTCCCCCAATGCCTATTCCTCTGCCTCAGACTTCAGCCAAAAAAGGAACAAGTCCAGTGTGAGCAAATTGATGCTTGCAGTCCAACCCACTCAGCCCCTTTTAGATAGAGCAGGGCAAACCTGAGTTCCCCATAAGAACAACTAGAGTCATACTGGCACATGGTAGGGACTTATCAAAAGTTCTTCACCTCCCTTATTAGGGTTTGAAATCCAGGTGCCCTGACAACCCCTCCAGGGCTCTCACATGCATGAGGCATGGTGACATCTCCCTGGTCTAATACTCATGAGTAGCACTTGGGCAGTCACAAATTACCTTTCCATATATCTTCAAAAATTCTCATGTACCTCCTGGGAGGTTTGCAGTATGAGCTTCTTCTCACAGATGAGGCAACTGAGACTAAAGAAAGGTCAAATAACTTTGCTATCACTAGAGATAGTCACTGGAAATGCCAGATATTATAAGCTGAATTGTGTCCCTCTCCCCCAAAATCCATATGATGAAGTCCTAACTCCCAGCACCTCAGAATGTGACTATGTTTGGAGATAGGGTCTTCAGATAGGTAATTAGGTTAAAATGAGGTCAATGGAGTGGGCACTAATTCAATAGGACCGATATCCTTATAAGAAGAGGAAATTTGGAGACAGGTATGCACACAGGGAGAATGCCATGTGAACAAAAAGGCAGAGATCAGGGTGATGCTTCTATAAGTCATGGGATGCCAAAGATTGCCAGCAAACCCCAGAAGCTAGGAGTGGGGCATGGAACTGATTCTTTCTCACAGTTCACAGAGGGAAGCAACCCTGGTGATACCTTGATCTTGGACTTCTGACCCCCTGAAAGGTGAGATGATACATTTCTATTGTTTAAGCCCTTAGTTCACAGTATTTTGTTATGGAAGCCCCAGCAAAATGATACAGCAGGATTCAATCCCAATTCTATCTTAAAGCACAGCACTCACCACACACCTACAAGCAGGCTTAGAACAAAGAATATACATATGTGCACGCACATGCACACGCACACACACACACACACACACACACACACAATCCCTTTAAACCACCAAAAAATTTCAGAAACTGAAGTTCATGTACAACTTTCAAAGGACTACTACTCAGGCCAGCATGTAGCACCTGTTAAGTTTTATTTTATTCACAGTTCTAAGTAGTTTGACAATATATTTTCCAGCCAGTTAGGAAAGAGATGAACTAACATGTACCAGGTACTGTGTTTATGGTTTACAGTTACTGTAGACCATTTGCATCTAACAAAACTCCTCTGATTTAAAATGTTTATTCCAACACTTATGGTAAGTTGTGTCTAAGAAGAGACAGGAATTCCAAAAAAAATAGTACCCCAGAGTAAATAAAGGGAAAATCTTACATACATAAACATATCCTCAGGGGACTACACATTTCAATGCAACTTAAGGGTACATATGATGATTGTACAAATATCATGAACATGAAAATAATTTTCCAGGAAAGTTTTTCCATCTAAGAACACAGGAAAATGTGATTCATTGTTATGAAAGAATCCATCAAGAATAGTATCATTCTAAATGTAAAAGTTTAAAGGAACCAAGTTTTACCAATTCCAAGAAAATGATTCACTCTAGAAAATGTAGTTTCCTGAGATTCAAGAAGGTAAGCATTGTGTGAACTCACATTACCATGTTCTCTCCTGCAATATTACTTAGGCATAATCACCTGGAGAACAAGGCAAAAGAACTTAAGTTACAGCAGTGTAAACAGTGTTCCCAGGAAGGTCTCACACTCCAAGGTCTCCAAGATGCCAGAAAGGACATCTCCTCCAGTCCACCATGGTATTTGGAAATAAAACATAACCCCTGTAGTCATCTTTTACAAATGTTCCCTATTTGATGAGCTATCAGGAACTAAGTACAAAATAAAACAACAAAGACCCAAGAGAATGACCTGAAGAGAGACTAGAATGAAACAACACAAGACAGGAACAACTTTTTTCAGGAAATAAACGTGGGTGCAAAATAGTCAATTTTATTTTTCTAGAAATCAGTTGAATTTTTATACCTTTGCACCTGGCGGCTGAAAACTCCAGCTAGGCACTTCCAGGTAAACATTGTTGTGTTAGTTTTCTGTGGCTGCTGTCAAAGTACCACAAGTTCCTTTCATTTTCTCATAGTTCTGGAGGCTAGAAGTCCAAGATCAAGGCATTGGCAGGGTTGACTCCTGGCTGTAAGGGAAGTATCTGCCACAAGCCTCCCTCTTTGGTTTGTAAATGGATGTTGATTGGGTGTCAACTGTATCCCCCCAAAATTCATACGTTGAAGACTTAAACCCCCAGTACTCCAGAATGTGACTGTATTTGGAGATAAAGAGGTGATTAAGTTAAAATCAGGTCCTGTGGGTGGGCCCTGATCCAATAACATGACTGAAAGAGGAGAGTAAGAGACAGACACAAACAGGGAGACTGTGTGAGGACACAGGAAGAAGACAGCCTTCGACAAGCCAAGGAGAGAGTCCTCAGAAGAAATCCACCCTGCTGACATTTTGATCTCAGACTTCTAAAACAGAATCATGAGAAAATACACGTCTGTTTTTCAAGCCGCCCAGTCTGTGGCACTTTGTTACTGCAGCCCAAGCAGACTAATAGAGTCATCTTCTCCCTCTGTCCCTTTACATTGTCTTCCTCCCACATGTGTCTGTCTCTGTGTCAAGAATCTTTGTTTTCACTGGGATAACCGTCATATTGTATTAGCGGCCACACTGATGGTCTGATTACCTCTGTAAAGACTCTGCCTCCAAACAAGGTCACATTAAGAGGTATTGGGCATTAGGACTTTAACACGTATCTTTTGGCGTCACACTTCAACCCATAACAATTATTTCAGCTTTAAACGCTGTTGAACTATTCTTTTTTCCAAACTGCACAACTTGGCCAATAAACATCATAAGAGAGAGGGCTTTAGTTTCTTCATCTATGTGGAAATGAGGGGAGTGAACACGTGACACCGAGCTCTGACTTTCTATGACCCGAAGCCACCGTGACTTTCCTTAAATGCTTGCACTGTTTCTCTTCAAGACAATGAACCTGATTGATTCCTGCTAGATTTAAGGAAATGGCCTCTGGGTTTCCCTTAACTTTAATTCAGAGTGATTCCAGTGTGGTAAAGGCCCCGTTCATATTAGTGCTTTGCTGAGGGCTACGTACAGTATGCTTGCTCACGAGAGGAGGACAGGAAAAGTGCCAAGAACAGTATCACAGGCGGCAGGTTTGGGCAGTGAGTCAGTGAACAGAGGCTAATGCCTGCAGAAGGGATTTGTTGTAGAGTTTGGCTGACATTCTGCCATCAGTTAGGGCAGTTACCAGTGTTAATATCTCTGCTTGACAGGGTATAAGTGAAGGAAACCCAGGCTTCAGAATCAGACAGCCCTTAGTCACGTTCCTGCTCTGAGATGCTTGAGGCCTATAACTCTGTCCAAGCCAATTCCAACCAAAATGGGTTAGTGATTCCTCACCCATTAAATTAAATTAAATGAGGTATGCTCATTGACTTTTAGTAAATGTCAAAAACATACCAAAAAACAGCAAATCAAAAAATACTGTGTCCTTTCCCTGTCGTGCAACTTACGTGAGTCTTCACTGAAGAATCAGTACAACTTTAGGACAGTTATAAAGAAAAGGAAAACACACTAGCTATACCTTCCTTGCCTCCGTGTTCACTGTTCCTGTACTAAAAGTCTTCAATGAGGAAAGATCAGTATAATAAGCGATTCAATTATGAATTCATTTTTAAAGCAGGGAAAGCTGATTAATTTGTTAATGGATGAGTGTACTCACTGGTTAATGAATTTTATAATTTGGTTAAATTCTGTACCTGTTCAATGAGGTTTTATTTTATGCATATTCACTTAGCACAGGTATTCATTTTGTAAATGACATTTTATGAATATTTATTTAGCAGTTTCACTTTTCAGCATAGCAATGTATTTAGTATCCCTGTATGAATTTTGCCATTCTATGGAAGCAGTAAGAACGGGAGTTGTGATGCCTGCTCTGTGCCTCTACCCTCAAATTGAGGGGTCTGCTTTTCAGAACATGGCCTGTTTCGTAAAAACAGAAACAAAAACAAAACACAGTGCAAGCTGACTATTATAGGAATGAAAGAAGCAACATCAGCAGCTAAGCACAAAGGTGGGATTCTTAAGAGAGCAGACCCAATACACTGTGGGTTCAAAGATTTATATAACTCAGTTTTGCATACATTTTGATATAAATTATTGAGTAGCAATGCTGCTGGGGAATTTTATTAAACACTTAACATGAATTAGCTCATGTAATCTTTACACTACCACTAATGATGGTATGATACCCATTTTACAGATGAGATAAGTAAGTTGCAGATGAAATAAATTTCCAAAGTCACTAAAAGTGGTGAGGCTTAGCATGACCCCATGAACTCTGAGCCAGTGGGTCAGTCATTCTTTGTACAAGAATGGGGACAGGCTTGAAGCAGAGTAGATGGATTGTGACACAGTAGCAGGGGCCACCTGGAGGGAGAGGAGAAAACAATAATGATGAGAGTTTACATTTATTGAGGGATTATTATGTATCAGGCACTTGACATGTAATATCCTGGTTAGTCCTCAAAGTAAACCACTGAAATGGGTGTTATATTCTCATTTTATAGAAGAGGAAACTGAGGCACAGAGAAGTTAAGTAACTTGCCTAAGTTCAAAGAGCTTACAAGTGATGGAGCCAGGATTCCAGGGTCACTTTCACTCTGCTAGACTCCCACTGGAGTCTGGGGCTGAGGCTGCAGACACGTTTCCTGTCCTGAGCAGACATAGCTCAGACACAGGGACAAGTCTTGTTCTTAAAGGATGTCCTGGGGTCCATTCAGGAGCTGGAGTGTCATAGACTCAAAGGTAGGGCTTACAGATTCTTCTCAGGAGCTGAAAATAAATATTTTATTTGCCTTTTAGTTTATTTATCACTGGAAGACACATGTGGGAAGAATGTCTAAAATGGCATACTATAGTATAGAAGAGTATTGAAAAGCAATTAACACAATCGTATGGTTCATGAAAGCCACCAGTTTTCATAAGAGCACAGAGCCCTTGCACCCCAGCCATAAGTCCATCTCACTGTGATGCAGTCACCTACTCAAGGGCTAAAAATTCCCATACACTTAGCATTATGAAGGAATCATGGCACATCACGTGCATAAACCTATGCTTGTCAACATCAGAGCTTGTCATGCAGAGAGATACATTAAGAAGTAAGCTAGAGAACAGAAAACATTTTTAAGGTTTTTAGAAATCATGACATATTCAACAAAATCCCTTTTAAGAAGATAATTCAGTAAGATGTATTGTTCTTCAGAGAATAGTATAATTCTTCCAGAACTTATAGGGACAGGAACGAGTACCTGCTGTCTGTATTTCACAGTGCAGGTAATACCTGAGGGACCATCCAGTGGGACTTTCCAGGTGTTCTAGTCTATTCCAAAGGAACCCCTTAAAGACCAGATAAGCAAAGAAATGAACACATCCAAAGGAGTACTGTGTGGGACCTAAAATTTGATTTCTCAACAAAACCTATATTTGATGGAGATAATTAATAATTATTTTAATTTAAAATAAACAACCAAAGGAACAAAAACCTATAACAGTCTATTAATTATATAAAACACGAGTGGAACTTCCAAGTTCTAACAGGCTATCCTAGACTTTCTTGGAAATTAAAACAGTGGAAATTCTTTGTTAGAAGTTCTTGAAAACCCTGAAGAGCTTTGAACACTTAACAATATGGAAAGAGAAGAAATGGGTACCAAATTAATGAAAATATCATGGACAATACCAACAATTTATTTAGGTTCTTCTGCTTGTCAGCAAGGAGGCACTTCATTCATAATTTCATTTAATCCTCCCAAGAAGAAATCCCAAGAAAGGGAACATTATTATCCTTCTCTAGTGGCAGGAAACAAACACAGAGAAGTTAAGGAAGCTGTCTAAGGTAACACAGCTCATTATCAGTACAGCCAAATTCTCACCTATGTTACTCTAAAGGTCATTCCAGCCCCCAGGATAGCACACTGCTTCTCATTTTCAATTTTCAAAATGGCCTAAAAATTGTTTGTTTGTTTTTTAACTTTTTAAGGTGGATTCAAGTAATGAATGATTAGAAATAGTTGAAAGTACAGTACTTTGTTGAAGATCAGATCATAATGAGAGAAAATTACCTCCAGGACTCACTTTTTTCCCTTAGAAAAAGCAACTTCTGCCATAAGCTGGGACTGTAACTCAAGTGCTTGTATGAACTTGATTATCAAGTTCATAAGATATTCTGGGAATGAGATAAACAAGTTGGGAAATCAAAATGAATTCTCTTGAATCCCAGGAATATAAGGGAAAATGTCAAATCTAGACAGAGCTTCTGAGTAGGGTGTCCTGAGTATATTCATTGGCAATTTCATGAGGGGAGGAGTATTGCAAATGATAATATCTTATGCACTTGTGGGCAATAGATTCAAGAGCAATCAATTTAAATAAATCAAAAAGTGGGTCCAAGTAGGGGAGAACCATATTATTTATAAATGGCTTTGTGGATCAGCTAGTGTCCTAGACCCTTAAATGTTCACTGAATCCTCCAAGGAACCCATGAGTTGGGAATGGAGATTCTCATTTTTTTTTTTCATATAATTAAACAAAGCCTCAGGGCAGTCAGTGTGTCTGAGGTTTCACAGCTGGGAAATGTTAGAACTGGTTACATTCACATCTGTCTAAGTTGCCTCAGGAGAATGAGAGTGAAGAGGCATCTGAACACTGCTCCATCATGAGGAATGAAAGAAAGTACCAGAGGTGCTTTCCTGAAGAGCAGAAGTCTTGGATCAGATACAAGAGATGTCTGACTTCAAGTCAGGCGAAATAGATAAAGAAAGCAGGGATGCTTTGGTTAAATGAGGATAGAAGGGGTTCCAAAAAGGTGTTCCTAGGCAAGTTAAGCTAGTCAGTAACACAAGAGGCAGAGTAGTAAACAGATAGTTGAGTCCAACTGCCTGGGTTTGAGCCCCAGCCTAGGTCTGTGAACTTAGGCAAACACCTGAAACTCCCAATGGCGCATGCATTAGTTTGGGTCCACAGAGAACCAGATGTCAAGATGGGATTGTAGGAGTAAGACATTTATTGGAGGAGTGGATTAGTATCAGCACAGGCTGCCATAACAAAATACCATAGACTGGGTGACTTAAACAACAGAAATTTATTTTCTCACAGTTCTGGAGGCTGGGAAGTCTAAGATCAAGGTGCTGGGCAACTGGGTTTCTAGTGAGAGCTTGCTTCCTGGCTTTCAGATGGCCACCTTCTGGATGTGTCCTCACATGAGAGAGAGAGCGAGAGAGAGAGAGAGAGAGATTAGGAACAGGGGAAGGGGATATAACACAGTCCATAGCATGGAGGGAGCAGAAAGTAGGCAGAGCCTTCCCCCTATGTGGATCTGATATCTGTGAAAGAAGAAAAGGGAGGAAGGTTTGAGTAGGAAGGATCTTTTACTGCAGCCCACTTTCAAGAAAGGTTAGGCCAGGCTAATAAGTATTTTTTTGTTCTTCTTTTAGCTTTATTGAGTTAAAATTGACATATAAAACTGTAAGATGTCTAAAGTATACAATGTGATGATTTGACATTCATAGACATTGTGACAGTGCCCCCATTAAGTTAATTCGTACATTCACCACCTCACATATATACCTTTTTAAAATTTCTTTTTATTTTATATTGGAGTATAATTGATTTACAATGGTGTGTTAGTTTCAGGTGTACAGCAAAGTGATTCAGTTATACCTATACATATATCTATTCTTTTTCAGATTCTTTTCCCATTTAAGTTATTAGAAACTATTGAGCAGAGTTCCCTGTGCTATATACTAGGTCCTTGTTGATTATCTATTTTATATATCGATATAATAGTGTGTATATGTTAATACCTAACCCCTAATTTATCCCTCCCCCCACCAACTTTTCCCCTTTGGTAACCGTAAGTTTGTTTTCTAAGTCTGTGAGCCTGTTTCTGTTTTATAAATACGTTCATTTGTGTCCTTTTTTTTTTTAGATTCTACATATAAGTGGTATCATACGATATTTGTCTTTCTCGGTCTGACTTACTTCACTTAGTATGATAATCTCCATGACCATCCGTGTTGCTGCAAATGGCATTATTTCATTCTTTCTTATTGCTGAATAGTATTCCATTGTATATATATGCCACATCTTCTTTATCCATTCATCTGTTGATGGACATTTAGGTTGCTTCCTTGTCCTGGCTATTGTAAATAGTGCAGCTATGAACATTGGGGTGCATGTATCTTTTTGAATTATGATTTTCTCCAGATAATCTCCAGATGATTTTCTCCCAGTTGTGGGATTGCTGGATCATATGGTAGCTCTAATAGGTGTTCTTCAGATAGTCACTCTCTGGAGAAGTCTTGCATCTCACTATGCAGTAGAGTGTCCTGTCATTGGGCTGGGAGTAGCCCAAGGGAAGTGTGCTTTTGGCACACATGGTAATGAAAGCAAAGGGGCAGCAGCTGGGACTATCAGCAAATTGTGCTCTTACAGAAGAAATCTTAGTGGTACATTTCCTTGGCTGCTTCTGGGCACAGATTGGAAGATACTAACCATAGTGCATAGTTCAAACAACACTTGGCAGGATGAAATGAGTTAATATAAAGTACATGGCTCAATGCCTAGTGCATGGTGGCCATTTAATATTCATCAGCTCTTATTAAAATGAGCTTCTCATCCACCCTGGTCTTTGGGTGACAAATGTAAAGAGGGCCAATTACATATTCATCCCAGGTTGTGTTTGTTGATCATCAACACCCACACTTCAATTAAATATATCATTGGTTTTATTGCTTTGTAAAAATCTTCCAAAGATAATCAGTGTGAATGCTGAAAATTGTTATTGCACTGTAAAAGGAATAAAGAGCTCAATTTTCCTGACTTGAGGCTGGTGATCATAATACACAATTGCAGCTGCATTGGTTATTTATATGTTTCTAGTTCAGTGGAGGTACCTTAGAATTACAAAATCTCAGAATTAAATGGAAAATTTTAAGCCATCTGGTCCAAACACCATGCTCTGCTTGGATTTCCCAAAGAAATGATCCTTCAGCCTCTCTTCACCAACAGCAATGATGAAAAACATACTCTTTTATATGGTTGGATATTCCTTTTTTGACATGCTTTTCTCCATAAGGATGGTCTCTAGGGACCGTATTCTCATTTCCAGTTAGATTGAGCCAATAGGTTTAGCCAACATCCAGCAGGATATTGGTGGGTGAGAGGAGAGGAGTCAGGCTACTTCTCTCCTTGGGTCCTGTCCTAAGGGTGATGTAGGACAAGCGAGTCCCTGATTGAAGTCACCACTCCTCTCGAGCTAGTGGGTGCTGATAGCCATCTCATCGTGCTCTTTTACTAGCCGTGGTTATCACATTATCCTTCGTGGTTCTCCCATACCTTTGTAGTCAGCTCCATTTATAAACCCCTTTCAAACAACCCCAGTTTGAATTTGCCATCTGTTTCTCATTGGTACCCTGACTACCACAGACTGTTCCTAACTAATAGAAAGGTCTCCCTTATCAAGGTGATGGGACCCCTTGTTCCATTCCTTGGAGTCAGGCAGAAAGGGTCCCATGTATCTTTCCAAATAAAAGTTCTTCAAGTCCACAAGGCAGATCTTAATAGAAACCTAAAAATCTGGACATGTTCAGTCTGAGGCTTTTGTGATAAAGATTTCGAAAGCATTTCAGGAAAAATCAAATTTGAAGCTAAGTACTTTCCTTAAATATCCTGCTGAGCTTAACAATCCTTTGTACACCTTCCATTCAAAAAATGTCTAAGACTTTTAATAGTCTACTTATATTTCCAGTCTTCACATCTTAGGAAAACACTTTCCCTTTGCTCATTCTTTTGTGATGCTAGATGCTTCCTCTGTGTTGAATAAAGTATTATAGCCTTTAATTTGCCCTCAGTTGACTATGCAAAAGCTTCCCCTGAAGACAAATTCTACATCTTTAATGTTATTATATGTTTTCATTTTAAGAGACCAGTAAAAATCGGGGGTGGGGAGAAAATGGAAAAAAAAAAAAAAGAAGAAAGACAGAAATCTACAACCTCACTATTCAAACCACCCAGTTAATAGTTTCCTGAATAATTTATAGTCCTCTGAATGTATAGTAACCATATATTTATTTTTAGCCTGCATTTTCTATTTAACTTGACAAGCATTTTCCCATATTTTCATGTAGCTTTCTGAAAAGCTGCTTGAAGACAACATAATACACCATTGCATGTCTAGGTCACAAGTTACTTGACCATATCCCATCATTTGATAGGTAAGTTGTTCTTATTTGACTTTTTAGAAGCTTTAAGTATTATAATATTTGTTACAATAAATATTTTTGTAAGTAAGACTTTCCGTTGTTGTTGCCCTTGATTTTAGTTTTCTTCCTCAGGTTTCATTCTCAGGATTAACCCTAAGTACCAAAATGTTTAACCAAACATCCATCTCTCCCTGGAATGTGTAAGAATTTCTGTACAACCACATCTTGGCCAGCAAGATGTTGCTATCAATGCAAACTCTGCTAGTGTTTCATTTCCAACATTTCTGGAATTGTTGTGGTCTTAGCTAATACTGAATCAATTACACAAATGATTACTGACCCAGAGGCTTGAAAAATTAATGGTTAGAGAGTGTTTTCTTCAAATCAGGATTTATTCAGACCTTATGCCAGGTGGGCTGATGTTTGTAAAATATTCAAGCAAGATCTCTCATTTTATATATTTTGTAATAAATACATTTTAGATTGATATATAGCACATGTGTGTCTTAATAGATACACTCAGTCGCTTTCAATATAACTTTTACAATATCTGTATTACAATATCACTTCAATGCAATCTTTGTTCATAAGTCTTTGCTTCAGGTATTGCTATTTTCTTAACAGAGATTTATTGCAGCAGAATTAGTGAGCAGAGGACTCTACTCATTATTAAGGACCTTGATATATATTGTTCAGTTGCTTTCTGGAATGTTTTCACCATTTGAACTTGAGATTATATGAGCATGTCCTAATCTATCCATAGATCTTTATCAGTGTTAAATATTACACACATGTAAATTATATATGCACATATATATTTAAATATTTAATAATTTGGTGGGTGAAATTGTCATTTACTTTTTTTTTTTTTATTATACAGCATTTTTATTTTTAAAAAAACTTTACCTTCATAGAATACATTTTCACATTAGAGATTCCCACGGTGGGAAAACAACAACTTATTACTTACAATTTTATGTTTGTGAACAGATTATTTTAGGACGAGTAAAATAAACACATTTGAGGATTAAGTCTCCATTTAGAACCTGTAACAATTTGAAACGTCTATAAAGGGACCTCCTCCCTACATGAAACTTCTCTATATTCAGAAACTATCCAGGTTCTTCTTCCTAGGATCTAGAAATCAGTAATGTGAAATATAAGCATTTCTAATTTTCAAATCTCCCTAGGACACGTAACCATCAGTAACTGGTATCGACTGAAAAGAGGGGGGGGGATGTTTACAAAAACGAAACACTGCCTAATTTTCTGCAAAGTCTTTACTTATGAATTAACAGTCATTCCCTTTCTCCATCATCCTAAGACAAATATAGAAGTTTGATCAAATATTGAGAGTAATAAAGCTGAATTCCCTTTAAGAGTCTGATAAATTAACAGGCAAAGGATCATATATAATGTTTATACTGTGAGTCTTCTGAGAAGCTGTGAGACACCCCATTAACTCTCCAGAATACAAAACTCAGTCTCACAACTTCTTGGATACAATTTCTCTCAAATCTTCCTTCAAAGATTAAACTCTAAACATAACTGGCTGATTAGGAGAAGAGGTTTACCAGCGGACTAATCTGTTATTTCCTTCTTATTGTGAGTTGAAATGGCATAACATAGCAGAGGCAAGCAGGTGTACAATCAATTCTCAAGGTGTTAAGTCTAAAGGGTCAGAGCTTCCACAGCATAGCCACAACTTTGCAGATGCCCACATCATGATAGTTGAAATAACAAAGCCCAGCAAAGGTGAACGCCGAGAGCACCAAAAAGCCTGCCTTGGCAGCTTTCTGCAACGCAGCCCCTCGAACATAGTCAGTAACAACTTGTCCAATGCCCCAGTGACTATGAAGAGTGAGGGTTGCAGCCAGAGAGTAGTCCACCGCAGAGCAAGGATTCAAATAAGCAGCTGGAATTAGGCCCAGGAGCAAAACGCTGACAACCCTCTCACCAGTCCAGTGGAGAGACGCAGCCTTGGAACCAGAATGGTGGCTGGGTGACAGGTGAATGTGCTGTATTCCACACCATCCTGGGGTTGATCGGTCCTGGAGAAATGCTGAGACATGAGCCGGTCTGACCACTGGGGTTCGGAGGAAGAGAGCTCGCCCACCTCCGGCACCGCAGAGGACACTCAGCCTCCAGAGAGTCGCCATGTCGCTCGGGAAGGCTCTACTTTTATTACAATTAATTTAAAAATTATCCCTGGAGTGTTGGAGCAATTATCTATATCTTTGTTTAGTAAGTATTTTACCTCTAGGGAGTATACATTTTTCCCTCCTGCTCCTGGAATTATAGGTGGACCTTGATAGAAAGTCTCCTTACTCTACATATACATTTCTTAAATTTGGCTACACAGCCCCTCAGTTTCTCACTTTTCAAAATGAAGAGAACAAATAGCATAGGAGCCCCAGAAGGAGAATGTCCAGCTGGCTGGTGGTTATCAATGCATGGTTTGCTAATATTCTAATTCCTCCCTCTCTGGTGCTGTTTGTGGTTTTGGCTAATGCTTGTTCACTTACACAAATGGTTACTGACCCAGAGGTTCAGGGTATCAAGTTTTGAAGTGTAGCCCATTGTGGGCTTGGGATGCCCATGGTTTCAAAAGCAGGTCCTTCTCTCAAAGTGGAGAAAGAAAATATTAAATGAAGGCAGGTAGAAGAACATCAGTATCTATGAACTATCTATTAACTATTCAGATATTCTTTCACCAAACCTTTTTTTAGCACTTCTGCTATGAGGTCATTGCTGTGTGAGGTGCAATGGAGACAAGGTGACACAGGAATATTGATGGACTTTGTACCTGGTCAGGGACTTGGGCCCAGAACTGACCATGACACTGAATGGTCAGGCCTGCCCCACAGACGATATTCTTAGAAAGTGCTTTGAGGATGCCATGGAGGTGCTAAGTCCTTCCACCAGTGAGGACCAGGGAAAGTTAAATCCAAGAGGTGACATATTAGCAGGGCTCTGAAAGCCATGGAGGCCACTGCTGGGTAGCAAAGGGAGGAACATGTTTTGAACAAGGCATAGAGGCATGAAAAATTGTGGCGTGTTTGGGAATCTAGGCTAGGGTGTCTGGTACTCTTGTGTCTTAAAATGTGGCCAAGAAAGTAGACAGGTAGAGAAAGAAGACAAGAAGGTAAAGGTGGACCAATCTTGCAAAAGGCTTTAAATGCCACATTTAAAAAGCAAAAAGCAAGCTTACCTGCCATCAATGGGCAGCCATCAAGGTTTGTGAGTGGGAAATAATTAATACCCCTCCAAAGATCACAGTCAACATAGATAACTTGAACTCCATGCAAATGCCAGCCAGCTACAGAAATGGAGCTCCCAACACCATCCACTTGCTTTCTGCATAGAGGTTCCCATCCCTTTATTTACTGACTTTTATCTAAACCTCAAAAACACATTCGTGTTTATTAATGACTGTCTATAGTATATCACAATTGTGACATTTGAAAACCTGAAGTCATTTGAATTATGACATTGCCAAGGAAACAACAAATTCCTTTACATTTGAAAGCTTCCCAATTCTATCTGCCCCCATGGTGTTGGAACAAGAGCTTAAGGGTTTTCAAACCCCAAGCATGTTTCATAGGAAGAGGAACCAAGCATGAAGTATTTCAAACATTAGCTGCTGTTGTCTTTTTTTTTACACTATGAATATGTCAAGGTCTTCAACAGGAAAGATCCATTGTCTCTAGTGTAGTGATAGTAAAATACATAATGTGATATGATTATGCACACTTTAAAATGATGCATGTGCAGGACAGGGATGAGAGCAGAGCAAAAGGGAAGACAGACTTAGTGCTGTATGATGGGGACAGTTGGCTGCAGGGTGAGACAGTCCTGGCTCAAACCCCAGTTTCAGTGTCCTCTCCTCTAAGGAATCATTGTCAAGGTTCAAGGGGACAGAATATACCAAAGACATTAATGCTGAATCCAAGCAAGATCTCATTTACATGCAATCTAAAACCATGGTGTCATGAACACTACTGACTTGATTACAGGGTCTCATTTCCTCTCATCAGCATCTTCCAATTCTTTATTGGATCCCCAAAAGGAGTATATCATACACTCACAGTTATCAACTAGTTACCACAGCCTGGTGGGTTGTTTGTCTGGTTAAGCTTAGGTTGTATCATATAATGTAAGGTTTCTACAATAACGACACCCCTGAATCTCAAGGGCTTGACACCCACTGTCTGTATGGCTGGGGAGGAAAGGGCTGGGATGTGGACACTGGCCTCCCCCCCCATTCAGAGTCACGTTTTCACTGGATCCTAAGAAAACCTTGCTCCACCCAGAATTCCAAATAATCTCCCATAAAATCAACTCCTTCATCTACCCTCTTCCATGTCTCCTCTCCTGCACGCAAGTCTCAGAAAACAAACTTTCAAACACCACCTCCATCTCTCCAATGATAAGGTATGGTTTGCAGAACATTCTAAATCCATTTCCTCTCACTAGTCCCTTGCCAGGCTCCAACTCTAGACCAAGACAGCCTAACTTAGCCACTCACACCTCACCAGTGACTGACCAAGATAACATGTGAAATAGAAAATGGATTTGCATTTCTAAACCCATGCTGAAATCCTGTCTCTAAATCCTATTAGGATGGAGGGGTGACTTTTCAAGAAATAAGATTTGTAAACAGATGCTCTCAGGACAGAGGCAACAAAGTTGTCCTCCAGTTTCCTCCTCTAAGAGCATAACAAAATGGTTATGGCTTTTAAGTGATTATTTTTCTGGCTTCTACCCAGGACAATTTCAAAAATTTAAGGTACTAATTTCAGCCAGAGCAGCCTGTTACTTAAAATCTTGGCACAAAGAAGAAGAAGAAAAGACAGAAAAAGGAAAAAGAAAGAAAGGGAAATGAAGGAAGGAAGGGAGGGTGAGAAGACAACCCTTTCTTCTTTTTCTTACCTAGGAGAAATTATAGCATTCTAGAACTTATCAGGAACATAAAGATCATCTAGTTCTATGACCTTTTGCAAAGAAGGAAATCTGAGGCTCAGAGAGATGAAGATATGTATCTAAAACCACAGAACCAGTGAATGGATGAACTGAAATTTTGTACAGCAATTTCCACAGTCCCCTGTTGCCTAGATAAACAACAGCTTAGGTAAGAGGTGATTTTCTGGCCCAAATTTGAATTGCAGAATCCAGCCTCCCATTTGTATAATGGTACTTTATTTTTATGCTCGGAGAACAGCGCTTGTTTGAGCTCCTGGCCACCCGCCAGAGGAGCTGGGCTCTGGACAAGCATCATGGGACTGCAGTGAATGGGAGGGAGGCGCCCAGCTGGGAGGAGAATCTTGGCTCTCTACTGAGGAGTGTGTAGGAATCCTGCACAAGAAACTATTGAGAAATCCCTTTAGGATGGTAAACAACATCAAGTGCAGAATTGTAGGCCAGGGTGAAATACCGATGTGAGCAAATAGTCAATTAAAAGCCCTACTTTGTTACTCTCTTTGTTCTTCCTTCTCTTCTTCCACCTCCTCCATCTCTTCCCTACCTTCCTCCTCCTCCTTCTTCTTCTTCTTTTTCTCTTTCTTTCATAAACACTGAGGTGACTTATACTTTCATGTATCTAAACCTTAGCTCTTTAGACATCTACTTTACCTAGAATGTATGGTGGTAGAGTGTAGAGAAACTGTGTGTGTAACTGAGGTCTTTGCCAATCCTTCACTCTTCTTCTAGTCACTAATCAGTAAGCTTGTGCTGCTCTGAACAGATACAGTATATAGAGCATGGAACTGGGGGTCAAATAGACTCTGTTCCAGTCTAGCTGTGTGTCATTGAGGAAGTGATTGGATGTCTCTGATTCCCACTTTCCACAGCTGACCATAGGGACAAACACAGACCACAGGAAATCATGAGGGTGAAGTATGAGATGCATTCCATCCCTTCATTCTCTACCTGTGAGAGATCTTCAAAATTTGTCCCCCTTTTCTCCCTGGGGTAAATTTCTATGTGACAGATTTGAAAGATCATTTGTTCATTCATTCACTAAGTGTTAACAGTAGGGCTCAGGCACTGTTCTGGCTCTGAGGGTTCAGGAATAAACAAAAGATGCAAAGTCCCTACTCTCATGGCGCTGAGATTCTAGCAGGGGAGGGCGGTAAACCAACACCAAAAGAAAGCTTCATGATGGAAGAAACTTTACTTTTTATCTACTGTGGCATTCCCTGTCCTGTGAACAGTGCCTGGCCCACTAGATGCTCAGTTAATATCCATGGAATAACTGAACAAATTACATTTGGCACAAGAAAACTGAAATAAGAGAGATGAGTAAAATATATATATTTAACCTACAAATAAATGTATATCATCTCCAGTAATGATCAGTTCTATGACAGACCTCTAGAGCCCTGTGGTAAGCTGAATAATGACCCCCAACGTTGTCCACACCCTAATCCTCCAGAGTCTGTGACTATGTCACCTTCCACAGCAAAGTGACTTTGTGGATGTGATTAAGTTAAAAATCTTGAGATGAGGAGATTATCCTGGGTTATCTGGGTGGACCCATTATCTGGGTGGACCCAATGTCATCACAAGGACCCTTGTAAGAAGGAAGCAGAGATCACCTGAATAAAAGGTGAGGTGATATGGGCCTGCTCGTCAGGGAATGAGGTCAGTCTCTACAAGCTAGAAAAGAAAATTAAATGGATTTTCCCCTCAAACCTTCAGAAGGAATGGGTCCTTGACCACAGTTTGATTCTAGCTCACTGAGACTGATTTTGGACTTCTGAGTTCCAGAACTTTGAGATAATAAATACACATTGTCTTAAACAATTAATTAAGTTTACACTAATTTGTTATAGCTTCCATAGGAAGCAAATATAAGCACCTTGATGGGTCTTCTGGCTTGACCTAAATCCACATGTAGGTGAACAACCCGTTCCTATACAAGGCAGACACTCTGATTACATACATCATCTGCTTTTGCTTGCTAAGGAGCTTTTTTTTTTTTTATCATTTATTTCCAACTGTTTGGTCAGTTAGGCTCAACTCATGATGGGAAATTTTTGTCAAACAGAGCTGACAGAGTCATGGGCTAATTTTCACTCTGGAAAGACCTGACTGATGATGCTGAGACCCCAAGTTTGTGATGTTGAACATTTCACAGGTAGATTGGGAACAATACAATTTAGAGAGGCAGTAATGTACTTCTCAGGATGGGAACAATACATTTTAGAGGCAGTAATGTACTTCTCAGGATGGGAGGAATTGAAAACTGTGTACAGTAGCTTAAATTAGAACTATAAATAGTTTATTTTGTCTGAAGATAAGTCATAAGTTAGGTACATGAAAAGTGGGGGTAATTAGGTCTGCTTTACATTAAGTATCATGTTTATTTTCCATCTATAAACTGATAAATAATGCAGTAATTGGAAACTAGAATTGTCATGCAATTGTTGGTGACGCGTGAAGTTAACATTTTATGAAGGTCCTTCTGCATAAACTGCAGATGAATTAGGAACATAGCTGACTTGCTTGCAATTAAGTAAAAAGTTAATATAGAACCTAAGGTTGGATTTGTGTCCTTTTCTATATGTATCTATATCTATATCTATCTATATCTGTATATATATATATATATATATATATATGGTAAGAAATATAACAAAACATAAATTTTAACCATCTTAAGTATACAATTCAGGAGCTTTAATTAAATTCAAAATGTACATCAGCCACCACTGTCTATTTCCAAAACTTCGTCATTACCCCATTGGAAATTTTATGTTTATTAAATAACAATTCTTCATTTCCCCCTCTCTCTTCAGCCCCTGATCACCTCTAATTTACTTTCTGTCTCTCTGAATTTGGCCATTCTAGTTATTTCATATAATTGGAATCATACAATATTTGTTCTTCTGTGTCTGGTTTATTTCAGTCAGCATAAAGCTTTCAAGGTTCATCCATGTTGTAGCATTCATCAGGATTCATTTGTTTCCATGGCTGAATAAATTTTCATTGTATGGATAGACCACATTCATTTATCCAGTAATCTGTTTATGGACACTTGAGTTGTTTCTACCATTTGGTGATTGTGAATGAGAGTAAGACTGGACTTTAATAAATAGATGGTCATGGCTAAAATATCCCTTGAAATTTAAAACCCTTTCCAGTTTCCTTTCCAAATTTGCCATACCCCCTGGGTCAGGGGGGAGGGGGGGAACTAAGCAGGACACTGTACATTGGGAGATGGGAGAAACTGGATTTTAAAGGAATGATTTTGGTACAGATGAGAGAAATGACAGTTAATTGAAAAACAGTCATTTTATGTCCTTGGCAAATAGTTAGGAGCCTTCTTTATCAAAACAGGTAAATTTACAAACTATTTAGTGGACTATATTTTCTTTCTAAATTACCTTTAATCTGCATCTGTCATGTATAGAAAAGAAAGGAACAAAGAGGCCATTCAAACTTATCTTCTTCATTATTTGAATATTTCAGGAAAACAAATAGACTTTTATTATTCAGATAATCATCTCAAAAGCTGTGTTTGCTTGTCAATGGCCTGGATTTATGTGAATGTTTATGTTTAGAGGCACAACAAGATCTCACTGATTTTGGATGTGTTGCCCTTGATGTTCATAATGAGCAGTGATACCCTAAGGGCTGTTCTATTCCAAAAGCCAGTTCTTTATCGCAGACCTTTTGGAGGGGTCCACAAAGAGGGTATTAAAAGAACAATGGGGCTTCCCTGGTGGTGCAGTGGTTGAGAGTCCACCTGCCGGTGCAGGGGACACGGGTTCGTGCCCCGGTCCGGGAAGATCCCACATGCCGCGGAGCGGCTGTACCCATGAGCCATGGCCGCTGAGCCTGCACGTCCGGAGCCTGTGCTCCGCAACGGGAGAGGCCACAACAGTGAGAGGCCTGTGTACCACATAAAAAATAAATAAATAAAAAATAATAAAATAAAATAAATTAAAAAAAAACATTCGTTAAAAGAACAATGAATGTGTTGAATGCCTACTATGCACCTGGCTGTGCTCTTGGCCTTTAAGACAAGTAAATAAAAGACTGTGCTCTTGGCCTTTTACTTAAGAATTCCCTAAATAAAATCTTATTCCCATTTAACATATGAGCAAACTGAGCCTCTAAAATAGCTAATCAAATTTGTCTAGCATTATTCACAACTAAAGTCAAGATTTAAAACCTAGTTTTCTTACTGGGAAGCAGGTAAACAGACAGAGTGGAAAAAATTGTAAATCACAGCTGAGGTGGAGTCCTTAATTGTGTGGAAAATGTAAATTGTTACTAAAAATAGAACTTCCAAATTAAAGAAAGTAGAAATGGACTCTGCCATGCATTCTTTTCTGAATGTTATACACAGTTTCTAATATGCAGTGTTAAATGTCTCAGCAACTTTCTTTCTTTTTTTTTTTCCAGCAACTTTCTTTTGTGTTTGACAGATTTTCTAAGATGTTCTGTAGGTTTGCCTACATTAGAGGACAAAATTTTCCCTGCTGACCAGAGTCCACAATTTGTTCTAAGTATATCTTTTTCTCATGTGGTTTCATTGGGCTATAATAAAAATACAGTATAAGCAACATGGAACAAATGATTCATGCAAAATCACTTAACACCATCACATGTGATCAAAAGATTGGACTGAAAATAGGCAAATGCTTTAGGTCAAAATTGCTGAAATTACATAGTAGGCCCAAGGACTTATAATAATGATAGCTTACATTTGTATAATGGACTCTAAGGTTCATGAAAGCTCATACCTATATTAATCTCCCTTTTAAATATGACCAAAAATCCATTAAGTAGGTGTTCTGTCCATTTTATTGTCAAGGAACAAACAAGCATGAGAGCCAGTCCCCCCAGTGAACTACACCTCCTGTTATTCAGCTCCTTATGTAGTACTTTCCTACAGAATCTGGGCTGGCCCCATTGGAACAACACAATGTAGCAGTAGTTTCATTATGTAACACTTGCAACTTTTACTTTGTTCTTCTAGAACAATCACTCTCATGGGAAAGTCAGGTACCATATAAAACATTCCACCAATGACCTTAAGTCTATCATGCTATAAGGAAGCCCAAGTTGGCCACCTGGTGTGTGTGTGGGTGGGGGGAGGATGCCCAGCCAGCACCCAGGCATTTTAGTCATTCCAGCTGAGGCATCAAACATGTAATGAAAGAAGCCATCTTGGACCTCCAACACAGTCCAGCCTTCAGGCAACTTCAGTCCTAGCCACCATCTGACTACAACTGGGTGAGCACCCAAAGAAGAACTGGCCACCCACAGAACTGTGAGTGATAATAAATTGTTGCATTAGGCCACTGAGTTTTAGAGTAGTTTCCTACACAGCCACAGGTAACTGTAATACCATGTCTATGTAGCTTTTATTGTTTTTCCCATTGCACTAAAAGCACTGCTAAATGAAAACTTTAATCAGCCACTCTCACCTAGATATCAGCTTCCTGCAAAACACTGTGAGGCACTGGTTTCATAGGAAGTGCAGGCCTTCACCTGGGGAGCAAACTGTCTGGTGGGGAGTTAAACAAGTGATTAGACATCAAACATACAGTGTGGAAGGTATTAGGAAGTAGCTCTGAGTTCTCATATAGATTCAGCATGAATAGTGACTTGACTCCTCCAAACCTCACCTCCTTCTTCCATAAAACAAGAAGATTAGCTTAAATGACTTCTAAGATCCATTTCAACTCTATCAATGGATAGGTATCAGCTGATGTTTACTCTCAGGTTGCTGAGTTATCAAAAAGATGTAATTTATTTTTTAATACACACACACACATTCATGTGTTGGAAAAATCTGAAACTATACAAATCAAAATGTTGACAGTGATTATTTCTGAATAATCTTACTTGAAGAAGCTGATTTTCGTATAATGGACATGTATTCCTTGGGTAGCAAAAAGTCATGCATTTTGTTTGTTTTCAAGAGAGAGTATAGAAAAGTGAGTATAAACTGAGAAGATGGCTAAAAAGTAGATTTAAGTCTTTGTATTAGTTTCCTATTACATAAAAAATTACTACAAACTCAGCAGCTTAAACCAACATACTTCTACTATCTCAGTTTCCATAAAACAGGAGTCCAAGCAGGCCCTCACTGGGCAACAGTCAAGGTCTCAGCCAGAAGTGTTTTCATCTGGAACTTGGGGCCCTCTTCCAAGCTCACAGCTTGCTGGAACACTTTGCAACTGTAGGACTACAGCTTTTGTTTCCTTGCTGGTTGCTGGCTAAGGGACACTTTCAGTATTGCTGGCCACTGCAATCCCTTGCTAGCCCTCTCACATAGCAGGTAACTTCTTCAAAACTAGTAGGAGAATCTCTCTCCCTCCCCAGTCTGCTAAGTTGGAGTCTTAGATAACCTAATAGGTCACATCCCATTATCCTTATTAATTATCCTTATCCATTATCCCATTAATATAACCTTATCAAGAGGGTAAACATCCCATCTTATTTACAAGTCCTGCTCACATTGAAGAGGAGAAGATTACATGGAGTGTGTACACCAGGGGCTAGAAATCTTGGGAAGACATTCTTGAATTCTGCCTACTATGTCTTTTTGCTGATTTTTATCTTAAGTTCCTAATCTCTATTCTTTTCTTCTTTGTGCTCTAGCTCTTTTCATGGGCAGATATGTTGGAGAAAGGGTTCTCTTTTGCACTGAAAGGTAGGGTAGCCAGGAGGTTAAGTATGCTAGCCATGAAGACAGACAGCCCAGGGAACAGATCTGACACTGCTATTTACTAGCTATGTGACTTTGGGAAAATTACTTAATATCTCTGTGCTTTGGATTCCCCATCCATAGAATGAAGTTAATAGTGATATCTGTCTCAGAGGTTGACCTAAAGATAAAGTGAGATAATACACACCCAGCTTTCATTAATACTCAGTAATTATCCCATTAGCCTCTATAAGGGATGACACCAGTCATAAGATCTGAATTACTTTTCAATATTAGATTAATTTTTATAGAATTATGATCTCCTATATTTATACATTGGTCACTAACCATGCAATACTCACAGAACCTCTGTGAAGAAGGCATGATTTATCCTGTTTCGCAGAAAGTTACCAGAATTTCAGAGAAGCTAGGGAAATTGCCCAAGGTCACATAGCTATGAAAAATCTCTAAGTTCAGGACTTCAGAACCCAAGGCCAGTGTTTCATCCAGTGTGCCAATACGGAAAAGTGGAACGAGACTTGTTCTCCATGACGCCCTGTGGTAAACTCATTTCTATTGGAGGAAGCTACGGGAATAGAGATTTAGTTACAGGAAGTGTGAATTTTAGTAGCCAATTTGGAGATGTAATGGGTTGCCTTAGAGAATACTGGATTCTCCACTAGTGCTATATTCAGGAAGTGTGGTTGTATAGTACTGCGTAGTGGAGAGAGCTTGGGCATTAGAATGATTCATTTAGTTAATAAATATTTGCAACTCCTATGTCAAGCATTGTTCTATTTGCTGGGGATATGATGGTAAGGAAAAAACAATGAGCTTGGATTGATTATTTCCCTAGGGTTTTCTAAGGATTAAATAAAGCAGTATATTGTGAAGTGCTAGCAGTGCCTGGCCCACAGAAGGTGTTCCCAGGAGGTCAGATCATGAAGCTGGGATATAGTAGAGGGGATTTTCACATCAGATTGACAACTGGGCTAGAATTACAATTCAATCCACAAACAAGTACTTTCTGTCTACCATGTGCCAGGCACTGTGCTAGGTGCCAAGTTGTTGCAACCAAGAGCAGAAAACATTCATGCACAAGCTCGAAATGAAATACTTATCAAACAATAGAGATACGATATCCTGTAACATAAGATAGCGTGATGCCCTTATATTTGTGAGAACCAGAAATCTTTCATGAAGTTAAAGTTTGATGTTGATGCATGAACACTATGTTGATAGTCTGATAAGCCAAAGAAGAGACAACTATTATACTTGGTAACAATCGTGTCTATTATTGTATTTAGCTCTTTTATGTGTCAGAGGATAAGACAGACTCATTCCTTATTGTCTGTTATTTAACTGGAAAAATTATAATAACCCTGTGGGCTGGTCATATTACTCATATGAAATATAGAGAGAATAAGACATGTATGCAAGTTTACTATCTTAGATTGTATGCCCTAGAGGCAAACATGAGATGGGGATTCCTGTATTCTTGGGTAAGTCATTTACTAAGAATGGGATTACAGAAGAAATGGGTAACAAGGGGCACAGGATAAAGTAGAAGAAACTAAGCAAAAGTGTGGTTTCAGAAGTCTAGCCTCAGCCTGATCCCAGGAGGAGTTCTGGAGCATAAGTTGTACCATAGAGGTTGCCCTGCCCAGAGACCAGGAATCTGGGCTGCTTCCCTAAGACACCACTCCACATCCCACATCAATCAAGTGTTACTCACAGGCAACCCCAAGGAGAGTAGAAAAGAAGGGTGGGCATAACTTCCCAGGTACCTCCAGGGAAGGCAGCAGCTGACAACTGAGAGAAATGCTCCAGAACACAGTACAGGGTGAGCTTTTAGTAGCCAACTCTTCTGATGGTGGGGAATGGGGACACTTCCCTGGTAAATGGGCTCTGGATGGTGCACCAACAGCAAAGGTTACAGTCCCGAAGCTGGGAAATGGATGGAGCAACCAAGGCAGTGCATGTCTGCTGACTGTTTCAAAACCAGTTTTGGTCTACTTCCCAAAGTTCTAAATGCTCTTAACCACTAAGCCACATACCCACAGATTTTACAGCTTTTACTTATCTCATTGAATTCTCCCCCAAACAGAGTTAAGCGCATTTACATTGAGAAAGAAATCGAGCTTCTGAGAATTTGAACCTAAAAACTGGTAGAGGTGGGATTCACATCCAGGTCTCCTGGCTCTACTTGATTTTTCTCTCAGGTCACCTAACTGGGAAACTTGAGGAAAATGGAGTAAAGATATTGATATCAGGGTGAACTGAAGAACCAAGGCCATTTCTTACATCAAATTACTTCAGTCAAGCATCTCAATCAGGGACAGTCTGTAGCTTTGGTCCTCACCCCTTGCTTGCCATTTGGAGAGCTCCATTGTGTTGCTTTGGTCTCTAGCTCAAGCTTAGACTTTCTAAATGAATATCTGCCGGTAAGGGACATGCTTTATCATGTGTCCCTTGTATCAGGTCCCAGCCACTCCTGGCTTGAAGGTGATCTGATATAACTCTCTCTGTGCATCCTGGCATTCTGGATGCCCATCATTCTTCCAGGCTCTGCCTAATAGACAGATGCCTATGCTTTATTTCTTCCTCCCCTGTCCCACAATTGCATAGACTGCAAAGCAGCAGAGCGTGGACACTAGACCCTAAATTCCAGTTGTGGCAATCAATGGCTCTGGCATCGTGAGCAAGCCCTTTAGTGTCTGAGTTTGAGTTTCCTCCTTTGTACAATTAGTACTATGCCATTTCCTGCTTCTCAGAATTGTCACATGGATTAGAAGCAACCTATTTCAAATGCCAAGCACATAGCAGGTATGCAAAAAATGGTAGTTATTTTTATATGATAGATACACCTGCACAGGAGACAGAGACACATGGGTGCCTTCTAAGCAAGCTTCCACCACTTGGAAAGCAGATGTCAAGGCCACAGAGTGAGTTCCCAGTGTGCTTAACTCACTCCCATGACCAGTAGACAGTCTCTTGCCTGCATCTCTCTACTTCCTTCCCCCTCTTTATCACCACTGTTGTGATTCCTCAAGCTGCCCTTGTTCAGAATGCCCTGTTCTGGTTATGTCCTTTGCCTCCTGTACTCCAGCTCTATGGCAATTTCACCAAGACTTCCTGTGGAAAGAACAGGGTCCTGTGGCCCACAAGGTAAGTGATCTGGTTCACAGCTTGGCCGTGCAGCCTTCGGGAAGATTTCCCATCTCTTGCTACTCCTGAGTAATGAAACATGTCTCTGTCATCTCTCACTTTCTGTGTATGATCCTTAATTCCAACATTCCCCATCGCTGGGGCAACCATCCCCCTACCGTGAGTAGTATTCCTCTATTTATTCTAAAACAATGAGTGCAGGTCCATTTCTTATGCCCAGTTTAGTCCTCTCTATCACAGGGCTAGTTGATTTCTCCCAGGGATGTTCTTGAATTCAATGAGAATGACTGCACTGGTCAGTCTACACACAGTTAATACTACCTGCCTTTCTAGCCTTTCCATCCTTTCCATGTGTGTCTTTTTGTTTGTTTTGTTTTGTTTTTAATTTAAACACAGAACAGCCTTCCTAGCCCTTCCATATTGCTGTTGTCGTTTTTAATTTAAACACAGAACAGTTAATGTCTATTCGTTCTTGCATTAACATTTTCCTACTCCTGAGATCTTAATACCATGCTAAGCACATAGTAGGGGCTCGAAAGAAAAATACAATTTTAATGAATACCTGAACTCTTGGCAGTGATCTCTGATTCCACCTCATTGCTCAGCAGGCACCCCGAGCAATGGCCTCTTCTGCTTCACACCTCCCTTCTGCTGAGTACAGCCTCCCAGGATAGAAAGGGCAAGGCACTCTGCTCAGAGGCACATAATCATTTTTGCTAAAATGGCAAATTTTCAGGCTGTGAGCTGATAACCAAAGTGTTACCAGGGTTTCAGCACTATCCAGTTCCTGGAGGATGGGAGGGGGCTGTCCTGACTCAGAAGCATCAAGTGAAGTGACTATTCCAAATATAATAGCTGAGGCCCTGCTCAACTGCCCTCAGCCACCTCTGGGAGGCTGTCATCCAGAGGCCCCCAGGCTGCCCCTGAGCCTGGATCAGTCCAGGCAGCAACCTCACTCCCTCAGCATCTCTCTCTTTGTTAACAGACTTAGTATTAGGTGTGTTTGGAGAGGGGTCAGGTGCCCATCTGGCTCCTGAGTCATTGCATTTGTCTCTCTGTGCAGGTGGTCTACTGCAGGATCTCCTCTGAATTTGACAGAGCTCAGATGAGATCTAAGTGCTTGGGCTAGGTCTGGAGCGACAGGCTCCTACTGCTTATCTCTTCCAAATGGCTGGCTCGGGTTGTACCATAAATAGATGAATAGAAATATTCATCTGACCCGTGACCCCTTGCCCATGGTGGACCCCATGAATGCATTTTTAGTCAAGACTCATACCTCCAAACCAACAATTATTGAATTTATACCTTCTGATCATTTTAAACTGGATCATCCCCTACCATCAGCTGTGTGAGCCGCAGCAGCTAGATGTGTCTCCAGTGCTTGGTCTTCCCCTCCTCCAGCCCCACCCACCACCTTTTGTCCCAACAGTGCAGGCTTTACGCACACCATCCTTATCAGGGAACAGACATGCATAAGTATTTTGCAAAGAGCACCCTCTTAGGAGTCAGAAAACACACCCTGGAGTCTCCACTCTGTCAGCCAATTCCTGGGCGAACTTGATAACTCAATTTCACCTTTGTTGGTCTCTCTCTTTTTTTTTTTTGTGGTACGCGGGCCTCTCACTGTTATGGCCTCTCCCGTTGCGGAGCACAGGCTCCGGACGTGCAGGCTCAGCGGCCATGGCTCACGGGCCTAGCCGCTCCGTGGCATGTGGGATCTTCCTAGATTGGGGCGCAAACCTGTGTCCCCTGCATCGGCAGGCGGACTCTCAACCACTGCACCACCAGGGAAGCCCAGCCTCTCACTTTTTCAGTCTTGAATGAGTGTGATAAAAGTAAGATCCAATGATGTGCTACAGAGAGAAACACTCCGCAAATGGCCAAGTACCATGTCAACAGGAAACCTGCTATATTTCTGCCACACCCTCTGGGGAGTTGTTTGTTTAATGACAACCTTAATAAAGGAGGAGAGATGACATTCTCTGCTGTCTGTGCAAGGCCCAGGCTGGGGCATGGGCCATGCTAAGGTCAAGCCAGGGTGCAGCTGCAAAGCACAACCAAGGTGGCTCATTTCCCTGATAGCACTGCTGAGAGAACTTCAGGCTCATTCTTGCCCTCTTCCTCTGACTCAGGCTCACCTCTTGGGGTGGAAGACATTTGGCACCAGGGAAGGAATATGTCAGGAAGAACTGTCTCTGAGCCTGGGCCTTTCCATTTGAATTTAGAAAAAATTGTGTAGGAAAAAAAAAAAAAAACCAACCCAAAAACCCTGTGCTTTGGCTTTAAGTGGACTCTGAGCTCTGGCTTATAGCCAGTGTGAACTTGCGCGAGTTCCTTATCTTCTTCATGCCTATTTCTTCCTCTTTGAACTTGCTGTAATAATTCCTTCTTCCTGGGGTTGCTTGGGGGGAATTTCAATGAGTTCCTATATATAATGTCTATTTCATTCATAATAAGAAAAAATATCCAATTTATTTAATTCTGTAAAAGGCTGACTGAATGAAGAACGCATGAGAAAACTGAGGCACAGAAGGGCTTATTCTATCACTTCTAACAACCCAGTTGTCCGGGGCAGAAGTGAAACTGAAATTGGGCCTCTGGCCTATCAAGGCAGGTGCAAGGGATTCTTTACCTTTCACCATTTGCTTTGCACTTTTCTCTTTTCAATTGCAACCCTTGGGAGTTTAAATTTCCTTTCACCTTCAGGACTCCAGAGTTGATTTTTAAACATACATACACCTATGTCTCAAAGTATATGGAGTATAATATTTATATTTAAGGAAATAGATTAATAGACTCCCAACTCAAGGAAACAGTTACCACTTTAGTCAGCTTTTTACAAATGGGGACATGCATAGGTTTTGCAATTCCTCTTTTCTATTCTAAGTGGCTTTCCAGAGACCCACTGCCACCTGGGGCAAAGTACACAGCCCCAAGATCGTTCTGAAGACCAATGGTTTAATTCCCTTTATTGTAGTTTCACATATTGCTGCAGTCAGAAGTAAGTGCAAGCACTCTCGGAGGCAAGCCTCTTGCTGGTTAGTAACTACTTCTCCAGCTTAATTTCTTTGTCCACTTGGAGTTTACATGGGGTTAAAATCCACATTCAGGTACTTGCTTTAGTTGCGAATGGGTGAGACTATCACCTCCAAAAATAATAGGGGATCTCAATGAAGAGAAATCTCACCATGCAAGTAAAAAAATAAATCTGATGACCACAGCGAGCCATTAAAATTTTTAAAAGGTAATGAAGAAGGGAGAGAATGGGAGAGGAGTATAACAGCTATGAAAAACATTTTTTTTTAAGTAAGTAATAAAGGAATATGTGCAGTGAGTGAACACAGACAGCTATCTTGAGTTGGGGGCAAGTTAATTACATTCAAAAAAGACAGCGTGTCCAGAATTTTTTTTTTTTTGCAGTGAAATATTTTAGTTCCTTCATATAGAGACATATTACACATGTTAACAACCATGAAAAACAATACAAAATGCCCTCAATTTAACAAGTAGAAAAATATAACTAGTATATATGGCAATTGTGAATCTAATACTGTACAGAAGTAATTTATGGATTTTACAAATAAATTATAGCTTAAATGCCCTTTCAAAATTCTCTTTCCCCCCTAGATGTACACTAGAACTTACAATAGGAAAGGTTCCGAGCCTAGCTTATCGCAAATCAGTGCCAGTCAAATGTTCTGCCGACAAGCTCGAAGAATTTCTTATTTGGCTCGTGAAAATATTCATGCAGTTTATTGAGGAGCTTGGGGTCGACTTGCGGGTGCGCCCGGCCTTTGGACTCGTGTAAGCAGCGGTCCCGGCCGCTGTCCCGCAGGCAGTAAAAGCCCTTGGTTTTGTTAAAGTAGAAGTTCGAGGCATTGATCTGTGGCGAAAGCCTCAGGAACCTCTCGACCTTTTGTATCTCGGGGAAGGGGTCCCTGATGAGGCGGTCGCCGTCCACGATGTGGATGCGGCGCAGCGAGAAGAAGCGAAGCCAGTTCTGCATGTGCACGTGATACAGGCTGCGGTTGAGAGCCTTGTAGTCCACGTTGAGCCGGCCATCACGCACCAGGAACTCCTCGATGGACGGGTAGGGCTTGTGCTTCTGCATGTGGTTGTAGAACACTTGGGTGTAGTCGGACAGCACGCGCTCTGACGGGTCCCGCAGGATGAGCAGCAGCCGGATGGACGGGTTCATGCTGTGGACCCGCTCAGGCACTTTGGGCGACGTGAAGTACGCGGGGGTCTTTTCCACTGTGAGCTGGTGCGGGGAGGAGAAGGGCATCTGGCTGAGGTACCAGCCCAGGCCTTGGCTGTAATGCTCCTCCCAATCGAAGAAGTGCACCTCGTTCTCTGCGGCCGCCACGTCGGGATGCAGGCTGAGCATCTCCAGTAGCGCGCGAGTGCCGCCCTTGCGCACACCGATGATAATGGTCTGCGGCAGCTGCTGGGCGGAGCCGTTGGGGGCCGCGCCTTCCCGGATCTCGTCCTGCAAGGTCGCCGCTTTCCTCACAAGCTCCGGCTGGCCCAGCTCGGCCCCGGGCACAGCGGGGCGGGAAGGCACTAGCTGGAGCTGGACCACCAGCATCACCGCGCCCAGGAGCAGCGCGGCCATGCTGGACACCACGGTGGCTTCACTGGGCGGGGCGCCGCTGGGTCATGAAGCGCTGCCGCGAGGGATGCCTCCAGATCAGTGACACATGGGTGTCGCAGGCTTCCGATTACTAGGAAACAAAGGGGAGAAGTATTAACCCCACATAAATACTGGGCTTAATCAAGCTGACAACTCTGTCGTTTTGGGCACGACATTCACCTCCTGGGGCTTTCTTGGTTCCTTTATCCTATGAAGCAGGGGCGGCGAATGGTTTCTGTACAGGCAAGAGAGTAAATGTTTTAGGCTTTTGGGGACATATAGTCTCTATGGCAACTCCAACTATGCTATTTTGCTCTAAAGCACCCATAGATGATACACAGAGAAATGGGTGTGGTTGTGTCCCAATAAAACTTTATTTATGGACACTGACATTTGAATTTCATATAATTTTCATGGGTCATTAAATATTCTTCTTTTAATTTTTTTCAAACATTTGTATTTTTACTGCTCTGTTGGCACTAAAACCAGACCAAGCTTTGGCCTGCAGTCATAGTTTGCCAACATCTGCTATAAAGGAAAAGGTTGGGAAGGACTTTTGGACCTTGGCAAACATCAGAGAATATCTACCAGCTGCCCGCCCCAGGCAGAGGGGCAAGCGATATGGAAGCAGGCATTGTTTCCAACCCACTAGGGGCTCCTGATCTAACAGGGCAGGTGAACCTGTTTGAAAGATTGAATGATTAACTACAATTCTTTACTCTTCCCTGAATCCAATTCTTGCTATAGCCTCCTTGTAGGGGGAGTGTACTTCCTAGCAATTTGATTTTTTTTTTTTATTTGCCATGAGAAGAACATGCCCTGGCCAGCCAGCTGCTGGTGCCAGGAGGAAGACGAGAGACACCTGCAGTAGAGCTGCCCCATCAGCCCCCTGTGTGCAGCCCAGCCAACTCCCTCAGGAGTGAGAATGCATGCTTGTGGTTTTAAGCCAGTGAGTTTTGGGGTGGTTTGCATTACAGCACCAATTTGGCAAAGGTTAATTGATACAACCGGACTGTAAGCATCAGTGCGATATATGTTACGATTATAATTTAGGGAGAGTACTGTGAGGGCCTATGTTCATTCATTTTGCCTGAAATGATTAGAGATGTCTTCCAAGTAAAGCAAATGTTTGAAGTGGGCCTAGAGGGATAAACAGGCGAGGTTATTGGAAAGAGCAAAAAACCTTCATGCATGCAAACGTTTACTATTTATAAAGAACAGGTCTTGCAGTCTGCTCAGTGGATTGTCATTTTAACACTACAGTGTAAGGTAGAAACGCAGGACAGTTATAGAAACACAAGGACACAAAAATTTAGTCCACTTCAAAATTCACGGTCCAAATTTAAAATTCGAAATTCAGGGCTCTTCCTGTGAACTGCCTGCTTTATACCTTTTTCTCTTTAACTGAGACTTATCACATTTGGGCGTTAAAGTCCCTCAGGAACACGGGCACTGCTGAGCTACATGGCATGGAGTTCCCAAAGACACAAGAGCTATGGTTGTTGTTTTTAGGAGGCTGATAAGCAGCAATCCGTGTTCGACCCTCTCCCGGAAAGAGCAGATCGGACACTCTCTCTCTTTTTTTTTTTAAAGTTTATTTATATTTATTTATTTATTTTTGGCTGCGTTGGGTCTTCATTGCTGCGTGCGGGCTTTCTCTAGTTGCGGCTCCTCTTCGTTGTGGTGTGCGGGCTTCTCAATGCAGTGGCTTTTCTTTTCGTGGAACATGGGTTCTAGGTGTGCGGGCTTCAGTAGTTGTGGCTCGCGGGCTCTAGAGCGCAGGTTCAGTAGTTGTGGTGCACGGGGCATAGTTGCTCTGAGAAATGTGGGATCTTCCCAGACCAGCGCTCGAACCCGTGTCCTCTGCATTGGCAGGCGGATTCTTAACCACTGCACCACCAGGGAAGTCCTGGAAACTCTCTTTTAAGTAATCTCTGTCTAAACACAGCTCAGGAAGAGTTGCACAGAGGCCCAGTTTGGGGACTATGGGATTTACAGAGCCAGAAAAATGTTTTCTATCAAGAGGGCCCATCATCTTCTTTATGCCAGGTTTAAAATTCACTTTATTAGCTTAAAACTTGTCTAGAATGTGTAAACAAAGAACAACAGGCAGGACTTCCGTGTTTATGATCAGATCAATTGATCTACCTCCCTCAGATATTAACTGTAATAGCCACTTTGTAAAATGTATATTAAAGATCAAGCAATTAAAAAGCTGAAACCTTTAGAAAATCACAGAACACTAGAAAAGGGACTTGCCAAATCACCTGACATACATATTTAGGAAAAAGAAAGAGAAAAATTTAAGGAGGGATGGCCAAACAAGATGGGGCTCAAGGCTGGTCTTACTGATTGGATGAGCCCAATTTAATGGGCCATTTGCTTCAGTCAAATGAACGTTTTAGTATGTTTCAGTGAAATTCTATTTCCTTCTCAACTGCCCATGTGGGTTGACCAAAGGGACCAGTTGTGCTTGCTTTTTACATGTTTGGGGTATGTGTGTGCCGGTGCAAGTGTATGCTTTTGTGTGTTTATGTATGTATGTGTGTACACATGTGTATGTGGGTGTGCACATGTATGTGTGTGTGCGTGCGTGTGCAGGGGGTGGGGTGGGTGAAGTGATGGAGAGAGTAGCTTCTCCACACTAAACTGCTATACTCTCTGTGGTGGGTATTGTCATCCCCATCATACAGCTCTGCATCCAGACTTAGGAAACAACCTGATCCTGCAACATCTGAGGGTTAGAGTCAGAGCCCAGATCTGAGATTCATATTATCTGACTATTTATGCTCTTTCCATTCTGTTATGAGGCATCTTGATTAGCACAGTGCACATCTGAGATCTTTTTCCTAAAGGGAAGTTACCAGCAGACAGCAGAAACAAGAAACTAAATATAGTTTGTCCTTTACAAAAACAAAGCAAAAAACAAAAACCCTCCCAAACAACCAAAAAACTGGGCACTTTGTAGTTTAAAAGCTCCTCATTTATAATGTAATAGTTTCTAAAATGTATATTTACTTATTCTAAGCCATCTACATTACATTCCAAAAGTACTTGAGGTATATGGAAAAAAAAATCTAAAGTCTCATATGTACACGTGTGTGTGTGTGTGTGTGTGTGTGTGTGTGTATGAAACTTTAACTAAGTTTTATGTATATATTATACACACATATATATTATGTATATATACACGCATATATTTGTACATCTAAATATATATAAAATGTGGTTACACACACACAGTGGCCATCGAGAGCCAAGTTCTTCCTGTTGTAGTTTGATAATGTGAATTTCTCAGTGGTACAGATAGAAATTTTGTGCCTTTTAGTAACATTCTCAGAAAAGGAAAGATCCCCAAGCTCAGGTGAACCTGTAAGCCAGGACATCTGGGCCAGCTGGTCTTGACAATGGAATTATGAGCATCAGAGCATCATGTCATTAAGTCCCTTTTTTTCATTTTATGGGTGAGGAGGCCCTGAGGTGACAGGCCCAAGATCAGGTAGAAAATTAGAGCCTAGAACTTGTGGATCCTGAGTTCCAGTTCTGTACTCTCTGCTATTATTGCTATCTCCCTAGCATGTGGTCTTAAAACAATGGCAGTGTTTTGGGGATCCTAAAGAAGAAAGCCCCCCGAAAAAACCTACCTAGCACTGACAAGCCCTGGCTGCCAACTCCAGAATCAGCTGTTACACAGGGGATATACATATAGCACGTGGGTGAAACTCATTCATTTGTTCTACTCAGTAGAAGAGTTAAAGGAATCACACAGGCTATGGAGTCAGGAATCCTGTCTCCAGTTTTGACTTTGGTCCAAGTGCCGTAACCTCTCTTAGCCTCAGTTTTCTCATCTGTGAAGTGGTAATAATTCCACTTGCCTCAAATGGCTACTTTGGGACTGAAGTGAGATGGGTTATCAGCACTGTCCTATAGAAATGTAACGTGAAGCACATATGCACTTTTTTTCCAATTATCAAACAAATATTTATTGAATTCATGCTACATAGCTAGCATTTTAGCTAAGCTATGAGATGAATTCCCCACTTTCACCAATACTTTCTCCCCTCCATTATGCCAACCACGATGCCTTCCCCATAGGAGTTATGCAGCAGATGAGTTGTGTAAATAAAAAGTGTAACAATTTTACTACATTCGGAGAAAAAACTCAAATCTCCTTAGGCGATCTAGAGATGCTCAGGAAAGTAACAGCAACTCCCCTCAAAGGTGATAGCAGCCACTATTTATTTATGTCCCTGACACTTAGTCATATCTTGCCCTAAGACAGATCATGTCTTATTGTTACTTTTATTATAGGTGTTAAAATGACCCACATATGCACTTGTACATTTTCCAGGAGCCCCTTTTTAAAAAGGCATCTTCTATGTAAGCCAGTATTTCCAAAATGTTATCACTCTAACACATAATCACTATATAAAATTAAGGAGCTATTTTGCATTTTTTTTGATTTCAAAATCCAGTGTGTATACATTTACTCTTACAGGACATCTCAAGGCCACATGTGGCTACTGGCAACTGAGGTGGACAGCAGAGAGGTATTAGAACACTGAGCAGTGTTGCAGTTCTTACTCGGAAATCCCTTTAATTGTGGAAAGTGCTTTCTTAATAAGTAAGATACTCTACCCCATTCACAAATTAGGAGCTTCCCAAACAGGAAAAGGACCAGGAAGGCAAGTTTGAACTTGCAAGCAGCACAAAGTTGATTATTCTCCCTCTGGAAGTAAACTAGGTACTGTCAAAGGAATCTTCTGAAAGTCTGGAGCCCTGAGTTGGCACAGGCACAGACAAAGACTGTTCAACAGAACCTGGAACCCAAGCCACATTCCTCCCAAAAGCAATGATGGCAGCTGCCATCTGCAGCCCTCGCTACTAAGCGGACACTAGGCTGGCAACTTTGCACACAGGACCCCTGTGATGCTCATTGCATTCTCGATAGAACTGATATCATTATAAGAAAGTGAGGCTCAGAGAAACAGAGTGGTTTGTCTAGAAAGTTAGAGGCAGTACTAGGACTCAAACTCAGTCTGAGCAGGCAAAACCAGGAACCTCACCATCCCTCACACTAGGTGGCAACACCCAGAGTTAGTGTATAAGTAGTTACTGGGCTCCTTGGTTTGTCTTTGGTCTTGTTGAACCATCATGCCAGCCACTGATTCTTTGATGAAGAACAGGATTCCTTGGAATGGCCCAGTCTTGCTAGAATGAGCATAAAATGAACCCCATCCTTCCCTTTGTAGATGGGTTAAAAGGTCCCCAAAAGAGATCCAGCCCACTCCCTGTTCACTCCCTTTTATCCGGGAGGCTGTTTGCTTCATCCTGCAGTGATAAACCAAGCCTGGAGTTTCAAGAATTCCAAAGACAAGAGTCTTTCCCATCAGCAGCACTAGGTGTCCTTGGACCCCACCATGAAGATGCTGACCACACACCAGGCATTGGGAACACATGGGAGAGGACACAGGCTTTTCCAGATGGAGATTTCCTTGCATTAAAAATTAAATCGAGGGCTCCCCTGGTGGCGCAGTGGTTGAGAGTTCGCCTGCCGATGCAGGGGATGCGGGTTCGTGCCCCGGCCCGGGAAGATCCCACATGCCGCGGAGCGGCTGGGCCCGTGAGCCATGGCTGCTGAGCCTGCGGGTCCGGAGCCTGTGCTCCGCAACGGGAGAGGCCACAACAGTGAGAGGCGCGCGTACCGCAAAAAAAAAAAAAAAAAAAAAAAGAAAAGTAAAAAAAGAAAATTAACTCAACACTCCTCTTCAGGTCAGGGAGGAACCTAGGATGGGACCTGCCTGCCCCTCCCGCCTCCTTTAAGCCAAGCCCTGATTTTTCTGTTCATCTGAACACACCAAGCTCACACCAGCTCTGAGCCTTGGCATTTAATGCTGCCTCTTTCCAGGATGCTAGCCCCAGGCTTTGCGAGGCTGGCTCTCTCTTGTCATTCAGATTTTATTTCAAATGTTGGCTTTCCCGCAATGTTAGCGCCCCCACTCTCCTTTAATCACTTTCTTTGACATCATCTTGTTTTATATTCCTCATATACTATCCAAAATTGTTTGCTTGTTTACTGCCTGCCTCTCCACCCAACAATGTTAATTCAGAGCTTCCTTATCGATGTCCTGTCTCTCTTTGCTGCATCCTCTGGGGCTGGCATGATTGCTAGTACACAGTGGGTACTAGAGATGCTATTTGCTGAATGAATACATTGAATGTTGTGGAAAGTCAGGCAAATGATTGAAGGCACTGAGAAAGCCTTTTAATTCAGCAGAAAGAGAAACTTAACAGTCTGTCCCTTTATGAAAATGTCTGTGTCAAAAAGTAGTGAGTTTTCCCTCCCTAGAGGGTCAAGCAGAAACCAGATGTTAAGGGGGGACTCAAAATTTCTCATGGCGATTGGACAAGATCACTGAGAGTCTAAAACATATTTTCATTACAAAAGGAGGGGAAGCAGTGAAGTCACCCTTCAAAAATATTTTAATTTTCTCCTTAAGTCTTCTTACTACATAATTCACATCATGACCCAGATTTCAAATGTAACTAATACAATATATTTGCTCTCAGTCCCACTACTGGAGTATATTCGTGGATAAAATGAAATAACTAGAATATTTAACAGGAGAGAAATTCAGTGCATCGGGAACAGTGAGGCCTGCGGTCCCTGTGTCTGCAGAAAAAACTTCCCAGCCTCTCAACAAAAGACGGTGACCCAGCTGGCACAGGTGAGAATCTCCTTGGATAACAGGGACGATCAAAACATGGGGACCCAAGTCATCTAAGGGATCTGACAAAAGGGTTGAAAAGAAATAGATTCCTCCCTGGGTGCCCACTGTGTATCAGGCAGTAGGCACTCGTGTATAAATTATCTCCTCTAATACTTGTAACGATAGTAAGAGGTGGTTAGTCTCCTTTTATTTTATATATTTTTTAAGCAATGAAAAGGCAGTGTGCAGTAGTAGAAAAGCAAAGAGGCTTTTGTAATTGGACAGAACCAGGCTAGAATTCTTATACCTAACTGACCTCAGCTAAGTTTCTCACCTCCCCGGGGCTCAATGTGCCGTTCTGCAAAATGGGCTAAAATCTACTTCATAGGGATGCCATCGTGCCTCAGTAAGATTACCCACGCCAAAGAGATAGTGCAGTGCCTGGCACTCGGTGGGCATCCAACGAATGTTAATGGCCTGTCTCTCTCCCCAAGGCAGACATGGAAACATGCTATTAAGGTTAAATGACCTTCTCAAGGTCACAGAACCAGGAAGTGTGATGACTAAAATTCCGCAGGCCATCTGTAAAGCCCATTGTGCTGCTTTGCCTTTGAATGGAGATGCCTTCTGTGGGCAGCGGCAAGTGCAGGGCAAGTGCATTCCCGGCAGAGGGGAGAGCTTACTCCAAAGAATGATGATAACATAGCAGGAAGGATAAGAGCTCTTGTGCTGCTCTACAAGGATTGTTTCTCTCCAAGCATCCCCGAGTATTGAGTGATTTAATTTTCTGGAATGCACTGATGCCTGAGCCAAGACAGTTTGATCAGAACTGTCATTTCCATATCCAACCAAACTTCTGAGCAATCAACAGTATACGATTTTTTGTTCATGTTTAGGAGAAAAAAAGGTCTCTCTTTTACCTTTGCACTGCTAACTTAAGAGTGCATGGCAGATCTGTCAAATTTCTATCCTTGGCAGATCATCTTGGAAACCAAGAAAGAGGAAACAGATTTAGCTCATGCCTGTCAGTCTACAGAAGGACAGTGAGATCTCAAGACTTGCATTAATATTTATTTTCTTGAAATTGCCTACACATGACACTTGTCATCCAGTGTTGACATTCACTTCTGTTTGGGTTTACTTATGGTAATTGCTGTGAGGTAGGATGGGGTGGAAAGAGTCCAGGGTAGAAAAGACCCCAGGTCAGTCCACATAATGTTAATAAGTTTCTCTGGGTCACATTGGCTATCTGGGAAAAGGAGGAGTAATTGGCCCTGTTTTCCCCTTGAAAAAGATCAGGACTCTTCCAACACTCCCTCTTCCAGACTTTCTATGCTCTGTTGCTTCCATGGCACGGCTGGGAGGTTCCATATATACAAAAGGTTGCCTGCATAATGAATGTAATTCTTCAGGATTGAAGGAAGGAGGGACCTGGGCCAACCAGGGAGGGCAGCATGGTGGGGCAAGGCTTTAGGGCCAGAAGATTTCAGTCACAATGTTTTGCCGAGCTTCTGAGAATTCCATGATATTATGAGGATGATAAAGGAAAACTGTCCCATAGGTAGTCTGAAGTCAACCCATGCAAAGTTGTTTTCCAAATTAGTGAGAGATTAGGGTTGAAGCATCTAGAAAGGAGTTGCAAGTGGGAGGTGACTAAAGCATCCCCCCAGGAGCTCTGTCTGCCCCATGACAATCACCAGCAACAGTGCTTTGAAAACTTATACGTGCACACCGATCCGCTAGAGAGGTAGTTCAAAATGCAGATTCTGATCCAAGAGTTCTGGGGAGAGGCCTGCGAGTCTGTGTTTCAATAAGCTCCCAGGAGAACCGGTCTGCCCACCCATAGCCCTCGGAATGGCAAGAACTCAGTGAGCTTGGAACAACTGTGTTCATTCACATTCAGATCCTGATGCCCTTGGCCTTGGGCTGTGAAGGCTGATGTGCCTTTGGTTTTTGTTTCTTATGATTGTTGGGGCAGTTTGTTTTTAAATCCAGGTTTGGAACCACCTGCAGTAGACAAAATAGAGAGGGATCAGTCCCGTCACAGAGCTGGTGTTATCTGTGGAGGCGGGCAGAGGGGAGATGTTGGAATTCAGAGGATTAGAGCCAAAAACCCAGGCTCAAACCTCAGCTGTATAACTTAAAATCCACAAGACAGGATTGAAATCTCAGAGCCTTAGATTGAATGCCTTGGCCCAATATATACCGATTTTGAGGATTAAATAGAACAGTCTGTGTGGTGCTTACGAAGTTGCCATATTGCCTGGCCCAAGGCAAGCCCTTCAATCGTGGTAGCTATTTCTGTCCCTAAAAAAGAAGGCTGTGTGGTATAAATGGGAATCAAGGATGATAATTAGTCAAACGCATTTGTTCATGATCCAAAGTACTGCAGTGACTCAACCAGACAGAGGCTTACAGAAGAAAGGACAGTGACACACAGAAGCAATCCAGGCTCTCTATCTGGGGAAGGGGCACACAGAGGGTCCTCCCTGAATACCCCCTGCCTGAGTGATGGGCAGCCATATGTGTGCAGCGGGGAGGCCCCCAGGAGGGCTGAGGAGGGGCTACTTCTCCTCAACATGTTTAATCTGCGGTGCTGTGCACAGAAGGCAGCAGTGACCTAAATAAATCCTTCATTAGAAGCAGAAACACACTGGCACAGGCAGAGTTCTGTGACAGGAGGGCGGACAGGGCCTCTCTTATTACTCGGTGCGGCTGAGTGGAAAAGAGGGCCACGCTAGCAGACAGGAGACAGGAGCTGGGCTGCCTCAGTGCACTTGGATATGCATGGCTCGATCCCTGCTCCAGCTGTGACCCAACCTCCCAACAGGTACCATCTGACTGTGGGAGCCTCCCTGGCTGAGGTGGACGGTCATCATCACCCCACAGATGGCCAGCACCTATGAAATCCATACATTTCCCCAGAAATGGCAAGGAAAGACACACAGAGCATCAGAGGCCAAAGAACCCTGTGCTGTCATCTTGTCCTGTCCGTATCCCTGTTGATGGGGAAACAGGTGGGCACAGAACGGGAATCCCAAGGTCAAGTGTGTAGGGGCTGAAATGAATCAGAAAGCAAGGTGTTCTGATTCCCATGCCACCAGGGCCCAAACACATGGGAATCTGTGTTTCTTTTATGTTGGGACAGGGAACATTAGAATACTTTTGCAGCTGAAAATACATATATACAAGCCAAAGTAAATTCTTCCCCTGGGTGGGCAAAGGTAGAGGGCGGATTTGTCTCATTTCTTGAGCCAGACTGTACAGAGAGAATTTTGTTTCCCCCCAAAATTCAGAGGTTGAAGCCCTTATCCCCAGTGTGGAGATGGGGCCTTTGGGAGGTAATTAAATTTAGATGGAGTCCTGAGGATAAGACCCACAGTGGGATGAGTGTCCTTATGAAAAGAGGAAGAGAGATTGGTACTCTGTCTGCCACTTGAGCACACTAGGAGACAGCAACCATCTGCATCCAGGACAGAGCTCTCACCAGGAGCTGAATCTGTTGGCATCTTGGTCTTGGACTGCCCAGACTGGAGAGCTGGGAAAAATACATTTTTGTTGTTGTTTAAGCCACCCAGTCTATGGCATTTTGTTACAGCTACCTGAGCAGACTCATACATAGCCCTTAGAAGAAATAGTAAAGAAAAAGTCTGCTTGGGACTGCTTCCACTGCGTAAGTTTTCCCAGGGGTAGCACACAGCGGTCTCCTGGATCAGGCAAGTGACATCCACCTAGGAAGGCTGCTGGCCAGTGGGGACTGCAGCAGGCAGCCACGTGTGTACGTGGTCTGTCTAAGGAGCCAGCTGCTGGCAACTCTGGCAGATGTGGTTGGAGACAAGAGACCCGTGTGGGCTGATCTTTGGAGCTTTCAAAATTGAACTATGGATATTTATGTGAAAACTCATGATTATTATTAGGTATGAATGTAATAAATGGCTATCAGTTGCCAAGACAGGTGAAGATGAAAAAAAGAAAAGATTAGAAAGCAAGTCTGCAAAGACTGATGCCTCAGGTCTATACTTTGCCCACAGGTGCCCCTCCCCCCAAACTTTTACAAGGCACCTATGATGTTGCTAAGATTGTACTGAGTTCCCGGGGACACAGAAATAACCCAGTCACCATCCTCAGAGCACCCTGTAAAGTAGAAGATACAGGTGGAAGGAGACCTATTACCGTGTTCAGTGTGGGCAGGGATCAGGTACAGTTGCATCAGAGTCCAGGGGAGAGAGGCCACACAGGTAGAAGACCAGGGAGGGCCTGGTGCCATTCTACCAAAAGGTGATCAATGGCCGGGTATAACCCGGGAGGAGGCTTGGGGTCTGCTCAGCAGGCAGTTCCCCAGGGACAATCATCCCAAATGGAGTTTGTAGCAGAATCAGGGCAGGGCAGGGCAGGTTGCGGGGACTTGGCCTGTGCTGGGGTTGGCTGTGGAGGTGGAGGGGGAGGGTGACAGATATGAGGCTGCAGGAGCCAGCAGGGGCCACGACTTGAGATTCGGAAACACAGTGGAGGGAAAAGAGCCATGGCAACGGAACAAAGCAAAAGGTGCTGAGCTTGAATCCCAGCAATGCCACTCACAGACTCCAAGATGGGGCAAGTTAATGGAAAATCTTGGAAACTACTGCTCACTTTTGGTCCAAGAGCTTGATTTTGTCTTTGCTTTGGATATGCATGTTCTTGGTTTAAACATGATCATTTAAAGGCAGACATTTAAGTGACAGCTTAGTACTGACCTTGAAACACACTGGGGGTGCAGTGAGGACTGACATCCCTGCCTGCAAGTCGCTGAGGGGGAAACAGGCATGGACAGAATTAAAGCATGGTACCATGGCTGGTTTTGATTTTACATTGTCTGTATTTTTTCTTTCATTTTTTGAATTAAATTGTTGCTGTTCCTGTAACAGCACTGAATGCAGCAATGGTGGTGCATGGCTTTTTCCTCCATCCTCCCCACATACACATAGGGCTGTGATTTCTGTTCATCCCTTACTTAAAAATTTTTTAAAACCACTATTCAAGTTAAATATTCCTTTATTCTTAAGCTTCAGGTTTTAAAAAATGAATTAGTGTCTCATGTGCCTCTGATTTGAGCTTGAACTTATCTATAATGAATTTACTTTAAACAGGAAACACCTACCTTATTATCTCAGTCATCTCGAAATCTTTAAATGCCATTTAATCTATCGAAAAGATCTTGCACTTGACACAAGCTTCCCTGTGATCTCTTGTTATCTCTTGCTATAATTTCAGTATCTTCAGATTAAATGTAACACTCTACAATAAGTTCAATCATCATCAGCCTGGTCATTTATTCTTTCTGAATATTGCTGCAGAGTGATTTATGGTTTCTTCTTTTAAAATATTTTCAATTTATTATTACTTAAATAACATATTTGAAACGATCTGGCATCTGAGGGAGACATTCAGGAATCCTAAGATGAATTACAAGAGCTCAGAGGGGGCAGGCTGGTGGTTAAGAGTGTGGGTTTGAATCCCATCTCCATCCCTTACTCCCTCTGTGTGACCAAGAGCAAGTTATGTGTTCTCTGTGTGCTTCGTTTGTTTTTTACCTGAAATGTAGGGATGGTTACAGTATTAATTTTGTAGGATTGTCATGAGGCTTAAAGGAGATATTTACTACATGAGTGCTAAGAAGAGGGCCTGGCATATAGAAAACCCTCATCAAATGTCATCATCAGCCCTGGCAGGACTCTGTTTTCCACTGTAGTGGCTGATAAAGGTCTTATTCAGGTAGTCAATATTGCTAACACCAATCATTTCAGGCACATAAAATGCATCTCCACAAAGTCACCTTTGCTTGAAAGGACCAGTGCACAAGAGTGAGCATGGTGCTAGCTGGGGTCAGGAGCTGGGGTCTAGTCCCAAGTTCTGTCCTGACTTCTGTGTGACCTTGGCCAAGACAAAGAAATACTCTAAGCCTCTTTTACAAAAGGAAGCAATCGGACCACAAATGCTAAGAACATCCGCCCTCTTGTATCTATCTACAACGCAAAGGCTTTAGAGAATTAAGAAACATTCTTGACTATCAAAGCAAGATACTATTATCCAAAATTCCAAACAAAACAATTACTGTTAAAAATAAATCATAAAGCTTTGTCACTTGGCATCAGTCTAACATTTCATGGGTTAAAGGTAGCAACATGTCTTGAATTTCTACACTGCCAAAGTCCTTTGATATAAGGGAAAATAATACAGCTTCTAGCAGGAAAGACTGTCCCCTTGGGTAGGGTCTCCCAAACTACCTGCTGCTCTAGTTCTATTCAGATCGTATCCAGCGTTCATTCAACAAATATTAATTGAACGTAGCACCTGATTAAGAGGTGGATCAGCTAGATTAGAGAACCATCTCCAAAGGATGCTTAGTCACCACTAGAACAAAACATGATGAAGAAAAATAGCATTATATAAAAGGCTTCTCAGTGATAAGAAGATATACATTTAAACCAAGCCCTTCAGGCTGGGGTAGGGGCTGAGGGGTTGTGTGTGCTGAGATAAGCCTTCCCCACACCCAACTCCAAAGGGTCAGCTTCAGGACCTTCTAGGCTGGCTAGAAGCAGTGGACTCTAGGGCTTTTGCTTGTGTAAGAGAGGGATGTAAGTTTGGGAGTGAGCAAAATTGCCTAAGACAACAGAAAAGGGCTGAGGGCTGCCACAGGCGTTCATTTTCTTGGTTCTGACCACACATAACACTCAGTCTCTCCCTAAATAAATGAAGATGCAACCTTTGAAGAATAGTAGGACGTGCAAAAACCCAATTATCAGCCTGCTCAGCGTAGCCACAATTCAGACAAGCCCTAAATAGACTAGCTGTGTATCAGGCACTGGGGAATTGGAGATACAGCTTGCATCCTGTTCCTTCCCTCAAATGACTCAGGTACACGCAGGGGTGTAGGGTGTACTGGGAGGCAAATGGAGGGAGACGGGGCAAAATATGTGATGACTGCACTAAGGTTAGGGCTGAGAGATGGCTACAGATATGCTGCTTATTAGCAGAAAGATTCATAGACAACAGAATAATGGGTAGACATACATCACACATCAAATTGTTTTGGTCTTATTAATGTGTCAAGAGACGAGAAGAATTGTAACAGAGTTACATTTAGAAATAGCTTGTTTTGTGTTTCAAAATCAAAGATGGAAAATGGCGTGGGAATGAGTTATCATGTCCCAATAACTGTATTTCTCCAATTCTTAGTGAACAAGAAGGAAAAAGCAAAGGCATTGGAAGAGGGAGTCTTCATGTGATTTTCTACATTGCTCTTTGTTTTTTGGTGTTGATTAGATTTGATGGAACTTCAGTAGGGCTCATCCACGGGATTCCCCATTCCAGTTCCTTCTGAAAGGAATTTGCTACATAAAATTGTGTGTGTGTGTGTGTGTGTGTGTGTGTGTGTGTGTGTGTGTGAGAGAGAGAGATAGCTCCAATGATGAACTAAGTTTTCAAGACTTCCTGCAACTTTCACACCCTCTCAAGGTCATCAATGCACTAATGAAGCTAACACGTGTCTTGAGGTCCTGCCCATGTGATGCTTCCATGACAATGAGTTTCCAAAGTTCTCAAAGAAAAAATATGACTGTGTCCCCCTTGATCATTGAGCCACATTGCTTTCCCACTTTGACAACTACCTTCATTCCCCCATCAGCTGGTAGGAACGTGCAGGCCTGGCTTTGTACCCCAGATTAGGACCAAACTCAAACTAGCATTGGTGTCCAACATGCCAGGGAAAAGGAGGGGCTTGGCCAAAGCACAAGGGTTCAAATTAAATGAGGTTTTGAAGATTGTGCTGAAATTCATAGTTTGGCTTTCCACAAGTCTCCTTCAAATGTTTAGAGTCATAGGAGGAAAGACATTTAGTGTGAGTCACTAAATTAGATTTCAAGAAGATTTCTTCTTACACATATTACTCTCCTTCTTCCCTCAGACACCACCCAGGAGTCTATGTGATTTGCTCAGGACACAGACACCAGGTCTCCTGAGGGCAGGTCCCTTCCGGGCATTGGCCAGGGATACAGGAAGGAGACAGGTCCCCCCTCAGCCTCCAGGAGACCACTGTGGAAGGGGAAAGATGGATGTGGAAATATATACTTACAGCTCAATGAGACGGAAGGAGCTCTGTGGTAGACACAATTTTAGCAACTTAAAGGAGGCCAGGAAGAGGAAGTTTGTGACATGCTTCATGAAAAAATACCTAAGAAACATTCAGAGGTCTGATGAGGACAAAAACCAAGCTCAACGCTTTTAACTGACATCCAGGGTAAAGTATATAAACAGAAAAATAGAGAAATAAATAGAACGGTGTGGGAAGATCAAAGCAAGTGAGTTGATATCTGCCGGAGTTTAAATCCTGGCTTAGTTATTTGATCACGGAAAAGCTACATGCCTCCCTGGGTCTTATTATTTCCCATCCAAAGATAGGGTATGCTTCCTACCATGTTGAGTGGCTGTAAGAATTAAATGAGATATTGCAGAAAAATACCTCAGTCCACCTGACACAGGGTTAGACCCTCAATACATAGGAGTTCAATAAAATTGGTTCAATCAACAGTAGTATGATGAATTAGCTTGAAGAGAAAAATAAAAGGACAATAATAGCAATTAAAATTCAGATTTTTATAACAAGTAAGCTGCTAAATAATTGTCGTAAGAAAGGAATTGCAACATTCCAAAAATTGACAAGGAAAAGCATTCTTCAGAAAAAGTGGAAAATTTTGAGTATAGAGAGCTATGCAGAGAGAGATAGATGGCAAAGAAAACAGCAGAATGAAAAGCACCAAGTGGCTCAATCTAATGTTTTTAAAGGACAACAATTATGAGATAATTACCCTTTGAACCATCTTTGCAGAGGACCGAAAAGAACTATTTAAGTAAGAAAAGGCGGCAGGTGAAGGCAATTCTGAACACACGCGATTGTTTAAATCAGCAGGGCCCGGTGGCTTGTGTAATCAGAATCCTCGCTAATGGCTCCATGCCAACCCCGAGCCCTTCTGCTGCATCTGCTGGAATTTGTGTGATGGAGGAAGCGTGGCTGGGATCAGAGCAAGGCCAAGGCCGGCTCCACTTTCAAGAGTAAACAGTGTAGAGCCTTCCCTGGGACAGGGGCCTCCCAGGCTAGGGGAAGGCTTATGCACACAGGGCTGCCTGCAGTGAGAGGGCTCGGGAAAGGACAGAGAGCCGGGTGGCACTGACTTTACCCAGAGGACATTTTCTGGGGTCACTTTCATTCCTTGGTGGGTCACTAAGGACAGCTGCCCACGTGAGCTCAAAAAATCTGAACTAAAACATCAGGTTTCTCTCAAAGACTGATGTTTCTGTTTACGATAATGGTACTTTCACTTCCCAGTGGTACATTCTGTTGAGCAATCCTGCACTGAGATCAGGGAGCAGGTGGGAGCGGGTGCAAAGCTCTAAGAGCAGTGGTTTATCCTGCTCTCTGGGGGCAGCTGTTTCCTGAGGGATGCGGTGAAGCCCACAGCAATCACAGCAACGTCACGGCGCCAGAAGGAGCCAGGAGAACTGAGAATCGACCCCACATCTCAGTGCCTCCTCCCTCGGCAGCTTGTCCCACTCAGGTCGGTGGCAGGACTCTGCCTTGAGGCTCTCAGAGACCTAGAAAGACAGTGCAGGCCATCACGCCAGAGTGGGGAGAAAATGCACAGAACCTCAGCTGGCCCTTCAAGCTCCAGGAAGTGACACTTCACTTTCTCTTGCTTTCACTGCCCACAGCAAGTCACAAGGCCATCTAATCTTCAGATAGGAAAAATGCAACCCTACTCTGTGCCTGGAAGAGAGAGAGCCGCAGAGCTGCCACATGCAACTGCCACATGCACGTTATTTATTATGGATGGAGCTGGGGGGTGTGGTGGTTGGAGAGCATCCAGGACAGACCTAAGGGAAGGACAGTCTGGAGCTAATAAAACAGGGCGAAGGGCTTCCCTGCTGGCACGGTGGTTAAGAATCTGCCTGCCAATGCAGGGGACATGGGTTCGAGCCCCGGTCCGGGAAGATCCCACATGCCACGGAGCAACTAAGCCCATGTGCCACTACTACTAAGCCTGCGCTCTAGAGCCCGCAAGCCACAGCTACTGAGCCCATGTGCCACAACTACTAAAGCCCACGTGCCTAGAGATCATGCTCCGCAATAAGAGAAGCCACCGCAAAGAGAAGCCCGTGCACCGCAACCAAGAGTAGCCCCTGATTGCCACAACTAGAGAAAGCCCAAAAAGCAACAGCAACGTGCGCAGCAACAAAGACCCAACACAGCCAAAAATAAATAAATTAATTAATTTAAAAAAAAGGGGGGAGGCTGTCAGAGGGAACAGCATGGGCAAAGGGTGGAATGTCCACATTCCTGATTTATCTGGGGAAACAATGGGCAGTCCTGTGGTCAGAACACAAGGTGTGTGTCAGAACAGAGGATGGTGAGGGACGAGGCTTGAAAGATTAGAATGTGAATGCCATGCTGCAGGATTTGAATTGCATCATTACTTATAATTATATTTAAAAAAAAAAAACAAAACAGCAAAAGAAAAACTAGGTTTTGAGCACCCACTCTGGGCATTAAGTGTTCCCTATGCACCACCACATTTAATCCTGACAAATCAGAATTAAAAACAGAATATATTGGGTTCTTAGGTTTTTTTAGTCAACAGTTATTTCCTGGGTGCCAACTGCCTACCAGGCATTGGTTCAGAATTGTTCCAGGGTTGTAGCCTCCATCCTCCTATGATTTAATCTACTGGAACAGATTAAACATTAAATAAGTGTATGAAAAAATCCATAATTAAAAATCACAGAATATGTGAGGTTTAGAGAGACGATGACCTTGCCCAGAGGGATATCGTGATGTAGCAACATGGCTGAGCCGAGATCTCATCTATGTTTAAGTGTCCTGCACTCAAACACTAATACTGTAAATCACGGTGATCCATGGGACATTATTCATCAAGGCACAGGGCAGGGACCTGATTATAGTTGTGTTTTGCAAAGATTGTTCGGATCAGGGCTGGAGAAATTAACATAGAGAAATACTGCAGATGCAAATGGTTGTAAAAGTTATGGAGCTGGGGAGGGAAGGAAAAGCATAACCAGGAGAATACAAGATTTGTATTTCAGCCGAAGACAGAAATAAAAGATGTTATGAAGCAGAGCAGGGTCCATAGCCCATTGCAAGATACTAACATAAATGTAACAGTTGCTCAAAGGCAAGAGGGATCAATTTGGGATGACCGTATTCGATTAATTGGCCTCTTCCACAGTTTCAAATGTCTGTGCCTTAGTTTCTCCTTCTGTAATTCTAGCCTGTGGCTAATGGGACCTACCGGGGAATCTTCTGCAGGCTTTTGAGAAAGGTTTCCTTCCCCAATTAAAAGAGTTCCCCAAACTTGCTCCCTTCCTATGTTAGAGCAAAGGGATGAGGGAGGCTGCTGGGGCCACCATGGGCTTCTCACCACCTAGACAGAGATCAGCAGAAGTGGGAGGTGACCTGGAAGGCAATACACAGCTAGAGTCTTAATAACATTCTTGATCTGCTTTTCACACAAAATCAGGCTTACCAGCAAGAAAAGCTAATGATCACTACTAAGTGCGGCATTATACACACTTCCTTGGTCCAGACTCTCAAATCAATGTTTCACATATGTTATTAAATGTGATTCTAGCAACAAAAGGTCCATGAAGTGTAATTCCATTTAACAAGGCAACCAAGGTTGGGAAAAACAAAATCATTTTTCCCAATGTCAAACACCTCAGATAATACACTACCTTTTGGAGCAGGGGCAGTTCTTTTCCGTGACCTCCAAAGTGCTCTGGCCCCGAGGATGCTCCCAGCTTGCTGAACAACTGAGGAGGACCGACCTGTCCCCCCAGAAAAGGTCAGTTCCTCTGATGTGTGGTGTGGAAAGTGCTTAAAGATCAGAAGGGAGGGAACCATTTCACAGGGAGAAATAGGGGCAGGAGAGATGCCACACTGAAACTCTCTCTAATAAGAGTCCATGTTTAATGAAGGGAAATGTAAAACTAAACCCAAAATAACAGACCCACCTCTCGCAGCAAGAGGAGGACCAAGATGGGCACGGTGGCTGTGTCCTCCACACAATGTCACTGGGTTCCCTTGTGTTCAGTTGTCATCTAGGACTTTATGCTGTTACAGAGCAGGGGGAAAGGTTCCAGTTTCTCTATTTCCATCACGTTCCACACTCTTTCCAGTTTCACCATTACAGTTCTTGCAGTCCTTCCCTCAAGGTCATAAGTATTAAGTTGGGGTCCTGAGAAGCCTTGGGAGAGGGAGAGGGAGTGGCATTTACTTAAATGACTGCATCGGGATAGGATTTAACCAGGGACTTATTGTTACAAGATGTCACTGCACTTCCCTGGGCTTTAAATCCTCTGTCTTCTTACATTCCTTTTCTGCCCTGCTTCTCTCCCTTCTCTTCTCTTCCCTCCCTCTTCCCCAGGTTCTTCCTCCCTCCCTTTCACTCTCTGTACTTTGTGTCTTCCCCTAACAGTAAAAGCTTTTCTACATTACTGCTTCTAAGCTATTGGCCCAGAAAATGAAATAATAAGATCTGTACGGATTATATAAATAAAGACTAAAGAAACAAAGGGCAAAAGACTCAGAGAGTCTCCCATGAGTATGATGCATGAGATTCAGTCCATGGTCTCTGTGACATGACATTGAGTTTGCAATCTCAAGGTCTACACTGCTTTCTTTTGCCGTCTTATTAATAACATTTTTTAAAAAGATGACTATGAGCCAGGCACCATGTAAATGCTTGACACTACTTATTTGGTTTAATGCGCACTAAGCAATCCTCTGCTATAATTTTAATTGTGCCCAATTTGAAGATGTGGAGACTGAGGCTTAGGGAGGGGAAGTAACACCTCCTACTGCATGACTGAGAAGTAGCAAAGTAGATCTAACCAGATCTCTCTGGCTGATTAAGGCTGCATCCTCACCACCATGACGCTTTGCCTTCTTTCTGGTCCATATTCCTTATAAACATAATGCTAGTAAGCAGCTCAGGTTAAATGAGGAGTTAGTAATATAAGCTGCAACAGAAACTGATTATTTTGGCATGAGCAGTATCTCACTATAGAAGAAAGCATTAAATTCTGCTTGGGAAAAGTCTACCGGCAGCCAAAGTCTTGCTTATTGAATTCCCCAGCAGGTTATTACTTGAAATGGAAACACATTTTCATGGCCATCCTCAGAACAACATATCCTAGCAGTCCTGGGGAGATCTCAGACTCAATTCATAACCTGAGTTCATCTACTTGGGAGGAGCGGGTCTGAAAGGCCCTCTCACTGTTTTATGAGCTTTGGATTCATCAGACGAGGGAGACATTGCAGGTGTGAGTTTTCAAAGCACAAAGTATTCCTTCAGTGTACTCAGTGGAACCCTTGTGTGTGCCTCATAGTTCCAACTCCAGCCCTGTGCGGTAAATGAGCTCGGAGCAATATTGTTGAATCATGTGCTGCGTTAGCGGACTGAATGCTCCCCTGGTAGCCTCACAGGATTAAAATACCTTCTTCCCAAAGGGTATTGGGAATAATCTGGTGCACGCATGGGAGATATCTGACTAACTTATTAAATGCACTCAGAGATCTGACTTGTCCACAATTCTTCTGCTTCTTTTAGCAAACAAGTAAGGTTGCCTTGGTTTAATCTGTTGCTAAGCTCATCAGAGAAAACAGCCCTTCATCATAGAAAACAGCCCTTCCTGCTCTCCTTGGAACCCTGACTAAGTCATTTCACCTCCAAATTACTGTATTCCCCCCTCTGTAACTGTCTACAGCTCTGGAACTTTCACCAAAGGCATTATCCAGAACTGTCACTGCAAGAATAGAGATGCTTAATAAAATATAGGACTTCCGGTTAAATTTAAATTTCAGAAAAAACAATCAATCATGTCTTAATATTGAGTAGCTGGGATATACCTATACTAAAACAGTATATGCTATTTATCTGAAATTAAAATTTAACTGGGTGTCCTGTATTTTTATTTGTTAAATCGGGCAACTCTGCATAAGATGAATATAAGTTTTCTTGAGCATTACACTAGGTATTTGATATGGGCAATCTCTTTTAATCCTCATTAGAATGTTGAAAAATCTGAGACCCAGAAAAACTGTCTTTTTCTCAGGGTGATACAATCAGTAAGGAGGGGAATCAGAAATGCCAACAGACACGACTTCAAAAGCCATGCTGTTTCCACCTCAAGAATAACTCCGAAATCTAATCCCAGAAATCTGTAATTGACACCTTTTCTGTCCTTCCTGTCCGGGACACTGGGAAAAATCTGGTTGAAGACATAATTTACATCAAGTGCAAGTGAGTTTTCCAGAGACAGTGCCAGCCTGCTTTCACTCCATGCCACTTGAGTATGTATTTTTCTGAGCACAGCTAAAAGAGCATGCCTTTTCATTTCAGCTGCATCTGCAATCACCTTTCTCCCACTGTATTTTAACTGCTGATGCAGGACTCTGATTTACTCTCCTAAACTAAAGAGTGAAGACATTTACATAAAGCAACCCTATTGCAGGGTGTACCTCATCTGCAGAATTCTAGGGGAAATTCAACAAGACACAAAACACATCTCAGAAAGTGCTGAAATGGAAGTTCTTAACAAATCAAAGGAGACGTGAATGTTTGAAATCTAAATGTATTTCTTCGCTTATAGAAAACTCAGTCCTCCAGGGATTTAACCAGTCTCCACCTTGAGCGATCTGCTCACTGCAGGCGGAGAAGCACAGCCCTGGATCCAGGGTCTGCTGCCTTCGTTCTGAGGATCTAAGAAAAGTCGCTTCACTCCTGGACCTTGGTTTCCTTAAATACAAAATGAAGATGCTAAGAGCTCCCTGTCTGCCTTGAAGGACTGGGTACAGAAGAAAAAGGAGACAGTGGGTATTAACGTACTAGATGGAAGTAAAGAGTTATCATTTTCACTCTTTTCTCTCTTTTTCCATTTTTTTCAGTCTTTTTAAATCATTTTCATTCTTTTCATGCCAGAGTGCTTTGGAGCTGCCAGGATCTAATCAGGGAAGGGTTTGTATTTAGCATGTCAGCTCTTCACCTGGGCTGACCACACTAGGAATCCCTAAAACCGACAAATGAGATCGCACCTAGGGCTTGGGGCCATATTTTGATTATCTTGTATCATCATCTTCTTTGGCTTTTCTCTGCAAGCCTTTCTCTTTCCCCCATGAAGCCTTTCCTAATTCCCCCAGGCAGAAAGGTTGCCTCTTGTTTCTTTTCTGAGCAACTACTTGGAACCAGACACACTGTTCTGGAAGCTGGTGGGAGAAACAAGCCTGTACCTCCAGATGCCTGCTCACACAGCGTGCATATTCTGATGGGGGCGTGAGAGATAGTGAGCAAGTGAACCAATGAAGTAATGAGAGGACTCCAGATAAACATTATGGCTACAAAACCATGCTGTGGGAGCGAGTACTGCAATGAAAGAAATAAATAGGGTGATTGTAAAGAAGGTGTTCTCAAGGACAGGCTTACCTGATGACACAGGCAAAGGCTCAAACAGGATGCATTTCTCAGCTCATACGCAAAAAAAAAAAAAAAAATTGCTAATTTATCTGACTACCATACTAAACTGTCAGTTCCTCAAGAACAAGAACTATTTTCTTTAATTTTCTGCACAACTTCCCTGGCAACAACAGTCACTATCAATGGCTGGGCCGACTGGGGAGAGGGTGTACTAGAGTTTCAAAAATCATAAGTACATTTCACACTTAGAACAGATTTTTTAAATACTTTGTTTTCTTGACACAAAATGAAATTTGGTAATCACACAAAATGTCATGGCCAAGTAAAAAAAGCTTTAAAAAAATCTTCACTGATGATGGGGTCCAGGATTCAAATAGGTTGAGAAGCACAGACCTAAACTGTTCCTGACACATATCAGATGCTCCATTAAAAAGATGCTGAATGCCAGCATTCCGAATGTCAAAACTCAATAGCTATGATACCCTTTCCACCCTCCTTGCTCACTTTCGCCATCTACTCTTTTGCTATCATTTATTCATGTCTTCCATGCTGGTCTACAATTTCCTTGAGGACTGTCCCTTGATTGGTTTTGTCTGTTAGTGGATTCTAGCACCTAATCCAGCGCCTGGCACCTGCTAGACACTCAATGAATGGGCTCAATAGTTGATTTCATTAAAATTAAGATAACAGTCTGTTATTAGGGGTTTACCCACAATAGCCACTCCCAGAATATAATCCAGGGTCCAAATTCTCACACCCCAAAATCTTTTATTTCCAACAGTGAAAGCTGACTTTGGTTATGCTGAGTCAGAGATTGAACTTGGAGATTCCTGCCCCGCCTGCCGCAGGTTTTACCCCAGCACCCTGACACTTCCTCTGATTTATTTTTATTCTTAGCACATCTCGATCTAATCTAGGATAGATTGTCCTTACCCATCTTGCTTTTACCTGTCTCTTCCACTAGAAGACAAGTAGAAGGGCAAGGCTTTCCCTCTGTTTTATTCCCTACTGTGTCACCAATGAGAAGAACAACTCTTGGTACATGACTGGAACTCAATAAACATATGTTAAAGGGATAAATGCAATTGGTGTAACTGCTTACAGGACAAGGAAAAGGAATACCGCAAACACAAATTCTGTAGACATGAAATTTAACTCACTGGAGCACTGTCTACACTACACTCCCAACATATCCTTGCCTCAATACTCCCAAGAACTGATTTTACTTAGCCTCATATTCCAACCAATTTCTTTTCTATTCCCAGAACCCAGAGGCCGTAAATTGGAGGCCTGTGGGATATAGATGAGGAGGCCTACCTGTAGAATTGCTTTGAATTAGCGGCTGGTACTTAAAAGTCAGTAGATTCTACATAAAATTGTGAACTTGCAGCCTATCTTGGAAAAAAGAAAAAAAAACAGATGTGGCAAGACAGGGCCTGAGGTCCCAACTTGTGTGTTGGGTCAGAGCTGCAGCCCCCCACCCCCCTTACCCTGATTGTTCCCAGGCCTGTTTTGCTCAGGCTATTTCTTGCCTGGCTGCTGAAGGCATTTGAGTGAGCGACCCCTGCTGGAAAGTTACCAAAAAGCATGTAACATGAAAAAAAAGAAAGAAAGAAAGAAAAGAAAAGATGTCCCCTGGGATCTATTTCCGTTATGTTTACGCTATTTCTTGGAAGAATAATATATTCATTTTTCTAGAACTCTGGTGGTATCACATAACAACCGACAAACTATGGCCCAGTAAATATTATTCTAACGGCCTGAAAAAGCTATGAGATTAATTCCCTGTGGGTAGAGGAAGCTGAGAATGCTTCATGCCAGAGGCAGGCCTGAAGACAAACTGTGAACGGCTGTGCATCAGCTGGTTACAATTCTGGCTAAATCAAACAGAGAAAAAATTTACTTGAAGACTATGAGTTACCTCTAGGAATTAATGAGAAGCTGAAAAGCCAGGCTTGGAAATAAAAAGGAATGGAGGCAACCTGGCACCAGGGACCGTCAGGATAATGACATAGGAATGGCATCCCTGGGACATCCTGTGACATTGAGGCTGCTGCTGACACCACTTGATTCATGACCCACGGTCATAAGTAAATGCTCAATTGTCCTTTTGTCCCTTAGTTAGTCCCTCGAGATTCCAAGTCTCAGGTGGAATCATCCAGCTGAGCCCCAGTTCAAGGCCCGGAGATGTGGACACAGAGGAAGAGCCCCACCCCACCATGGAAAAGTCCCTCCATGAGGGGAGGGTGGTACCCCCTGAATAAGAAGGGTGTGTGGTCGCTGGGAACCTTCCAAAATGCAGAAGTCCACTATGGATTAGGAGGAGATTTTAAGTGGTGATGGGAGAGGGAGGGCAACACAGGCAGTACAGAGGAATGGAATGAGGACAGATCTGAACTCCAATCTGGAATCCTCTGTACCCTCAGAAAATTAATTAACTTTTCTAATCAGCAGATTCCAAATCTTTAAAACAGAAATGATGCCATCTGCCTGTGTACAGCATGGGGTTGTTTGTGAAGATTCAGTTCAATCGTTCATTCACTCACTTCAAAAATACTTATCCAGGGCTTCCCTGGTGGCGCAGTGGTCGAGAGTCCGCCTGCCGATGCAGGGGACACGGGTTCATGCCCCGGTCTGGGAAGATCCCCCATGCCGCAGAGCGGCTGGGCCCGTGAGCCATGGCCGCTGAGCCCGTGTATCCGGAGCCTCTGCTCCACAACGGGAGAGGCCACAACAGTGAGAGGCCCGCATACCGCCAAAAAAAACAACAACAAAAAACTTATCGAGCATGTATTAGCCACTTAGCTAGGTCCTGAGGACAACTTTTGAACACCAAAATGCAATAGAGAGACACTTTATGTTGATGACAGAGGTAGACAAGGGAAACCCAGGTCATCTCCTGAAACTGATACACTCATCTGCAAGTTCCTCCTTTTTTGGTTAATCAATATAAGGGCCCTTCCTGAAACATATATTTCCTGAAGACATATGAAATGCATTAAGCTAAAAAAACCAAAAAACACTCAGAAATTTAACTCTGGTTCTACAAACAAGAAACTAATAGTTCTCAAAAGCCAGGAGCCCTGATGCTGGTGAATTTCAGGTGGCATAATCACAAGAAGATACTGGTCCATTATATGGAATCCTCTCCCTCATTTAAAGTTTAGCATATGTAATTCACACAGACATTCACAAACTATAATAAAATTTAGCATTAAAATAGACCAAATGAAATTGGCAGGAAAAGCATATTAAGTAACCTTGTACATTTTTCACCGGTGTTTGAGAACTGCCCAAATGCTCTTCACATACATTTCTCACTTTTAATCTTTCAGTCTCTATTTTGCAGAGGTAAAATCTGAGGCTCAGAGATTAAAAAATAATTTGCTTAGGGTCCTGGGGCAAGAAGCTGGCTCCAAATTCAGCTAGCACTCTTGCCATTCCCCACTGGAAAATGTTGGCCTTGCTAAGAAGCACTGGGTCATTAGTGAGGTTGAAGGAAGATACTTACATCAAAGTGATGGGGAAAAACCCAGATCTTTTCCAACACCAGCTGGAAAGTTACTGCATTTCCCACAGAGCAGTTAGAAAGTTGCTACTCCCCAAAGTTGCCTCTATTCCTTTACACAGGCCTTTACTCCTCCAAGACTCTCTCTCACACAAGGACCCTGGCTTAGAAGCATGCCCTGGAACCTGGATTCTCAGCTGTGACCCTGAATACAGGCTCAGTTCCATCAGGACATCACTACCTTTTACTGTCCCTCTCTCCAAACTGTCCTCAATAGAGAGAAAATGACTCTGTACTCCCTGTGGGTATGGGCCACGCTGGGTAGATGCCCTGTTCTGGGAAAGGCACTGTTTACCCATCAAGCAATTTTACATCAGCCAGTCCACCTCCCTAGCCCCTTTCTATTCGCCATCAAATTTTAGTTCAAGATAAGAAAAGCTTCCACTTTGTGTTTCCCTTCAAGGAGCACTCCAGACTTTTCCAGTAAGAGGATTTCTTCTTTTCACAACAAAAGTGCATCCCCAATTATATTGTGGAGTCCAAGGGTTCCTGAAAATCTACAAAGTGGAGGACTTGAAATTTCACACAAAGCACAACACAGCTGAGAACCATGGGTTTTTCCTGATGCCCTTTGCAAGTTCAAGGTAGCACTTTCTCACCAGTTTCCCAAGCAAAGAATTTCCCATCTTAAAGCTACGGTGCCCTGAACAGCCCGCAGCTTCAGCCTGGATCTCTAGCCGGGAAACACCGCTCAAGATGCCTCCATAAGGGATCTTCACTGGATGTTACCTCCGTAATTAACTGCTTCGACTTAAGAGTGCTTAGTCACGAAGTTGCTGATCCCAGTCAAACTCGGCTGAAAGAGTTAGAAAGGACCCACTGAAGCCCTGAAAAGCTCCTTGGGAAGCTGATCTTTCCCTGCCTAGCGCTGGAGAAACCTTATGTAACACAATGGTCCATTTCAATATTATTTGTGCAATCCTATGGGAGGGAAAAAAGAAAAAAATCTAAGCACTGGAAACACAAAGAGTAGCGCGGGGATTTGTAGCAGAAGCGTCCATCTCCTGAGATTTCACTGGGTCACGCTGATTCGAATCGCACCCAATCGTTACTGAGAAAGCAAAAGGCAACAGTAATTCTGAACGCCAAAGGAGGGGCGTTGCGTTTTAGAAACCCATTTAGAAATGCAGAGAGTCAGAAGTTGGGTTATCTCCCCTTCCTTTTTTTTTAACATGAAATTCCTGAAATTAACACTTGAGTGGAAGTTGGTAATTACATTTCAACAAAATAAGGTAAGATTTTGAGGCAAGGCGAGAACGCCCGTGTAGGACCCAAAGGATCCTGCGTGTAAAAGGGCTGTGGCCACGAAAGTCGGTCAAGCACCTGCGCCCAGGCCCTAAGGAACTCTCCGGGGATCGGCTCCCGCAGCAAGCGGCGGGCGGAGCAGCCGAGCCGGTGGTGCCGGGGCTTCGAGAGCTCAGGCTGCAGAAGGAGAAGTGGGCGCACTCCATCCTCATCCCTTGGCTGCTCCCTGCTAGCAGGGGACCGCTTCGGGGAGCGCAGCGAGAAGGATTTGGAGTCGCCTCCCTAGAATCCCCTCAAAAGCATCTCTGTACAAGTAGTGGATAAAAATAGCCGGCGGACAACGCTGTGGGGAGGAGCGAGACTCGCGCAAGACAAGGAACGGATACAACTGGTCCTGCAAAGTGGAGGGCGGAGGAAGAGGGATAAAATCCCCTCCCGAGAGAGGGGCCCGGGAGTGCGAGGAAGCGTGGACTCCCGCCCGGCGGAGGGGATGAGACGGAAGACTCACAGAGCCGGCAAACGTCCGCGGAGCAGAGCACACCTCACACCCCGCACCATGCATCCCAGCTCTTGCCCCCGCTCGCTTCTCCATCCCATTTTTTTTGCCAGCTCAGGAAGCGGCCCTCCGGCTCCCGGCACAGGCAGGGGCCAGAAGGGTGAGCAGCGCGCAGTCGGCCGCCTGGCTCGGAGGGCGCACCTGGAGACACCAGGCTCCGTGAGTGTGCCCCTGGTTCTGAGCCGGGTTCTACGCGTTCCCACCGCAGGTTGGCGCCCCTCCTCCCCTCACCTTCATCTGCCGTCACCACCCAAGGTTCTCGAAATAGAAACAGATGCAGGGGGAAAAAAAAAAGAGTAGAAAGTAACACGAAAAATCAGAACCGTGCATAATTGGCATTAGGGGAAAAGGGTACTTACTGTCTGTCGCCTCGATTTCTCTCCTCCCGAGCATCCCCGCCCCTCGGGAAATGCCCCATCTCTGCTCCGCTCCAAAAGCAAACCAGACCAAGGTTTCCCCACCCTGGATGCTCCCTCAACAGACTGACTTTTTGCTGACTGTATCCGCGCCCCAAGTTCTCAGCCAGAGTGGTACCCGGGCTCCGCTGCGCTTTGAGCTCCTGCTATCCCTCACGGTCGGTCCTAGAGAGAAGCCTCGGGCAGGAGCGAACCTCCTGACTCTGCTAGGGGGTAAGGGAAAAAAAAGAATCCAATTCACCAAATCAGAAACCCGATACCTGCCTGTAAAAACCAGTCCTTGAAGACTTGCACAGCTGAGGGACCAAGTCAGGTTAGGAGGATGGGAAAACCTCTGGCCTCTCCTTCCTTTTTCCCCCAATGTACACTCCACTTGCTCCAGCCTCAACTCACCTTGGGCTCTGCTCTTGCCCTAAGTCCGGGCTGCCAGGTCAGGGCACCTCGACGGCCCCTCGTCTTGCCACTCCCCAGACTGACGGCCCTCGCCTCGCGCGCTCGTCACTCACCTGAGCCGCGCCACCTTCCAGCAGGTCTGGCGCCCGAAGTCGGCTCTCGGGCTTGGCCATGGGCAGCGCCGTGGAGCACCGGCAGCCGGCGGAGCGAGCCTCGAGACGACCTGGGCAGGCGGGTGAGGCACGGGCGCAGGCACCCACTGAGACCAGGCAGTGGCGGAGGTTCGTGGCTGCCCGCGAGCCGGGGACTTTGCAGGCGCGAGGCTAGGTTATCAGACCCGAGGAGGGGAGGGGCAGGAGGAGGGGCAGGAGAGGGAGGAGGGGACGGAGGAGGCGGGCGCTGAGGGAGAGCGCGTTGGGCAGAGGAGGATCGCGAGCGCCCACTGCTGCCCGGCCCGCGCCGGTGCTGCCCCGAGTCGGGTCCGCTCGGTGACCGGCTAGCTACTTAGCGCTCGCGGCGGCGGGGCTGGGCTGAGGACTCCCGCCGATGGGTATTGAAAGAGTCAGTCCTGCCCACCTGACACGGCAGTTCCTCGGGTTTTAGTCCCGGGAGGCTGGGGGGTGGGGATGGGGGGTTGGGGAGGGGACCAGCGCTACCGGGAGGAAGGGGTCTGTTGTGGGTTGGGTGACTCTGCCGTCGCTGCAAACCTGGGAAGTCCTGTCTACTCCGTCACTCTTGCTAGGGAAAGGTAGGTCCGAACCCCGAGCCCATCTCTTCCTCCACTTTCCAGCCTTGCAAGTTCCCCGATACCTGCACTCCTCCCACGTGCGTCAGCACGGCCGGTTTCCTTCCCGGCAGGTGCCCTCTTTAGGCGTCGGTGCTCCCCGCGCCGCCCAGGAAGTAGGGTGAGCCATCCTCACACACCGCAGCCCAACCGGGACGCCAGTGGCTGGGCACCCCGGGCCGGGATCAGCGCGAGCAGCCGGCTCCCAAGCGCTCCGTGTCGCCATGAACACGCCCTCCAGCTTCGGTTTCGCGTCCGCGAGCCGATGCCGATTCACCAGGGGAGCGCAGAGCGTTCAGCTCTGCCTTTGCTAGTGCACCAGGATTGCAAATGTCAGCTCTGAAATTAAGCAGGTCTCCCTGCCCCCTACCCCGCGTTCCTGTGGCTGGGAAGTTTTGTGTGAGAACTAGACCGGCCTTCAGTTCAATTTCAGATTTAAGGTTTCCAGGGGCCTGGAGTTGGAATCTCCTTGGGGAAGCTGGGCTTCCTGCCTAGCCGAGCCAAAGCAAGTCACCCTCAAAGGCAGATCAGCAAACACGTAAAAAAAAAAAAAGAAAGAAAAAGAAAAAGAGAAAAAAGAAGGAAAGAAAAAAAGAAAAATGCCAGGTGAGCGTCAAAGTAATTTATTTTATATGAAATTTCAGCAGCTCTTCCATATCTTAAATATTAGAAGGTAAATACTTGGAAGAATTCGAATTTGTCCTTTAAGTTTAAAAAAATCTTTCATTAACTTTGCTTAGATTAAAAATACTCTCCCATCTAAGTAATTAATGCTGTAGGAAATTGACCCCTTTCTCAGGTACTGTTACCCAGTGCCCTTTTACAATAGAAAACAAGATAATGACCAACATTATCTTGCTGTCTAATAAAGCTAGTAGCATCTGGGAAGCCAAGGCCAAGTCTTATTTTGGAAAATAAGCTTTTAGGGGTTTTAATGACCCTGGTTACTTCTTTGAGCCAGACTAATTTTGACATGCCTATTTTAGGTTAAAAAAAAAAGAGGAAAAGAAAAAAGAAAAAAAAATATATATATGTTTTAAAAAGTCACTTTAATCAGACTTGTGGTTAGGGGCTGAGATTGGAGGAAGGTGGTCAAAAAGTACAAGCTTCCAGTTATAAGATAAATAAGTACCAGAGGTATAATGTACAACATAATGACCATAGTTAATTAACACTGCTGTATGGCACATAGGAAAGTTGCGAATAGAGTAAATCCTAAGAGTTCTTATCACAAAGTGAATTTTTTCTTTCATTTGTTTCTTCTTTCCTTACTTTTTATCGTGTGTATATGAGAAAATGGATGTTAGCTGAACCTATTGTCGTAATCATTTCACAATATATGTAAATCAAACCATCAGGCTGTGTGCCTTCAACTTACACAGTGATGTATGTCAAATTTATACAATGATGTATGTCACTTATTTCTCAGTAAAACTGGAAAAAGCAAAGTCAGTTGAAAGCCCCACTTTGAAAAGCCTTAACGTTCAAATTTACATTAGCTTTAAAAGAAGTGCTTTTTTCCCCCTATTCTATGAAGCCGTGTAAAATCACATATGAGGCTGTGTGGGTCAAGTGGTAGTTTAAGATATACCCTTGCCAATTACTGGTGTCCTTAAGCTCCTACCAGAGGCTAAGCCCTGCACAGACCATGAGTTCTTCGAAATAGGGAGCGGCTTTGATGTACTAAGTTGGCATGATTACTTTTCCTTAAGAGTTCAAAGTGATTTTGTGCCCATAGTCCGAATTTCACAACTCATTTGTAAGATGTGAAGGGAGGCTGGCAGTGATTCCATTTGCACCCTGGGAGCCAAAGTCGGGTGAACTGATCTGCTTAGTTCCCCACTACAAGTCCAAAAAAGGAACTAGAACCTCAGGCCCCAGCCTTGAGTCTCTGTTACAAGCTTCACTTGCACCAAGTGACTCAAGGCAGATCTGGCAACTGGCAAGAGTTTAAGGACTGGAATTTTAGCTTCTTTCAATTTTTGATTTTAGCCAACATTCACTGATCGATGGTGAGTATTCTTGAGAAAGAGTTAATTGGTTATTTTGTTATTCAGCATTGTTGTCTTTGCCAAAACATTTGTCATTTCTCCTGAACAACCTTCCCTGACCTCTTCTGGGCCTGAGTTAGGTTTTCTATCCAAGTGTTTATGTATCACCAGAACTCAGCTCTGCTATAACAACACAAACACTGTACTGAAAATATCTGCTTAGAGATCTGTCTTCCCCACTAGATTAGAAGTGCTTTGAACATGGGGAGTACAATTTAGTTATCTCTTCCAGAACCTTGCATGGTGTCTGAAACATAGTATACTCTCAAAAAAGATTGTAAACTGAACTTCCCTGAAGGAGTCAGGGTTTAGGTCAGATGTGGTTCCGTTTTTCCATTTCAAAGCTATCAGTGTAAGAATGGATGGACATAGGAGACACAGTAACAGTCAACTAGAAAAGTAGGTGTCACTCTCAGATGGGTGGCCTAAGACCTTCTTACTCAGTGTCATCAACTAGAAAATGAGAGGGTGTTAGTAGGTGATCTCTCAGCTGCTCATATTCTAAGGTACCAAAGTCTTTATAGAGCACCCAGTAGGTATGTGTTTACTACTATGCCAGGTACTCAGGAAGAGATGGAAAAGTAAGACATCGCCACTGCCCTAAGGGAGCAGAAAATCTTATCTCAAGGAGAAACAAGACTGACAGAACCCATTTTTACCAGGACTCACTGGCATCAGTTAAGTTTCATACTGTGTCCTGCAGAAGATAAAGGCTGCAGGAAAGAAATGGAAGTGGAAGTAACTGGCCTGTGTGTTGGATCAAGAATCAGGAATACACCCAGCTGAGACTCATCCAAGACTTTTGTGCCAGGTTCTGTACAAAGTGAATGATATGAACCTCACCATTTGTTCTTTCATCGATCTTCTTGGAAACCATGATGTCCACATTTTACAAAAAAAAAAAAAAGGCACAGAAGTTTCAAGTCATGACATGAGTGAGTGGGAGTAATGAGGGCACCAGAGGAGGAAGTGATTTATCCAAGGCAGCTACCCTTCCAGTAAAACTTAGACTCCTAGCCCATGCTCTCTGTACTTGAATAGTTTGCTTATGTTTGTTTTTGGTATTTTCGTTTGTTTACTTTCCCCCAAATATGTGATGGAAGAGAGAGGTCAGGAGAAGGGGAGTTGGAGAGAGAGACAAAGAGAGAGCTTGCTTCCTTGGAGCACCTCCAGGACTCACGGTCACTCTACCTGCCTGGGCTCAACCTGATTTTATCTGTAAGGCTACCCTGCGCAGCCTCAGCCTTTCCTCCCTTAATGGCCATTTGACTCTTTCAGGTTAATAGCATGAATATTAAGGAGTTCAGTGGGATTCTTTATAAGCAGAGGAAATTGGGATCAGGTTAAAAATCCAATTTTAATAAACTTTTCAAGTCTTGATTTAGATAGAGCTCTAATGGCTCTCAGTGCTGAATCATCTTAAAAGTCAATGTTTTTGGGTTTTTTTTTTTGCGGTACACGGGCCTCTCACTGCTGTGGCCTCTCCTGTTGCAGAGCACAGGCTCCGGATGCGCAGGCTCAGCGGCCATGGCTCACGGGCCCAGCCGCTCCGCGGCATGTGGGGTCTTCCCGGACGGGGGCACGAACCCGTGTCCCCTGCGTCGGCAGGCGGACTGTAAACCACTGTGCCACCAGGGAAGCCCCTAATGTATTTTTTAAAAGGTCCTTGCTGTATAGAAAGTTTGATGGGTATTGTTTAATTGTAGATTGTGCGTTCCTGTCTTCATAGGAAAGATCACATGTAAAACTGATAAAAGCAGATATGAAATGCCACCATCCACAGAGCTGGTTGGGTAGAGGAGAGGGAGTTGGGTTTGAAAGATAATTTTCACTCATTTGACCAAAACAAAGAGAGTATGATTACACTGTGTGGAAATGGTATCCTCAAATAACTCCTCTAATTTGATTGTGCTGAGGTCTAGAATTGTTTCTATATCTTTTGACTTGCTAATTAGCTGGAGCAGACGGCTTGTGAGAGAGAAAATGAGGGTCATATCCAGAAAACATGTAGGATTGTGGTTCCTTCCAATCAGCACACCCATCACATGCCTCCCCCAACAGCCCGACCAACTCCCAACTTTATCTATATGTCCTTGAAAACGTTTCACGCCTCTGTGATTAATAGATTATTGGATGTTTTTCTGAAAACAGAACTTTCATCCCCTTCCCGATACCAGATGTATTCTTGGCACATGTGGTTACAGGGTTTAGTTCTAACTTTTGCCTTTATAGGACCTATCCTTCACCAAAATGAATTACTTAATTAATTAAAAATTAAAATTATATTGCATGACTACATTGGTGTAAAGAAGAGTATATTATTCTTATTTATTTAAATATTTTCTGAGATATAAAGCTTGTTATTTCTTCTGATTTTAAAAGAAATTAAAACTTTTTTGAGAAGCACTGAAAGTACCCTGGGCTCTCATGACTTCTAATGGAGAGCTTGGCCATGTGTAGATGGTGATATTGCAAGGGATGAATGCTTAATTGATTCTGGTGAAGAATGTATGATAAACCCAATTTGATACTCATACCTTATAGTCCATTTGTTGTGTTGGGTAAACAGCTCTAGACAGCATACTGCTTTTATTTCTGATCCTGTGTCAAACTTTGCCCCAAATTACACACATCAGTGCTGCAAAAATTGCAATATTGCAGGTCCAAAGTGGTCCCCTTGTTCAAATTATTAGACCCTGCTGAGTGCTGGAAAGCCTTCAGGGCGATGGGAAATTTTGGCACTCTCTTTGATTTCAGGTTTGCTCGGACCAAAGCTGACTGATGCTTTGATGAGCAGGTCTTGCTGATTCTCTCTTTTAGGTCTTATTCAAGGATCCTGGGAGGTTCAAACTCTCCAGGAAAAAAAAAAAAAGGACCTTTTCCTCTCTCTTCAGCCCTATCAGTTCAGTGGAAACATTTACTGGGTATATCCTATATAGCAGCCCCGTGGTACATACCTGGGCTGAGATTTATAGAGAAGAATAAAATGTAATCCCTTACCCGAAGGGGCTCACAGATGAGCAGAACAGAAAAATTACAATTCAGTCTGACGATTCTCATGTGCTCCTGTTCTCTGTATACTAGGAAGGTCAAAGGAACATTTGGGCTGTGATTCTCACACCCTTACATTCCTACCCTGAACTCTCAGCTTCAAGCAGCACATGATATTTCTAGCAGCTCTCTCCTCTCCGAGTCCCCGCTGAAGTCCTCCAGAATGTGGCCTATTGTCTGTGAAAACCGGCAGGGCTGCCTTCTCACTTCTAAGCCTTGTTTTGATTCTATATTTAAAATAGAGCCAGAGCTATGAGAAGAGTCTTGAAAGATGCTCAAGTTCTCTTTCTGACTTTTGCTATACTTTTCTTATAAAGAGTTTGCAGTGACACTCAGAAGAGCTAGCTATATTTATATATTTTTTCTCCTTTATGGTAGCAATATGTATTTCAAAGAACACTTTGAAGCTCAGACAACTTAGCTCTAAATGAAAAACAAACATTTTGTATTTAAAATGATCAAGCTGACATCTCAATATATTAGTAACAATATTTATTATAAAATGTAAAAATGACTAACCTGCAAGTATGATACCTCAATTCCTTTTTGTAGCTGTCCTGTGACCATGAGAGACCTCAGCAGGGAAACAAAATCTGACCTCTGGTACACAGAAGATGTAAAAACAAGTGGATCAGAGAAGAATTAAGACAGAGCCCTGATCAAACCATGCTTGAATTCCATGTTAAAAAAAATGGTTAACTTGTACAAAGTTAGGAAAATATATTAGACAACATGGGAAATAAGGAGGAGGTATGTAGAGGTAAATAAAAATCATGACATTTATTGATATGCGTTATGCTAGGAGATTCGAATACATTCTCCTTTTATTCCCATTTTGCACATGGACATATAGAAGTTAAGTACGTTCTTAAAGGGCATATAACTAGCAATGCTGGATTTAGGGCCAGGTGAACATCAAGTCCTTCTATGTTTTTTTCCTGTCTCATGATGTAATTCTCTCTTTCCTCTCTCTCTCTTTTTTTCTTTTTCTTTCCTCTCTTACCTGCATGTATGCACTTTAAAAAAGCAGAAAGAAGAGTCCAGTGGATTTTATGTCCTGTCTCCAAATGTAGAAGAAGAGATCTAGGGTTCTCTTCATGCCTAGAAAATGTACTTACATTCTAGGAATTATCCATAAGGTATTTACATCCAATATTCATACTGTAATTGCATTCAGTAAACTCACTCTAGACTTAAAAGCTCAGTTCTCAGTGTAATTGTTTTTCTCACCCCACATACAATCAGTCCTTTAATATAGTAGCTGTTATGGAGATGTATTTGCTGCAAACTTTATCTCACATTGGGGCCCTTGATTTCATGTGGTGCTTCAGATCTCAGCTCTAGTGTCTTATGGTCACTAGTTCATTTATTCCAGCATCAGGTAGTTTTCTAGCTCTTACTCTCTGCCAGGCACAGGGGTGGGCCCTGGAGATACAGGGTGAAGTGGAGACAGCACCTGCTGTCGTCTTAGAGCTGAAAATCAGGAAGGTGTCAGTACATCCTTTGGAGGATTAAATGCGCTTGCCAGCTCTTGCTCTTTATTTGGAGACAGCCTGCCTTTCTGAATTTATTTCTTCCTGGAAGCTGTTCTGGTTGGTGGGGACACTACCTGTCTAGGGAAATGGATGGACTGATTTGTGAGCAGATTGCAAAGAAGAATAACTTCAGATGCTTCATCAGCTCTGCCCTTCTTCCTCATGGGAGCAGGATGCCTGCAGAAAGCATCCAACCTGCTCGACTCCTCTGCTGCTTCTCTGGGGTCCTCCCCTGTTGGAGAGAGGTATTTTCTGGCCTGGGGCTGTCTCTTCCTCCCTACGTAAGTGTACCCAGTTCTGGGGTTCAGCTAGCAGCCCTTTTGGCTCTCATGTGGTACGTTCTCCAGCGTAACTTCCCTCAGTAGTGAAGAACTTATTTAGCTTTCATCTGTCTTGGTGTTTATTGCAGAGGCACGGAAGAGGGGTGCCACTTATGGAGGTAGATTTAAAATCTCCCAACTGATTAACCCTCTTTCTTTCCTGGTCCTAATTCACTTATCCCTTGCCCACAATTAGCACTCATTATGTACTGCCCTGTTCTCTAATTGTTACCATGGCCAAGGTCATTTCCTCGGGTTATTGTATGTCTATTGGGCTCATAGTCTATGCCTTTTAGGCCCTACTCATACTTAGAAAGAGAACATGAAGTGAACTCCTCCAAAGTAAACATTCAGGAGATATTGTAAACCCCAGGAGGGCAGGTTCCAGAACCAGATTGCTGGGGTTCAGATCCCAGCTCTGCAGAATGAGCTCTGTGACTTCACCCAAGTTATTTAGCCTCAGTTTCTTCTTCTCTAAAATGGTGAAAATAAAAATGGCCCCCTTCTCTTCATATTACATGTAAAGCATACAGTACACACTGAATGCAAGCACATTATTATAAAAGGGAATAAAATCAGATGGTCCCGCCTTTCTTAAAAAAAGTACAACAAAACCCATCTACTTTCTTAAGCTCCCTAAATGCCTCTGGATTACAGACCCTTTAAGGGAACAGTTCTTGTGAACTGACAACGTCTGCTCCAGAGGTCATTGCTGCTTGAAAATCATAGCAGTGAAGGGAAGGAGAGTTCTCAAAGAGAAAAGCTTGGGAGTCAGACAAAGCTAAGTATGATTCTCTGCCTTTCAAGTCTATTCACATTTTCCCTCTGAACCTCAGTTTTTCTTCTATAAGATAAACACAATGGTACTTAGAAGACAATATTTTGAGATTTAGGTAAGATGATGCAGCTAACAGCCACTGACTGTGTGGCACATATATTTTGGTTTTACTGAATACAAGGAATATTCCTTTTGTCACTGATTTCAAGTAGTGCCATTAACCAGAGCTGATGTTGCTTCCTGAGTGGACTTGTATTCACTTGAAAGGCAAGTGACACAGAAGGGGTGGAACAGAGCAAGAGGAAGAGACCCCAACCCCATGGGAAATCAAACTGGGCCATTATCTTCTGAATAAGCGAGAATGGGAGGTGTTTCTTTTGCAGAGAACATCTTTCTAAGTTTGCTAGCTGTACTCCACTCACACGTGTGGCATGTTGAAGCATAAAGGAAACTCTCTTTCATCATCCACCCTTGATATATGCAGAATAATGGCCTCCTAAGATGTCCACATCCTAACACCCAGAACCTGTGAACATATGATCTTATGTTATGAGTTGAGTTGTGTACCCCGACTCTCAAATCCATATGTTGATGTCCTAACTGCCAGGACTTTAGAAGTTGACTGTATTTGGAGATCAGGTCTTTACAGAGGGAATTAAGAGAAAATGAGGTCATTAGAGTGAACCCTAATCTGACTAGTATATTTATATGAAGAGGAGACTAGGCCACAGAAATGCACAGAGGGACAACCATACAAGGTCACAGGGAGAAGATGGTCATCTACAAGCCAAGGAGAGAGACCCTTAGGAGGAACCAACTCTTCCAACACCTTGATCTTGGACTTCTACCTTCTAGAGCTGCGAGGAAATAAGTTTCTGTTGTTTAAGCCATCCAGTGTGTGGTGCTGAGTTACGGCAGCCCTAAAAAATGAACACAGTTCCATAAACACTTTGTTGTTGGTTTGCAAGAGAATAGAGAATTCCTGGTCATTACTACAAATACGGACATTGACTTTGTGAAGTCACATTTATACCACAGTGCCCTGTTTCTGTTCTCTTTGCATATATACTATCTTTTAAAAAAAATTTATTGGAGTACAGTTGCTTTACAATGTTGCATAGTTTCTACAGTACAGCAAGGTGAATTAGCTATACATATACATATATCCCCCCTTGTTTGGATTTCCTTCCCATTTAGGTCATCACAGAGCATTGAGTAGACTTCCCTGAGCTATACAGTAGGTTCTCGTTAGTTATCTATTTTAAACATGGTATCAATAGTGTATATATGTCAATCCCAATCTCCCAATTCATTCCACCCCCCCTTCCCCCTTGGTATCCATACATTTGTTCTCTATGTCTGTGTCTCTATTTCTGCTTTGTAAATCAGATCGTATATACCATTTTTTTTCAGATTCTACATATATACGTTAATATACAATATTTGTTTTTTTCTTTCTGACTTACTTCATTCCAATGAAAATTCTTAGTGTATTTCTAAAAGACATTTTAAAACAATTATACTCACCACATGTACTTCAAATAATAATAACATGAAGTGATGGCAGTTGGGTGTATCAGCTATATATTGCTGTGTAACAAATTAACCCTAATGCTAGTGCCTTAACACAACACACATTTTTCTATTGGTTTCTGTGGGTCAGGATGGCTAAGCTGGGTCCTCTGGCTCAGAGTAGCTCAGGTTCTAATCAAGGTGTCTGTCTGAGCTGCAGTCATGCCTAGGCTCAGAGTTGGAAGATCTGCTTCTAAGCTCACTCACTTGGCTGTTGGCAGGATTTAGTTCCCCACAGGTCATTGAACTGAGGACCTGGTTCCTTGCTGGCCATTCTGAGGTTTCCCTCAGTTCCCTGCTGTATGGCCTCCCCATAGGGCAGTGGGCTTCATCTGAGTTAGCAAAAAGCACACCCCAGATGGAAGGCAGAATCTTTTTATAACCTAACCTCAGAAGAGACATCCTGTCACATTTGTCACGAGCCATTTGTTATAAATAAGTAGCTAGGTCTAGCCTATACTGTAGGGGATGAGGCTACTGGAAATATGAAGTTCAGGAGGCAGGGATCATGACAAGTTTCAAAACTGACTGCAGCAGCAAGCAAGTCCACCAACAAGCAGGCAGCGACATCAGCCCCATGACACTGCTTGGCTGACCACAATGGCAAGATGCCATCAACTGTGGGATAATCCCAATTTCACAAATATTAAAATGTAAAAAAAAACCTTAAAGTCAGTGAAATACAGTATGTTATTTCTTACAATCTTTGAAACGGCACCCTTAAGTGATGTATTATAACATTTTTTTTCCTGTAATTTTTCACAGTACCTTTGTAATTACATGTTATAATAAGAATAAAGAAAGCCAAAACCATTGAATCAAATTTTGAGGTACTTAATTAGTAAATCATTCAAGAGATCGATACTACTGTGTTCTATGCATGTGAACTAATCCTCAAAATGTTTGATGTACTCAAAGAAAAAGATCATTTTAACTTGACCATCAAGGGTCCTGCTTGACCATCAAGGGTCCTGCTTCCAAATGACTAGTCAGAGAATGAAAAGCCTCACAAAGAGGTGGGATCTGGGCCACATCCAGGAATCATGGGCTTGGTTTCTATAGAAGAGTTTCAAATGGCAAAATTCTCCACTGAATTTACTGAAAACGTCAGAGGAGAAAGAAGCATTTACAGGCCCCAAGTGATACATGAATAAGGACTACATGCTACTTTTAAACTTCCGCATCTCAGTATTAAGGGTTCAGCTAAATTTTAAAGTTTACTTTTGCATTTGTTTGATTATAAAGTAATACTTGTTCATTATAGCTAATTTGGAAAATCACAGAAAATTAGAGGAAAAAACAAAACAAAACAATAACACCACTACCCAAAGGCAATTCCTGGATTAAGACTGGGTAGATAATAGCTGAAATGAAAAATGAAATTGAAATTGCCAGTTTGTCCTACTAGGGTATTTCTAAGCCTGTAGCATTTAAAGTTGTTTAGTTTTAACTTTATTTAGCATAACATTTTTTGTATATTTGGATTTCTAATTTCTTAGGAACAGGCACAAACAGGGGCCAGGTCTTTGCTTTAAAAAAATTAAATTAGTGGGTAATACTTCAACATTCACGTCATATAGAAAATGAACAAATATTGTCTGATGATACATGGAAGTCTGAAGAAGGGTAAGTAGTCAAACAAACTCACTTTCACCCAATTCATGAACCAGGAATGAAGAACTGGGTTCAAGACGTAGGGATAGGTCTTGTTTACCTCCGCAAGGCTCGCATGCCTCTTCCTCTTTGCACCACCCTCCCTCCTTCCCCAAAGCACCCACTCTCCTGACTTTTAATTAGAGATTAAATTTGCAAACTGGAATGTTATTTACATACCATCATCCAGTATTCTTCTGTGTCTCAGTCCTTTCTTTCAACATCATTTATGCAATTCATCTACACCATTGCTTGGAGATGAAGTTCATCGTTACTGCTGAATCGTATTATATCGTGTGAGTAGCGGAATGTTCTTAGTCCTACTGTGGATGGCATTCAGGTTGTTTCCAGTTTAGGACTTTCCCAAATCACACATCTGTGAATATCCTGGTGCATGTGTTTTTGGTGCACAAGTGCAAACATTTATGTTGTTCTACACTTGGGAGTGGGATTGCTACATCACAGGACTTGCAAAAGTCCAACTGAGTGGTTAATACCAAACTGTTTTCCAGAGAATGTGTGCTGACTCAGTCCCCACCCATAGTGTGTGAGTTTCCATGGCTCTGCTTCTTCTCCAGCACTTGGTAGCACCAGTCTGTTTACTGTCAGGAACTCTACTGAGTATGTAATGCTGTGCCATTTTGGCTTTAATTTGGACTTTTGTGATTGCCAATGAAGTTGAGCAGCTTTTTTTCTATGTTTAGTGGCTATTTGGATATCCTCTTTTCCCCCCCAGTTTTACTGAGATATTATTCACATATAGCATAAATAAGTTTAAGGTGTACAACATGATAATTTCATATATGTATATATTGCAAAATGATTATCACAGTAAGGTTAACACCTCCATTCCCTGACATAATTACTGTTTGTTTGTTTGGTTTTCTTTGGGGGTGGTGGTGATAACATTGAATATCAACTTTCACTTTTTTAAAAAAATTAGAGTATAGTTGATTTTCAGTATTATATTAGTTTCAGGTGTACAGCATAGTGATTCGGATTCAGATTTTTGCAACTTATACTTGATTACAGGTTATTATATGAAAATGGGTGTAATTCCCGGTGCTGTACAACATAATCCTGTTGCTTATCTATTTTATATATAATAGTTTATATCTGTTAATACCATACCCTTAATTTGTCCCTCTTTTATGAAGTGCCTATTTATGTCTTTTGCCCATTTTTCTGTTGTGTTTTTGTCTTTTTGTTATTGATTTGTAGAAGATCTTTATATGTTTGGGGCAAGTTACTATGCCTCTGTTTCCTTGTCTACAAAATGGTAATAATAATAATACCTGCTTCACATGATGCTGTCACAAGGATTATACGAGTTAATGCATGTAAACACTTAGAACCATATGTGGCACACAGTAAGTGCTCCCCTAAGTGTTTCCTATCGTTATCAGCCAGGTTCCCATGGCTAGCAAGTTGTGGACACAGAACTCCAAAGAAGCTTCTAACTTCCATTCACCAGACATTGTCTTGCCAACAGCAACTTTACACATCCAGAAAGATTGAAACTCACCATAGTTACCCCTAATTGGGCCCACCCAGGGCCCCAGTGGTAGCTTTAGAGGAAAATGCTGGTTGTGATTTTATTATCATCACCACACTATTTTTAAAATATTAAAATTGTGTTTTTCCTCTGAAGAGAACAAGGTAGCTTTTTAATTGAAAATTACTGAAGAAGCACTGTTTTTTCCTCTGAAGAGAACAAGGTAGCTTTTTAATTGAAAATTACTGAAGAAGCATTTATCTCACAGCCACTGTATGGTGCAGTTGGCATTTGGCATGTTGATTCCAAAAGTTTTAACAAAATGATTTTGCACCAGGAGGGTAAAAAAAAAAAAAAGAAAAACTCCCCGAACACAGGAATTAAATGTATTAAAAATTAAAGGACATGCAATGTGAGCAATGAAGTATTTTAGGCTAAGTGCCCATCCCAGGCTCTTCCCTTGGTTCACAAGCCACACTTAGGAAAAAAGGGATATTTTTTTCTTTTCCACTCTATTGCTCCCAGGGGCCATGGCAATAGAATTTCTTATAAACAAACAAATCAACAGACTATAATCAGCCTGCCTTGGCTCCTTCCATTTGTGAAATTTTCACAGATAGTTTAAATAAATTATTTTTTGAGGAGGGAAGTGTGCAGGGGACCATAATTTAGGCCTTTACAACCAAAAATGACAATCTTTCATTTATTATTCCTCACGGAGAACAGCTACTAATATCTTCTTTCTAGGTCCCTTAATTAAATTCAGCTTCTTATATTTTTTTCTTGATTCACTCCCTTTCATTCCTGGATTAACCTAGTTCTTCGTAGTTGTAATTTCTCTCAGCTGTTAAATTTCATTTACCTCATTTAAATTTCTGGAGGTTTCTTTCCCGAGTGGAAAGTGTTTATTTTTTCACTTCTCTCCCTAGGCAAGAAAACCATCCCACTTAGACGAGAGTTAACTAAGTTATAAACATTCACACTGAAATGTATTATCCTGTATAGTAAGTACATGTGTGAATATAGAGTGATTTTTGGAAAGGGAGAGTGATTGGCCCAAGACTGTCAAGAAAACAGTCTTCTCCATCCTTGAAGTCCCTTCAAAGGGTTACGTCTCCCACAAAATCTTGTTCTCTCAACTTCCATAGAATGACTGTGAGGGTACTATAGTAAACTGTGTGGTTATTCCTGATATTTGCTCCCACCTTCCTGTATAGGGTTATACATACTTGCCTGTTGCTGTGTCTTACAGGGCCCCCTGTGGCAAGACTGTACTATTTTGTCCATGGACATTGGCATTGAGCATGTGACATGCTTCAGCCAATGGGATGTGAGCAGATTAGTCTCCTCTGAGGGGAAACTTTCAAAGGCGTCACAAGTTTCCACCAACACTCTTGTTCTTCCCCTGTCCCAAGTTCCTTCATTCTGGTTCTAGAATGAGCAGGCAGATGGAACCCCAGGAGCCGAGCTGTGGCCTCCTACATGGGATATGAGCAAGAACTTAATGTCTGAGGCTTGGAGGTTATTGGTTATTTCCTGTCATTGAAACTGTTTATTGACTTGTCTTGTTCAAGGTACGTTCCTTGAAGACAGGGAATGCATCTTCTTTGTTGGGTATCTGCATAGTTTGGTGCTTATCCATCAGTAGGAACCAATAAAAGTTTGTTGAATAACTGAACGACTTGATGAAGATCTCCAGCAATAAGCATCTACCCTCTTCTATGGCAGCTATGCCTTTTGGAAAATGTTTCTCACCGTGAGCAGAACTCTGATTCTCTAGGACTTCCACTAAGTGTATCAGTTCTCTCCCCTGGGCTCACATAAAACCACCTGATACCTCGTCCATAAGACAGACCTCTAGTGTTTGAAAACAGTGCTATTCTCCATTCGGGAGATTGTTCCTTTTGTTTTGTTATCTTCCATGCTTTCCAACTCCTCAACCTCCTGGGGGCTCTCCTTTCCAGGTTCAGGGATGTCCCCATGTGCCCTCTAGAACGTGAGATCTGTAATCAGCACCAGCCTCTGTGTGTGGTCAGAGTAGCACAAAGTGAGAAAAGGTCATCTCCTCTCGGGTAATCCTCCATCTGGACTAATTACACTGCATGTAACACAACCTTTGCTATTCTTGGCAGCCACATCACACTGCTGACTCATATTGAGTCAATCAAATCCCTTAAGCCTTATTCACGAGTCTTTATGACCAAGTTCTGCCCCAACTTGTGAGGTAGGTTTAGGGGACCCAAATACTTTTCCTTGTCAAATTCTTTACCTCATTTCATTTGGTTTGTGGTTTCTGTCTACTTGGGAAAAGGAAAGCTTTGATTTCTCGGAATGGAAACTCAGCTATTAGCCAAGAGAGAGGAGAAACAACCTTGTCCCATCAACTGTGGAATGATTAGAGAGCCCCATTGTCTGGTCCAGCAGTCTGTACTTAACTATGTGAGGCAGTTCATTGCCAAGCCTATGGTGTCTTCGCTGAATTTCTCAAGGAGAATGGAAGAATATTGAGAGCCAGCACCAACAAGCAGCTCTACTTTTGTGTGACAGACTCAAAGTGGCTCCCGTGATCCCCACCTCCTAGTAGCCACACCTTTGCATAATTCCCTCTGCTTGAGTGCAAGTGCATCCTCTAATTTGCTTCAAACCACTAGAATTTGGCAAAGGTGATGGGATGTAAGTGACTGCATGTACACTGTTATATTACATGAGATTGTAATATTATCTTTCTAGGAGACTCTCCCCACTGGCTGTGAAGAAGCCATGAATGTTGTGAGCTGCCCTGTGGAGGAAGCCACATAGCAAGGAACTGAGAATAGCAGTTTCTAACTGACAGTCAGTTAGAAACTGAGGTCTTCTGTCCTACAGCTTGTAAGAAATGGATGCTGCCAACAGTCATGTGGCCCTGGAAGAGGATCTTTCCCCAGTCAAAACTTGAAGTGAGACTGCAGCCCTGGCCAGCACCTCCATTGCAGCTTTCAAATGAGACTCTGAAATGGAGAACCTAACAAAATAAAGCCTGGACTCTTGATCCACAGAAACTGTGATATAATAAATGTGTGTTGTTTTAAGGTGCTACGTTTCTTGTAAATTGTTACTCAGGGATACGTAACTAATATACCGTGAACTTAGGTGATAGAAACCAAATTCAGCTGGAAGCCAAGGATATCACGAAGCCCAGAAAACACACACCCATTGTCTTTTTTTTGGTAGGTTGATTGACTTATAGAATCTTTGATGAGCCCCATGTACCATACCACCAGGATGTTAAAAGGCCACCTTAATATCCAACCTCAGACAGTAGAGATTTTTTTCTAGTATTTGTCCAAAGAACCTTCTGCTCTTTCATCTCATTCAATGGTCTACTCTTCTCTTTTACTACCTTTGGATTCCTTGGTACTGTACCTGAGTCTGAATGTTTTCTTCCTGCTCTCTGGTCTCTTAACTTTGATTCTCCACTGAAGCAGGGTTCCTAGTTTTGATGCCTCCTGTACTTTTATTGAGAGGAATCTCCATCTTGGTTCTGTTATATCTATGTCTTCCTGGTCTGGTTCTCGCAGACCTCCTCCCACCAAAGGAGAAGCATCTAATGTTCTAGACCACTTAATGGTGAAAATCCTCCAGGCAATAGTATGACCTTCAATACAATCTTAGATATTGCTGATGTCAGTGGGGTCACCTCAAGCCATTTTGTTATTTCCACTGGGGTTCTTTTCCTCTTTGAGCATAAACCTGATCATTATCATCATCATATTAAAATTCTGTGTATATCTTCACATATAAAAAGGAACTTGTGAGTACCAATGGCTGGCTAAGAGTCATTTGTATATACATGCTGTTGGCCCATTGGTATGACCCAGCCGTGGCTTGTAGTTCCTGGGAAAGTGCTTGAATCCAGCTTGTTATCTCAGAGACTGGATGCTGCAGCCTGAGAGAGAAGCTGATGAATGGGCCTTAGTGTTTATATCAGCCATGCTGTTTTTACATGCAATTGAGCTTACCAGAGATAGAAAGGGCTCCTGGATTTCTTTAGACCTAATGTACTTTAAATACTATGGATATAGAGATAGAGAATCCAAGAGCCCAGGTTCTACTCACCCAACCTTGTTCTTTAAAAGCAAAGCAGTCTTTGAGCTTAGGGACACAGGGCCTCCTCATAGACTTGACATTTCAGGTTCAGACAATTTCCCTTAATGTATTACTGCTGAGGAAAAACATATGCTACGAGCAACTTGAGTCATGTCCATGGACAACCTTAGAATAATAGAGAGATCAGAAATGGAACAGAGCTAACCACTCAGTCCAACCCTTAATTTTTCCAACAGAAAAACAGAACCTCAGAAAGGTCAAATGCCTGGATCAAATTTATGCAGTTGATTCATGGCAGTGTCCAGACTTGATTTCAGACAAGGTAGCCATGGTGTTCTTTAAAAGCCCATAAAGAAATGAAAGTCCAGAGGAGAAGGTCAATCACTTCTAATTACTCAGAGGAGAGGTGAGTTAGAACATACAAGGCCAGACCTGAAAGGACAGGCACCAGATCCAGGGAAGACTATTCTCCATCTCCTGTCTAGACTTTGAGGAGTCCAGATAACAGGTGGGGATGAAAATAGATATCCACTATCTCAAGGGAGACTAGGGTCTAAGAAGAGAAGGCATCAGGCATGATGCCCTTTCCTCAGGGATCCAGTGTGGAAGGAGAAGCCCTCTTAGACAAAGTTGTGATATTATTAGGACTGTTTATTTCCTTGTTTCTGCTCCTGATCATTTAGTAAAAGGCTTATTGATTTCCATTATTTTTAATTCCAGCCTGGCCTCAGCTGTACAGTGGGGAGTTAATAGAAAGGTCTTTTCTGTCTGGTCCAGAATATTTGAAGATTGCTACCCTCTAAGGCCAGTGGGATGGTGATAGTGGGAACCAGAAAGGGATGAAAAGCAAAGGAGAATCTGAAAAATGAGGTCAGGGCCTCAGAATCACGTGCTTCTTTCTCCAAGATATTCTCTCTTAAGTACCCACCTTGCAAGGACTTTTTTTTTTTTCCGGCTTATAATACATTTAAGGCCTAGATTAAAGGCCTCCTCTATCACCAAGTCTTCAAGATTTACCATTTACTCCCTCAATACTGTCTTCTGCATCCCCACAGCCTTTAACTGGATGTAGCTGCCTTGCTAGCTGTAAGTATGTCTGTCCATCCTACCAGAGGGTAATCTTTCTCAAAGAAGGGAAAGTATCTTTTTTATTTTATATCCCCCTCCTCTAACCCCCACCCAAAGTGGCTAAAATATAAACTTAAAGGTGGCAGATAATCACAAAATACATCTTCTGTTAAGGAGAAGTAGCAGCACATTGAGGTTGAGCCTAGAGTCACTGAAGTCACATGGCCTGGATTGGATATGTGGCTCCAGTGAGCGCTCATCTTGTGACTTCCACCAATATCCTTGGCTTTTCTATGCCCTATTTTCTTAATCAGTAAAGGGCCATGTTACTAGTACCTGTTCACTGGGATTAGTGTGTCTTAAGGGAGTTTGTTTCATGAAAAGTTCTTAGAACATTGCATTGTCTGGCATTTACAAAGCCCTCCAAAGGTAGATTGTATGCACTGGGTTCCATGGTCCAACTCTACACGTGGTGGCATCCCACCAGTGTATGGCAGAGTCATTCTGGGAGCTTCGGCCTGGTTCTTTCAGCTGTGTCCAGTCCCCACCCCAGCATGCCCTCCCCTTCCTCTCAGCTGTCTTCTCCCTGACGCACTAGGGATGTGTCCCAAGGCCCAGGTGTTTTTGTATCAGTTTCCTTGCTTTGACTCTGCCATGGGTCTCCCAAGGCTGTACTGTAGAAACATTGCCTCTGTACAGGCATCCATATCCCTCCAACCTCCTACTTTATTCAGTTTCAGGAGGGTTAGGATTTGGGTTGCATCTCTGAGTCTACTTGATGACCACAATCGGGATTCTAGATTTTATTGTCTGATATATTGTGCGGGATGGGGAATCTTGGCCTCTGGTGCCTCAGGTTATGTAATTCTGGATTGAGGATCTCCTGTTCTTTTCTAATAGTTCATCGATTGGGGGAGGGGTTTCCTCTGGGAGAATAGGTGAGTGATAATTTCCATGGCCTGACATCCAACATGAACACCTGTGGACATTGTGTTCCTTCTAGGTCAGTCATTCTCAAAATGTGGTCCAGGACCAGCAGCTTCAGCATCACCTGAGAACTTGTTAGAAATACAAATTCTCAGACCCCAACCAAGACCTTCTGAGTCAGAAACTCTGGGAGTAGAACCAGCAATCTATATTGTCACAAGCCCTCCAGGAGATGCTGGTATGTACAATATCAAGAACCACTATTCTTGGCCTTCAAACCACCTTTTTTCTGTGATGATACTGCAGATGGCCAGGGAAATCCCTCCTAGGCGTCTATGTTATACCTTTATCAGGTAAGAGACTTTACAGTGGTGTTTCCCAAACTTCCATGATGACAAGAATCCTATGGCAGAACATGGTAAAAAATCATTCTCAGCTTTTACCCCGACCTTCTGAATCATGATCTCTGGGGGCAGCACCTGGGAAGCTACATTTTTAACCGGAGTTGCAGGTGAATCTTACCCATGAAGTTTAGGAAACACTTCTTGAAGATGGGCGTGGTGGCTATAGGCTGGGTGGGCTTTTCCCACCTGACATGTTGGAGATGAGCACTGAGGGGTCAGGAGCTGTCAGAAGAACAGATTATTATCAATTTTTCATTCTTTCTGGCTCCACAAAGTGGACAAAACACAGCACTGGAGTCTACACAGGCTGCAGGAAATGTCTCTCCTGGCGTCCTCATTTGTCCCTGGATTTCCCAGACAGGTATACTTGCAGCCTCTGTGTCCCTTGTCTTTACTTCCCTGGTGTCCTGAGCCTCTGTGTGATGGGAAGATGAGAAGGTCCTTGCTCCCGGGGTGTCAGCCACTCTGAGCAGCCTTCTTTCTGCTCCTTAGCATCCAGGAGCATTCACTCCTGTGTGTCCTTTTGTTCTGATTGCCACTAGTTTTCAGGGAGGTCTCCATCATCCCTGAAGAATGAGTGCTGTGCTGAAAGAATTTTTACCCATTAGTAGCTCTAAAGTCCAAAATCCTAAATGCAGCCTGGCCCTGCCCACTGGTCTCTGACGGAGACATCTTTACAAGCACCAAAGACTGACTTGTAGCAATTTAGTTGAAACGGGTGATTATTGAAGTGTTTTCAGGGCTCATAGAAACAACAAGAGGAGAAAGAGTAGATGTAGAAACAGGTAATCACCAGGGAGAGCTGACCATCAAAGACTGCAGCAAAGGTCATTATAGAAGCATGGGATGGCCCTCTCAGGGCACCACGGTGATGAAAATGACCTCTGTTCCCACATTATTGCATCATTCTCTCAAGATCCAAACCCTGGAATTGATTGCCAACTTGCAGAGCCCAACTCACGAGCCAGCTTCTTGCTGACCCAAGACAGGGAGAGAAGAATTGTATTGCTTCTTCTTCTCTAGTGAGGGGTTGGTGTTTCTCACCAGGACTCCAGCTAAGAGGAGTTTCCCAAATGGGAGACTGGGGATGGTAGGAAGAGGAGGCTGGTTGTCCCAGAAGCTAAAACTTCTGATAAGTGTCTACTATGTGGATGCTCCAGCTTTTGACAATGCAGATATTTAGAGAAAAATATAACTTAAACAACTTCAACTGCTTTCTTGAAATTAAAGGTAGCAAATGGCCTTCCCTTCCCTTCCCTTCCTTTCCCTTCCTGTTTCTCTCTCTCCCCCGACCCACCTCCCTCTCCTTTTACTGGCAGCAATGTCCTACCACTCAGTATTAGACAAGTTCTGTATCCTTGGAGGTAAAGGTAGAAAAGTAATATTCTGAATTATGAGAAAAGAAATTAGAAATTGTGTTCATGGAAATTGCTGAATTAAAACTGCCAAGAGTTTATTTATCTTGTTTATGGGTCGATCTGGGGTCCTTTCTGTCATTCCATAGCATGCTAATATTCATTTTAAAAAGAGGTCCTTAGCAAGTACCTAATAGTAGAATCCAGGTTTGGGTATATGGGTGTTTACTGTAAAATTCTTTCCAATTTGTTGTATGTTTGAATATTTTACTATAAAGTTATAGATAACCAACAAGGAACTATACTCAATATCTTGTAATAACCTATAATGGAAGAGAATGTAAAAAAAGAATGTATATATGTATATATATATATATATATATATATATATATATATATATATATATACACACATATATGTATAACTGAGTCACTTTCTGTATACCTGAAACTAATGTAACACTGTAACTCAACTATATTTCAAAAAAAATTTTTTACAGTTAAAAAAAAATAGGTCTTTAGAGTTTGTCATCTTAACATTTAACATAGAAATTTCCTTATTTAAAAAAAATTTTTTTAAGTACAAAGTAATTGGGGAGAAGTCTTATACAGAAAGATGCTCATTTTAGCATTATTTGTAACAGCTTTCAAATTGGAAACAATCTAAATGGGATGAGTATCTATATGATGTACATACTTTATGGTATACTATGCTGACAAACCATTTAAAGTTTGTTTGTTAAAAAGTGAAGTGAAAAAAGCAGTGCATAAAACCTAATCACAATTATGTGGAGCAAATTAAAGGAACAAAACCTACCAACTGAGAAAACAGAGGAGTTGGACACAACATTAGTATAGGGCTCGCCTTTAGATGATAGGATTAACAGTGATTAATTTAGAACATGTTTTTTTGGTCACCTCTTGCATTTCTTTAATTCCCCCTAATTTCAGTCAGAACATGCATGTATTTCTTTACACCAAAATAAAGTTGACTTCTGTTTACAGCGGCAAGGAAGTGTCCTTCCTTGGGCATGGATCCTGTGTGCTTCCACTTTGCATTGGGGTCTTTTGAGATGGCCACCCTCTTGCTGAGATCACCAATCATCCCTGGAACCAAATCCTGTAGTCATGTTCTGCCCTCATTCTACTAAACCCGCCAGCAATATTTAATATGGTTAATCAATCTTTCTTGACACTCTGTCAACTACTTTCTGAAACATTATTTTCTCCTGGGAACAAGCTTGCTTCTCTCCACACTCTTTACTCTTTTGCTTCCTCAATTTTCTTTGATTGTCTTTCCTCCTCTGCTTAAGCTCTAAATGTTAGAATTACCTCCTATTTACACCTTCTTTTGTTACTGAAGGGATCCCATTCACTTCCCTCTCTGTTCTGACACCTTGTTGGTTTGTGGCTCCAACAGGTCTTCTCTTGTGATTGCTGGTCTAACTGCTTACCTGACATCTCCACTCAAATCTCTCTCAGATATTTCAAACTTATGTCCAAAATGGAATTCTTTATCTTCCATTCTATGACATGGAGATGAAATGAAGTTCAATGTGTCGATTGATACAGTCAACACTGATCAAATGTGATTTTCTTATTCTTTTAAATTTACAAATGAATGAAAATAGAAGTTCTAATAGTTTTTTCCTGAATCTCAGTGGCTCATCTTGGTTACCCTCTAAAGTATACACAATCCCTTTATAAACAAGTATTTGCATTTGCCAAAATTGTAGATGATTTTCTTCTCTGGGCTAGCTAGTAGGATTCTGATTCTCTTAACCCAAGAAATGAAACAGAAATTCCAGGCCTCAAAGAGACTTGGACATAAAAGGGTTTTTCTACTATCATTTTATTTTATATCCAATGCAATATTAAATAACATTTAGATAGTACCTACAATAATTCCTGTAGGTGCCATCTAAATGTAAAAAAAAAAAAAAAGCCTGTGTTTGTGAGGATTTTTAAATAACATCCTAGGATATCTGGATACGACTCACCCACTCCCACATCACTGTAATGGGGGGAAAAACACAAAGTTTTTACTTCAATGAGAAACTATTTCAAAGTATTTTGGGGTCAAAAAATAATTGATTCCAATAAGGTACAAATGTAACTATTTCTTCATTGGAATGACTTCAGTGCGGGGGATCCCTCTTTGTTCTTTAGTAGCAAAATTTCAAAATATAAAACAGGATAAGATAATTTTGGACAAACATTTGTTACGGTGACTCTGTGACATAACCATTCAAGGTCTAGCAATATGTGTTATAACCCGTGGAAGAGATACAATTATCTTAAGGTATTTATTAATTCCATGTTTTTCTTCTAAAAGAAAAGGAAGATTTGATTACATGATGAGTGTTGGTCAGCTCTGGGGTAGAAAAGGGAACTTAACCAGGATCTTTTAGACTCTTGTTAGTTCAAATTTGACATAGGCACCAGCGGCACCTGGGAGCTTATTAGAAACACAGATTCTCAGGCTCCTTTCCAGACCTACTGAGTCAGAATCTACATTTTTAACAAGATGTTCAGATGATTCATTTGTACACTAAACTTTGAGAAGTACTGTTCTATAACTAAATATGTGGACTTCTTAAAATCTAGGTGTCTGTTGTTACCATTGATTCAAATTCTATTTATAATAATCTTGGGTATTTGGATTTTTCTTGGTGAACAAAAAATTGTAAGCTTAAATATAGTTATTGAACTCAGGAATGAGAAAACAACTCATTTAAAATCAGGCAAAAGGTTTGTGTATACACTTCACTGAAGACAATTTACCACGGCAAGTAAGCACATGAATAGATGCTCAACATCATTTGTCACAAGGAAAATGCAAATTAAAACCACAATGAGATGCCACTACATGCCTATTAGAATTGCTATAATAATAATAGTGCTACTACTAATACTAATATCTGACACTACTAAGTGTTGGTAAGGTTGTAGATTGACTAGTACCCTCATGCATTGCTAGAGGGAATGCAAAAGGGTCTAGTCACTTTGGAAAACAGTTTGGCCGTTTCTTATAAAGTTAAACACACACTCACCATGTGATTCAGCAATTCAACTCCCAGGTATTTATTCAAGGAAGTGAAAACTTATGTTATACAAAAACATGTATGTAAATGATTATAGCAGTTTCACTGGTAATCATCAAAGCCTGGAAACAACCCAAATGTCCTTTAACTAATGAATGGATGAACGAACACTGGTGTATCCATACAATAGAACGTTACCAGGCCATAAAAAACACAAATTACAAGACAACATGGATAGATCTAAAATATATGATACAGTATGTAAGTGAATGAAGCCAGATTTCCACTTATATGACATTGTGTAAAAGGTTGGGGCTTCCCTGGTGGTGCAGTGGTTGAGAGTCTGCCTGCCGATGCAGGGGACGCGGGTTTGTGCCCCGGTCTGGGAGGATCCCACATGCTGCGGAGCGGCTGGGCCCATGAGCCATGGCCGCTGAGCCTGCGGGTCCGGAGCCTGTGCTCCACAACGGGAGAGGCCACAACAGTGAGAGGCCCACGTACCGCGGAGTACTTGAATACAAAAGGACAGCAGTTGTGTGTTGATGGAGCTGTCCTGCATCCTGAATGTGGTGGTGGTTATTTGTCAAAACTCAAAAAAAACTCTAGGCATTTGTCAAAGCTCAAAAAAAAAAAAAAAAAGTACACCGAAAAGTATACATTAGGTGGCTTTCATGTCTTGGCTATTGTAAATAGTGCTGCAGTGAACACTGGGATGCATGTATCTTTTCTAATTATGGTTTTCTCAAGATATAGGCCCAGGAGTGGGATTGCAGGATCATATAGCAGCCTAAATGTTCATCAACAGATGATGAATGGGTAAAGAAGATGTGGTCTATATGGACAATGGAGTATTACTCAGTCATAAAAAAGATTGAAATAATGCTATTTGCAACAATATGGATGGACCTGGAGATTATCATACTAAGTGAAGTAAGCCAGACAGAGAAAGACACTATCATACGATATCACTTGTATGTGGAATCTAAAAAGAAAAAAGATACAAATAAATTTATTTACAAAACAGAAATAGGCTCAGAAAAAAAACTTATAGTTACCAAAGGGGGAAGAAGAGGGAGGGATAAATTAGGAGTTTGGGATTAACATATACACACTACTATATATAAAATAGATAACGAACAAGGACCAACTGTATAGAGCAGAGAACTGTATTCAATATTTTGTAATAACCTATAAGGGAAAAGAATCTGAAAAAGAATACATATATCTATATGTATAACTGAATCACTTTGCTGTACATCTGAAACTCACAAAAATTGTATATCAATTATATTTCAATAATAAAACAGTATACTTTAGTGTATGTATATTAAAAATAAATTTACACAAGTCATGTATTGTTTACAATGTATGCACTTCATTTTTCAGCCATGCTGAAGAGACATGGTATACCCAAACTCATCTCACATTCCAGGTATCCCTGAGACCTGGAATGAATAAAATAGCCCGAGAAGGCTTGCATGCCTTACAACCTTAATGCAGCTGGTGTGCTGTAATGCTCAAGAGCAGAGCACCCGACGTCACAGTCCTTAGTGGACTGGCCTTTATCTCAGGCAAGTGGGGCCTTTCCAGTTGGATCTCTTCCTGACAGGTGTGCAGAGAAAGATGAGAGCCTGGCCCATGGGTGAATGATTGCTTCTCATCCATGGAATTCATTTTCATATTTGAAATGCTGCATAATCTGGTGGATAGAGCAGTGAATTGGAAATCCAGGGTATGTGGACTTTGTAAGGACTTTGCTGCCGACACCTAGGTGAGAGCTTTAACAGCTTAATGCTTGAATTAACTCAACCATTATCATGATTGGTAATTTGTAATAAGAATAAAGAAAATTTACACATGGTTTAAGTTTATAAAGTGCTTTCACACAGCTTAACCCTTTTAATTTTCGGGTTCACATAGGGAAAGAACAGCTGAGTGGTATTCAGTGTCTGGTTTTATAGGACTGGAGAGCTCTCAGCTCTTTTGTCCTTCCTTCCCTCTGTATTCATTCTGTAAAGATCCTTTAGTTAATGAAACAGATTTGGTCCTGGACCAGATCCATTCCTGAATCACAGAATCACAGAAACCTGGCCTTTTCTTTTTCTTTTCTTAGTTAAAAAAAAAACAAAACAAAACGAAAGAAAACATTATAGATGAGTTAGTGAGGTCCAGAGAGGGGAACAAAATGGGTAAAGGTCATTCAGCCTATAAATTACATCCTTAGAAAATTAGGCCTTAAGCCTGTGAAATATCATCTTATGGGACCTAAATGTGTTCACACGTGTGAAAGGGGCTAGATTGCTTTGTATCTGTCCTGACAGTGAGGGAGGATACACAGAGGCAATTTATGAGGTACTTTGGGATTCTTTAGGTTCAATAAAGTGACTGCAAAATGGTGGTTGACGAGACATAAAAAGAAAGTAAAAAAGGAGACATGATTGCAACTGGGATGATGGGTTAAAAGTTAAGTTAAACATAGTGAAATGGAAATAAATTTAAATAACATATTAATCTTTTTTTAATAACTTATTAATCTTAAAGCTAAATTAGAGATTAATTGTGAGCCTCCTGACCTTGACGAGAAACAGATGTTTTCAGTTCTATCCCCAGGGTGGTCCAGCACTGGTGGTCCAGCACTGATGTCTCCCTGTCCCCCATCACTCAAATGCAAAGCATGGTCATGGACGCTGAGTGGCCACATCTCCTCCTCCAACACTAGGTAGTTCTTGAGCTGGAGAGAACCAAGGCTCCTTGGAGATCAACTGACTCCATGTCTTGGTATGGAGAAAAATTAGGATGAACTTTGAGCTACAGTGAGTGTCAGAAGTCAAGGACACTTTTAAAAATGTGTAGGGTCATCCTGCAAGGACAAAGGAGATAGTTTTAAGAAACTCCTACTTGCCAAGTTATAATAATTTGACCATCAAACAAGAATATTAAATATATCTAACTGGAATGAATTGAGTCTATAAGAAAGCTACGACATTCAAAGATGAAATAAGTTCATTAACACGTATAAGATGATCATTATAATACCAAAGAAGGGTGAATAAAAATTTTAAATGAACTAAAATTGGTAAGGAACTATTGACATATATGACATACATGACATTCTGTTTTTCCAAGTACATGTTTATAAGCATTATGGTTTTTTGTTTTTGTTTTACCTAGGAGATCGAAATTATACCCAGAGCAGCAAAGGCCTGTCAGCTCAAGAGACCATGGGCAGAAACTAAGTGGAAAGCATACCAGTGGGTTGCCACATGATAAATGGGTCAAATTCAAGAAGAAGGACTGCTAGGTCAACTCAGCCTCTTATCTCCTAGAAAATGAAACTTCTGGATGACTCAACCAATTTTCCTGAGATGCAAAAACTGTAAATCGAGTTAAATTGTAAATTGAGGCTAAATATTATATATTAGTTTGCTAGGACTGCTGGAACAAAGTACCACAGACTGGGTGGCATAAACAAAACTTACCTTCTCACAGCTCTAGAGGCTAGAAGTCCGAGATCAAGGTGTCAGCAGGATTGGTTCCTTCTGAGGGCCATGAAGGAAGAATCTGTTCCAGGCCTCTCTAGTTGGCCTATTGAGGGCTGTCTTCTCTCTGTTTATATCATCTTCCCTCTGTATTCGTCTATGTCCCAGTATACTCTTCTTGTAAGGACACCAGTCATATTGGATTAGAGTTCACCCATATGACTTCGCTTTAATTAAATTACCTCCTTAAAGATACAATTTCCAAATATATTTTCATTCTGAGATACTGAGGGTTAGGACTTCAAAATATGAATTTGGGGAGGACATAAGTCACATCCCATGATACAGATATAATGAAGGAAGAAAGCAGAGACACCAAGTTGCAGGAAAAGACGTGGCTGTGGACATTCTCATTGACACAATGAAACAATCTTGATAAAAAATATCTGCTAGGGTTTGACTCACTTTGGAAATTCAAACAGTGGCCTTGGTGTGATTAATAATCAATTCACTGATAACAATCTCAGCTGACCAACCATAATCTTTTGGTTTTATGTTCAATAGGTCATGTAACCCGGAAAGATGCATTAAAATATATTAAAGTATGTGAATAATGGAGAAATTTAGCTAAACCTATAGAATCACTAATTTTCTCATAGGCTAAGTATGAATATAACAATATATTTTATAAGCATTATGATACTTTGTGACTATCACACATTTGTGAATGTGTTTTTAAGGTGTTTGACGCACTTAAAGGAATGCAGCACATTAGGCTCATGCTTTTATTGAGATAGAGAATTTGACTAAGGTTTGTTATTAACTTTTAAATGTGTAAGAGGTTTCATAAAGTTTAAATTTTGATTTATAAGTTGTGTAAATTTATGTTTAAATGTTTAGAGAAAATTTAGCTAATATAAGTATAATTACATTGAACATTAAAGAAAGAGCAAGTAGTAAATTTGATTGTTTATACACACAAAAACCCCTTCAGAAGTAAAGCTCCATGCAGGACTGCGAAGGTGGTTGGAGTTGGAAATAGGTGTGATGGCAACACTCCTCGGCACCAATGTGTGGCATGAACTCATGGCCCTTACATTCAGCCCTCCCCCTTCCCACCTCCCAGGGCCCTTGGCTGTTAATTCTAGTGTAAAAGAGGAAGGCTGGGGAGTTCCCTGGTGGTCCAGTGGTTAGGACTCCACACTTCTACTGCAGAGGGCACAGGTTTGGTCCCTGGCCAGGGAACTAAGATCCCACAAGCCGTGTGACACAAACTAATAAAAGGTTTTGTTTTTTTTCTTTTAAAAGAGAGAGGTTTATTTTCACTCATATATATATTTCACTAACTTTATTCTTTTACAAGATTAAGATCCCTGATGGCAAATAACATTGATCTGCTTCACTGGAAAATACTATGGCTATTGTTGTACATCCTTTTTTTTTTTTTAAATAAATTTATTTATTTATTTTTGGTTGCGTTGGGTCTTCATTGCTGCACGCGTGCTTTCTCTAGTTGTGACAAGTGGAGGCTACTCTTTGTTGTGGTGCATGGGCTTCTCATTGCAGTGGCTTCTCTTGTTGTGCATGGGCTCTACGTGCGTGAGCTTCAGTAGTTGTGGCACGTGGGCTCAGTAGTTGTGGCTCGCAGTTCTGTAGAGTGCAGGCTCAGTAGTTGTGAGTAGTTCAGTAGTTGTGGCGCACGGGCTTTGTTGCTCCGTGGCATGTAGGATCTTCCCGGACCAGGGCTCGAACCCGTGTCCCCTGCATTGGCAGGTTGATTCTTAACCACTGCACAACCAGGGAAGTTCCTGTCGTTGTACATCTTAAAGAGGTGGGAATAATGGAAGATAATCTGCCACCAAGGAGATATGCATCAAAATAGTTCCTATAAACAATCACTGATCTTCACTATCCCTCTTTGTGTTCCAGATTTCCCCACATCCTTGTCTTTACCTGTTTTGTTACCCCCTCTTGTAGTACTCTCTCCACTCATCTTTTCTCAGAGATGAGAAACGAATGGGTCTGCTCCCCAGGAAGAACCTTATAAGTATAGACAGAATATGTCCCTGGCCAGAGTCTACTGTTGATGTGAAATCGATTCAATAAATTTAATTCAGTAAAAGCTTCCATGATTCAAGATATTATTAAAATATTACATTACTATTTACATTTAAAAATAAGCTTGTAGGAGAGACCAATGCTTAATTTGAAGAAATTATCTGAGTACTAGACATGAATTCAAATCTGCTTTTAATGGTACTGTTGTCATCATTTCAAAATAAGTATAACTGGTACTCTCTTCAGGGAATGAACAGGAAAAAATGGTATTGTTTTGGCCAGAGAGAGAGATTTACTGGAAAGAAGGAGGGAGGAAGGAAGGAAGGAAGGAAGGAAGGAAGGAAGGAAGGAAGGAAGGAAGGAAGGAAGGAAGGAAGGAAGGAAGGACAGAACAGACAGTATGCAAACCACTGCAAGAAATTACAGGTAAGGAAGCTATAAGCAAACATATTTTTCTTTACAGAAGGTAAAAATATCTTTAAAAGTGTTCTGAATATGCTGAAAACTTGGGAAGAACTGTCGCTTTGCCCTCCTGGAGCTGCTAATTCAGCTGCAGTCACTGCCTTGGTCTCCCCCTACTTTCCCAGTACCTCTAGGTGGCACAAAGAGTGTCATTTTGGTGGTCGTGACACCAGGGAGCATCTTCAGTGCTGCCATTCCTTCACAGGAAGAGGCTAAAATAGATCTGAGTTTGCCTTCTCAAAGGAACTTCATGCAGCTTGGAGACCTCCCTTCTGCGGTTTTTGAAAGTTGTGGTAGAGACTTGATTCTCTTCCCTGGAAGCTGATTGTCTTTCTGTGCTGCTGCAAGGAGGCTTGGAGCAACTTCATCATTATAAAGCCTTATTGTTTTACATTAGAAAGAAAGCATTCCCATCCTTGATTTCAGTTGAACCTCAGATCCAGACTTTTAGTTAGTCTGGACAGGGGTAATCCTTGCTAGTTATTTCCTACCTGGAAGAACATTCCAGAGCCCAAAGAGATGGTGGTGAGTGACCAACCAAGGTCAGTTTCTGGAGGTGAAAGTGAGGTTCCAGGAGGGAGAAGTAGCTGCACCAGGCCTTCTATAACCTCTCAAGTTTCAGGGAACTCAGATCCCCCAGGTACACAGGAGGGTGATGGGGCAGGCCAGAAGCTTCAGCTTTCAAGATTTTTAATTACTATTATTATTTCTCCCCTCTTGGTCCAAATTACTTGTCCTTTTCACTCATTGTGATTGGTTTAGCCAGATGCAGCAATAAAACATGTTCTAGAGTAGAAATCAGAATGATACCTAGGATGAGGGATTAGTTCCTGCTCTGCCACTAATTAGCTTTGTGATTTTAGGCAAATGATTTCCCTTTCTGGGCCTGTATTTCTTTAGCAACACTATGAAGATATGCAACTTTGCCACTGATTACTAATCTCCAACCTTTTTTTATTTTTTCCCCTGCTATGAGATATATGTATCAGGTGAAATGTGAAATGTATGTTACCTGGAACTTGGGACTCCAGTATATGGAACGTGCACAAGCAAGCAGCTGAGTTGGCTGGTGTGATTGGCTGAGCAAAGGGCAGAGAAATAAGTCAGCAGAGCATCCTGCCCTTAGGGGGCCCCCTCCCCAATAGGCTCCTACACAGGTTTCTGGGGCATCACCAAAACGAATGTGGAAATCCCTAAGCATTTTATCCACAAATGTTGTACATATTTTCCTAAATGTACTCTATATATGAAAAGAGATCATAGAAGGAAAAGCACTGAGCAAAACTGAAAGGATATTGTTTTGTTACTATGATGATTATGATCTTTGGATGGAGCCGAAGGGCCCTTGTTTCTGACCTACAGAGGCACGGGTTTGCATGACCTTGGCAAGAACAAAACCTGAGGCACAGCTTCGGGAAGGCGGCTTGGTTTTCCTCTGTGAAAATAAGAGCTTGAAAAAGTATTGAACAAGTCAGGAAAAAAAAAATAGAGAGTGAGAAAGAGAGATCTGAATGTCTTTTCTTAATAAAGCATTTCCTCTAATAGAAAAGCAAAACACAGAAGCCAGGGCAACAAGGAACCGCACCCTGCCCCCAACACACACACACAAACACGCACACACGCAGACTAGGGTTAATCACCAGCTGCCATCCCCAAATTCTTCTCAATGTTCCATCACTGAAGGAAAGCCTGCTGAGACTGGTCCATTCTCTCTGGTGACCTGTAAGGATGACAGAGAGGCTCACCTGCTGGGAGAGCTCATCCCACTGGGCTCCTTGCAGGTGAGGATTTATTCCCTCACTTAGTCATTCACTCTCTCATTCATTCATTTAATCAGGAATAGTGCAGTCCGTACACAATGGAGAACACCTCTATTTCTTTTTCCAAGTTCACCAATTAGTGAGTTCCCTATACGTGCCAGGCTTTAGAACACAGGGGTGAGCAAGATTTCACAGGTTCATCCATCTCTAAAAATCCATTAAGGCGGCATCCCCTCTGAGAATCCTCCCAGTCTGGATGTGAGATCCATCCTTCCCAGGTGCTCCCATAGTGCTTGTGCTCACAAGCGTCATCTTATCCACTGCAACCGAAGGTCTGGAAGGACAGAGCCCAGGGCTCTGCTGTCCACAGCTCTGGTCCCAGAGAGCTAAGCATAACACCTGGCACCTAGTAGGTGTTCAATGAACAGTGGTTGGAAGACTTTAACAGTACTTATCACAGCACTCTATGGTATCCAGTTATTTTTCTTTCTTTTTATTTTCAGTTTAATTTTTAATTTTTTAAATTTATTTCTTTTTAAAAAAATGAAGTATAGTTGATTTACAATGTCATGTTAGATTCATGTGTACAGCAAAGTGATTCAGTTAAACATATACATATATCTACTCTTTTTCAGATTCTTTTCCCTTATAGGTTATTGCAAAATACTGAGTAGAGTCCCTGTGCTATACAGTGGGTGCTTGTTTGTTATTTTTGTTTGTTTGTTTGTTATTTTGTATATACTAGTGTGTACATGTTAATCTCATCTTCTTAATTTATCCCTCCCCCCTTAACCATAAGATTGTTTTCTATGTCTGTGAGTCTTTTTCTGTTTTGTAAATAAGTTCAATTTGTATCCTTTTTTTTTTCAGATTCAACATATAAGAGATATCATATGATATTTGTCTTTTCTATTTTCCTTCTCTACCCTCCCTATAGGCTCTGAGCTCCTGAAGGGTGAAGCCTCACCTCTTCCCACCTGACCTCACATGAACTGTCCCTTCTAGTGATAGGAAATGAGTCCAACCTGAATTCAAATCCAGGACCCTGCCAAGTCCTGCAGTGAGTATCCTGTTTCAACTTCCTCATATCAAAACATGAAAATGATTTCCACATCCACAGCTATTTAAAAAGTTTAGAAAGAATGCCTGTAACCTGTCTAGGACATTCTATAGCAAATGATGGGCACACAGTAAGTACTCCCTATTAATAGAAATTTCAATTTGTTTAAACTTCTAAAGCTCATTGAATTGCTGGAAAAACAGTCTCTCTCTCTCTCTTTCTCTCTCTCTCTTTCTCTCTCTCTAGAGAACTTCTGGATATACTTCTGCCAGATTCACTGGTTTTTAACATTTTGCCACATTTGCTTTATCATCTTCTCTCTCTATATATGTAGATAGATAGATAGGTATACAGTTATATGTATACACACATGTATCTGCATGTACATATGTATGCTTAAATTATAAATTCTAAAATATTTATTTGTTTTTCTGAGCTATCTTAAAGTAGATTACATACATTCTGCCCTTTTACTTATTAATATTTCAGTGTGTAATTCCTAAGAACAAGAATATTCTCTTAAATAAATACCCACAATACTGTTCCATTTAGGAAATTTAACATTATTACAGTACTTTCATCAAATCTACCTTCCAACATCCCATAGCTGTCAGTTGTCCCAGTAATGTCCTTTAAGCACTTTCCCCTTCAATATAGGATCTGGTCCATTTAGTGGCCTTGTCTATTTAGTCTCCCTTAATCTGAAAAGTTTATCAGTCCCTCCCACTTGCACACACTGACATTTTTAAAGAATCCAGACCAGTTATAGACAGTTCTTCCGTGTAGGTTTGTCTGGCTTTTCCTTATGATTAGATTAGTTGTGGCGCATGGGCTTAGTTGCTCCGCGGCACGTGGGATCTTCCTGGACCGGGGCTTGAACCCATGTCCCCTGCACTGGCGATAGATTCTTAACCCGTGCGCCACCAGGGAAGCCATGTCTTTACTCTTTAACATTTTTTTTTATTTCCTTGGTTTGACTTAAAATCCTATCCTAAAACTTTGCAGAATCCAAGTTTTTTAAATAACCACATCCACATTTTGATGAATGAATGAGTCTAAGTTTGCAAGCAAAGAGATCACTAATTTCAAGAGAGTCTCTTTGGAACCTCAGAACGCTGACTGCAGGTTTCTATAGAACTTCTTTACTTATGCTCTCTCCCCTGTCTCTCTGCCCCCCACCCCACCACCTTCCCTCTCCCTGTGTTGCATTATCCAGCTGATACCCGTCTTTCAGAATCTTACTAATTCTTCAGGATCCATTTCAAACTGTTATTGCTTTGCAATACCTGTCCGGATTGTGATGGTCTTTCCTTCTCTTGATTTTCTATTATATTCTTTGGGTAAACCACTCATCATTTCACAAAGTTTGCATTGTATTTTTAACCGTCTTTTTATGCTTACACGCCCTATCTCCTTATTTACACTGTATATTTCCTAGGATCAGCCAGTCTACCCAGTGCCCTGTAGAGCAACTCTACAGAGCCTGGTAGTGGAAGGAATTGCCAAGGCTTGCATGTGGTGCCTACATTTAGGATCTATGTCCGGCTCTGTCGCCAATACTAAGTTACTCTTTTCTTGAAAAGGAGGGGGAATAGCAAGCATATACTCCAGCCCTGAAAGAAGCTCAAAGTCCAAAGCCCAAGGCCAGCTGTGTACTCGTGCAACTGAGTGAGACAGAGAATTGCAGGTCCATGTTAACAGAGAAAGAATCCTGGCCAGAGTTTAAATGTGATCAGGAGACATTTTTGGAGTGTACCATATTAAAAAGGAAATCTTATTTATTAAGATTTAATGTTAACTTTGAACATGTATTAAAGAAAGATTAAGAATTTCCTATACTTACTAATAGAATCTGAGAAACTCTACTCATTATGGGCAAGTCATTCATGTGACACAGCAGGTAAGCCTTGTTTTACCTTTAAAAACACCTTTCAGAACTTTTAAGGCTTGGAGGTGTTATGTTCTCTCCAGGCTTCAAGCCGTTGTACATATTTCCCATCTGCCTGGAAGCAGCCTTTACTTTACCAGGATAACTTCTTTGCCAGGTGGTTTTTTGTTTGATTTTGTTTTGTGTTTGAATCTTTACCAGGATAACTTCACACATCTTCTTAAATATCTCCTCTTCTGAGAATTAAAGTGTTCTCTTTTCCCATCTTTCTTCCCTACCCCAAGTTAAGTTACTTGCTTCTATCATATGCATTCTGTACTTCCACTATTCCAGCATGTTCCTGCTGTCATTTCTTGTTGAATGATCCCTCTTTTCTGATAGAGTAAGCTCTATGAAGACAGAAACCAAGCTTGTCTTGTTAGCTGCTGAATCCTTCTTCCCTTGCACAGTACCTTGATACATCAGGCACTCCAAAAACATTTGTTGCAAAAAAATGAACACAGTCCCCAGACTTGGGCAATGAAAGAGGAGAAATCCAGGTAAACCAAACTAGAGTCTTATCTTTCAGTTATACCTGGCTTAAAATTGTTCACGTTATTGAAGAAAAGATTGACTTTTTTTCTAGAAATCTATGGTGCAGTATTTATAGTACAATAGTACAATATATTTATTAGGAAGACAGTAAACTATTTAGAGTTACCCAGTCATTTTGTGGGTTAATTGTACTCATTTTCACCTACATGGGATGCATTACCCTAAAGTTTCCTGCTAAAGAATCTGAACAAATTGTTTTATAGAGATATGTCTAGATTCTGTCTTCCCCACCTGATTACTGCTGTCAAATTTTGTCCCCAGAATGGGGACTACATTTAAGCGTCCACCTTACACAAGAATTGACTAAGAATCGTTAATATTAGTTGTCAAGTACTTATTATGTGTCAGGCACTGTACTAAGGTATTTACATCAATTATTGGAGACTACAACCCCTGTATGAGGTCAGCACTATTATTATCCCAGTTCATTAATTTATACACCAGGCATGTATTGGGTTCCTGCCATACACAAGGCATTGAAATAGGCCTCAGGGAATATGGCAGGGATTGAAATAAGTGTAACATTTTGCTCCCTTGGAATTTACATCTAAGTGGAGCAGAAGAGAGCAATAAGACAAGCATCAATTATGTTAAATGTTAAGAGTGTCATAAACAAGTGTAGCAAGGAAGGGAAAAGGAGTGCTGGGCTATGCAATTTTGCAGAGAGAGTTCAGAGAAGGCTTCACTGATAAGGGACATGTGAGCAGAAATGGGAAGCAGGGAAGACAGGGAGCCATTCAGATACTGGGGGGAAGAACATTGCAGGCAAAGGGAATAGCATGCACAGCATCCCGAGGTAGATGCATATGGGGTCAGGAGTGAAGTTAGTGTAGTTAGAATACCAGAAGTGAGTGAACAAGAAGGAAACTGTGAAGGAGGGGACAGATAACACGAGGTCTCCTGTCATTCTGAGTGACAGGAGATGTTGTTGGGGGTTTTGAGATGAAAATGACATGAGCTGGTTTACATTTAAAAAGGGTACTCTGATTACAGTGTTGAGAATAGATTGGATAGGTTAAGAGTAGGAATAGGGAGTCCAAATAGGAGGCCATGGAAGTATTCCAGAGAGAAGGACATGCTGGCTGAGACTGTGTTGTACTGGTGCAGGTGTTGAGAACTGGTTGGGATTCAGTGTGTTTTTTTTAGGTGGAATCCACAGGATTTGCCGTTGGATTGATGTGGGCTATGAGAGAATAAGAGAAATCAAGGATGGCACCAAAGTGTTTGCCTAATTATAAATGTCAAGTTGCTATTTACTGAGGTGGGAAATACTGAAGAAAGGACAAGTTTAGGAGAAAAGATGACGAGTTGGAACTTGGACAATTTTGTCGTAGGTTCCTATTGGATAGCCACTGGAGCTGTTCAATAGGGATTGGATATATGTGCCTGAAGTTCAGAAGACTCTTTGGGTCTGGAGTCACAAATTTGAGAGTCTTTAACATACAAATGGCATTAAAACCCTAAAAATGAAGTGGGCTCATCTAGGAAATGAGAAAGAGTAGCGATTCAAGAACTGAAACCTGGGACAGCCCAACATTTGGGTATTGTGTCCATTCAGGGAAACAGATGCTCAGGCAGTGCAAGAGACTTCTTGGCCATTTTGCCTATGGAAGATAAAGAGGGAAGAAGCAGGATAGGGTGGGGAAAGACTTCAGACCACCAAGCAGATTTGACACCTCTGAAAGGGAGGAGTCTGGAGGAAGCAGAGCTAGGTAGAATGAGACTCTGACACTGATGCAGCTTTGACAAAGTCTTGGCAATCCCAAGCGGGAGATCCAAAGCAAAGCTTACTCTTTAGCAGAGTCTCACATTGGACAAATATGGCTGGGGCCTAGTATCTGTCCATGCTCTGTCATTGCCTAGGGCCTTCTGGAAAGAGTGTGCCCTCAGCTTGAATTCTGCAGTGGAAACCAATGGTGCTGTGGCTGAAGGCTGATAGCTAATGACACTACTGTCAGCTGACTGTCAAGTTCTTTCTTGAAGATCTGAGCAGAATACAATTATCAGTTTCACCCAAGAGAACTCCAAAGCACAGAATGACAAGTTAACTAGACCAATGTCACACAGATCTTAGAATTTTAACTAAAATGAAAGACTGCCTCCCTCCAATGAGCATATTTCAGAGTGTCAAATAATGAATTAGATTTTATTTGGCGTTGTACAAAGAACTCAAACGATGACCACCGTTGGTTTGAGAGAGTCTCAGGGCAAGGGTGTGCCTACTCAGTCACCCCTTTCTTTTTGGCTCTGAAATTTTCTTGGAATGTTTTCTACTCTTTCCTCCTCACCCAACTCCCCACACTCAAGCACTCAAGCACCATACATTTGATCCCTGGGCCAAGCTTGAGAAACATTCATAGATAACTCAAAAATGCTTCCTCCTTCATGAAGCTTTCTTGTGTTCTTAAGCAAAAGTGATCTTTGACACTCTAAATTTTTATAATATTTTCATCTGATTCTTATCCATCACTTCATGCCTTCTGTGATAGGTATGTTCCCCGTCTCCTCACTTCTTCATTCTCAGCTCTTGGTCATGGGACGGTAGCTTGAGGGATAAAACTACAGTGCATGACCCATTGTAGGTCCACAACTGCTACTCTTCAGCCACAAGACTTCTTCAGTCTGCTCTGCTTTCTCAGTCCTCTGTGCTTTCTTCACAAGCTACCCTTTCTCTTGGAATTACTGCCTTTTCTCCGAGGTTCGGATGAAGAGTCCTCTTCTTCAGAAAACTTTTTTCTCTTCCAACTTCTATGAGTCTCATCTAGATATCTCTTCTCTGTGTTCCTACTCACACCATATTAGTGTCTTTCAAAGATTCTTGACAATGACCTAAAGTAAAAAATATATTTTATATCATGACTTACTACACAAACCGACACATACACAGCCTCCCTCACAATTGAAATACAATTGTTTCACCAGATTCTTGCATCTTTACACTGATATACTCTGGCCTGTTTTATTTCTTTTTTAAAAATGCTGTCTGCAGCCTACTAAATTGATTTAATGACCTGCCAATGGGTCCCAACATACAGCATGAAAAACGCTGCCCTCGATGGACCTTCATTAATACACTCTGCTCACAGTACTGACATCATTAATATACTTGTCTGTTTCCCCTGGCAGGCAGTAAACTCTGAGCGTAGGGATCATATCTTATTCTTATTTTCTCTTCTATTTTAGCACCAGTAGTCTGAGGAATGAATAAGAGAGTGTGGGCATACTCTGAAGTCTTGACAACCACCTACTTGGAGTTTGAAAATGTAACAGTTTCCAGGGCATTGAAATGTTTACATTAGACTTGGTAGAAACTTCTCCTTTGTCCCGTGGCTGTTTGCCTCCATTGTGTCCTGGATGCTAATGGTATGGTCACCCCAGTAGGCTTACTGTTCTGGAAAGTTCTCTTTTCCACTTCATTTGTATTGTCAGTACAGGAGCTACCGTGAACATACAGAGCTACTTCTCTGGCTTTAGGTGATGGTCTACCAGTGGGCACACAACATGAGGTGAGCTAATTTCTAAATCTGTGACCAGGATGAATATGAGTCAGTCCTTCCCAGATCTTGGGAGGTAAGTTTCCTGCTACTTGGAGCAAGCCCATCTATAGCAAGAGAGTAAGGCTGATGCAGTGACAATGGACACAAGTTGAGATAGGGATAGAGAAATAATGTATCCTGGCAGCATTCTGAGCCCCTGGTTCCAGTTTTCTTGAAAACCAATAGATCCCTATGTTTCTGATATTAAGATATTTATTCCCTCTGTTCAAATACCCCAATATTTGGTGAACACCAAATTCCAGTTTTACTTTTGCCAATTTTATGTTGGTTTCTGTCACTGGGGAAACAAAATTCCCAAACCACACATATGACTTGTCAAGGAGTCCCAGACAAGCTTCTGGTTGGGTGCACAGTGCCTGGTGGGTATGACTAAGGCTCTGTTCTAGACACCACCATCACCTCAGCTCCACCAGGAAGGAGGTCACAGAATATTTTGCAAAGGTTCTTCAGTTTAAACAAAGAGACACATCCAGGTTGTGCTAGAAAAGGCAGAAGGAGAGTTTTTCTTCCCACTTATACACCAGGACAATGAATTCTGGTGTTTTGTTCCTCAATATTTTCATCTATAAGATCACCACAGTTCTAAGTCTAGTTGTGAAGATTAAATAAGGCTGTGAATGGGAAGGAGGTAACACAGTTTTTGACAAAAAGTAATCACTCCATATAGGTCTTTTGACCCGTTTTTTTCTTGTAAAAGCCAGATGTAGTCTTTTCATTTTTAAATCATGCTTCCTTTTAAAAGTTAATGTCTTTGGGCTTCCCTGGTGGTGCAGTGGTTAAGAATCCATTTGCCAATGCAGGGGATGTGGTTTGAGCCCTGGTCTGAGAAGATCCCACATGCCGTGGAACAACTTAGCCCATGCGCCACAACTACTGGGCCTGCGCTCTAGAGCCTGCGTGCCACAACTACTGAGCCCATGTGCCTAGAGCCTATGCTCTGCAACAAGAGAAGCCACCACAATGAAAAGCTGGCATGCCACAACAAAGAGTAGCCCCCGCTCACTGCAACTACAGAAAAACCCGTGCACAGCAATGAAGACACAATACAACCAAAAATAAAATAAATTAATTTTAATAAAAAGTTAATGTCTTTGATAAAGCAGAGATGTCCTATGGCCCAATGGTACTTTTTATTTTCCTAGTCTCTTCTCATTTGCTGAATTGTTCTATCATATCCTCATGATTTGAATGTTTGATTTGAGTCATAAGTAGTGGTAATGACACCACATCAAGTAAAGATGGTTTTATTTTTTTAGAGCAGTCCAGGAAAGGACTTGTGAATGTCCCAGCATGGCCCTAGGTAAAAAACATTTCCCTGGGTAGAGCGTCTATCCCCATCAACCATTACTGACTAGACAAAATTGTTTGTTTCTCTTTCCCAGACAGATGAAAAAGATTGTCTTGTCGAACCGATGCTGAATTGTCAAGAAAAATTGAGTTTCTGAACCTACCATATGTGGGTGACAGCCTCTTGTGGTTGCCACATTTGACTTCTTGCTTGTGTGTATTTGTCTGAGAAACTCAAGATTCTACCTTTGAGGCCTGGGACAGGCTCTGTCACCTAAACCTGTCAGGTAGAGGTTGCTTTGGGCTGGGCTAGTGCCCTGAATTCTGAACACTCTGGCATAAAGCCCTGTCTGCACCCTGGCCCAGAAAAAGGCAACAGGTGGAAAATAAGGTGATGGTGATAGTTCTATGTCTTTCTCCAGTGTCTACTGAGATCCTACACAGGGAAAAGCAGTGCATAGAATGGTAAGTTAGAATTAAGGCAGACAACTACAAAAGACGTTAAATATAATCTAAACCCTGGTAATCAACAGGGCTGGGGTAGATTGGGGAATGAAGATGTGTCAAAATCACTTGTGAGACTTTTGTCACATTATCCAAGACCTTCCACCTTGAATACTGACATTTAAGGACACTATCAGAATTAATTTGGTTGAGGGGGGTTTCCTGTGATTGATCCATTTGCAATTAAAAAACAATCTCCCAGGGCTTCCCTGGTGGTGCAGTGGTTGAGAGTCCACCTGCCGATGCAGTGGAGATGGGTTTGTGCCCCAGTCCGCGAAGATCCCACATGCTGCGGAGCAGCTGGTCCTGTGAGCCACGGCCGCTGAGCCTGCGTGTCCGGAGCCTGTGCTCCACAATGGGAGAGGCCACAACAGTGAGAGGCCCGTGTACCGCAAAAAAAAAAAAATCTCCCAGATGATTTCAGTATACTGCTATCGTTACCACTTTCAGAAAAATAACTTTTCCTCAGCCCATCTCCTCACTGAAAACCTTCTCTACTATCCTGGCCATGGATTCAATTACATCATTCTTATACAGGAAAGAAAACTGGTGGTGATGGAGTTGGCCCTGGAATTTAGTGCCTCTGGTCTTTTGATCAGCTTTCTTTTTACTATTATCCCAACTTTTCCAAACTCAGAACCCTTCCCCCTCCACATCCCCCAGCAGATGGGGCACATCTGCTTGTGCCCCAAAGAGACTATGCTTCCCTTACAATCAATTCCACTAGTGTGGAGTGACTTATAGAACCATAAAACCAGAAGATGGCTTTGAGCTCACTTTGTTCATTCAACTCCCAATAATCCGTAGACTATGAGTCAAGACCCAAGGAAGGAAAGTGAGAACTTAAGATGAGCAAGGCTCTTGGTGAAAGAAGGCTTAGCACTTAAGTTTCCAGAACTGAGTTTGTTTTACAATTGTCCAATCATGGTTATAACTACTATTAGATACCTTTTGTCATGTGATCAACACCAATAGGAAAATAACCTGCCAACTTGCTACACAGATCACCCCACCTTATTGTTATCTCAACATCATGTGTGTCCAGGATGAACAAAGAAAAATACCTCCTTTCAAGGATCCAATGTACAAGTATAGAAGATGAAGTAAGTATACTATGGCAAAGCTACTCAAAAATGTAGTCAGCTATGGTACTGCTGTTTATGCAGAATTTTTTTGAAAAGAATAACAACAGCAAAAAGCTGCAGCAGCAAAGACAGCATCGCTACATGGACTTGCAGACTTTACCGCAATACTCATTCATTTCTGGTAACAGAACCTCTGTTTTCCTTCTGGAGAATTATCCCTCCTCCATTCTTATCCATGTGATCTGGGAGTGAAGATTGTGACCCCAAGACTGGCCTATTGGATTCTCTTGGTGCAACTGTAACAAATGATCACAAACTTAGAGGTTTACAATTCTGGAGGTCAGAAGTACAAAATGGTTCTCATGGGACTAAAATCATGGTGTCAGAAGGCAGGGCTGGTTCCTTTCAGAGGTCCCAGGGAGAGAATATGTTTCCTGTCTCTTTCAGCTTATATAGCCTGCTAGCATTCCTTGGCTTGTGGTTACTTTACTCTAATTTCTGATTCCATCGTCATGCTGCCTGACCACTGATCCTTCTGCCTCCCTCTCATAAATACCCTTGTGATTCCATTGGGTGCACCCAGATCATCCAGGATAATCTTTTCATCTCAAGATCCTTAATTTCACCACATCTGAAAAGTCCTTTTTGCCATGTAAGGTATCATATTCATAGGTTCCTGGGATCAGTGACCATATTTGGGGGACTATTAACTGACCTCCCACAATTAGTTGATCAAAACTTGAAATTCTCCCAGCAATTGTCATTGTTTTGGATGAGCAAGTGACCCAGAATAGTCCAATCAGAGGGACTCCTAGGACTTGTGCATGTGCCAACAGGAAGAGGCTCCCTCTGCTGACCTTGGGGTTGTGGGGAATTGGACCAGCACCAGCTCCACTGTAGCCAACCTGCCACGCCATGGGCAGGGCTTGTCTCTGAGTAACAGCCACTCCATTGATTGACTCTCTGGCCAGGTCTACATCTGGACTTTCCGTTTTGGAAGTAAATGTGATTTCATTTACTGAAGTCAGTTGATTTTTTGGTGTCTTTTGCAATAAAAAAAATAAATCCTCCTAGAGGTAAGCAATAATAATTTTACTGAGTTCTTACTTTCTACACGGTATTCTTCTAAGAGTTTTACATGGATCTGAGACAGGCTGGGACCTGGGACCTGGACCCCTTTGCTGCAGTGCTTGTAACTGGACAAATGTCCCCTCAAACAACAAAATACAAAGAGATTATAAGGGACTAAAAATAACTGTGTGCATGTGCAGTTGGTGCAAATTAGGGACAACAAGATACAAAAAGATAAAAAAAAAAAACAAAAACCAACTGCCACGTCTGAAGAGCCGGGAGCAAAAACAGAGTAATGCATATGCCCCCTGCACTCAACACCACCAAAGGGTGGACAAACCGCCTAGGCCATCCTTCTGGCCCAAGGACACACCCCTACCCTCACCCCATATAAGGAACAAGCTCAGCATCCCCGCAGGGAGCAAGCAAGTGAAACTGTTGCTTGTTCTGGCCCCCTGCGGCTGCAACAGGGGTCCCAGGAAAGCCTTGTCTAAATTTCTTGTCTGGCCTCTGATCAATTTCTATTGATTTGGGAAGACCAAGAACACTGCTAGGTATCAGATCATCTCACTTTACCCTCACACAGCCCTGTAATAAGTTGATGGCTGTTATTATCCTCACTTTGTATGTGACACTTTGAGGCTTATAGAGTTTTAGTGCCCAGATCAAGGATACAGAGCAGGTTAGAGGGATATCCTGGATATCACAGTTTGTTTTCAGAGATTTAACCACTCTGCTAAAAATAATCTTTGCGATATTGAAGGAAAAGCCTGGGTAAAATGGTAGGGTCTCTATGATAAAATTATAACAATGAAAAGAAACTCTGCATAACAACCATTACAGGAAGAGACAATATCTCTTGGGAGCACTAGGATACTTTTCTGGGGGAGGAGTATATTCTATTTTTTTAATAATTGGTGTTTATCACTTTTTTAAATGGAAAATAGTTTTTATTTAATCAGAGATAAGCTCCTTCCTTGCAAAAATGTGTTTGAGTGTCAATTCTGTGATCATAAGTACTGCAGATAAGGTTTTGAAGCCTAGAATAAGAGTCTGCTAATTGCTGCATTTACAGTCATTCTTTCTGGGAGTTGGGCTGGAAATGTACAAGTGTGCATCACCCATCATGCTGGTGACACTAATAGGAAATTTACATTTTTTTCTGGCAGAGCACTGGGAAAACAGTTCTCTGATAGATAGAACAATAGCACAGGTTTGAAATGAACTTGTTTTCTAGCAAACATAAAACTTTAATGTGCATGTATGTGTGTGTACATATACATATACATGAGTCTACACATAATTTTATCATAAGCACTTTTTCAAATTGCTGTGCAGATATTAACTCGGTTAATGAATTTCTCTTCAACTTTTCTTCCTGGGTATCACTAGCTTGAGGTGACATGAAGTTGACATTTTGGGGACAGATATTGTGGACCAGGCATACTGTCAGGTAATTTAGTCATATCATCTCATTTAATTCTCAGAAAAACTCTATGATATGGGGAAATTTTTTTTTTTTTTAGATAAGCAACCTGCAGCTATGAGGTTATGCAATTTGTTCAAGGTCACAGAGCAAGTAAGGGTGAGAGCTGAGACTCAACTGTTACCAAACACAAGTTCGTGTTCTCAATGCACCATGAGGCCAAACAATACCAAAACATCAGAATTTGGAGAAGAGAAAGGTTTATTGCAGGGTCATGAAAGGAGATGTCTGCCTCATGCCTCCCAAAAACCCTGAACTCCCTGAAAGCTTTCAGCAAAGCATTTTTAAAGGCAAGGTAAAGGAGGGGCATTGTTGGTTGTTGCAAAGTTCTTGGTGCAGGAATCTTTTGTTCAGTAGGTCCGGTCACGATGTTCCTGTAAACCTCCAATAGAACAAATGTTATTCTCTGTTCTGCAACTTTTTATCTCTATATGAATGGAAAAGTGTAATACCCTTAAAGGTCAGAGCCTTGAGAATAGGCTATCCTGTATATTTCAGGCTATAGGCAACATTCTTTACTCAAAGCAAAAGCAACAGAATACAAAGATTAAAGTAAAAGAGACAGATCTAACATGGAGTCAGATTTGTTCTTCCCCATTACAGAACTAGGGTCTTTTTGATCCCAAAGATCATATTCCTTTCACTACACATTCCTGGGTTTTCATCTTTGAAATCTTGTAGCTTTACAGTAAGCATCACATGGCTTAGTATTCAAATGTGAGCCATCTTCTTGTATTGTTTTATTTATATTTATTGTCACCATCCAGCTTTGTATTTTACACAGCACCTACTTCTGAAAAGGAGTGAGATTTAGGTAACCACATGACCTTCAGAATTAGATTTGGATTTTGGTCCTGGCCATACTAAAGCCTGACTATGCGATGCTGGACAAGTTATGTAACTTTGCCAAACTCTGGTTTCCTCATCTGAAAATGGGGAAAATAATTGCATCCTCACAAGATTGCTGAGAGCAGTAGTAAAGACATTTGTCCAAAGTTTGTGACAGTGGAAACTGGGTAAGTGTTCATTTTTCTTTATCTTTTTGGAAGGGTGGAACAACTCAGTGAATGTGGCCTGAAGTATTAGCTAAATTAAATGAAATGTATAATCCTTCTTTCCTGTTCCCTAATTCCATTCCTCTTTCACAAGAAAGCATACCAGAACAAGGAATAGCTGGCCTTCTGATGAAAGTACTCCATCTTTCAGGCAAAGACAGAATTCATGTGCTAGATCAGAGCCGTGTGACAGTTTTCATTTTAATAGACTGATGAGTGGCACATTTTGCTTCTCTTATTTGCTTTTATCTTGAGGTCAAAGAAATGATGCAATACATTATCACAAGTGCCCACCCTTCATTTCCCAAACATCTGTGTTCAGAACATAAGCCTGCTGAGACAAGAGGATTCATCTTGCTGCTATCTGGTCTCTTATGTACTGGATCCTTTGAAGCATGGTACATTTATTTTGACTATTTCTGCCAAATAATGACAAGTTTAAGGGAAATTAGAAAAAGAAAATGTTTGTCTTCCATCTGGAAAGAACTCTGAAATGTTTATTAACCACCTCCCCCCTTAAATCATTAAGGTTTAAATATGTTCAAGAGTCACTAGGCCTGAGGTTATTACTACTGGCTTATCTTGAGCAAATTTTGGCTTGTAGCAAACACCCATGTAGTCTGAATTTCTTCCATAATAGGCTTAAAATATGAAAGTGTAATTAGTGAGTCTTGAAGTTGAATGAATTTAGGAACATGCAAACTCTTGAGATAAGGCAAGTGCCTGTGGCAATACCCCATCCTAATGAGAGGCTTTTCAGGGATTTCCTGAAAAAAAATTTCCTCCAGTACCCCAACAGGACAGCTGTTGGAAGCTCTCCTTAGAACATCATTTGGGTGAGAGATTTGACACTTAGGAGGTGACCTCAATACATCTTTCTTTCTCTCCCTCAGCATCATGTCTTGTGGGTTATCTGCCAGTTAGGCATCCAATCTCCTTCTACTCTCAGCTCTTTTTACTCTTTAACCTGTTTACCCTGAAGCCAACTAAGTTTTTCTTTTTCCCAAACACAAATCTTATTACATAACAATCTGCTCACCATTGTACCCCCATGATGCAGCACCATGACTGGTAATATTAGGTACTAAATGACTAATCATCACATGAAGGATGAATGGCTGAATAAGAGAACTATGGCATTTTAGGTAAATCCCACCTTCATTTTCCTTACTTGAGATAACTATTGGGATATACACAATTCAAGTGGATTGAGGAACATAATATCTGTGATTTAGATACCTGTGAACAGTAACATAGACCAGCAAAGCTGCTTAATTCAGTAAGAATTTTATTTTCCAATAGAAAAGATCTCTTTGAAAGAATTTAATAAAGAAAAAGAACCTTCCTCTGGTCTTAAAATAATCTTCATTCTGGTGAGCCAATATGATACCTTGAGACTCAGCTAGAGATTTTTGAAAAAAGAACATGTGTACTCACAGAATCAGTGCCAGCTGGCAATGATTGAAGTCAGTAAATGAAGATCATGTTAAGACAAGTTCTCAAACTCTGTTACACCAAGAGGCACAGTGTTGTGTGCTGAGGTAGGGAGGCCCAGGGAACATGATATACAAGGCTCACGGATAAACTTGGCACCCTTTCTGTATAACAATTTAACTTGAATGATGGGGGAAGTGGGGAAACGTAATGTTTATGCTTTCCAAAATTTATGTCACATCCACCAAATCCTTGTTTTAATTCTGCATAATTTCATATTTAATTTATTTTATATGCCTCGTTTATGTTTTGATAATAAAAGAGAAAACATTAACTCCTACACATCAGATCAATTTTCTACAGCAATTACTCAAATTTGATTTTTGTTTTACAAACATGTAATTCTGCTAAGTTTCATTTCCTACCTCAGCTAGTTTTTTTGAGTGAGTTTTGGCATTTGTTTTATGTGATTTCAGCATTAAACTCTTTAAATTGACACATCTTCAATCTTCCCTTGTTTCCTCATGTTGTGTATGGCAATTTGTGGGGAGGGGTGCTTAGAATCCACTTGCATGTTCCTCTCGAAGCCTACTTTCTGTTCCAAAATTACAGGTTTGCTTCAAGTAAAGATTATGATGCCTTATTCCATTTTGTTTTCCTGAAAGTTTCCAGTAGATTTTCTTTTGTTTTTTAAAAAATTTCTTGAAAATTACGCCCTTGTCTTATGCCCATTCTTTCTCAGTCTCTGTGGTTCAGGGAGTGCCTCAGCCTCACCACCAAATTCTAGAATTTTCTCAGTGGTGTCTTATCTATTAATAGTTGTTAGTTGTTCTTCTTGTGGGGTGTGGGGGAGCAAAGGTGGGAATGAACTATGTCACCATCTTAGTGATGTCACTCTTCCCACTCTACATTTTCAAGCATTTTTCTTCTTACTCTGCTTAATTCTTTTTTCCCTTTGCATCCTTCTTTCCATGTCCTGATTGAATCTGGACTGTATATTCCCTAAAATGGTTTCATAGCACCCTCTTCTCTGGGCTTCCTTTTACTGCTGTCTTGATTTAAATTCACTATTTTTTTTTTTGAAGCCATGTCTTTCTCTTAGTTTTAATTTTCATTCTCAAGTAACTTCCTAAGAGTGGGTATTTAGATTATACACTTCATTAATTCTTATCTGTCCTGACAGTTGGGCTGCATATAAAATTCTGGATTGAAAAATTATTTAATTATTATTATTATTAAGTAAATTATTTAATAAATTATTATTAAATAATTAATAATTAAAAAATATGTCTCCCTTAAAACTTTGAAATCCTCTCTCTATTGTTTTCTGGCATCCTGTGTTCTTGATGTGTCTGAAGATATTCTGTCCTTTATTTCTTTGTAGGTAACCTATTTTTCTCTATATAAAATTTTTAATACTTTGGTTACTCATTAGTGTTTTGAAATTTCTTTTTTTTAATTTTATTTTATTGTAGTAAGTTCACAAAGTGAGATCTAGCCTATTAACAGAATTTTAAGTGTATAATACATTATTGTTGACTATAGTTACAATGTTGTAGAGTGTATTTCTAGAGCTTATTCATCTTGTTTGACTGATATGTTATGCCTGTTCATGAGTAATTCTCCATTTACCCCTCCCTCCCGCCCTGGACAACGACCAGTCCACTCTCTGATCTATGAACTTGAATATTTTAGATAACTTCTGTAAGCGGAATCATGCAGTATTTGTTTTTCTGTGTCTGGCTTTTTCTGTGTCTGGCTTTTCTGTGTCTGTCTTGTTTTTCTGTGTCTTTTTCTGTGTCTGGCTTTTCTGTGTCTGGCTTTTTTTTTTCTGTGTAGCACAATGTCTTCATGGTTCATTCATGTTATTCAATATTGAAAAATGTCCATTTTAAAGGCTAAATAATATTATGTTGTATGTATATACCACAGTCTCCTTATCCATTTATCTATGAATGGGCCTTTAGGTTGTTTCTAGATATTGACTATTGTAAGTAGTGCTGCAATGAACATAGGAGTGCTAATATCTCTTCAAGATCCTGATTTCCATTCTTTCGGATAAATATCAAAAGTGTGACTGCTGGATCATATGGTAGTTCTATTTTTAATTTTTTGAAGAACCTCCATACTATTTTCCATAGAAGTAGCAGAATTTTGCATTTCCATCAACTGTTTAAAAGGTTTCCAATTTCTCCACATTCTCACCAATAGTTGCTGTCTTTTTGTTTTTTTGATGATAGCCATTCTGACAGGTATGAGGTGATACCTCATGGTGGTTTTTATTTGTATTGCCCTGGTGAATAGTGACGTTGAGCTTTTTTTTTTTCCATTTACTTATTGGCTATTTGCATGACTTCTCTGGATAAATGTCCATTTAAGTCCTTAGCCCATTTCAAATCAGGTTAAGTGTTTGTTTTTCACTATTGATTTGTAGGAGTTCCTTATATATTTTGGAGATTAACTCATTATCAGATGTGTGTGATGTGGTCTGACTGTTGGTAATCCCTTAAAATTCATATGTTGAAACTCTAATTCCCAATGTGATGGTATTAGGAGGTGGGACTTTTGGGAGGACTTAGGACCCCACATGAATGAAATTAGTGCTCTTATAAAAGAGATTCCACAGAGCTCCCTAATGCCTCCTGCTACATGAAGATACAAGGAAAAACCTGCAACAGGGAAGGGGAGCCCTCATCTGACTATGTCGACAACCAGATCTCAGATTTCCAGCCTATAAAATTATGAGAAATAAATTTCTGTTATTCATAAGCTATCCAGTCTATGGTATTTTGTTATAGCATAATGAGCAGTTTAAGATATATGATTTGCAAATATTTTTCTCCCATCCATTCTATAAGTTTCCTTTTTACTGAGTTGATTGTTTCCCTGATTATGCAGTTTTTAATTTGATATAATCCCACTTGTTTATTTTTGTTGCTGTTGCTTGTGCTTTTGGTGTCATATCAATGCAATCATTATTAATATAAATATTGTGAAGATTTTCCCTATGTTTTCTTCTAGAAAAATTTCAGTTTCTTTCTTTCAAGTCTTTAATCTATCTTCAGTTGATTTTTGTGTATTATAGAAGATGAGCCAAATTTATTCTTTTGCATGTGGATATCCAGTTTTTTCAAACTCATTTGTTAAAGAGATTATCCTTTTCTCATTGTGTATTCTTGGCACCCTTGTATAAAAGATCAGTTGACAATTAATGCATGGATCTATTTCTGCCTTTCTATTCTGTTCCATTGTTCCATATGTCTGTCCTTATTCCAGTACCATGCTGTTTAGATTATTGTGGTTTTGTAATACATTTTGAAACCAGGAAGTGTAATCCCTCTAACTTTGTTCTTCTTTTTCAGGGTCAGTTTAGTTATTCATGGCTTTTTGTGGTACCATAGGAATTATTTTCCATTCTATCCTGGAATTGTTTTTTCTATTTCTGTAAAAAATGCTATTGTAATTTTGATAGTCATTGCATTAAATCTGTAAATCGCTTTGGGTATTATGGATATTTTAACAATATTAAGTCTTTAAATCCATGAACACAGAATATCTCTCTATTTGTTGTGTCTTGTTTAATTTCTTTCATCAATTTTTTCCAGCTTTTAGTATACAATTCTTTCACCTCCTTAACTAATTTATTTCTAAGTATTTTATCCTTTTTTGGTGCCAATGTAAGTTGGATTGTCACCCTAATTTTATTTTCAAATAATTTGTTTTGTTAGTGTATAGAAATACAACTGATTTTTTTCCATTTTGATTTTGTATCCTGTAAATTTACTGTATTTGTTTATTAGTTTTAAAGTTTTTGTTGTTTTTGTTTTCTAATGGAGTCTTTATAGTTTTCTATATATAAGATCAGGACATTTGCAAATGGGAACAGTTTTACTTTTTTTTCTTTCTAATTTGTGTGCCTTTTATTTCTTTTTCTTGTCTAATTACTCCAACTAATACTTACAGTAGAATGTTGAAAAGAAGTGGTGAGAGTGGGCATCCTTGCTTCATTCCTCTTCTCAGAGGAAAAGCTTTCAGTCTTTTGCTGTTGAGTATGATGTTACCTGTGGGCTTGTCATATATGGCCTTTATTATGTTGAAGTACTTTCCTTGTATTTCTAGTTTGTTGGTGTTTATTATAAAAGGAGATTGAATTTTGTCAAACACTTTTTCTGCATCTATTGGCACTATGACATGGTTTTTATCCATTGCTTTGTCTCATGTATTGTGTCACATTAATTAACTTTTTTATGTTGAACCATCTTTGCATCCCAGTGATAAATTTCACTTGGTCATGGTGTATGATTTTTTTAAATATGCTGTTGAATCCAGTTTGCTAGTATTTTGTTGAGAATTTTTACATCTATATTCATCAGGGATATTGGCCTGTAGTTTTCTTATCTAATTGTATCTTTGTTTGGCTATGGTATCAGGGTATTGCTGGACTCATAAAATGATTTGAGAAATGTTTCATTCCCTTCAGTTTTTTGGAAGAATTTGAGAAGGATTGGCTTTAATTCTTCTTTAAATGTTTGATAGACTTCTCCTTTGAAGCCACCTTATCCTGGGATTTTTGTTGTTGCTGGGAGGATTTGATTACTGATTCAATCTTCATACTAGTGATAAGTTTGTTCAGACCTTCTATTTCTTCATGATCTTTTTTAATAGGTTGTATGTTTCTAGGAAAGTATCCATTTCTTACAGGTTATCCTGCTGGTTAGCTTATAATTGTCCATAGTAGTTTCTTATGATCCATTTTATTTCTGTAGTATTAGTTGTAATGTCTCTTTCATTTCTGATTTTATTTATTTGAGTCTTCTCCCATTTTTCTTAGTTAAGTCAAGGGTTCATCAATTTTGCTTATCTTTTTTGAAAACCAACTCTTAGTTTTGTTGATTTCTTCTATTGTTTTTCTATTCTTTATTTTATTAATTTCTGCTCTAATATTTGTTATTTCTTTGCTTTTGCTAACTTTAGGTTTAGTTAGTTCTTCCTTTTCTAGCTCTTTTCAAGGTAAATTTGATAGTTTATTTGAGGTCTTGCTTCTTTTTTAATATAGGCATTTATTGCTATGAACTTTTTTTTTTTTACATCTTTATTGGAGTATAACTGCTTTACAATGGTGTGTTAGTATCTGCTTTATAACAAAGTGAATCAGTTATACATATATATATGTATCCATATCTCTTCCCTCTTGCATCTCCCTGCCTCCCACGCTCCCTATCCCACCCCTCTAGGTGGTCACAAAGCACCGAGCTGATCTCCCTGCGCTTTGCGGCTGTTTCCCACTAGCTATCTATTTTACGCTTGGTAGTGTATATATGTCCATGCAACTCTCTCGCTTTGTCACAGCTTACCCTTCCCCCTCCCCATATCCTCAAGTCCATTCTCTAGTAGGTCTGTGTCTTTATTCCTGTCTTACCCCTAGGTTCTTCATGACATTTTTTTTTCTTAAATTCCATATACATGTGTTAGCATACAGTATTTGTCTTTCTCTTTCTGACTTACTTCACTCTGTATGACAGACTCTAGGTCTATCCACCTCATTACAAATAGCTCAATTTCGTTTCTTCTTATGGCTGAGTAATATTCCATTGTATATATGTGCCACATCTTATTTATCCATTTATCTGATGTTGGACATTTGGTTGCTTCCATCTCTGGGCTATTGTAAATAGAGCTGCAATGAACATCTTGGTACATGACTCTTTTTTAATTATGGTTTTCTCAGGGTATATGCCCAGTAGTGGGATTGCTGGGTCATATGGTAGTTCTATTTGTGGTTTTATAAGGAACCTCCATACTGTTCTCCATAGTGGCTGTACCAATTCGCATTCCAACCAGCAGTGCAAGAGTGTTCCCTTTTCTCCACACCCTCTCCAACATTTATTGTTTCTAGATTTTTTGATGATGGCCATTCTGACTGGTGTGAGATGATATCTCATTGTAGTTTTGATTTGCATTTCTCTAATGATTAGTGATGTTGAGCATTCTTTCATGTGTTTGTTAGCAGTCTGTATATCTGCTTTGGAGAAATGTCTATTTAGGTCTTCTGCCCATTTTTGGATTGGGTTGTTTGTTTTTTTGTTATTGAGCTGCACGAGCTGCTTATAAATTTTGGAGATTAATCCTTTGTCAGTTGCTTCATTTGCAAATATTTTCTCCCATTCTGAGGGTTGTCTTTTGGTCTTGTTTACAGTTTCCTTCACTGTGCAAAAGCTTTGAAGTTTCATTAGGTCCCATTTGTTTATTTTTGTTTTTATTTCCATTTCTCTAGGAGGTGGGTCAAAAAGGATCTTGCTGTGATTTATGTCATAGAGTGTTCTGCCTATGTTTTCCTCTAAGAGTTTGATAGTTTCTGGCCTTACATTTAGGTCTTTAATCCATTTTGAGCTTATTTTTGTGTATGGTGTTAGGGAGTGATCTAATCTCATACTTTTAAATGTACCTGTCCAGTTTTCCCAGCACCACTTATTGAAGAGGCTGTTCTTTCTCCACTGTACATACCTGCCTCCTCTATCAAAGATAAGGTGACCATATGTGCGTGGGTTTATCTCCGGGCTTTCTATCCTGTTCCATTGATCTATCTTTCTGTTTTTCTGCCAGTACCATACTATCTTGATCACTGTAGCTTTGTAGTACAGTCTGAAGTCAGGGAACCTGATTCCTCTCGCTCCGTTTTTCTTTCTCAAGATTGCTTTGGCTATTCGGGGTCTTCTGTGTTTCCATACAAATTGTGAAATTTTTTGCTCTAGTGGTAGAGCAAAATGCCAGTGGTAGTTTGATAGGGATTGCACTGAATCTGTAGATTGCTTTGGGTAGTATAGTCATTTTCACAATGTTGAGTCTTCCAATCCAAGAACATGGTATATCTCTCCATCTATTTGTATCATCTTTAATTTCTTTCATCAATGTCTTATAATTTTCTGCATAGAGGTCTTTTGTCTCCTTAGGTAGGTTTATTCCTAGATATTTTATTCTTATTGTTGTAATGGTAAATGGGAATGTTTTCTTAATTTCACTTTCAGATTTTTCATCACTAGTGTATAAGAATACCAGAGATTTCTGTGCATTAATTTTGTATCCTGCTACTTTACCAAATTCATTGATTAGCTCTAGTAGTTTTCTGGTAGCACCTTTAGGATTCTCTATGTAGAGTATCATGTCATCTGCAAACAGTGACAACTTTGCTTCTTCTTTTCTGATTTGGATTCTTTTTATTTCTTTTTCTTCTCTGATTGCTGTGGCTAAAACTTCCAAAACTATGTTGAATAAGAGTGGTGAGAGTGGGTAACCTTGTCTTGTTCCTGATCTTAGTGGAAATGCTTTCAGTTTTTCACCATTGAGAACGATGTTGGCTGTGGGTTTGTAATATATGGCCTTTATTATGTTGAGGAAAGTTCCCTCTATGCCTACTTTCTGCAGGGTTTTTATCAGAAATGGGTGTTGAATTTTGTCGAAAGCTTTCTCTGCATCTATTGAGATAATCGTATGGTTTTTCTCCTTCACTTTGTTAATATGGTGTTTCACGTTGATTGATTTGCGTATATTGAAGAATCCTTGCATTCCTGGAATAATCCCCACTTGTTCATGGTGTATGATCCTTTTAATGTGCTGTTGGATTCTGTTTGCTAGTATTTTGGGGAGGATTTTTGCATCTATGTTCATCAGTGATATTGGCCTGTAGTTTTCTTTCTTTGTGACATCCTTGTCTGGTTTTGGTATCAAGGTGATGGTGACCTCGTAGAATGAGCTTGGGAGTGTTCCTCCCTCTGCTATATTTTGGAAGAGTTTGAGAAGGATAGTTGTTAGCTCTTCTCTAAATGTTTGATAGAATTTGCCTGTGAAGCCATCTGGTCCTGGGGTTTTGTTTGTTGGAAGATTTTTAGTCACAGTTTCAATTTCAGTGCTGTGATTTGTCTGCTCATATTTTCTATTTCTTCCTGATTCAGTCTCAGCAGGTTGTGCATTTCTAAGAATTTGTCCATTTCTTCCAGGTTGTCCATTTTATTGGCATAGAGTTGCTTGTAGTAATCTCTCATGATCTTTTGTATTTCTGCAGTGTCAGCTGCTACTTCTCCTTTTTCATTTGTAATTCCACTGATTTGTGTCTTCTCCCTTTTTTTCTTGATGAGTCTGGCTAATGTTTTATCAATTTTGTTTATCTTCTCAAAGAAGCAGCTTTTAGTTTTATTGATCTTTGCTATCGTTTCCTTCATTTCTTTTTCATTTATTTCTGATCTGATTTTTATGATTTCTTTCCTTCTGCTAACTTGAGGTTCTTTGTTCTTCTTTCTCTAATTGCTTTAGGTGCAAGGTTAGGTTGTTTATTCGAGATGTTTCCTGTTTCTTAAGGTAAGATTGTATTGCTATAAACTTCCCTCTTAGAACTGCTTTTGCTGCATCCCATAGGTTTTGGGTCGTTGTGTCTCCATTGTCATTTGTTTCTAGGTATTTTTTAATTTCCTCTTTGATTTCTTCAGTGATCACTTCGTTATTAAGTAGTGTATTGTTTAGCCTCCATGTGTTTGTATTTTTTACAGATCTTTTCCTGTAATTAATATCTAGTCTCATAGTGCTGTGGTCAGAAATGATACTTGATACAATTTCAATTTTCTTAAATTTACCAAGGCTTGATTTGTGACCCAAGGTATGATCTATCCTGGAGAATGTTCCATGAGCACTTGAGAAAAATGTGTATTCTGTTGTTTTTGGATGGAATGTCCTATAAATATCAATTAAGTCCATCTTGTTTAATGTATCATTTAAAGCTTGTGTTTCCTTATTTATTTTCATTTTGGATGATCTGTCCATTGGTGAAAGTGGCATGTTAAAGTCCCCTACTATGAATGTGTTACTGCCGACTTCCTCTTTTATAGCTGTTAGTATTTGCCTTGTGTATTGGGTTGCTCCTATTTTGGGTGCATAAATATTTACAATTGTTATATCTTCTTCTTGGATCGATCCCTTGATCATTATGTAGTGTCCTTTTTTGTCTCTTCTAATAGTCTTTATTTTAAAGTCTATTTTGTCTGATATGAGAATTCCTACTCCAGCTTTCTTTTGGTTTCCATTTGCATGGCATATCTTTTTCCATCCCCTTACTTTCAGTCTGTATGTGTCTCTAAGTCTGAAGTGGGTCTTTTGTAGGCAGCATATATATGGGTCTTGTTTTTGTATCCATTCTGCCAATCTGTGTCTTTTGGTGGGAGCATTTAGTCGATTTACATTTAAGGTAATTATCGATATGTATGTTCCTATTTCCATTTTCTTAATTGTTTTGGGTTCATTATTGTAGGTCTTTTCCTTTTCTTGTGTTTCTTGCCTAGAGAAGTTCCTTTAGCATTTGTTGTAAAGCCGGTTTGGTGGCGCTGAATTCTCTTAGCTTTTGCTTGTCTGTAAAGGTTTTAATTTCTCCATCAAATCTGAATGAGATCCTTGCTGGGTAGAGTAATCTTGGTTGCAGGTTTTTCTCCTTCATCACTTTAAATATGTCCTACCAGTCCCTTCTGGCTTGCAGAGTTTTTGCTGAAAGATCAGCTGTTAACCTGATGGGGATTCCCTTGTGTGTTATTAGTTGTTTTTCCCTTGCTGCTTTTAATATGTTTTCTTTGTATTTAATTTTTGACAGTTTGATTAATACATGTCTTGGCATATTTCTCCTTGGATTTATCCTGTATTGGACTCTCTGTGCTTCCTGGACTTGATTAACTATTTCCTTTCCCATATTAGGGAAGTTTTCAACTATAATCTCTTCAAATATTTTCTCAGTCCCTTTCTTTTTCTCTTCTTCTTCTGGGACCCCTATAATTCGAATGTTGGTGCATTTAATGTTGTCCCAGAGGTCTCTGAGACTGTCCTCAGTTCTTTTCATTCTTTTTTCTTTATTCTGCTCTGCAGTAGTTATTTCCACTATTTTATCTTACAGGTCACTTATCTGTTCTTCTGCCTCAGTTATTCTGCTATTGATCCCATCTAGAGTATTTTTAACTTCATTTATTGTGTTGTTCATTGTTTCATCTTTAGTTCTTCTAGGTCCTTGTTAAATGTTTCTTGCATTTTCTCTATTCTATTTCCAAGATTTTGGATCATCTTTACTATCATTATTCTGAATTCTTTTTCAGGTAGACTGCCTATTTCCTCTTCATTTGTTAGGTCTGGTGGGTTTTTATCTTGCTCCTTCATCTGCTGTGTATTTTTCTGTCTTCTCATTTTGTTTAACTTACTGTGTTTGGGGTCTCCTTCTTGCAGCCTGCAGGTTCATACTTCTCGTTGATTTTGGTGTCTGTCCCCAGTGGCTAAGGTTGGTTCTGTGGGTTGTATAGGTTTCCTGGTGGAGGGGACTAGTGCCTGTGTTCTGGTGGATGAGGCTGGATCTTGTCTTTCTGGTGGGCAGGTCCACATCTGGTGGTGTGTTTTGGGGTGTCTGTAGACTTATTATGATTTTAGGCAGCCTCTCTGCTAATGGGTGGGGTTGTGTTCCTATCTTGCTAGTTGTTTTGCATAGGGTGTCCAGCACTGTAGCCTGCTGGTCATTGAGTGAAGCTGGGTGCTGGTGGTGAGATGGAGATCTCTGGGAGATTTTTGCCGTTTGATATTAAGTGGAGCTGGGAGGTCTCTTGTGGACCAGTGTCCTGAACTTGGCTCTCCCACCTCAGAGGCACAGCGCTGACTCCCAGCTGCAGCAGCAAGAGGCTTTCATCCACACGGCTGAGAATAAAAGGGAGAAAAAGTAGAAAGAAAGAAAGAAAAAAAGAAAGAAAGAAAAAGAAAGGAAGGAAGGAAGGAAGGAAGAAAGAAAGGAGGGAGAGAGGGAGGGAGGGAGGGAGGGAGGAAGGAAGGAAGGAAGGAAGGAGGGAAGGAAGGAAAGAAAGAAGATAAAATGAAATAAAGTAAGATAAAATAAAGTTATTAAAATAAAAAATAATTATTCAGAAAAAAAATTTTTTTAAAGAAAAAAGGAAAAAAACAAAAAAAACGTACGGATAGAACCCTAGGACAAATGGTGGAAGCAAAGCTATACAGACAAAATCTCACACAGAAGCATACACATACACACTCACAAAATGAGGAAAAGGGGAAAAAATCATAAACCTTGCTCTCAAAGTCCACCTCCTCAATTTGGGATGATTCGTTGTCTATTCAGGTATTCCACAGATGCAGGGTACATCAAGTTGGTTGTGGAGATTTAATCCGCTGCTTCTGAGGCTGCTGGGAGGGATTTCCCTTTCTCTTCTTTATTCTCACAGCTCACAGGGGCTCAGCTTTGGATTTGGCCCCACCCCTGCGTGTAGGTCACCGGAGGACGTCTGTTCTTTGCTCAGACAGGATGGCGTTAAAGGAGCAGCTTCTTCGGGGACTCTGGCTCACTCAAGCCAGGGGGACGGACGGGTACGGAGTAAGGAGCGAGCCTGCAGCGGCAGAAGCCCGCGTGACGTTGTAACAGCCTGAGGCGCGCCCTACGTTCTCCCCGGTAAGTTTTCCCTGGATCACGGCACCCTGGCAGTGGCGGGCTGCACAGGCTCCCCAGAAGGGAGGTGTGGATAATGACCTGTGCTCACACACAGGCTTCTTGGTGGCGGCAGCAGTAGCCTTAGTGTCTCATGCCCGTCTCTGGGGTCCGCGCTGTTAGCTGCGGCTTGCGCCCGTCTCTGGAGCTCCTTTAAGCAGCGCTCTTAATCCCCTCTCCTCGTGCACCAGGAAACAAAGAGGGAAGAGAAAGTCTCTTGCCCCTTCGGCAGGTCTAGACTTTTCCCCAGACTCCCTCCCGGCTAGCCGTGGTGCACTAACCCCTGCAGGCTGTGCTCACGCCACCAACAGCAGTCGTCTCCCTGGGATCTGACCTCCGTAGCCCGAGCATCAGCTTCCAGCCCCGCCCGCCCCGGCGGGTGAGCAGAGAAGCCTCTCGGGCTGGTGAGTGCCGGTCGGCACCGATCCTCTGTGCGGGAATCTCTTCTTTTTGCCCACCGCACCCCTGTTGCTGTGCTCTCCTCTGCGGCTCCGAAGCTTTCCCCTTCTGCCATCCGCAGTCTCTGCCCACGAAGGGGCTTCCAACTGTGTGGAAACCTTTCCTCCTTCACGGCTCCCTCCCACTGGTGCAGGTCCTGTCCCTATTCTTTTGTCCCTGTTTTTTCTTTTTTTCTTTTGCCCTACCCAGGTACATGGGGACTTTCTTGCCTTTTGGGAGGACTGAGGTCTTCTGCCAGCGTTCAGTAGGTGTTCTGTAGTAGCTGTTCCACGTGTAGATGTATTTCTGGTGTATCTGTGGGGAGGAAGGTGATCTCCACGTCTTACTCTTCTGCCATCTTCCCCTCGTCTCTGCTATAAACTTTTAATACTATTTTTGCTGCATCCTCTAAGTTTTTGGTATGTTGTGTTTTCATTTTCCTGGCTCTCAAAGCATTTTCTATTTCCTTTTTGATTTCTTCTTTGATTCAGTGGTTGTTCAAGAGTATGTTGTTTAAGTCCCATACATTTGTGAATTTTTCAGTTTTACTCCTGCTATTAATTTTTACTTTCAATCCATTGTGGTCAGAAAAAAATACTTGGTATGATTTCAATCTTCTTAAGTGTTTTAAGACTTGTTTTGTGACCTAACACGTTATCTATCCTGGAGAAAGATCTGATCATTTGATGCTGTGCCAGGGGCAGGTCCTCTGGTGAGAAGGTGATCTGAATCTCCCTACTGTCTTCTGTTAGTCTGATTCACATTCTCCTGGGTTACAGGAGTCTTTCACCTTATTTCTGGATTTCTCAAAAAGATAATTTGTTCATGAATTGTTGCTGAATTGGTGTGTTTGTAGGGGCAAGAAGATTCCAAAACTTCCTACTCTACCATCTTGTTGACATCACTCCTGAAATTTCTTAATGACATATCCAATGTGGGTCTTAAAATTTATCTTGCTTGTTATTCAGTAGGCCTTTTTATTTTTATAGAATTCATATTTATTAAAGGGGAATTCACAAACAAGGTTATCCATTTTTGAAGAACATTTTGATAAGCTTTCACAAACGTATCATTTTAAATTTACCACTGTATCAAGGTACAGGATATTTCCAGCCCTTCATGCCTCTTCTTAATCCCCAATCTTTCATCTCCCATGCCTAGAAAACACTAATCTTATTTCTGTCTCTATTGTTTTGCCTTTTTGAGAATGCCATACAAATGCAATCAAACTGTATGTAGGCTTTTGTGTCTTCTTTAATTTATTAAAATACTTTTCAGATTTATTCACATTGTTGAATATATCAGTAGTTTGTCCCTTTTGGTTTCTGTAATATTCTATTGTTTGGATGTACCATAATTTGTTTATCCACTCAACAACTGAAGAACTGATGATCACTTGGGTCGCTTTTTTTTTGATATCATATAAATAAAGCTACCATGAACACTTATTTACAGACTTTTGTGTGGGCATCTGTTTTGACTTCTCTTGTGTGAATAACTGAAAGTAAGATTTCTTGGGTCACAACATAATTACATGTCTAACTTTATATGATATTGCCACTTGTTTTCCAAAGTGGATGTACCTTTCTGTTTTCCCACCAGCAGTGTATGAGAGCACTTGTTGATCTGCATCAGCCCCAGCACTTAGTATTTTCCACTTTAATTTTATTTGTTTTCTATTGTTAGACATTTCAGTATATATATAGTTATATCTTGTGATTTGGACCCATTCCTTTCGAGGATTCACATTTCCTTCAGTTCAGAAAACTTTTCTTGTATTATTTATTTGGCAATATCCTCCCCACTCACCACCCCCCTCCCCCTCCATCATCACCATTACTCCTTTCTAGAATTCCTTTGAGTCCAATGCTGGGCCCATTGGACTGTCTTCCATCTTTTCTCTCAAATTCTTCTCTATCTTTTTAGCTCTAGGTTCTGTGCCAGTTATTTGACTTAATCTTCAACCTGTGTATATGTTTTTCCTTTCATTTTATCTGTAATATATATTTTTCAACTCCAAAGAAACTCTTCTTTGTTGTTTTGTGGTTTGCTTCTCATGGCAACTGATTCTTATTTTTTGATAGCAGTGTGTCCTTAGATTTGTCAGGGTACTAATTAGAATCTGTTTCCTGTTAGAACAATCTATTTCTCCTAGAGTCTTTATTCTTCAACCAATTCATCGCAGTCTTTATCATGGTTTCTTCACATTTCAGGAGTTTCTGTGTTGTCTAGTCATATTTAGGAATTAGGCAAAAGGATGAATTTTTGAAGATTTGTGTACAAATGGGTAAGGCATTCAGACCAACAATCTTTCCTTCTATTTTCCTCCTTAACAACTCATTGCTCCATAGGAAGCAAAGGCAAGGCCTACAGCCACTGAATTACTGTAGAAGGGAATGTGGTGCAGTTAATATTTATTAAGAATTAACACTGTGCCTGAACACTTTCAAATTATAGCAGTAAAAACAATTAATGGTTGTTATGTTATGCTTATAATCTGTCTGGCCCTCTTCTAAGAACTTTTCATATGTTCATTTCATTCCACTCTAACCCTGTCATGGATGCCTATTACTATTATCCCTCTTTAAAGAGGAGGACATTGAGGAACAGAGAGGTCAACTAATGTGTCCAAGTTTGCACAGCTAATAAGTGGCAAAGCTGTGTTTTAAACACAGAAGTTGGATTCAGTGTCTTTGTTCCTAAACAGTATGCTGCACTGACTCTCCGATATTGACTTTCTCCCTGAATCCTTTCAATAAAACTGTGATGTGGGTATTAAAAATGCCACTTTGCAAAAGAGAATGTTGAGGTCCAGACAAGTTAAATGAAAAACCTCATTCCACAAATCTCAGGCATGGAAACTGACTACAAAGCTCAGATTTGTCCAAAGGATGATCACTTTAAACACTTACAAATAAAGATTGCTTGACAATTAAATCAATGTTTATTTGAACCGGAGTAACATTTGAACTCCATATTTTGGTTTAAATGGTAAAAACAACAACAAAAAACTGTTACTAATGATCTGTACAAACTGTCTCTTTTACTTTGGAACCAACAATTAAGATCTGAAATATCAATTACATTGTTTCTCAATAACACAACGGATCAATAACCTTCATTTGGTGTTCTTGATTACTGCATGGGGGTTTCTACAGAAACACTCTGAAACAGATCTTGCGTATTAGTCTCTACACACAGTTCTTGTTCCTCACAGTGGAGCAATCAGACCCTGATTAATGTTAGCATTAAACTAACTGCTATCTAATCAGTTGACAAAATGCTCCTTTTGACTCTAGTTTCTGGGGTCTGTTTGTTTCAGATGCTTCTGATTGGTGTTTGCTGTAGGAAAGAATAAATAAATAAGACATATATTATTCACTGAAGTGAATAAAAAGATTTGTGTGATATTCCCTCTGGCTTTGACAGAATGACAGAGCATTCTGTCAAAGCCAGAGGGAACTCAAGCCTTCAATGTAAACCACCGTGCTCCGCATCCTGCTATTTTTTGAGGACTAGAGAATTTAAACCAATCATCCAATAAGTAAAATATCACTCTGGAAGTCCACATTATGAAAAATGATACCACTAGCCACCAACTTGCCCAAGGTGGAAAAATGGGAGTGAGTCTGTTTCTTCTCTTCCTTGTATTCTAGATTCCTTCAGATCCTCAGACCATTCTTTCTTCCCTAGTTAAAAATGCTGTTTACCATCTTTTTCTTCATCTATTTCCATGCCTTTGTAGTCATCCATCCCAGCACCCATTTTATCTCCACCCACCAGTCCTCCACACTGTACAGGGTGATAATCCCAATACATAGTATCCTATCATCCACTTCATGTTCAAAATTGTCCAGGGGATCTCTGAAGTGTCCACTAGCTCTGCAGAGCCCCAGGGTTCAGTGAGGATGTCTCAGGGGTCCAGGTATGCCTGAGAGGAAAGCCTTCCACCTGACTTTTAAAAGAGCAGTTCTGTTTTTATCTGCCTTCTATCAAGGGATTCTGAATCATATTTTATTTGAAAAGTAAAAAGGCCTGTAACTGAAAAGAGTTGAAAACTACTGACCCACAGGAGGAAATTCACATTCCATTCCACAACATACATGTATAACATACATATACAACATTCATCCTGCATCCTACATTCCATCCTCTATTATACTATGTCATATAATAACATAGAAGATTACCTGTGAAGGGGTCCGTGCCTTCCAGTCAATCCATATTATGCTCCCTATTCCAGGGCATCTTTTAAACATTTAGGTTTATTCTGATTTACTTGCATCTCACTAGATGATCTGTGTCTTCTCATGTCAGATCCCTACCTTGGCACATTCTGTTTCCTCTGCCTGAAATTTCTTGCCTCTGCTGTTTTCCTGAAAGCTCCTATTTAATCTTCATGTCTCAGCCAAGAGCTACGTTGGGTGAAGAGTTTCTGATCCTCTAGCCTAATGCTGTCCAATAGAATGTGGTACAAGATGGGAGTTTTCTATTATCTGCACTGCCCTGTTCAATAGACACTAGCCACGCATGACTGTCAAGCCCTTGAAATGTGACTAGTGCAAGTAAGGAACTGAATTCCTAACTTTACATATAAAATCGTTTTAATCATTTAAATAATCATACATAAGTGGTCACTACTGCTTTGGAAGAGCAACTCTAGATAGACCTACATTGAGACTTACTTCCGTTACAGAACTTTTAATAAAAACTGCATCATAATTATTTATATGAACATTTTTTCTGCTGACCTACCAGCATCTGTGGGACAGGACTGTGTGTTTGCCTGTACAAACCTTTGTCACTAGCACTTTCTCTGGGACGTAGTAGGGATTCTTCGAATGAATAGGTAAAAGAAAGCAGCGTTATCAAGTAGGAAATACAACATATAAAGGGAAAATCATAAGGACTTTAAATTAGACACTCCTTGACTTCAGGATTTTGCAGGTAGTTGGTGAATGACGTAGGCAAGTGGCTCTTCCTGAGTCTTACATTCTCACCTATTTAATGAGGATGATGCATAATTTCCCTTCATTAGATTTGTTGGGAGGATTAAAGGAGCTATGATATATGAATTAAATACAAGTTAATTAGGTAACATTAATCCCCTTTCAAGATAACCCACTATGTATTTAACTACTTATATATTTTGTCCTGAAGCATATTTACATCACCTGAAATTCAAAATTCTAATGACAGAAATGTTTGAAAAATCCATACCAAGAAATAGCAGATTGTAATATATACAAACAGCCAAAAAATATATACTTTTAAAAGAACTACAGCTGGTGAGTTGCAGACGCAAGTCAGCACAGGTGTGTTCCTAACTTCAATGAAACCAAATCCGCCTCTACTTGGGTAAAAGTATTTGCAGAAATTTGCCAAGTGACAGGTGGTGAGCTATGTTAGCATGACTAATGTTGGAAGAAAAGAGGAAGGCAGAGGGAGAGAGGCTGCTGGTGGAAACAGTGATTTATTATTTACTGGGAAAATGCAGTGTCAAGAAGTATAGGGTCTTGGCTGACATCAGTACTCTGAATCAACTGAAACAGTTTTATTTGGGTGAGCTGCAGCCAGAAACAATTGTCCACCTTTGTCATCACTTTGTATGCCTAAACACAAAATGAAGTGAAGGCTGCAATCAGCAGAAGGGAAGGAGGCCATAAGAAAGTATTAGAGTTTTGGTATATGTATATGTAGAGAGACAGCAACCCTGAAAACACTGTGATGATGTACATAAACAAACACAAAAATACATGCATGAAAATAACCTCATTTCCAAATCAAAGCCATGAATTCATCACAGCACACTCTAGGAGCAGTCTAGTGATCCTTGCTTTCCTACAGCTCCAAACCAGATCCCTGTTTGAAGTTTAAGCAGAATCCAGTTTAGGAAACCTTCTGTCATTAATCAAATTGAGGCATTAACAGTAAAGCAACTTTGGTAACTTATAATTATTATTTAATTATTGAGCTTGAAAGTTGATGGGACTCAACTGCAAAATATGCAAAACTGCAAAACTACACATTCATTTCTCAGGAGGTTTTTCTTTCCATTTTGTGACATTTCTCTTCCAGTTTTAATCTCTTCTATGGATCAATGTTCATCATGAGAGGACTGCAATCCATTTCTTTATTTTTATTTTAATTCTTTATTTGAGGTATTTTTTTCACTACACATGCAACAGAGCATTTAAAAGGATAATAATCAGTGAAACTGATGTCAGTTCAACCTAAAAATTAATACAAGGATCAATTATCTTTTATATCAGAAGCTCTGCTAGGTGCTGAGAAGGATATGCAATAAGATTTTCTTTCCATCTGCAGTAGGCAGAATGTCTAGGTAAGGCCACCAGAATCCATACTCTCTCTAATCCTTAGCACCTGTGAATGTGAGATATCACACCCATGATTGTGTTATAAAGCAAAGTTGACGATAAAAAAGGGATAATACAATATCTTGGTGGGCCTGATCTAATCACATGAGTCCTTAAAAGAAAAGAACTTTCTCTGGCTGGTAGCAGAAGAAGATAGAGGTAGAAGCCACAGAGTTTCAAAGCATAAGAAGAAGTTGAGTTGATGCACCATTGTTGGCTTTGAAGATGGTGAGAGCCATGTGAGAAGTCAAGGGGACAGCTTCTAGAAGCAGAGTGGCCCTGAGGTGACAGCCAGCAAGGAAACAGGGAACCCAGTCCTATAACCATAAGGAACTGAATTCTGCCAACTTGCATAGTTGGAAATGGATTCTCCCCAAAGCCTCCAGTGAACACCCAGGCTGGCTGACATGTTGATTTCAGTCTTACAAGACACTAAGCAGAGAACCTAATTGAGCTCATCTGGATTTCTGACCTACAGACTTTCCAGATAACAAAGAGGTGTTATTTCAAGCCACCAAGCTTATAGCATTTTTTTGCACAGAAGTAGCTAATTACTACAGTATCCTTGCAGAACATAAAGTTAGCTTAGCAAGAAAGGAAAATGTCTGAGTAATAATTATAATGCAGTGTAATATGTGTTGATATAGAGAAAATTTGAAATGTGCATCTAGATGACATTTGACTTGGGATGTGAAGAATGCATAGAGTTTGGCAAGTGAAGATAGAACAGAAATACTACCCAGGCAGAGGACATGTATCTACAAATAGCCAGTATCACAGACTGGTTCCTTGGGAAGCAGACTTGGAGATGGAGATTAGTGTGCAGGATTTTTTTTTTCCAGGAATGCCCTGGGATCTACAGCTGTGGAAGGGAGAGAGAGGAATCAGGACTCTACAGAGGGAGAAACTGAGCTGTGATTCAGCCCCAACGAAGTCTTCAGGCAGCCCTAAAGGGAGAGAGCTCATCAGAGATGTCCTGAGTTGGGGAAAGGGAGCTGTGACTTTATAACCTTGTGATGATTAACAATGGATGTAGGCTACCTTGTGGAAGCAGGTGTGACCTTGTGTAAAGCCATCTTCTATAACTGAGACCATTCCCAGTGAAGCATGACAACTAAGAGCTTCTTCTTTCATACACATTTCTGAAGTGGGGTCTGAGAGGTGCACACGAAGGCATGGAGGAGTCTGCCCATTCAAAGATAAGTGGAAAATTTAATGTAGGTGAGGATATGCAGAAAAACAGAGAAGATTAGTAGGAAATTAGTCTAGAGAGATGGATGGGTCTCAGCTCATGGATGGGGTACCTTTGGAAGGTTTAAAAAGAAGGGTAACTTGGATTTGTATTAGTTAGATGTTCTTGTGGCAGTGCAGATAGAATGTGTGTCTGCTTTAAGGAATGGAGAGAAGAAAAGTGAATCAAGGGATACATAGAAGAAATCAACAGAATTGGGTTTGAAATGCAGGGGCAAAGCTGGACTCAGATATAATTTCATATATTTATAGTTTACATTTATAATGGGCTCCTGTGATATACTTTATTGTTTGTGCAACTGGGCATGTATGTTGGTGCCATCTACTAAGCTAAGTAATAGAGGTGGAGTAGATTTAAAGGTAAAGATAATTTCTGTATTGAACATGTTTTTGAGGTGGTAAAGCTTGATATAAGTTGTAGGAAGTAGAAAATTTAGAAATGGAATAAAGGAGGCAGTACCACAGTAGAGACAGAAACTTAGAAGTCATTGGCAGGACATGACACTTACTAAAGGCTGAGAGAGGGTTAACATTTCCTAGATATAGCTCATTGAACAAGAAAAGAAAGTGACCAAGATAGAAACTCAAGGAAACCATATTTTAGAGGTGGTTCAAAAGCAAGAGGAGAGTGAAGAATTCTGAAGGAGTTTGAGGTGTAGGAGAAGATAGAAAGGTGGTATCACAGAAATCAAAAGAAAGCAATTAAGAGAGTGGATGGTCAAGAGTGTCAAATGCTGAGCACTGGAGATATTAATGGTAAGCAGAGCTTTGACATGTCCATTGACCTGATGGAGTTTACAGTCTAATGGAGAGATAGACATGAATTGAATAATTACAAGCACACATGTAGAATATTACTGCCATGGCAAGGGCTGTGAATGGATACACAGTGTAGGATGCTATAATAGACTGTAGTGGGGAAGTCGGACTTCATTTGGCATATCAATAAAAACTTCTCCATCAAAGTGATATTTGAATTGAAATCTGAAGGATGGGTAGTATTATGGGCTGAATTTATCCTCCCAGAATACATATGTTGAAGTCCTAACCCCCAGTACCCCAGAATGTGACTGTATTTGGAGACAGTGTCTTTAAAGAAGTAACTGAGTTAATTTGAGGTCGTTGAGGTGGGTCCTAATCCAATACAACCGGTGTCCTTTTAAGAAGAAGAGATTAGGAGAGAGACACAGGCAGAGGGAAGACCTTATGAAGATACAGGGAGAAGATGGCCATCTACAAGCCAAGGAGAGAGGCTGTAGAAGAAATCAACCCTGTGAACACTTTGATCTCAGACCTCTAGCCTCCGAAACTGTGAGAAAATACATTTCTGTTGTTTATGCTCCCCTGTCTGTTGTACTGGGTTATGACAGCCCTAGCAGGTAGGGCTGATACAGGTAGGAATCCACCCACCAGAGTGGAATGATGGAGATGTGGAGGAAGTCAGTGGCTATGCAATGGGTACCATAAATCGGACTTGATGGGAATGAATTGGATGTTGGGAAACGGCGTTTGTTGCATATGGTAACACGGATCATGAAAACAGTTTACAGTGAGTGGTGGGCTGAATCCAGGATGCAGGAAGTTGGGAAGTTGAAGAGTGGATGAGAGAAGTGGAGGCTCAGATAAGAGTGTGGTGCACACATTCAGGTGGTCAGTTGCACATATTCAGCATCTTCTAGCTCTCAGGCATGGGGGCTGTACTCTCCTTGTAGAATGGACAGAGGCTGCCCTCATGAAGCTTAGAGATTATTGAGGAAGCCAGATGTTGTACAAGCAATTATGCTAATAACTATTGACTGATGGATTAAGTCTTTTGAAGGAGAAATATGTTATGAAAGAATATAATCATGCAAGGAAGTAGATTGGGCTAGAGTATGGATGATTATTGCTAAGGAAGGGATTTTAGGATAGGGACAAATATGATCATTGAGATAAAGGGAAGAGGGAAAACCAATAGGTGATGTCAGGGCAGAATGGGAGCAGGAATTTGTAACCGTGAATCTACCACATCCAGTGTCCCTGTGGGAAGGAAGTTCATCTGAGAAGGCAGCCAGAGCGCTGACATTTATCACCATGGAGCCCAGCAGATACAGAGCCTGCTCTGACTGAGCAACATTCACAGCACTGTTCAACACACCTTGTCTGGGGACAACCATGTGGTCTTACTGCACTGCTCCAGCCAGGGGGCTAGCTTCGTGGAATTTCCATGATGGGAGAAGCAGTGAGCTGCTCAGACAGTCGAGAAGCTGCAGCTCTCCAAGTTGGAGGGGCCACCTGCCAAGGCTTTGGGATCAGAGAGGGAATGTCTTAAAGCGACAGTGTTCATTCACTTAAAACATATTTAATGAAAGCCTGTTGGGGGAAAGGCATTATGCTGGGCTCAGGGACTCAGGTGGTCCCCAAGAGAGAGAAAGTGTTTGCTCTCTGTATATTATGCTCTTCCCTCAAAAGAGGATGTCCAAGTTCTAATTCCTGGTACCGTGAAGATGAAGTTATTTATAAATAGCATCTTTGCAGATGTAATTTAGCTAAAAGTCTCAGAATGAGATCTTGAATTTAGGGTGGGCTGTAAATTCAATGGCTCGTGTCCCTACAAGAGAAAGGAGAGGGGAATTTGAGACACAGACACACAGACACAGAGGAGAAAGTCATGTGGGGCAGAGAGTGGTGTGGCACGTCTACAAGCCAAGGATCACCAAGGACTTCCTGGAGCCACCAGACGCTGGAGGGGAGCCAAGTAAAGCATCTCCTTCAGAGCCTCCAGAAGGAAACAACACTACTGACACTTCGACCTCAGACTCCTGGCCACCAGAACTGGGAGATAATACATTTCTGTTATTTGAAGCCACTCAGTTTGTGTTACTTTTTCTAGCAGCCCTAGGATAGCAACACACTCTCTAAGCTCACTTTACTGGTAAAAAAAATGAACAAGTAAATAAATGTCAACTTAGGTACAGATCTTTGACATGTAGATTTAAAAGCTAACCTAGGGAAGGAGGTAGAGGACCAAGTAGGAGGGAGGCATACTAAGAATGAGATACTCAGGGAAGTGTCACATCTATGGAGGGGACATCTGAGCAGACACCTGCAAGGTGAAAGTAGCAGTTCTGGGGAAGACATTCTAGGAGGAGGTAAGAGCATGGACAAATGTTCTGAGTGTGAGAGGGACAGAAAGGAGTGTGGAGCCAGAGCCCTGGAGGAGGCTGGAGACAGGTGCCAGGCACCTAACGGCCATGGTACGGAGTTTGCATTTTATTCTTAAGAACAAAGGGTTATAAATAAACTCAAAATGGATTAAAGACCTAAATGTAAGGCCAGACACTATCAAACTCTTAGAGGGAAACATAGGCAGAACACTCTATGACATAAATCACAGCAAGATCCTTTTTGACCCACCTCCTAGAGAAATGGAAATAAAAACAAAAATAAACAAATGGGACCTAATGAAACTTCAAAGCTTTTGCACAGTGAAGGAAACCATAAACAAGACCAAAAGACAACCCTCAGAATGGGAGAAAATATTTGCAAATGAAGCAACTGACAAAGGATTAATCTCCAAAATTTACAAGCAGCTCATGCAGCTCAATAACAAAAAACAAACAACCCAATCCAAAAATGGACAGAAGACCTAAATAGACATTTCTCCAAAGAAGATATACAGATTGCCAACAAACACATGAAAGAATGCTCAACATCATTAATCATTAGAGAAATGCAAATCAAAACTACAATGAGGTATAATCTCACACCGGTCAGAATGGCCATCATCAAAAAATCTAGAAACAATAAATGCTGGAGAGGGTGTGGAGAAAAGGGAACACTCTTGCACTGTTGGTGGGAATGTAAATTGATACAGCCACTATGGAGAACACTATGGAGGTTCCTTAAAAAACTAAAAATAGAACTACCATACGACCCAGCAATCTCACTACTGGGCATATACCCTGAGAAAACCATAATTAAAAAAGAGTCATGTACAAAATGTTCATTGCAGCTCTGTTTACAATAGCCAGGACATTGAAGCAACCTAAGTGTCCCTCATCGGATGAATGGATAAAGAAGATGTGGCACATATATACAATGGAATATTACTCATCCATAAAAAGAAACAAAATTAAGTTATTTGTGGTGAGGTGGATGGACCTAGAGTCTGTCATACAGAGTGAAGTAAGTCAGAAAGAGAAAAACAAATACTGTATGCTAACACATATATATGGAATCTAAGAAAAAAATTAAAAAAGGTCATGAAGAACCTAGGGGTAAGATGGGAATAAAGACACAGACCTACTAGAGAATGGACTTGAGGATATGGGAAGGGGGAGGGGTAGGCTGTGACGAGGTGAGAGAGTGGCATGGACATATATATACTACCAAGCATAAAGTGGATAGCTAGTGGGAAGCAGCCCCGTAGCACAGGGAGGTCAGCTCGGTGCTTTGTGACCACCTAGAGCGGTGGGATAGGGAGGGTGGGAGGGTGGGAGACACAGGAGGGAAGAGATATGGGAACATGTGTATATGTATAACTGATTCACTTTTTTATAAAGCAGAAACTAACACACCATTGTAAAGCAATTGTACTCCAAGATGTATAAAGACGTTAAAAAAAAAAAGAACAAAGGGAATAGTCCTGAAAGGAAGAGGGGAAGAAAGGCTCCGAGATAGGTTTGGGGAAAGTCCTGACAACACAGAATCAGCATTGGTAGAGCTAACAGCAATCGCAGAGAAACAGCAGTTTTATCTTCCCAGATGTGCTTATGACTGGTAAGATTTCCATCCGCCAGCGATGTCACGAACGGATGTTTCTGGTCACTTTCTCCAGTCCCCGCATAAGCACAATGCCTTATGCCAGGACTCTAATTAAACTGCGCTTAATGAAAGTGGAGATAATCCAGCAGTGGTGGCCAAACTATAGTAGTGAGAAGGTGAACATTTAACACTTTTGGGAGATATATATATATTTACAAACATAGATACACTGATTGCATGGCTCCATGCTTATCCTATGGGGTCAATGACAATCTTATGATTTTCTTTGGTGTGGGGCAGAGTTGGAGAGAGAATTAGGAAAGACTGGTTGTGGCCTCCTATGGAATGACAGTAACTACTCAGAGGAAGAAAGCAATGAATATTTTTGGTTTTAACTACTACATACCAGGCATTATACTGAATATTTTATATGTAAGAAGCCAATTACCTTTTATAATCCTAGGAAGTTGGCATTATTATCCATATTCTTCATCCAAAGGATCTGACACTCAGAGGGATTAGGTGATTTGTCCTAAGGCACCCAGAATGGAGCCAGCAAGCTGAGGCCAGGGACCCAGAGCTCATGTCTTTCTCCGATACCAAGCCTTATTTCTCTCCCTGCCAAGGAGAAGATCCCGACTCAGTGGACCCCAAATCAGACACTCTCACACATGCCTCAGTTTCCTTCCCTGTTAAAGAGATTGGACTAGATGGCTGAAGAGAGGATTTGCCGAGGTTTCTGGAGTGCCAGAGCTTTCCTATTTACCCTGCCTGGGCAAATACATTTTGAGCATTCGGTATGCACAGTGAAACATATTCATTCCCTCTCTAGCTGCTCTTGGGGTTGTAATTCTTATCTTTATTGCTACCCTTGCAAGGAGGAGTAAATCATTACGTGGGTATTTTTCTTGGCTTTTTCTCTCTTTCAAAGTTAATCGAGTTACTTCCATATAATTTTTTACAAAGGAAATTTCCAACTACCTTTAACTACATATTAGTCATCACATTGGGCTTTTCGGGGTTATATTAAGTCATCCGTCATAGATGCTGCCAATAATAGCTTAGGCTAAACGTTTCCTTGTTCAGGGTATTTATCACATCCTGTACTTGCCATGCCTATGAAAATAAAAGGCAGTGAGGCGGGAGTGAACCCGTTCATAGCAAGCACACAATAATAAATGTGAAAGAGCTGGAAAAACTGCAAAGGCTTCTGTAGTTGGGAAGTGGTTTTCATTGTCATTAAATCACTCTTCAGCATAGTGTATCTCTGAATGATGAAAGGGACCAAGAGGAAGTGTATACATGTTCACGAATACATAGGGGGCTGCGTAGGAAGAAGATGGGCTTTCATGCCTGGAAACCAAAGCTAACTTTGACCTTGGGCAAATCACTTACATTCCCCCCATGTCAGCCTCCTCACTTGTAAAGTGTGAATTGGAACCTCTACCCCATAGGGCTGCTGTGAGATTTAAATGAAATTGTGTTTGTGAAACATTAGCTGGATGCCTGACCCCTGGCATTCTGTAGATTTCGTCTTCCTCTCACTCAAGGCACCCGCCTAGAAGGGAATCTTGGAAGTAACAGCTGGATTCATCTGCATTGATTGTGTCACACCTCATGTATAGTATGTGTACTATAGACATCTGCTGAAGGAGTACGTGGGTTCATGTATGTACAATATTCGTTGAATAAAAGAATACATGAACACACTGACCTTTATAAATAACTCTGTCTTGGTACTTGGACTAACGGGGATGGGGCAAACATTTAGTGGGCTAGGGGCTGGTCCTTTCAATGCATTTTTCTTTTTGAATGATAACTACTTCAATCTATCAGGTTGGGACTGTTATTCCCATTTGAGAGATGAGAGAGAAAAGAGGCTCAGAGATAAGGAATTTTAAGTAAAAGGATGGTAATAAAGTGCCTTAGTTTCTCTGACAAAGAGTAAATCCTCAGTAAGGGCTTTCAAATAAATAAACACTTAATTGGTTACATAATGTAGGTTAGAAAATTATGTTTAGTCTTCCAATTGTTGTGTTTACTATTATTATTATCATCACTGTCACCAGTTTAACACTCGTATTCTCGTTTAGGCAAATGAATTTGAATTTGTTCAAGGACACCTGACTCTCCATAAGAATTCATACCACTCAGATTCCTTTAACCAGAGGCATGTGATCATACTCCACCTGAGTTTCTCCATGGCCATGCGGTCCCTTGTTCTGTCTAGGATATGGCAAAAGTCAGAGGGTGAACAGAACACACGTGTTGACTGTCTCTAACAGAGAGACCAATGAGTCCCAAAGTGAAAAGCCCCTGGGCACATGGTGACCAAGTAGGGCTGGGACTGTCCCTAGCCAACTTGGGCATGTGGTCAGCCTGGGTAGAGAGGCATGAGGTGGAGAGCTCAAAGCCTGGGCTTTGTAGTCAGGAATATCTAGGTCAATGCTTGAACTTGAGACAGTGGGCAAATATCATAACCTCTCCAAGGCTATATTAATAATGAGGGTATAACCCATACTTGGTACATCTGTGGTGAGGATTAAATTAAATCACACATGTAGAGAACTCACTGAAGTGTCAGACTCATGGCTCATCCCAAGTATGCTGTAGCTACTATTGTTAAGTAGTCCTATGCTTCCCTTGTTCCTATGAAGGGGCTGAGACTCCAAGGGTGTTTTGTGTCGATCTCAGCCTACTGATAACCAATGCTGTGGTTCTTGTTAGGATTGCAAGACATCCTCAGAAATAACCATCAGGAAACTTTGAAAGAAATAAGGTTTATTATTTTCAGGTCCTGGAAATTACACAGCACACCTGGGGCCACACAGCGGGGTTGCAGTTAAAGAACACTGGTCTGGGATTCTACTTTCTTTGGGGTCGAGGGTAGGGGCTAGAGTTTCATAGATTCACTCTTTTTTGTTGTTTGTTTTTCTACTGTTTTTTTTTTTAAATAAAGTATAGTTGATTTACAGTGTTGTGTTAATTTCAGGTGTACAGCAAAGTGATTCAGTTTTATACATACATACATATATATGTATATGTATATTCTTTTTCAGATTCTTTTCCTTTATAGGTTATTACAAAATGTTGAGCATAGTTCCCTGTGCTATACAGTAGGTCCTTGTTGGTTATCTATTTTATATGTAGTAGTGTGTATATGTTAATCCCAGTCTCCTATTGGTGAATTTAATGTATGAGAGGGGCAATTTAAAGCAAGGAAAAAGAAAAAAATGTGGCCCGAAATGTCAGTTATTTAAATCAGTAGAGATCTCTAAAACAAAGAGTCCTGGTGGTGGGGAAGGGATGACCATCTCTTTATCTAGTTCTGCGACTGGCAGTGTGTTTTTTGGATACCCTTTGAAATAGATGCTTAAGTAAAAGCCTCAGCAGTCAAAGCTGAAGTCGGGGCTTACATTACAAGGGGTCATGGGACTTGTCCAAAGTTACCCAGAGGCAGAACTCACATAAGGGACAAGGTCTACAAAGTCCCTCATGTTCTCTGTCCATCATGATGTGATGCTCTGTTATTGCTTTCTTTATCACTAGCCACTAACACAGTGCTTGTGAAATGAATGACTCCATGCTAACAACACTAATAGTATCCTTCATAATGGGGTTACACTTTATTTATTCATTCATTCAAGATTTATAAGACCCTGACTATTTTCTAAGCCCTGAGGTATAGCCAGGGGTAAAATAATGGTGAATGCAGACAGATGCCCTTGGTTTCATGAAGCTTACACTCCATTCTCAGATTAGTATGATACAGATTGTTTCAAAGGCTAGTTTCTCTACTCTGGCTCTGGGAAATAGAAAATGAGACCACTTTTTATTTAATATTTTTTGATTTGATTTTTTTTTATTTACTATTTTTCACTTCACCACTTTTATTCTGAGAAGAATTTTCATTCCAATTCTCTGGCCTTACCAGAGTCACTAAGCAGAGATAATTCTTAAACAAGCAACAAGATGAAACACATGGTTTCTCTCTTTTGATGAATACATAACAATGTTTTTAAAAATCTATTTTGGGATACAACATCTTTTGTTCAAATTTTATATATAATGGTTTAAAGAAAAGAACAACTAAGGCATGTAAACAAGAAGCTTTGTATTCATATTTCAAATGGTTCATAAAAAACATTAGCTGTTTTTAAAAAAGCCACAGAGCTCCCTAATTATCATCAAGTGTTATTTTTTAAACTGACCACACAGGGCAGCTACTTTAAGATATAAAACAGTATAAATATAGAAAGCTGAGCCTACACCTTCAAAATGAGATAAATTGGTCAACAGGTGTATAGTAAGTACCTACATGTGCAAGACAATGTTCTAGGTATTGGTGCAAACAAGAGAGACATAATCATTGCCCTTAAAGAAATTATATTCTAGAGGAAGAAACAGAAAATTAATATGTAAATAAAATGTTATGAGGATAATGTTGGGTCCCGATAAGCGCTATGAAAAAGAGAAAATTGATCTGTGTGTTAAAGAGGAACTGATGGTGCTGCCATAGCTGGAGGTGGGAGGCTCTGACATGACTTTTGTGGTGGGACAGAATGATAAGATCATCATGGGAAGGTCTGAAGGAAAGTATTACAAATAGAAGGAATGGCAGATACAAAGGTCCTGAAATGAATGTACTTGATGTGCTGTTCTTGGGAAAGCAAGAAGGTCAGTGTGGTTGGAGCCTAGAGATGAAGAAGAATGTGACCAGAGATGAAGTTCATGAAAGGAGCAGGGACTACATCATGAAGGACCTTGAAGGACATAGTAAAGAACTTGGGGCATGGCTTTATGCAGGGAGATTACACTGACTGTTTATAAAGCTCCTCTGCTTCTGTGTGGAGAGAAGACTTCAGGGCACAGGCATGGAGGTGGGGATAACAGGAAGGATGATGACTCTGGAACTGGGTGATGGACAATGCTGACCTGGATTCAGGTTTCTATGGTAGAGATGATAAAAAAAAGACAGGATTTAGGATGCATTTTGGATGAAAAGTTCATAGAACTTGTAGATGGATCAGGTTGGGGTAAGGGTAAAGGAAGAAAATCAAGAGTTGTTCCTAGTTTGGGGCTTTAGAAACTGAGTTGATGCTGGTTCCATTTGCTGAGATCCAGAGGCTTAGGGGAGAGTGGCTTTTGGTAGGGGCAGGGGTGATGTGGGGAAACAAGTGTTCTGTTCTGTTCTGGGCCAAGCTAAGTTGCAGGTTGTTAAGTGCACATACTGAGTAGGAAGTTATGCACACGAGCCTAGGACTCAGAGAAGTTATCAGGTTTAGAAATGCAAATTTGGAAACCTTCCTGTATCTATATATTTAAAGGCAGGAGACTGTATACAATTACCTGAGAAAGAGTATAGCTAGAGAAGATAAGCCATTTAGGAACAGAACCCTAGGCGCTCCAAAATTTAAGGATCTGGCAGAGGGGCAAGAGAGCATAAAAAAGATAAAAAGAAGGAAGGAAAACAATGTAGGGGGCATATTCTTCTTGTCCTGCTCTACCCTCAGGACTTCAATTCAGCATGTCCAGATCCTCTGTTTCTGGTGAGTTTCCATCTTGATTGATAGTCCTATAAACTTCTGGATCCAGTTCTGGCTTGGGATCTATATCCTAAATACTCACTTTGAAGATCCATGAGCTTAAAATCTGTGAGGGTGTATTGTCAGTGCTAGAATCACGGGCTTTCCGATATAGAAGAAGTTACAAACAAAACAACACGAAAGACTGTGAAAAGTGAAAATTCTCTGGTTGTACTCATTCATTTTTTTGTCGAACAGATAGCTTCCGTGTATACTTTGGGATAAGTAGGGACTGTGGTTTTAATCTTAGGCTCTGCTTCGATTCTGGTGCCTGGATAGGAGAGATGATGTTTCATAGGTGAAAGGCCATGGATCTCTGGGAGAAAGATCTGGAACAAAGTGTCTTACGGTGCCTGTAATAGATTGGAATGCTGATTTGTCCACATGTTTCTCCGTCTTCTAGGCTATTAGTTTCTCATAGAATAGGAGCCATATGCTAATAATAACAACAAAACTGATAAAATAACTAATATTAATTGAGGGTTACCTCTATGCTAGGCACCGTGCAATAAAGAGCTCTATTTCATCCTCAGAACAAACTTAAGAGGCAGGTGTAATTATCATCTCCTTTTCTGAGATGAGTAAACTTAGCCTTATAAAGTTGATTACCCTCTCAAGATCATAGAGCAAGAAAGTGGCCAAATTGCAAACCGAACTTAGATGTCTTGACTCCAAGCCTCCCAGTGACTTAAGCACTGGTTTAAAATATAGACTTAGAGTCAAACAAGCCTTGGGATCTTGTTGAAAATGCACGTTCTGATTGAGCAGGTCTAAGCTGGTGCCTGAGAGTCTGCATTTCTACCTACCTCACAGGTGGTGCTGATGCTGCTGGTCCATGGACCGCTATTTGAGTAGTCACTTGAAGAGTCTATGCTAGACTCCCTCTCATAGCATGTTTGCCATTTTATGGGTGTTGAGCAAATGTATATGGAGAGAATCAACACAGGAAGATGGGACAATGGGTAAGTCGACTGATCGGCTTAGGGAAACTCAGATCAAAAGATTCAATCTGGGCTTCCCTGGTGGCGCAGTGGTTGAGGGTCCGCCTGCCGATGCAGGGGACGCGGGTTCGTGCCCCGGTCCGGGAGGATCCCGCGTGCCGTGGAGCGGCTGGGCCCGTGGACGTGGCCGTCGAGCCTGCGTGTCCGGAGCCTGTGCTCAGCGACGGGAGAAGCCACAGCAGTGAGAGGCCCGCGTACCGCAAAAAAAAAAAAAAAAAAAAAGATTCAATCTGACCTCTACATTTCTTAACTCCCAAGTAAGGAAGGAGAGATTTCAGTTTGTGATTGGGTTATTATATAAGGCTGAGTAAAAATACATTTCAATCACATTTTGGCTAAAACTTAAATCAAGAAATGAAAGAAATCCTGAATTGGGTCAAGCATCTTCCGGTTTGTACCTTTGTGTATAAGATCAAGGGGAACTTCACCCAGATTTCTCAGGCTTAACCATAAATTACATTTTGTGTGTGTGCATGGTAATTTTTTCCTTGCAGTATTTTTTTCCCTGCTAAACCCGAAGTCCTTACGGCCTTATCTCCCTTTCCTTCATGCTGCTCATAACATAGGCTAAGTTTTCTCTACTTTGCAAAGGAAGGTATAGGAAGCACAGATAACTTAAGGGATTTGCCTAAGGTCACTCTGGGAATCAGGAGTGAAAGAAGAAAGTAGACCCTGTGCTCCTAACTGTTGGGGCACGACACTGTCTCCTCCACCCTTTGCTCTGTGCGACGTGCATTCTTTCTCAAGGAAACAGAATGCTGATCAAAGAGATGGACTTAACCTCAAAAACGTGAAAAAAGGGTTTCTGAAAAACAGGTACTAGGAAATCTCTACTATACTCTTCTCATGAATTCACGAGGGATGCTCAACTCTCTGCCCTGTCATTGTGTCTGGACTACAAAGTGACATTTCAGCTTTCACCTGCCCATTGACCTATGGATAGAAGTCACTCTTCTCATCCTTCTAACCACTACCATAAATTTTACAAAAGGCTGAACAAACAATATGGTGGACACATGATAGATGGTTTAAGAGAATGCTGCCTCTAAGTTGGAGGTGTACATCTGGCCCTTTAAAGATATCCAGAGACACTAAAACAATCTGTTAGAGAAGTTAGACTCTGCTATGCTCTGTGTTGAATTCTTCTTTATTACTTTCTCCTTTCTTCACTTGTTTGTTGGAGGGATCTAATTTGTTGATTTTATTATATGTAACATATATTATATAATAAACTATATAGATATAGTTTACTATAGTATATATACTATAGTCTACTATAGTATATAGTAACTATACTATATATATGGTATATACACTATATACCATACCTGTGTACCTAGTATGTTGATATACTTATCTCTTCTTTACTCTCTCCTGGCCCCTTTGATTTTATTTGATTTTCACCCACAGTTTCCCCTGTTATAAACTTCTTGTTCTTGGCCCACAATCTCACTTTGTAATTGGCTCAAGAAAGAATATTCAAATATGGAAGCTTGAGGCTGGCTCATTGAAGTTAGTCCGACTGTAGTACTTTACCTACTCGACCCACCTCTTCCTTGCTTTGCTCCCTGGCACTCTTCATGAGTGGATGGGTTTGAAGCTGTCTGGTTGGTGGACACTGAGGGGCAGATCTCATTCCCAGGCTGATAAGCATCAAAGACTGAACACACAAATTGGTTACGCAGGACAGCCAGGAGCAAGCAAATCTGGAGATCATGGGCAGAGCTAGGCCCAAGGGAGACTGTCAAGGATCTTAGCAGATTTGCCAAACCTACTGTCAGAATCGTGGAACCAGAAATAAAGATTGAAGCAAACTATAAGAAGCCAGGTTAACACAAGCATAAAGTAGGAGACATGAATGAAAGAGGGTTCAAGGCAACGGTGTTTGGGACCTTGTGTGCAGAGTGTTATAGGAATAGGGATCCATTATTCTGGGGCTGACCAGATGGTACCAGGCCGGGTTAGCCTGAGATGGAAACACAGAAGCTCAGCAGAGACCAGGTCAGCTTTCTCCACTAGGCTGTAAACTCTTGAGAAAGGGAAATATGTTGTAATTATCTTGTATCTGCCACATAAATTATCAAAGTTTTTAGAACACAGAGAGAGTTCAGTGTATGCTCACTGCCTGTATTTTGTAATCTGTCTCATACAGATTCTGCTTCACTTATGAAACCTACTTTTCTTTTGAGAAGAGATTACAAGACATGGTGCTCAGTGGGAAGATGGGTTCTATTAACTTGACATGAGATGATTTCGGGTGGCAGTTAATGTGTGGTTCGCCTTTCTGGGTTTGAATTTAGTCGTGCCATTTGCTTAGCTGTGTGAGTTGGGGAATTAGTTAACCTCTCTGTGCTTCCATTTCCTTGTGTGAAATGGGGAAAATGACAGTTTCTGCCCCTCTGGGCTATGATGAGATATAGATGGCTGTAAAACATTCACAGCAGAGCCCAGTGCTTAGGAGGTGGCTCAACAAATCTTAGCTATAATTATTATTAATTATAACTTCATAATGACTATCAGTCAGGGTTGACCCTTTAACAACATGGGTTTGATCTGCATGGGTCCACTTACATTTGGATTTTTTCGATAGTAAATACTACAGTACTACACGATCCGGTTGGTTGAATCCACAGATGCTGATAGGGAGGAACCTTGTAATGGACGAACTGGGGATACTGTTCTCCCCTCTCCACCCCACTCGTGTGTGTGTGTGTGTGTGTGTGTGTGTGTGTGTGTGTGTGTACAGAGAGACAGCAATTATGATAATGCAAATGTAGTAAAATTGGTGAATCTGGATATACATGTTTTCTATACATCTCTTGCAACCATTCTGTAAGTTTGAAATTATTTCAAAATAAAAAGTAAAGAGAGGGAGAGAGATTTGTATGCAATTTATATGCCATTGTACACCTGGTTAAGGAGTGTCTACAAGGCTATCTCCACATCTGATGCTGAAGTTTGAACTTTACAGGGAGCATAGTCAGTAAGGAAACATCAGGAGCAGCCTGGAGATGGAGCCCACGGGTTCACGTTGGGCTTAGGAGGCCATGAAATTATCTTGTATTTATTCTCCCTTCTTCTTTCATGGAGGCAAATTAAACTTGCATTTCCTAAGCAGCCGAGGGCTTATACAGCTGCTCAATAAAATCATGAAAGACCCAGACTGGTCTAGCTTCTAATCCACCATCTAGAGCATATAGTTCTCATCATCAGGGTTACAGGATGGCTGTTCTGCCCCCTGGACATTGATTCCATATTCCAATCAGAAAGAAGGAGGTAATAAGGGAGAATGGAAGCTTCTATGGCTGGAGGAAAAAGGTTTTCTTAGGAATCGGCAAGAGAACACAGTTTATGTCTCATTGCTCAAAACAGTATCAAATGTCTACCTTTACCATCAAGGAAGGCTGTGGATTGGGGCTTTGGGATTTTGTTTTCCTATGGACATGTTACTGCTTCAAACAAAATTAGGGTCCTGTTAGTAGAGAAGAAGAAAGAAAAGGTAGGTATTGGACAGGTCAGTGACTTTGACAACCAGAGGGAAATAAGGCAGGAACTTTCAGAAGAAGAGTCTGGAGACTTGGAACATGGTGGTCATGAGTGGACCTGGTTGCAAGTGGTGGAGTCAGGATGCATTTTGAAAGCAAAGCAATCAGGATTTGCAGGAAGATTTTATGTGGAGTGGTAAGAAAAAAGGGGGGAAAAAAAACCCTCATGAACCATTCTAGATTTAGGATAAGGTTTGGATATTGAACTTCCTGGATTTAGTGACAATGTCACAGGTTCAGGACTCCATGCTTCACCCTTACTTCTCAGAGATGCAGCTGGATGCAAGGAAATCCTGACAAAATCAAGGAATGAATAGCTGGTGTTTTAGATGATTGAATCCTAAAGGCTGAAAGAATGAGGCCAAACCTAGGTAGGTGTCTTGGCTGTACAATGAATGAAGAAACTTGTAAAACTAAAAAGTGGGAAAACCAGGGTTGAGTAAATACCCAGCAACCTCTCTTAACCACCTGTGTATGCAAATGACCTACCTTCTCTGAGCCTCAGCTTCCTCCTCTGCAAAAGTAGGAGATTGTCATTTGAGGGCTGTTCTGAGAATTACTTGGGAATCTTATATAAGAATAATTTAGCTTTCTTTGTTTGTTCCTGGTCTGGGAAAGTACCCTCTTTTTTGAAACCCCAGGCAACTCTGATATCAGACTTAGTGTTCTAGAGACAATCTGATATTGTGGAAAGGACTAGATTTCTGCATCAGACAGATATGGTCTCAAAACGTGCTTCTTATCAGCAATGCGTGACTTAACATATGACTATGTGTGACTTAACTTTTCCCAACTGCAGTCTGACAAATGCAAAACAGAGAGAATGATACTGACTTCATGGGATTACTGAGAATTGTTGGGAGAATTAAGTAAACTTAAATGTAAAATATAGCACATAAAATTTGTAGCCCAGGATGTGGCATCTGGCAGTTAGGTTCTTATTCAATGTTCATTCTCCTCCATCAAGATAAATAGGGAGATATAAGCAAGACAGATTATTCATCTTAAAGCTATTAGGTTTTCTGTGATACTGGCTTCTTAACCCAGGCCTGGTTGACAATTTTTTGCTAATTTTTTTTTTTTTTGAGATACCCTGTGTCTCATTCTGGAAGCTTTCCTTACTAATTCCATAACCCTCTGGAATTAGGGGATCTGGAGACTTTGGGTGGAGAATAACCCATGGTGCAATGCAGTCAATGTGTCCTTCAGCACCCTACAAATACAATAAGTCCTGGAATGATGCAAGCAAGGGACTCTAAAAAAAAAAAAATAGGTACAGGGATTAGCTAGGAAGGAAGAGATGGATTTCCCTTGAGCCAGTGGTGAAATAATGAATCATGAAAATAGAGACCTTGTATTTTAAATGACACACAAGGGACACCTCCCCATCCAACCTGCTTCCCACTTAGGGTTGTCAGCACAAATCAGAACTGGGACAGTCTGCCAAGGCAACAGGCTGGTTCAGCGTGTGACAGGAAGGCTGTCAGGGAGTTGGGTCGTGCCTTACATGTAGAAAGCCTCCTGTCTTCAGACTAATCACAGAGCCTTTTCCTTGTAACTAATGGGTAGTTTTCTTTAATCTCCAGAAATCTCTGATCAATTAACTGCTATTTAAGCCAATCAAGGAAATTGAGATATGGGGTTAATTAGCTTTCTGAAGGTTACACACAGTATCAGTCAGCAGAGAAGCCTGAAGTGGAACTCAAGGCAGAGCAGGTAGATGTGTGCAGCGTGAAAACGAGGTGACATCCAGGTGGTAATGAAGATGTGAACGGGCACCAGGAGATTAGACATTCTCCGCCCACCATGGGAAACCCGAGGGTCCTCTACTGCAGCTCCTTCAAGGAAACTAACTTCTCCATTGAACAATTAATTGTGTTTGTGTTGGTGTTCTTAAAGCACGTTTGACTTCACACTTATTTCTTCCTAGGTCAGCCCATGGCCTCATCAGCCTTTAACTTCGCTGGGCAATTGTGAGGAATTAATGGTACAGCACGTGTGATGATTTGATGGTGAAGATTTAAGGCTGTAATGCCCATGAAAGTTTTAGCCAGCGCCAAGCACACGAGGGCAATGATCAGCCATTATTATCACTGTTATCTGCCCCCAAGTTCTATCAGTGCAAACTCCCTGAAAAAGTTCTATCAGTGCAAACTCCCTGAAATATTATATTTTCTTTTCTCTCTCCCTCTTATTCTGGATAACTGCTTTCTCCTTTTTCAGTTTTAGGTGGCTTTACCACATGGTTAGTGGGCAGCCCTGCCCTGTCTTCCCAGTGCCCCCATATCATCCTGGTTTGGCATCTCTTCCCCAGATTTTTTTGCGTTCTGTCAAGCTCATGACTCAGTCAGTTTATCTGAATACAATTTGTTTTTCTGTGACAAAGTGTGACTTCTACTCAAAGGGATATCGGGCCGTGTTTCTTGGTCAGTCTAAGCATGGGATGTATTTGTTTCTCCAGGTGTGACATGGCAGAAATCCTGGGACAGATTGATAGTCTTGATTTCTTTGGTTGTTGCATAAGTTTCCTGTTGCTGCTGTAACAAATTTTCATAAATCTAGTAGTTTGTAACAACACACATTTATCAGTTTTCTTCCTCTCTCCCTGTCTCTCTCTGCCATACTTCCTTTCTTCCTAAGAGATTTCACAGACAAAGTATTATAATTTAGATAGGGGCTGCAGAACAAACATTTATAGAAAGCTATATAATTTCAAAGATTTCATTGCATGCATTATCTCAACAGATCCTTACAAGTCCCCATGGAGGTGTTTACGTTAATTACCCTTATTTGCGGATGAGAAGACTAAAGCTCTACAGCCTAAGGTCACATACTCATTCCATGAAATCACATCTCACTTCTTCCAGCTCTTATCCTCTTTGCACTAGGCCACCACATCTCCCTGGTCCCCATTCCATCTTTTATATAGTTTCCTTCTGAAATTCCCAGTATGTTGTATTATCTCTGAAAATATCTTTGGAAGTTTTTTAGTTTTTGCCTGGAAGATTAACAGGCAAAATGCACTTTCTTGAAACTATTATTGATGGCATTTCCATGACTAGGGTCATAGGTTGGTGCTATTTATTACTGAGAATGTGAGGTTTGCTTTTCCCCTTTGGCAAAAATAAATGGAACAAAAGGAAAGTGGATAATCTGGGATCTATGAGAGTTCACACTCTAAACCCTGGGAATCCACCTTCCAACCTGCAGGCTAAGTGAGAACCACTTGAACTGGACATGGGCTCTACCTGAGATTCATAGTACAATAAACACTTATCCTAATTAGCCAATAGACATGAACTCAGAGGTCAGCAGGACTTAACCACCTGTCCAGATACCATGTCTCTCTGACACCTCAGACAAGAGGCCATGGATCAATGACTAATTTTCATTGAAGCTGAATACATTATTTGGAACTACACAAATTGCATTCCATTACAATGAAAAGTCTTGAAACAGAAGCTATAAGAAAGACACTGACAAGAGAGAGGCAGTGTAGTGGAGGAGAAAGAGTACAGGTTCTGTTAGAAGTGGATGGTCCATGGCTTTGGTCCTGATTAAAGCATCCTCTGAGGCTTTGGCCACAGATTATTATTTTTGTCTGCTATTGCCAAACTTTGTGCCATTTAATTCCACCACTCTGGTTACAACTGATTATGGTGTGGAACAGTTTTCAGGCCTCCAGTGACCATGAATATGCTTGATATTATCAATAGTAATGACATGAGCTCACTGTGCAATAGACTTCCCAACAGAGATACTTCATATTAGATACTGTTTATTGGAGCATAATAATGTGAAGAGCAGTGAAGTATACAATTGGCATTTGTTCATACCAATTTCTCTCTCCTCATACCTCCAGCATCTCTATCCTCTTCCTCACATTTAGCTGATAATCACATTTCTAACTTTACTGAGAAAATAGAAGCACTCAGAAGATCTGAACAAACTGCCTCAACTTTTATATCCAGCTACCATCATCCCTACTCATAATCTCTATTTTTACTCCTACTAATTTGTAGAGATGAATTGCCCATGTTTCTCTCTATGACTAACGCTTCCTCTTATGCAGTAGATCCTGTCTCTTTGTGCCTGTCCAAGGATATTACCCTTCTTTCTTCTGCATCAATTTCTTCTTCTATTCTGGAACATTATCATCAAGATAAAAAAACACTATTGTTTCTGCATCTTAAAAAAAAATGTCCCTCTTGACTTTGTTTCTTCCTTCAGCTATTACCATCCTCGCTTCTTCTTCATAGGGAAATTTCTCAAAAATGATATATGTACTTACTGTTTCCAATCCCTCCCCTCCCGTTAATTTTTTAATGAGCTCTAATCAGATGTTCATTCTTACACTCCACCAAAACTCCTTTATAAGATCACCAACGACTACTGTGATGCTCAGTCAATCCTGCTGTCCATCCTCATTTGACTTAACAGCAGCATTTGGTAGAGTTAATCACTCTCTCCTCCTTGAAATATTTTCTTTAGTTAGACTCCAAGATATTACACTTCTTTGATGTTCCTCCCTACCTCACAGTTCTCTCATCCTCAGTTTTCCTTGCTGGTTCTTTCTCTATTCCTGACATTGGAACAACCCAGGGCCCAGTCACTGATTCTCATCTCTTTCCTATCTACACTCAGTTGTTGATTTCAGCCAGTCTGAACACAGGTAGCAAGTCCCACCTGTGTGTTGAAGACTCTCAACCTTACATCTCTAGTCCAGACCTCTTCCTTGAACTTTAAGTTTGTATGTCCAACTGCCTACTGGCCATCTTCACATGGATAAAATGGGTATCTCAAACCTAACATATCTAAAACTGAGCTCCTGATCTCCTCCAACCCCACTGGTACTCTAGATATTCTGCTCAGATGATGGAAACTCAATCTTTCCAGGTACTCAGGCCCCAAAACAAACAAACAAAGAAACAAACAAAACACTCAGTTTCCTACTTGTCTCCTCTGTTTCTCTCACATCACATATTCTACTCAGTTCATCAGGAAATCCTAAGTCGTGCCTTTAAGATAGTATATCCAGAATTTGACTCCTTCTCACCACTTTTACCGTATTAACCAGGCCTGGGCCACCATTAGCTCTTGCTTTGGCTATTGTAATAGCCTCTTAATGATATTACTGCTTCCATCTTCACCCTCCTACCATTTATTTCCAACTCAAGAGCCAGAGTGATCTTGTTACAAAATAAGTCTGATCATGTCACATTTCTGCTTTAAAAAAATTCCTTAAAGTGACCTATTAGGCCCTTCACAATCGGGCCAATGTTAAGGCTCTAACCTTACCACACTTACCCTTACCTTAGTTACTCCACTTCAGCCACACTGGCTTTCCTCTTCTCCTTGAACATGACAAGCATGTTTTGGTCTCTGGGCCTTAGTAATTTTTGTTTTCTCTGACCAGAGGATTGACTGATTCCTTACTTCCTTTAAATACTTTCTTAAATGTCACCTTCTGAGGTTGAGGACCTCCATGAACACTGTATGTAAAATCACATTCCCAGCACATTTCTTTCCTTCTTTGAACAATTTTTGTCCATAGCTATTATCACCTGCTAGTACAATATACGGACCATTTATGATTTTATTTATGTCTACCTTTCCAGTCCAGAATATAAATTTCTTGAAATGAGGGTTTTTTGTCATTTTTGTTTGTTGATATCTCTACAGCAGCTAAAATGATGCCAAGCTTAATAAGCACACATACACATTAGAGATTTTCAGATTAAAGGGAATGAGTGAATAAATGAATAAAATAGACTTCTCAGAGAATATAAAGAGTATCTTCTCACAAGCACTCTTTTTATTGCTAAACAAAATAATATGGAAATTTGGTTATGATAAAGGTGACATCACAACCCACCAGAGATACATCAGAAAAATATATGAATTCATGTATATAAAAGATTATTTGTTTAAGTGTAATCAAATAGCCCTACATGGCAATGAAAAGTTCTTCAGAGATGAACTCAAGCTAAAATCCCACTACTGGGTATATACCCAGAGAAAACCATAATTCAAAAAGACACATGCACCCCAATGTTCATTTCAGCACTATTTACAATAGCCTGGTCATGGAAGCAACCTAAATGTCCATCAACAGACGAATGGATAAAGAAGATGTGGTACATATATACAGTGGAATATTACTCAGCCATAAAAAGGACTGAAATTAGGTCATTTGTAGAGATGTGGATGGACCCAGAGACTGTCATACAGAGTGAAGTAAGTCAGAATGACAAATATCATATATTAATGCATATATGTGGAATCTAGAAAAATGGTACAGATGAACCAGTTTGCAAGGCAGAAATAGAGACACAGATGTAGAGAACAAACATATGGACACCAAGGGGGGAAAGGAGGGTTGGGATGAATTGGGAGATTGGTATTGACATATATACACTAATATGTATAAAATAGATAACTAATGAGAACCTGCTGTATAGCATGGGGAACCCCACTTCGCTGTACAGTAGAAACTAACACAACATTGTAAAACAACTCTACCCCAATAAAAAAAAAAAACTTTTTAAAATAATAAGTAGAGGAAATAATAAAATTAGAAAATCACTATTTGAAAACTCTGCTAAAATAATTGATTCAGAATGAAACCATTGGATGAAAGGTTGTTGAGGGAACTTCACAATGAAGGAATTGGGAATTAACACTTGAACCCACTGGTCCAGTTTAACAACACTGAACTTGGCACAACTAACTTATAAGAAAAAAGGAAGCTAAAAATACCAGTTGAATATCACAATAAGCAAACAGATGAGTAAAGAATATGTGATAATCATATTGCCCAAACAAGGATTGTCTTGAGTTAAAAGAGGTGTTACCTAGGGTGGAAAAAAAGTATACATTAGAACAATCCCATGTAAAGTGTAGTTTTATTATTCAGAATATAAATATTCTAAAAGACAATTGACCTGTTTTTCACAAATCTATAAGAAAGGGAAAGAAAGGAGGGACTTAACAGATAAATGTAACAAATCGATATTGATTTTTGGTTTTGTGGATGTGCTTTTTGGATATGCTTTACAAAAAAAAGTGTAAAAAGACATTATGGAGACAAAGAGAAATTTGATTATGCCCTGGGTATTTGATCATAATAAGGAACTAGTAATAATTTCATTAGGTCCTATAATGGCATTATAGTTTGTAAAATTTTGTTCATGTTTGCTAGCAATATACACTAAAAAATGTAGGAATGAAATGGAGTCCTGATTTGCTTTCCCCTACTACAGCAACACATCTTTTAAAAGAACAGGTTAATCAGTTATGGAAAATAATTGACAACTATTGAATCTGGGGAATAGATATGTAGATTTATCAGCCAATTCACTCTACTTTTGTGTATTTAAATATTTTCTAACAAATCTTAAAATAACGAGTAATGTTAAACCTTGGTGCTGCTCCTACATTCTAAAAGATGATGAACCATTGATCTCTTTTGCCATGACCTCAGGAGTGTATTGTACTCTTAGAAGTGATAGGACCTCAAGGGACTATTTCCTGGCACTTTTTTGGATTTCTATATGACCTTTTCATTAACTCCCAACATAAGAAACTGAGGACCATAACTCCCTTTCAACTAGTAAGAGTCTAAATATAATACCTGAATTTGAATTCTAGTTCTATTAATACCTGTGTAAACACTGGCAATTTTCTTTAAGCTTAGGATTCCTATAATATAAAATAATAAAATGAGCATAGTATAGGAATGCTGGGAGAATTTGAAGTAATGTGTATGAAACACTCATGCAGGGCTTGGCATACATCAGGTGATCTTTCCTTGCTTCACTTCCAGCAGAGTCATGGCCAGCACATAGATCCTTCTGAGTCAAACTAGCTATTGGAAAAAGCAACATGACAAATGAATGCCCATTGATTCTGCATCACACGATTTTTATTGAAAATGTATGTATCTACCCCTGCTTTTGACAATACATCCTCAAGTCCAATAAAGGTCATTGTGAGAACAAACTTGGTTCCTATCAAATAAAAAGAAATACAACCTCTAAAAAATCAATGCTGTTTCCGAGTGGATTTAAAAAAAAAAATGCATGCATGGAAGGTTCCAATATTACAGTATAGCAGAGTAAAAACATAAACAGCATAAAATATATCTCATGGGTTTTTTCTAATGCTATAAATACTATTTTCTTAATCAAACTGAAATTTAAAAAATTAAAATAAAAAGAACCCAGAAAGAGCACATATTTTATTTCTATTTAAGTTTAAAATAGACCTTTTGAGGAAGTATCAACTCTACTTCTCCTAATTAATCAGAGTTTGGTTGTGCTTGCCTGATGGGTTTACTTCTTTTTTACCTGGGCACCAAAAGCTGTTTCTTTTTAACTTGGCATCAAGAAAGATGTTGTTCTCAAACTTGGCTCTGAAACCAGCTCTTTCTAGGACACTGCATTATTTCCATAGCTGTTGTTATTGCTGAGAGTCAAACAGTCCCATTTCTTAAGAAACATCCCAGTGATACCCATTCGGATGAGGCAGATATTTATATGCAGTAGGTTTCCCCTCTTTCCCCAAGTTCCATTATAATGTCAGGGGTTATTTGTTCCCCTTTCAGGGAGAAACACTGGGCTCTTCTTAATTCTTCAGAAAGGTTTGGGCTTGTGAATTCCTCATCCTGTGTTAAATGAGCATGCTCGAACACCATATGTTTAGAATAAAATTCAAACTTAGTATTCTGTAATAACCTATATACATATATATATATATATATATATATGTATAACTGAATTACTTTGCTCTACACCTGAAACTAATACAACATTGTAAATCAACTATATCCCAATATAAAATGAAAATTAAATGTAAAATATTGAACAAATAAAAACCTCAAAATAAGCCCTCAAGGAGTTTGATCATCTTTCTTCTACCTCTTCTCTAGCCTCATCTTCAGCAACTCTTCTAGCGATCATCTTCATTCCAGCTTTACAGAATTATGAACTCAGAGCCTCTTTAGAAATTTTCCTTTTATGTACTAAACCTCTCCTCACTTATCTGCTCAGCTAATTTTTACTCATCCTGTGGTATACATCTCAAAAATCTCCTATTCCAGGAAGTCTTCTATATTAGTTTCCTGTGACTGCTGTAGCAAACACCACAAAGTTGATGGCTTAAAGCAACACATTTATGGTTCTGGAGGCCTGACATCTTAAATCAATATCACTGAGCCCAAGTCCAGGGGTTAGCAAAGCCTCATTCTCCCCTGGGAGCTCTAGAGAAGAATCTGTTCCTTGTCTTTTTCAGCTTCTGGTGGCTGTCAGCATCCCTTGGCTTGTGATCAACATGGCTTCAATCTTTAAGGCCAGCATCTTCAACTGTCCTTCTCTGTCCCATCTTCATATTGCCTTTTCTTCTGTGTATCTTTGTGTCAAATCTCCCCCTCTACCTCTCTCTTATAAGGATACTTGTGATTATATTTAGGGCATACCTGGATAATAGAGAATAATCTCTCCATCTAAAAATCCTAACTTAATTACATCTGCAAAGCCTCTTTATCCAAATAAAGTAACATTTACATGTTCCAGTGATTAGGACCTGATAGGTGGGACATTATTCAGCATGACACATCATCCTTGTTCTTTTCTTCCAACTATAGCTCTGCTTTACAGGCTGGATTATGAACCCCTTATCTGAATATTGATTTAAAACCTTGTATTTAACTTTATCATGGTACGTATAATGATGATGATGGCAATTTTGATGTTGATAGATAAGATATATCAATTGCTTATAGTATACTGGGCACTACTGTAAGAATTTCACAGATATTGTATCAATCGATTCATACAACAATTTTAAAATGTAGGTGCAATGCTTGTCCCCATTTTTCAGAAGATGTTACTCAGGTACCATGTCTAGCAAGTGGACTTTCTGAGATTTGAATCCAGGCTGTCCAATTCAGAGCCTGTGTAGTGTTGCACCATGAATATCGATTCACCTGCTGTCTCCCCAATTCACTGTAAGGTCGTGGAAGCCAGCCAATATCCTCAGTTTCTAGCATACAGCTGATGCTCAGTGATGTTTGGGAAATAAGTTTATAGGCAGATTCTAAACTGGATCTTCCCTTAAATAGATATGGGGTCTCAGACATGTGTGTAAAACTTTCTGGACCTCAACTATTTAATCAGGATGTTGGACTTTGTATGACCACCATGATCCCTAATGTTTTATGAACAGATCATCTCAGACATCCATTTGAAGTCTAAAATCTATTGGATTAAGGTGACTGATTCACTTGGCCCACGTTGTTGAGAATACTCAGCTCAGGGCACTGTTAACGATTTATCACACTGGGGAAGATAACTTTTGAAGTAGAAGTCATTTTAGCATGTCCATGTTCCAAAAGCTTTGAAGGAATGCCAGAAGTATTAATAACATCTGTTTTCCCAAAATAGGCACATCACTTCTACTTCTGGTGGGAAAGACTAACCATTTTGGATTCTCCCAAAAGACTGTGTTTTATTCACTATTGCCTGTCATTCCTGAAGCCTAATGACACAGAGTCATTCCACCTAGGTGACCTACGCACATAATAAATGAATACTAATATCTCAATCTTGGGTTGGAGGACCCAGGTCACACATCTATATAACATTCTGCCAATGGGTTAATGAATAGTGAATCAAATAAATTCAGAAATTAACCTCAGATGTAAGAGCTGCATGCATGCACACATATTTAATGCTTTCTACACAAGTTACTCAATAAAGCATTTCTTGAATACTAGAATGTGAACCTTCTAGACACTTATAAATGTTAATTGATAATAAAGGGAAATACTGAAAAAGTTATTAAGAGCACTGTATAGTGCTGACTTGGTCTTCGAGAGCCCTCAGAAACGCTCTTCAGTTGGAATAATAATCATGGAAACATGAACCAAATAAAAGACTTTAAGCTACACTCTGAATGACGTTGCATATGATTAACTTTCATTATCATTAATGTGTATTATGGTCATATCCTCAATGACATGTGGCTGGGAGAAGAGCTCCTTTAGTGGCAAAACTGTTATCTTATTGCTGTTGTTGCTATTTCAGTTTGGGTTCCTGGTACGAGGTGATGATTGCACAGCTTGAAAGCTGCTTCCTTTAGTGGAAACAGCATAGGCTTTGGAGCCAGACAAGTCTGGATTCAAATTCCAGACACTGCTGGTGAGTTGTGTGGCTATGGGCAGACTGCCTGACCTCTCTTCCTGAAAAATAAGGTTTAATGGAGAAAGAGGTAGAAAGATGAGTTGAGGGAGAGTCTATATGACCATTCCCACGCTGAGTTTCTCTGTCTCCTGAGGGAGAAATGCTTTGGCAAAACTCCCTTCTGAAACCCACACAGAAAGTCGCTTTCTATATGGATGCCTTAGGCTTTGGTTCCAAGTCTGTATCTGTACTTCCTAAATCTTATTTTTTGTTACATCTTTGTTGAGATAGAAACCATATACCAAAGTTTACTTTTTTATAGTGTACAATGAATGATTTTTAATATATTCACAAAGCTGTGCATTGATCACCACTAATTCCATCATATTTTCATTATCTCCCCAAAGAAACTCCATACCCCCTAGCAGTCACTCTCTATTCCTCCCTCCCTCATTCCCTGGCAACAACCAAGCTATTTTCCATCTCTATCAATTTGCTTCTCCTGGACATTTTATATAAATGGAGTTATACAATAAGTGGTCTTTTGCATCTGGCTTTTTAAAATTAGAATAATGTTTTCAAGGTTCATCCAGGTTGTACCATGTATTTTATGCTCAAATAATATTCTACAGTATGGATATATCATACATCAGTTAATGGATATTTGAGGAATTTCTACTGTTTGGCTATTATACATAATCTTGCTACGAACATTTCTGTACACATGCTTTTTACAGACATATACTTTCAATTATCCTGAATATACATAGGAGTGGAACTGCTGGGTGATAAGATGTGATAGTAAGAAAAATTGTCCTACAAAATGTACATATTCTAATTCTTGGAACTTGTGAATAAGTTATGTTCCATGGCAAAGGGAATTTAAGTTTGCGGATGGAATTAAGTTTGCTAATCTGCTGAGTTTAACATAAGGAGATTATCCTGATTAATAGAGAGGGACCAATGTCATTGCAAGGATCCTTAAAAGTGGAAGGGGGAGGCAAAGGCAGAATTTCTGAGGGAGATGTGACTATGGAAGGATGGTCAAAGTGATGCAGGTTTGCTGCATTTGAAGATGGAGGAAAGAGGCCACAATCCAAACAATGGAGGCCACCTCTAGAAGCATGAGAAAAGGAAATGGTTTCTCCTTTAGAGCCTCCAGAAGGAATACATCCCCACCGACACCTTGATTTTAACCTAGGGAGACTGTTGTCAGAGTGTCAACATCTCGAACCTTACGATAATAAATGTGCGCTGTCTTAGATGACTGAGTTTTACATATTTTGAACATCAACTCATATTAACACCAACTGGTAGTGCCACTGGGACGGCTATGATGTCACATAATTGTGGCTTTGAGTCAGGTCAATAAACAATGAGTTCTGAGAATGGAGATCTTCAGTGAGCTTTCAGAAAGATCAAATAATGCAATTATCCAGGGAAGGGCTTTTAGGATGGTCCAAACCTGTTTTTCCCGCTCCTGTGACTTACAAGTTGCTGGCATAGCTAGCTAGCATAGTTGCAAGGCTGTTGGCTTTCAAGAGCTGGAAGAAGGTGATGGTGTTAGGGTGATTTAAAATGCCAGAGGCTCTCTGTTCTTATTTGATTCAACCATTTTTCCTGAATAAACACTCCTTTGATGGTTAAAAACCCAAGTTCTGAAAAAGTAGCTTTTGACAATTTTTTCCAGTGTTCTCATTACTTTGTAGAGGAGTGGATTTTCAGAGGCCCTTCCCCTACCATTCTGGAAGTAGACCCCCCTTCTTCTGGATTTCTACTCTGGAGAGCTGGGCAGATTGAGAATGGGACTCAAGTCAAGCACTTTCAAGCTTATATTCTTCTCAAGATGAATCTGAGTTGCCTACTTTCCACCACCTACTTCCAGGAGTCCCATCCAGGTTGTATTTATTCCTCTGGATCTTCCTGCTTTACCATTCTGTCCTTCCTGAGTCTATAGCATAAATGGTTTAACTGCCTACTATGAAGCTCCTTCCCTGACCTCACTGGCCTTTGAGGATGATGGGGCCTTGGGAGGGTGAAGGACTAGCTCTTTTTGAGGGAGTTCTTATAAGTCTATGATCTCTAGACTTACTTGGGGTCTAAGAGTTACAGGAAATCCTTCTCTACTAGTTCCCTCTCCATGTCTGTTAAGCTGCTACTCCTGACCTCTGATGCTCTTTTACTCTGCACTATGCTCTGAGAGCCAGAAAAATAGACTCTAGTCTTGGATCTGATATCTGTTGGCTTCTTCTGTTAGACACATTATCATACTTCGCAGGAACTGATAGACAAATGGTGATAAAACAGCAATGTCACAAGACCGTTTGGACGTCACAAATGATAATTTATTGGAAGGTACCTTCTGCAGTCTCTATCTCATTTGGCTAACTTATCTTAGGCTGTAGGAATCCACACTCTTCAATTTTCATTTTGCTTGAACTGTTTTTCTCCAACTGTTGCTCTTGAGTTCTCTCTAAAGATCCTTATCAGTGTTAAAAAATATTTTTGTGATCAGTTTGAAGATACTTTTCAAAATTAATTTTAGTCTATTTTAGATTGTTTGGAGGACCACCTCATAATTACATACTCTAGGCAAAAGTTTTTTCCTCATGTTTATTTATTTTTTATTGTATTGTCATCAGTTAGCATTACCTTCATTGTGGAAAAAGAAGCAAAGTAGAATTTAACATGAAAATGATGCATGTATTTCAAATAGAAACTAAATGACATCACAAGTCATAATAAATTGAATAGAGGCATAAGTTGGAAGAATTGAATTATTAAATTACACAAAATTGATAAAAATAGAACACACACATGCACACAGACTTTGCCCAAGCAGCTATTACAATACTCACATTTCAAATAGCACTTTTGGTTTCAGCAAAATTATATCAACTGACATGTAAACCTGATGTTGATTCCTTGGAATATAATGGTTCTACAGTTTTGTTTGTGATAACTTGGTGAATATTTTCATGTTTTATACCAGGGTAAGAGCTATAAGCATAAGGTGATTATAATGAGTTTATATGTACACCTATATAAGTTATATTGTAATAAAATTATGCAGACAGTACTGGGGGGTCCATGAAAATGTTTTATTTGCAGATGGAATGTATACATTGCTCAAGTATGAGAGGGACTGCTCTGCATACAGAAACCAGGCAAAGCTCTCAGGGAGCCTTCAGTTTATACGCAGGCTGAAGGCATGTCTTTAGGCCACAATGACAAAATAAAGAGACAAGAGAAACTTTCTCACGTAAAGGACAGAAAGTTGTACATCACCAAAAGACACAGAAAAGTCTTGTGCAGAAACTAATTTAAAATAATGAAGAGAGTTTTCTTTACTGGAAAGGGAATAAGTAAACTATGAGAACGTTTTGGGAGCCCATTTTTAAGAACGTAGGCCTGTGAGAAAGAAGGTCTGATTTAAAGTTCTGTTTCTACCCCATATCTTTCAAGATGTCCCACTGGCTGCAAAGCTTAATGTTCCTAAGTCTCAGTTTCTTCAACTTTAAAATGTATCCTTCATAGATTTGTTATGTGGGTCAAATAATATTGTAGAAGTTGAAAGTACTTTGTCAGACACAAAATCCTGATGGTGATGCTACTCTGTTTCATTTTGTTAGATGTTCATAAAGGGTCCCTGGAAATTGTTCTAATTCTTTGCAGTTGAACATCTCAGCAAGAAGATAAAAAGCCCTAGAATGCTCAAGGTCAGTGAAATAAACAATTCCTGCATCTAATCTAGGCTGAGATCTCAGCAAATGCACAGTTGATGTATTCAACAACACCTTAGGGAGATGGGTTTAGACCAGATCTCTAACTGACAGAAAATTTCGACATTTTCAATAGATTTTGATTGTGTTAATCACAAAGTTTCTTCTATAGATAAAATGAAAAAAAAAATACCTCACCTTTCTCATATCTGTGCACACATATATTCCTACACAATTCACCCACAGAAACATCCAGGCCCATCCATGTATTTGTGTTTCTGTAGAGACACACACGATAGTGTGCTTACACATGCGTGAACCACCTGCATACACATGCCCTACTCACTCTTGAATGGACCCAATTCCCATTGACCATAGTAGCCCATAGTCTATCATAGTTAGTTTCCAGCCTGCTTTATGAGGACAGGGCAAAAATGTCCTGGTCTTTCTTCTCACAGCATTTATCTCAACCAGGGATTCCCCAACATCCGATTCTTTAGATCATCCTTAGAAGGCATTTTGGGAGCCACAAAAACAGGTTTGAAAGTCAGTCATGCTTAGATTTGAATTATGACCTTGGACAAGTGACCATCTTTTTGAGCCTCATTTCATTGATTGTAACTTGGTGGTAGTGAACACTGCCTCATGGACACGAAGGCATTAGAGGCAATGATATAAGTTTCCTCTATGCTCTTCTGGTTCTATTTGAAGGTGCTTTTCTTCAGAATGATACATATATGTGGATAGTAAGAACCACAGAAATTTTAGATGAAGTCAGGCAGGAGACGTTCTCATCCAAAATGGCCCCAGCGTCCTTAAAGGGTGAAACTCATGCACCTCCTTAACGTTCATTTGTTACCAGCTTGGATCCCCTTCCTGCACATCTTCTCAGTTCTTACCTCTTTAGTATTAACTTTTCTTTGCTTGCTCAGATTTGCTACTTGCTTCTGATTTTCCATGGCCTTGTTGGACATGGATTTACCTCAAGGCATCCTCTCAGCTTCTGACTCCATCATAATAGCTATGGTCTCACCATGTTGCTCAGTTCCACATTTGTAAGAGAAGAATTTGATGTCAAGACATCTTTTTCACACCAGGCCATACAAATTTAACTTGGGAGTCCCGCAGACCTGAGATAAAAATCTAGCTCCAACTTTTATTAACTCTGTGACCTTAAGCAAGTTGTTAAACTTTCAGAATCTCAATTTTCCCATAGTCATATGGAGAAAATTATGGTTCTTACATCCATTGAATTGTTGTGAGGACTAAATCTAATAATGTATGGTAAATGCTTAGTATAGTACATGGTATATATTGAACCATAAAGAAATGCTATTCTTTAGTGTCAGTTCTGGTCATAGACCAGAGGTCAACCTGAGAATAGGCTGACTTTTTGCCAAGTTCCCACCCTTGGTGTATTAGTCACAGCCACTGGACAACAGAGGTCATAGGTTGTTCCCTCAGACAAGAGTGTCATCAGGACAGGATTTCTGTAGCCACATCTACTCAAAAGATTATGGGATGCAGTTTCCTTTAATTCTATATAAAGTTAGAAAATAATGCAATAAAATCAAGCTGTGTATATATGACAGTAAAATAACTTTGGGGAAAAATCCATTAGTTTTCAGAAAGTTAAAACTTCTTCATCTTCACATATTCACTGCCAATATAATAAAAAGGGTCATCTGAGAAATCTTAAGAAGGAGATATTCTCAAGGTGTTTTGATGAATCCTCCAACCAAACCTGGGGACTGGGTAGGAGAGGGTGAGACTTCCTGGAGGTGATCCCATAAGCTTTGAAGAAAGACTATGAGTTACACAGGTTAGGAAGCATGAGCATGGGGACAGTGGTACTTTCCAGGGAGAAGATGCCATGTTCCTGTATTATACGCACCCATATTACTGGCAGATGCACACCTACATGTTCAAAATGGGCATCCCCATCCCACAACGCCATTTTCCTCAAAAAAGTGAATGACACACTGGCGATTTTAGTTTCTCAATACATATATCTTCCCTAACAAGTACTTTACGTTCAGAATGAGGGCAATCTGGGTGCATTAACAATTACTACTTCAAAGAGTTTACTAAAGGACTTGCCAAGTGTCCAACCCGTGGGTTGGACAATTCTTACCTGTTATTCTATAGATTCTACAAAAGGAAACTTCCAGAAAAGTTCTTGATCTTGAACAGTGGCCACAGGAACCCAGACTGCTTCAAATTGTCCTGAATTATTTCTGGGCTCTTCAGTGGAGAGTCAGACAAAGGCTCAGAAAACCCTCATTTCCATGGTGTTCCCCTCACTCCTCCAGGCACCGAGGTCCCCTCTGGGACTGCTTCAGACCTGAGGATGCCAAGTCTGTGTAGTCCACGGCAGGTGGAGGAAGTCCTCCATGATCTGGGGTTTATGGTGTAACAAGGGTACCAGAGCAGCTGTGCTTGGCTCTCAGTAGGAACTTACTTGTCAAACAGGTATGCTTTTATTCTTTGAAAAAGTGAAAATTGAAAGATACAGAAGCAAAAAGAGAACAATTTAACAACCATCTGCATACCTGCTGTTTGCAATTAACCAGTATTAATACTTTATAATATTTGTTTCACAAATTGTCATTAATACAATAATTTCACTGTCAAGTTGAAGCTCACTGCTTCGTCCCATTCCAGACCACCCACTCCTTCCCAAGAGATAACTATTAGGATGAAGTTGACGTATAACTTACCAACCAAATATTTGTACCTTGAATACATAAACCATATGCTGAAGTTTAAAATTTTTTTTTACAAATATTATCATACAATATTCAGCTTTCTGTAATTAGCTTAGATTTCATTCAACTTGATGTGTTTTTTTTAAAGGTCTGTGTTGGTCCACTTAAATCTAGTTCATTTGTTTAAATTGCTGAATTGTATTCCATGGATAGATGTATAAGTTGGGTTTTTAGATTTTACCTACAACATCTCTCTTACAAGTATCGAGGCATCACATTACAGAAACCTGTGTAGATTCAGATTTAGGAATAGATAGCCAACATGTGGCCCTAAGAAATCCATGGTTATCTCTAAATGCAGGCTATTTACTTACTTATTTTTCCTTTCTGGGTTAAATTTACCATTCAATTTTTTCTTAGGATGAATCTTTATTTTACTCACAGTGTTGCATATTGACTTTTATAAGGCCATGGAACAACTTCCTTGATATTTTTGTATATGTCTGAACCCCAGGGAATGTTATAGATGCAGATTTCCATAGTCCATCCCTTCAATTTACCAAACATTTTCATATATGCCAAAAATCAGCAGCAGAGTTGAGCAGAATACCCAAATTCACCAATAATGCTTCAGACCTGCCACATTTTTCGTTATCCACTTAATTATTCTCTGTCTCCTACAGGAGTTTCCATGTACAAAATTGCTTTTCTCAAACACTCAATATCTCTTTCCTTTCTAGAAATGAGGATCACATAACTGATCATGTACTATTTTTGCCTTGGCCACTAGGAAACTCAGAACCAAATTTGTTGCTGAGATAGAATCGTGGTCTTTCCTTGGTGTTGAAGGTTTACTTCAGCTTCATTTAGCTATTTCACAACATATTCCAACATGAAACAACTTATGTGTAAAAAAAGACCATAATTTATGTGACCATGCAATTACTGTACAAACTGGACACTTTTAAAAATGAAAGGCAACAAAAAAGTAGCTAATATTGTATACCTTTTTGAGTTATCATGCTTTACATAGAGTGATATGTAAATGAACTTTCTATAGCTCCATGAGACAAATATTCATATTCAGATGTAGTCTAATTTAAATGACTTCCAACTTTTGAGAAAGATACTGATTTTTTTTTTTTTTTTCAGGGTTTGGGTCTTTGGGCTGTGACATCACTGTAACCCCTTCCTGACTCACAGTAAGCACTATATATGATTTTACCATTTTTTCCTATCCTAGGATATAGTTTAATTCCAGTAATGGACTGAAGGTAATAACAACAACAACCAAAAAAACCCGAACATCATCATCACCATCAACTAGGAAAAAATAACAAAGTGTCTTTAGTAATATTTTCAAAACTGGCCTTATAATATGAAGACCTCTTATCATTTATTCAAGGCTTAATATGTCAGACAACTTGCTAAATACTTTGCCTATATATCTTACTCATTTTACTCTTCAACACAGGTCTCTGATATAGATACTATTCCCTAGTTACACAGAGGTAGAATCTTGGGCTGAAAAAGGAAAAGTGATTTTCCAGAGTCACATAGCATCTGCATGGCTGAATGGGAGTTTATCACCTGGTCATTTTCTTCCAGAGCCAGTGTTGGTAACTACTAAACTCTCTTATATCAGTAATGTAAACAATTTTTTTTTTAACCAGTGATATTTCTTATCAGCATGACCATTGACTGAATCATTGAGTTGGGAAGGGAATTGTATTTTTTCAGCAATTATTAATTTAGGAATTGTAATTTGTAAAGAGGCTTGTTCAGGCCAGAGACATGATTAACAAAAATTTACCAGTTTTTATCTGCCAGTGATTACAAGTCCTCCTTGTGTGGAAGTTCCTCTCCTTTGTCAGGCCAAGAGGGGAAGGATATTTGGCTGTGTGTGGTGAAGACTCTCAGATGGCAGGGGTAGGAAAGGTGATTTTTTTCTGCTATGGGAGAAAACTTGTCTCAGCCTACTGAGGCTGTTAGGTTCTTTAGGAGGTCAAGGCCGTAGAGGGCTCAGCTCCTTCCAATGGTTAGGAGTCAGGTTTATATATACCAGGAAGACAGGGTCTGATCAAATGCATCTTCCTCTACTTTCTTCTCCCTGCTCCTTTCCCCACCCCACCCCTTAACCCCATCTCTTTCCTCCAGGATCACTCTAAGTTGTGTCACTCCCAAGAGAAGTTGCTAAGATGGCTTTTGTTCCAAGTGGCATAAGCTGAATTTCTCCCAGCGTCAGGCAGCCCCTCACCCAAGACAAACTGTGCCACCCATCATGTGCCTTTGGTACTTTTTGAATGATTCAGCTTCATAGGTTGAATTCAGCCCTGTCTGTGGTTCTCAAAGGAACCTCGGTATTCAACAGCCTGTTTTGAACCATCCTTCTTCTGCCTGCCCTACTGTCTGTTCTCTGATTATCTCTTTGGTACATGTCCTTGGCCTTATAATATTTGGTATTCAAATTTTGTTCTTCTTAAAATGTTTAAATAAAAAAAATATGATTGCTTTTACATTTAAAGTTTTTTTACTTTTTTTAAAATTAAATTTTGTTCTTATTTCTTCCATGATGTTTGCCTTTGTCTCTCTCTGTCCTGATTTTGGCTTGGCTCTTCTGGACAAGATTTACTTGAATAGACCTACTGGTGACATCCCCTCTATTTGGCAAGCTCAGAGCTGACCCCTCTTTGGATTCTGTTCTTGGAGGCATTTCTCTTTTGCTTATTTTCTAGGATGGTCCTAGGTAATCTAGATAATAAGAGGGGGTTGTCATAACGTGTAAAAACAGAACCTTCACAATTCAGTTTACTATCAATAAGAATTTTTAAAAATGGACATCATTCACAGAGCTGAACAAAGAGCGAAACGTACAGTCAACAGGTTATCTAGATGACAAAGACTATCCTAGAATAATTCCTGGTTTGCTATAACCAAAAACTCATTTATACAGAGCAAAATAATCAAGGCAAAGGAAAACAGTGAGAACCAATAAAATCTTTCAATTGTACAACAATTCTGCCTTCTATTTACCCTCCAAAGAGCCCATTGTTTTAGCATAGCTTTTGTTCAGAGTTGTATTTCATTTGGCAGTCCTGCATGCAAAAACAGTAATGGACACACATACATTTTTTTAATGACATAATTGTTTTTTCTCCAGAGAAATGTCTCCTTTGATGTCCAGGGAGAAAAGAGGCAAATGTTCCTTTGAACTAGTTTCTTTGTTCAGCAGACCATTGTGCTAGTTATACTGCACGCATGGAATTCTGGAGGGAGCGCGAGGTAACACATGAGAGCCTGGGTGCCTCCTGGGTTTGAAGTCTGGCTGTGCAACGTTCCAGCTGCATGTTTCCTAAGCTACTTCAGCAACGTTCTCCTCACCAATACTATGAGGAACTTTATAAATACTTTATAAGATACTAGGAACTACCTCAGAGGGTTTTGTGAAGATGGGATGCAATTCTTCAGATCGAGAGCTTAGAATAGTGCTGCAAAACAGCAGTTCTCAATCTATTTTAGTCATTCTTAGTTTGTAAGAAAGCGAACAACTTTTACAAAGTGTGACAGGAAGATCACTGGCTCTAGAGTCACACAATCCTGTGCCATTAGGTAGCTGTGTGATTCCTGTCCAGTCAGTCCTTGGAATGTTAGTTCCTCCATCTCTAAAATGTGGATAATCATACATAGTCCTAAAGGTTCTTCAAAGAGTTCATGTATGTGAAGCTTCAGGCACAAGATAGATGTCCAATAAATCTCAGTTCCTCTTCACTGGAAAAGCAGTGGAACAAATGGAAGAGGGAGAAAATGGGGGTATGAATAGGAAATGCTTTTATAGGTTGCTCTGCACATTATGGATCAGTGGAGGAGTGGCTGGGAGCCAACTCGCAATGTAGGACTTCCTTCTTTGCTTGACGATGCTCTTCTTTCTCTGTCGTACCTCTGGATGTCCCTAAGCCAGCCACTCTCCTGGGAGTGAGACAGGGAATAAGAACCAGTGGGTCTTCTTCCCTAATCTTCAGGACCCTCAGAACTCTGCCCATACAACCCCCAAGGGTTGGGGGTTGGTATCCTTGCACGAGTGTGTGTGTGTTTGCTTCTTTGCTCGTGGGTATGTCCCTGTGAGATGGTGTCCACCATCAAGGTTACCATCTCACCCTCTACAGTCAGACAGATCTGGATTGAAGTTCCTGCCTGGACACCTTGATGTGTGACCTAGAGGAAGTTACTTAACTGCAACTAAAACTAGAAATGACGGTAGCACCCTTCACAGAGGATTAAGGTGAGAGACAAACTGAGACAAAGGACTGAAAATCATAATGGTTGGTGTGCAGTACATGCTAGAGCAAAGCTGACTACATCGATTACGACAATCATCATTAATCTCTCTGTCGATGAGCAGATACAGGGCTGTGGCTGTGAGGCTCACATGGTGGTGTGGGAAGAAATCACATGGGTGCCTTCCTCTCTTTTTCTAAGAAACCAGGAAGAGGATTTGCAAGCCCTTCTTTCCTTACCCTGTATGAAGGCATCCTAGGGCATTACCCACACTGAGTGATTGCATTAGCACAGAGCCATTCTCCTGGGCATTAACCATGAGCTCACACTAACATACCAGGCAGTGGGATGTCATGGACAGAGTAAGAAAGACCTGGTCCCATTCCCAGCTTATCCCTTACTATCTGTGGAACTTTGGACCAATTACTCTCTCTCTGTGAATCCCCATTTTCTTATCTGCAGAATAGATAATATTTATCTGTGAAGCTTAATCATAGATAAATATGACTGCATTTCTAGAACCAAAGACAGAGACCAATGTTCATTTCAATCATATAACAAATATGTATTATGTTCCTACTCTGTGCCAGACATTGCACTAGGCTCTTTGGGTGACAACAGGGAAGTTGTCCCCTGCTCTCTTGGAATTTGGAATTACTGGAATCTAATAAATGTGTTCAGAGAATATGAAAATTTTCCCTTCTCCTTTCATCACTTTGTATGGGAATGCTTTATAATTTTGGTGACTTTGGCCTCTTAATTTCTGTACTCTGCCCTACAGGTGAATTTCAAGTTCAGTGTGCCTTAGGCAAGTCAATTATTTTAAAGCAGGAAGTTGACAAAGGTAGTTTCGAGCTTGAGGGAGTTCGAAGGTGGGAGGGAGCACAGAGAGCATTGCAGAGGGTTCTTTTAAGGGAAGACTTGGGGAACTGCCATATTCCTAATAAGAATGAATTTGCCTTTATTTAAAGAAGGAAATGACACTTTCCCACACAAAGGAGAAAGGAAAGGCTGTCTCCTCTGGCTTTGGTCACCAGTTCTGCCTCTCTGGCTGGGGGATTGCTACAGTGAGGAACGAAAGTGACAAATGCGGGCTTAGCCTTAGATAACTTCCCAGAGAAGTGAAAACAGAAGATAGAAAAGTGCCTGCTACTGGAAGGAATGAACTAGAACGCAAAAAAGGGCATTGCACCATAGCATTGCACATGCCACGTGCGTTATGGGTCTGAAGGTTAGAGACAGGAGCTGTACTAGTACTGCTTATACTTACATCCTGGACACGGCAGAGATGGCTGGAGTTCAGTACCTCTCTCTCTGCCCCTCTGTGTTTCCCAGCATCCCCTGCAGTTAGATTGGGGTGCATGTGACTGAGCTCTAGTCAATGGGGTTTGAACAGAGCAACTAATTCGATTCCTTGAGCACCTTCTCAGGTACCAGCTCCTTTTCTCTGTTTTGGGAATTCAGCAGGAAACACAACCAACAGACATTTCTGCCCTCATGGTGCTTATATATTCTGGGAGGGTGGAACAGACAATGGACGTGGGGAATAAGTAAAATGTATAGCAAAATACATGAAAAAATAAAATATATAAAATGCATTCATATATAATTTATAAAATATACATAAAAATACAAATGTTTACATATAATTTCCTAAATAAAAATAAAACTGTACATATGTGTATATATATATATATATATGATATATATGTGTGTGTGGTGTGTGTGCATATATGTTATAAAATATAGAGACAGAGATAACTGCTAAGCCAAAAATAAATTAGGTAAGGAGGATCAGAAGTACCAGGAGAAAAACTGTAATGAGGGTGTCCATTGGGCTTCCCTGGTGGCACAGTGGTTGGGAGTCCGCCTGCCGATGCAGGGGACGCGGGTTGGTGCCCCGGTCCGGGAGGATCCCACATGCCGCGGAGTGGCTGGGCCCGTGAGCCATGGCTGCTGAGCCTGCGCGTCTGGAGCCTGTGCTCTGCAACGGGAGAGGCCACAACAGTGAGAGGCCTGTGTACCGCAAAAAAAAAAGAAAAAAAAGAGGGTGTCCATAGAGGCCTCGTAGAGAAAGTGAAATCTGAGGAAAGAGCTGAAGGAAGAGCATACAGATATCTCAGGAAGGAACATTCCATGGTTTTCATGGACTGCAAGGAGGCCAGTGGCTGGAGTAGAGGGTATAATATAACAAAAGAAGAGACCAGAGAGGGGACAGAAGTTTGTGTCATCTGTGGTCTACAAGGCCACTTTAAGGCTGTTGGCTTGTAGTTTGAGGGAAACAGGGAAGCCAGCACAGGAGGAGTCAGATGTGACATATTTCATATAACCTGAGAATCTCTCGAGTTGCTGTTCTGAGGATACACTGAAAGAGATGTGGGGAGCAGTGGCAGGGACAGAAGCAGAAAGACCAGTGTGGAGGCTTTTCCAATGTTTCAGTTAAGAGATAAGGCTGACTTGGGCCAGGAGGTGAGAGTGGAAGTGGGAGACATGATCAGATTTGGATATATTTAAAGGTAAAGCCAACAGGATTTGCTGATGAACAAAATCTGGGGAGTGAGAACAAGAGAGGATCAAGAGTGACTCCAGAGGTTTTGCCTGAGCGGTGGAAGAATGGAGTTGCTATCAGTGAGATGGGGAAGGTTACTGGAGGAGTTGGCTTGGAGGGATATCAAAAGCTCAAGTTCAAGATGTCCAGTAGATCAGTTTGGGGAGGAGGTCCAGGTGGAAGATGCATACTTAGTAGTCATCAGTGATAGAAGTCATCAAATATTTCACATTATACTTGAAGCCGTAAGACTGAATGGGATGATTTTTCTTTTTGTTTCTTTTTATTTTTTTAAATGGAGTTTAACTTATATGTTGTGTTAATTACTGATGTATAGCAAAATGATTTACTTATATATACATATATACATGTATTTGTATGTGTGTGTGTATATATATATATATATATATATATATATACACACATTCTTTTCTATATGTTATTTTCCATCATGGTTTATCATAGGATATTGAATATGGTTCCCTGTGCTATACAGTAGGACCTAATTGTTTATCCATTCTGTATATAAAAGTTTATATCTGCTAACCTCAACCTCCCACTCCATCCCTCTCCCAGCCCCCTCCCCCTTGGCAACCACCAGTCTGTTCTCTATGTCCATGATTCTGTTTCTGTTTCATAGATATGTTCATTTGTGTCATATTTTAGATTCCACATATAAGTGATATCATATGGTATTTGTCTTTCTCTTTCTGACTTACTTCATTTAGTATGATAATCTCTAGTTGCATCCATTTTGCTGCAGATGGCATTATTTCATTCTTTTTTATAGCTGTGTAGTATTCCATTGCATATATGTACCATATCTTCTTTATCCATTCATCTGTCAATGGACATTTAGGTTGTTTCCATCTTTTGGCTATTATGAATAGTGCTGCTATGAACATAGGGGTATGTGTATCTTTTTGAATTATAATTTTGTCTGGATATATGCCCAGGAGTGGGATTCCTGGAGCATATGGTAACTCTATTTTTAGTTTTCTGTGGAACCTCCATACTGTTCTCCACAGTAGTTGCACCAACTTACATTCCCACCAACAGTGTAGAACGGTTCCCTTTTCTCTATACCCTCTCTAGCATTTGTTATTTGTAGACTTTTTAATGATGGCCATTCTGACTGGTGTGAAGTGATACCCCATTGTAGTTTTGATTTGCATTTCTCTAATAATTAGTGATGTTGAGATCTTTTCATGTGCCTATTGGCTATCTGTAATTTTTCTTTGAAAAAATGTCTATTTAGGTCTTCTGCCCATTTTTCGATTGGGTTGTTTGATTTTTTGGTGTTGAGTTGTACGAGCTGTTTGTATATTTTGGAAGGTAGGTCCTTGTCAGTCACATCGTTTGCACATATTTTCTCCCATTCTGTAAGTTGTCTTTTCATTTTGTTTATGGTTTCTTTTACTATGCAAAAGCTTGCATGTTTGATTAGGTCCCATTTGTTTATTTATTTATTTATTTAGTTGCGGAGCACAGGCTACGGACGGGCAGGCTCAGCAGCCATGTCTCACGAGCCCAGCCACTCCGCGGCATGTGGGATCTTCCCGGACCCGGGCACGAACCCGTGTCCCCTGCATCGACAGGCAGACTCTCAACCACTGCGCCACCAGGGAAGCCCCCATTTGTTTATTTTTGTTTTTGTTTCTATTGCCTTGGGAGACTGAAGTAAGGAGATCAATTTTCTTATCTTTTTTCATTCAAGGTTGTTGAATCACAGGTGCAGTGGAAGAAAGGGAATGAGTCAGCTTGAAGAACAGGAACTGGTGAATGGAGAATGGTTTTACAGGGAGCCCACCTCCTAGGGAAAATTTTCTGGACTTCCCAGCAGAACCCACAGAGCATAAAACAAACACACACAAACCAAATACCAAAACACTTTACGGGAATTTTACTAAGGTGAAAAAAATAAGCTAAATTATTTACTACATTATTTGGTAACCACAGGTGGAAGGCACCCCTTACTGCCGTGATATTGGCATGCGTAAAAGAAGGTATGCATGTTCTGATGAGTCATCCGCTTATCCCAGTCATAGGTCATTGGGGAACTCTGGGGTCATTCTAATGCCAGTCTTAGTTCTGAGGTCATTTCAGTAAAATAAAACAGAATTACTTGTCCACTAAAAGCTGAATAATACTTGACTGGTTAACACAGAAATCACATAATTAAATGCATGCATAGGCCAGGCAGGAACTATAAATACATTTAAATGGCCAGGTGTGTAGACAGGAGTGGTGGGGGTCATAACATTGTGGCGATAACTGAACATTCAGTTGAGTGTTAACATGCAGAAATAGAGGCCTGATTTTCTGCAAATTTTCAAAAGTCTAGGAATCTGGATTTTATGTAGAAATGATTTCAATATAGTTTATTTTACTAAACGTTGTGTACATGAAGACAAAGCTTATCTTCTGTCTAGTTGTAGCTGATTGAACACAAATTTTCTACCACTCTTGGCCCATTTTTGCACAACCGTTTACTAAGAAACTACTATGTTTTTGGTGGATACAAGTGAACCAGAACTGCATGTGGAAAGATTAAGTTCAACCTAGTGGGGAGGTAGACAGATCAATATGGGGTACGATGCTTTGAGTGTGTAAAAGATGAGTCTTAGGCAACATGGGAAGAAAAATTATCTCTGCAGGGACAAGCAACTGGAGACTTCATGGGGGAAGTGGGACTTGAGTTAAACCAAACTTGAGGGATGAAAGAACGTCAAGGTGTTAGAAGTTTGCCAAACTGTTGCATTTGGTTAATTTATTCTTAATGACTAAACTGTACTGTATTGTTAATGAGATTGTACTGCTTATCTGTCATTTTTCATTAAGATCTATGATCCATTTCAGCCACTCATTACAACTTTTTAAAAACAGTTTTATTGAATTATCATTTACATAGGATACAATTTACCTATTTAAAGTAGATCATTCAACATGTGTTAGTATATACAAAGCGCTCTGCAACCATTAGCACAATCTAATTTTGGAACGTTTTTGTCCCTTCTAAAACACATTCCACACTCATTTACAGTCATTTCCCATTCCCTCCTCCTCAGCCCTAGGCAACCATTCATCTACTTTCTGTCTTTATAGATTTGGGCATTTTGTAGAAGTGGAATATTCCAATATGTGGTATTTTGTGACTGCTTTCACTTAGCATAATTTTTTCAAGATTCACTAACATAATTTTTTCAAGGTTCATCTATGTTATAGCATGTATTAGTGTGTTATTTCTTGTTATTGCCAAATAATATTTCACTAAATGAATATACCACATTTTATGTACCTATTCATCAGTTGATGGACATTTGGCTTGTTTTCTACGTTTGTTTTTGTTTGTTTGTTTGTTTTTTTGCGGTACGCGGGCCTCTCACTGTTGTGGCCTCTCGCGTTACGGAGCACAGGCTCCGGACGCGCAGGCTCAGCGGCCATGTCTCACGAGCCCAGCCGCTCCGCGGCATGTGGGATCCTCCCGGACCGGGGCACGAACCCGTGTCCCCTGCATCGGCAGGTGGACTCTCAACCACTGTGCCACCGGGGAAGCCCTGTTTCTACTTTTTGACTATTATAAATAATGTTACTATAAACAGTGGGTGCAAGGTTTTATGTAGACATTTGTTTTCTTCTCTTGGGTCTATACCCAGGAGGGAATTTTGGGGTCATATGGTAACTATGTATAACATTTTGAAGAACTGCCAAATATTTTTCAAAGTGGCGGCACCATTTTACATTCCCAGCAGCAATGCGTGAGGGTTCCAGTTCTTCCACATCCTTACCAACACTCGATAATATGTCTATAGTTAGCCAGTTGGTGTGAAGTGGTATCTATTGTTTTGATTTGCATCTTCGGTAACTGTTGATGTAGAACAAAAACACTGCCAGTTATTCCTCTAACAAAAATGGGTTTATTCAGGATTGGCAAAGAATTGTCACATGGGATCTACAACAATCATGAGCCACGTGCAAGTCCTCTGCAACAAGGAGAGGAAAACTCATTAAAAGAGGGAAAAGGGGGACTTCACTGGCGGTCCAGTGGTTAATACTCCACGCTTCCACTGCAGGGGGCACGGGTTTGATCCCTGGTTGGAGAACTAAGATCCCGCATGCCTCATGGCATGGCCAAAAAATAAAAAGTAAAAAAAAAAAAAGGAGGGAAAAATAAAGTTGGGAGGCCTATAGCAAACAGAGTATATTGGAAGAATTGAGAATTTGAAGTATAATGGCTTTTCATTGGCTGAGTTGTGACAGTCTCTCATTGGCTGAGCTCTTGCCAGGCAAGAGAAGGAAATCTTTCTTCTTCCTGTTGAGCTGTGCTATCATTGTCAGTAGTACATGAGAGCTCCCCCTTCTGGCCTCTTCACTCTTTTAACTGAGGTTTCTGTTTATTCATTTTTAGATAACATAATTTACATAATAGTTTCATGTAGTTATTGGATATCTGATATATTCTTTGGAAAAATAACTATTCATATTCATTCCTATTTCTAAATTCTTTTCTTGTCTTTTTCTTATTGAGCTATAGGAATTTTATATATATATATATATTCTACTTAAAGAGTCCCTTATCAGACATGGTTTGTAAATACTTTCTCCCATTCTGTGGGCTGCCTTTTCACTTCTTGATGGTATTGTTTGCATCACAAAAGTTTTTAATTTTGATGATACATGATTTATTTTCTTCATTTAATGCTCTTGCTTTTGGTATAGCTAAAATTTTTTAGATTAGATTAAGCTAATCTAAAAAATTAGCTTAACAAAATCATGAGGAGTTACACTTTTGTTTTATTTTAATAATTCTATGGTTGTTGCTCTTTCATTTGGGGTTATTCTAAATTTTGCATTAATTTTTGTGTATGTTGTGAGGTAGGAGTCTAACTTTATTTCTTTGTGTGTGTCCTAGAACCAACTGTTGAAAAGACTGTTCTTTCTCCATTAAATTTTTCTGCACCTTTGTTGAGAATCAATTGAGTATAAATGTAAAGATTTAATTCTGCATTCTCAATTTCATTCCATTGAACTATATATTTATTCTAAGCCTACACTTCATTAGAAATGGTTAATTCTCCAACTTTATTTTTAAGTTTGCTTTCCCTTTCAGTAATGAGGCTCCTGCATGATCGCGGGGCACAGTGTCAGAGTCAGACTGTGGAAGTATTCCTTGCTGTCTTCCTTCTGAGAACAGCTCTGGTCAGGTGGCTGGGACCACCAGAATCTGGGCGGGATGGGGGGGGAGTGGCTCATGTGTTGTCAGACCTGTCTCCAGCCCCATGCTGGATCTGTGCTGACCCAATGGCCTTGCACCTTCCCAGGGTGGCTTTGTCCACTACAGTGAAGTGACCAATTAGTTTATCATGCTCAAAAGCTGCATGGTGGGAACCAACAAGTGAGTGCTCACCCTGCCCTAGTACTTGCTGGTGCAGACCAAATGGCGGGCTCTGGAGAAGACTGACCTCAAGCTTATAGACACCACCGCCAAATTTGGCCATGGCTGCTTCCAGACTGTGGAGGAGAAGAAAACATTCATGGGATCACTTAAGAAGGACCGAATGGCAAAGGAAGAAGGGGCCTAATGTCAGAACAGATTTGTACAGCTGGTAGAATCTCAGTAAGGTTGTTTTCCAGTAGGGGTATGTGGGGAAGTTTGCTTTCTCGATTCTTATCATCTTGCAATTTCATATGAATTTCAGGATGGACGTGTCAATTTCTGCAGAAAAAAAAAAAGGCAGCTGAGATTTTGATAGGAATTGCATTGAATATGTAGACAAATTTGGGAGTGTTGCCTTATTAACAATATTAAGTCTTCCATTCCATGACAATGGATGTTCTTCCATTGATTTAAATATTCTTTAATTTCTTTCAATCATTTTTTTGTAGTTGTCTGTACCCAAGTCTTGCACCTAATGTTAAATCTGTACCTAAGTGTTTTATTTTTTTATGCTATTGTGAATTGTTTTCTTAATTTTATTTTTGCAAAAATTGTTGTTGATGTGTAGAAATATAATTAATGTATGTATACTGACCTTGTATCCTGCAGCTTTTGTAATCTCATTTACTAATTTTGCTAACACATATATATGGAATCTAAAAATAAAAAAAAAATAGTACTGATGAACCTAGTGGCAGGGCAGGAATAAAGATGTAGACATAGAGGATGGATTTGAGGATACGGCAGGGGAGGGGGAAGCTGGGGCAAAGTGAGAGTAGCATCGACATATATACACTACGGAATGTAAAATAGATAGCTAGTGGGAAGCAGCAGCATAGCACAGGGAGATCAGCTCTGTGTTTTGTGATGACCTAGAGAAGTGGGATAGGGAGGGTGGGTGGGAGGCTCGAGAGGGAGGGGATACGAGGATATATGTATGCATATGGCTGATTCACTTTGTTGTACAACAGAAACTAACACAGTGTTGTGAAGCAATTATACTCCAGTAAAGATCTATTAAAAGAAAAAAAAGAAATTTTGTAGGATTCCCCATATGCAAGATTATGTCATCTGTAAACAGAGATAGTTTTACTTTTTCCTTTCCAATTTGGGTGTCATATTTTTCATATTTTTTACTAATTACCCTGGCTATAACCTCTATTATGATGTGGGGTAGAAGTGATGAAAGCAGACACATTTTTGTCTTGTTTCTGATATTAAGGGGAAAATATGCAGTCTCTCACCATTAAATACGGTATTAGCTGTGGGTTTTTCTTAGATAGCATTTAGCAAGTTGAGTAAATATCCTTCTATTTCTAGTTTGTTGAATATTTTTATTATGAAAGAATATCTAACTGCTCACCATCCATAATTAACAAATAATAACATTTTTTCATAGTTGCTTTATTTTTTTCTTCCAGCTTTATTGAGTTATAGTTGATGTACAGCACGTGTATAAATTTAAAGTGTACCGCATAATGATTTGACTTGCATACATCACGAAACGATGACCAAAATAAGTTTAGTGAACATCCGTCATCTCATACAGAGACAAAATTAAAGAAATAGGAAAATGAGATATTTTTTTCCATGGGATGAGTACTCTTAGGATTTAGTCTCTTTCATATATAACATACAGCAGTGTTAATTATATTTATCATGTCATACATTACATAAATAAATACCTAGTACTTATTTATCTTATAACTGGAATTTTGACCGCCTTCATCCAAATCCCCCTCTCCTTCCCCCTCCCCCTGCCTCTGGTAATCACAAATCTGATCTCCTTTTCTATGAGTTTTTTGTTTGTTTGTTTTTGAAGTAGAATTGACATACAACACTATATTAGTTCCTGTTACATGACATAGTGACTCAATATTTCTATACACTTCAAAATAATCACTGCAATAAGTCTAGTTACCATCTGTCACCATACAAAAATATTATATAATTATTGATTATATTCACCACATTGTACATTTCATACCCATGACTCCATAGTCACTTTATATTTAAAAATGTTTAATATAAATAATACTGATAATTACCTTAACAAATACCATTTACATCCCTTAATTCTTTTTCCCAGTTTCATTCCTCTCACCATCGCCTTGACCAGCAGCAGCAGATTATGAGGTTATTGCATGTTCTTGTCCTTGTCTTTATATTGTCACAACATTGTGTGTGCATGTACATAATATATAGTGTTGTTTGCCTAAGTTTTAATGTTTGCAATGTGGCATATCATTGCATACATTTTTTTCCCATTATTATATATATATATGTTTTTATATCTTCTAGGCTGATACAAAGAATGATTCTTTTATTTAAGTTTCGTATAGTTTTCTCTCACATGAATATTCTTTATTTTATTCATTCATATCCTCATTGATGGATATTTAGATTTTATTCTTAACTTATTGCTTTTATAAGCAAAGCGGCAGTGAACTTTTGGTGCATGTCATTTTATGCCTATGAGTATGAGTTTTTTCTAGAGTATAAGAAAAAGTGGAAAAGTGGAAATTGTGAAGTTTGTATATTTTTAAATTTACTAAATATTACAAGATTATTCTCAAAAGTGTTTGTACCCATTTCCCCTTTGAATGAGAATGTCCTTTCCATACACCTTTACCTGCATCTGGAATTGCAGGACTGACATTTTAAAAGATGTGCCTTTGAGGTGCTCACAATCTAGAGCAGCTCTGTCTGTTAGAAATTTCTGTGATGATGGAGCTGTTCTTAATCTACACTGTCTAAAATAGTAGACACTAGTCACACATGCTATTGAGCAGTGGAAATCTGGTGACTACACATGAGGAACAGGCTTTTTGCTTTAATTTAAATTTAATTTGAAATGTATATAGCCCTATGAAGTTAGGAGGAACTAGATTGGACAGCAGAGCTCTAGATGGAGAGAAAAAGATCTCCCAACACCAGTAATATCTGACAAGTGTCGACTGGAAGAGATACATTAAATGTTGCAAATGTTTAGAGGAGGGAGAGACAGCTTTAGGGAAGTTGGAGGTGATTTGGGAAGAAAAGGTTTGAATTAAGTGTAAGGTTTGTGTTGAGAGAGAAGTCTGGGCAAATCAGTCTGCAGTGGGGAGAAGAGTTATTACTAAAAATGACAGTTATGGCAACTATATACAATATGGATAATAGTTTGTGATACAACATTAGGTGAAAAAATAAAAGTAAGAAATGCTGTGATACTCTACAACTTCTAAAATGTTTAATGCAGACTGGAATTGAATGGAATTGTGTTAGAATGGAAAATTTAAAAATCATTGTTTATTTTTTTCAAACTGTCTTTGGTTCTTTATGATGCTTTTTCTTTTTTAAAGATTAGTAGATTTTGTGGAATTATAAGAATAATTTAATGAACAATTAAGGACCAGATTTATCCATAGTAATAAGGTAATGTTCTTGAGTTGGAAAAATCTAAACATAATCTTGACTTGAATAGCAGAACTTCTAAACAGATAGAGAGATTGCTGAAAATTCCTGACTCTACATGTATCCTTCAGCAAAACCTTATTATGGCACATTATGGATTGATTATTCTAAACTACCTGCTGTGATCTTAGTCAATACAAAGCATGAATTATTTAGGAATCAGGTTTTGTTCTTTCTCATAGGAGCACAAGACAGCCACTAGTTCTCTTCCAAGTAAAAAGAGACACCAGCAAAAAACCTCTACAGAAAAAAACAAAAAATATGATAGAAAACATGCACATTAAGGTTTTAATTTAATTTTTCCCTCCTCCTTGGTCTTTGCATATTCAAAGGGAAGTGGAGGTTTGGTATGTATTTCCAGTTGGTTTGAGGAAAAATAGAATCTATTCCTTGATGGTTTTGCTGGAAATGGCCTTGGGCATCCAGCTGTTGTTTCAGTTAATCAAAAAAAGGAGAATTAATTTTTTAATAAAAAAAAGTCTTGAACTTGCAGAAGAATTATAAATGTGGAAGAAAGAACTTTGAGGAAATACTATTGACCTGAAGCACTATTCCCCTTCAATACTGTAGTATTTATTTTCTCTCAACAAGAATATTCTTCTACATAACCATAATAACATCATCAAATTTGGGAAAGTAACCTTGACACATTATTACCATCTAACCTTCAAATTCCATTGAAGTTTTCCAAATGTCCCAATAATGTTCCTTTATGGTGAAAGGGTATAATTCAGAATCACATGTTACCCCCGGAATAATTCATTTTTTCCTGAAAGTTCATGCTCTTGACGCTTTTGAAGACTGCAGGCCAGTTATTTTTACAAACTGCCTCAATTTGGCTTTGTCTAATATGCCTCATATTTAGTTTCACATCGCACATTTTTAACAGGAGTATCTCAGAGTTGATGTTGTGTCCTTCTCACTGCATCTGTGACAGCCTGCGTTCTACAAGATGGCTCCACAGAGATCTTCCACCTTACATGCTGTCCTTTTTAAATTTTTTTCCCCTGTGCTATATGGTAGGTCCTTGTTTATCTATTTTATATATAGTAGTTTTGTATCTGTTACTCCCAAACTCCTAATCTATCCCTCCTCCACACATTTCCCTTTTGGTAGCTATAAGTTTGTTTTCTATCTCTGTGGGTCTATTTTTTTTGTAAATAAGTTCACTTGTATCATTTTTTTTTTTAGATTCTACATTTACGTGGTATCACATTTGTCTTTCTCTGCCTGGTTGTTCTTACAGTGTGCTGTTGACTGCTCTCCTCCTGCCAGGTGGGATATGTGTTCTCTTTTCTTGATATGAGTGGGCCTATGACTATGAAGGGACTGATACAATGTATCTTCCAAAGTCAGGTCACAAAAAGCAGTGTAGCTTCCTGCCGGCCCGTTTGCCGGCCCGTTTGCCGGCCCGTTTAGAGCTACTCACTCTTGGAACTCCGTCTCCATGCCCTGGGGAATCAGAGAGACCATATCAAGTGGCCGTGTGTCGGTATTCTGTCTGAAATTCACAGGTGACACGCCAGCTGACAACAAGCATTCACTTCCAATGTCTCAACAATGTCCTTTATAGGTGAGTAACTCTTCAGCTGAGTCTGGCCTTCAGCTACTGAATCATCTCCAGCCTCCATTGTTCTTTGCTGAGGCTTCAGACAACATGGAACAGAGATAAGTCAGGGCTCCAAAGCTCTGTTCTGGACCATCCTGGCTCTCCCCAACTGGGTCTAGAGGCCAGTGCTCATCTGCTCCACCTCATAGCTTTAGGATTGAATTATTTGGAAAGGAAAGGGAAAGGGGGAAGAAGAGGACTAAGATTTGGGAATTGATCAATCATATTCATATTCTGGTGTTGCCATCTGTAAAGAGTCATCTTTGGCTTCCTGCTAAACCAGACTCGCAGTTTCCTCCTCTGTAAAGCGTGGGTGATGGTGAAGATTACTCCCACCTGAGGCTGTTGTGAATGCTGCATCCTAACATCTGCCCTTTCCTTGTCCTATGCCCCCACACCATCCCACATACACACTGACACAGATGAGCCTGCTCCTAGAAGGCACGAGGTGTTTATGTATCTTTATATACCTAGTGCTTAGCTCGTAGTAAGCATTCCATAAATTTCATATAATGAATGAGTCAATTATATTTAAAAATCTTTATAACTTGTAAAATGCCATGTGAGCAACAGCTATGACTAATGAATAAAGATTTCTAACTCTCTGAAATATTCACCTATTTATTAAAATATATTTCTATATATAAACTTATTTTTTAAACTTCACACGACTTCTAGCACAATTCCTGGTATATGATAGGTGCTCAATAAATATGAATAATCAGATAAATGGATGTGGGGTTGGATAAATGGAAAAATAAGTAAATAACAAGTTAGATGTTTATACAAAGAGGATATTCTGGGATGATTTAATTTCTTAGACCTTGTGCAGATGGAAACCCTTAGGAGTTGCCTGTGAATTAAATTAGGGAAGTACTTGGCCAGCCACACAGCCCAGAACTGATGAGAAATTTGCCAATTCTTCAGTTGAGTGGATTGTTTAGATGTCATAAATGGAGGGTTTAGACTCAGAACTGTTACATAGTATAAGAAACCAAATGTGATTGTTATACTGCTGATTTGTGCAACTGTTCTGCAATATATTACAGGATAAAGTCCAAATTTCCAAGCATGTTTTTCCAAGTGCTTCCTCATCTGGCTGCAACCTATACCTCCAGCTTCTTCTGGCATTTCCTATTCTCTCCCTTTCCCTCTCTTTTATATATGGTTACGGGTTAAACATTTCTCTTTTCTTGGTATTTGTGTTCTGTTGCAAAGTGGAAATAAAAACTTCCCTGAACCTCTCATTGCTGAGACTCAAATGATACAAAACATAACAATCAGTAAATGTAATTTGATCTATTAAATATTTACTGATTATCTAATTCATGCCATAAACTGTTGAAGGCACGGTGGATAAATAACTCATAACCCCCATCCTCACAGCAAAATGAGAAACCAAAAACATTCGAATGGTCATGTCCAATAAGATGCTATAAGTGCTATCAATCTGCATTGTACATATTATTGGCACACAGTTAGTTATTATTATTTTTTATTCAACAAGTATTTATTGAGCGCCCACTATGAGCTAATCTACTTGTTAACGTTAACATAGTTCAAATGATACAGTCTCCGTATTTCATAGAACTTAATTATGTTAGTACAGTGAATAGGAAATAAATAATCAAATGGATAAGTAATGTAATTGAACTTGGAGATAAATGCCATGAAGGAAAATAAAGGAGAGAAAAGGGATAGAGGCTAATGGGAAGTGGGAACCAGCTTACTTGTCTTATGGAAGGATGGCTTCTTCGAGGAGGAAATTTTTGAGAATCAGGGACTTGTAACTAGTAAGGGGAGACAGAGAGAACAGGCAGTGATAAGGTCCTGAGGCAGGAATATATTTGTGAATTACGGGAACAGCAATAAGTCCAGTAAGCATAATAGGCCGAGTGGGGTATGTGGTGTGAAATGAAGTTGGAGATACTGGCAGGGTCCTAACCCTATAAGACCTTGTGCATATTAACAGAGCTTAAATTTTGTTTATAGTGTGATTGAGTGTTGTTTATCTGAGCTTTGAGTAAGGGAGTGGCATGATCTAATTTGTGTATTAAAATGAAAATATATAGTTGATTTACAATGTTGTGTTAGTTTCAGATGTACACAAAGTGATTCAGATATATATTCTTTTTCAGATTCTTTTCCATTATAGGTTATTACAAGATATTGAATATAGTTCCCTGTGTGAGTCAGTAGGTGGTCGTTGTTAATCTTTTTTATATATAGTAGTGTATATCTGCTAATCTCAAACTCCTAATTTATCCTCCCTGACCCTTTCCCCTTTGGTAACCATAAGTTTGCTTTCTATGTCTGTGGGTCTGTTTCTGTTTTGTAAATAAGTTCATTTGTATCATAGTTTTAGATTCCACATATAAGTGATGTCATATGATAATTTGTCTTTCTCCATCTGGCTTATTACTTCACTTAGTATGATAACCTCTAGGTCCATCCATTTTGCTTCAAATGGCATTATTTCATTCTTTTTTATGGCCAAGTAATATTCCATTGTGTATACGTGCCACACCTTGTTTGACCATTCATCTGTTGATGGACATTTAACTTCTTTTATACAACATTGTAAATCACCATACTTTAATTTTAAAAAGTAATAAATAAATAAAAATAATAAGAAAAAGAAAATATAAAGAGGAGGGGAGCAAGAATGGAGGACATTGCAGTGTCCAATGAGAGCTTTAGCTGATGAGGTAGTGGTGGAGTTGTTGAGAAGTGGTCAAGTTCACGACGTAGGTTGGAAGTAACTGGAGAGACCTGCTAATTGATTGAAAATGGGAGTTAAGAAAAGGTAATCAAGGTTTTTGACCTGATCAATGAGTTATTAGGTAGGTAGTTGGTTATACCAGTCTGGAATTTGGGGAGCAGTCAAAACTGAAGATATAAATATGGGAGTTATGGGCACGTATATGGTATTTAAAATTATGGGACTGCTTACTTAGGAAGAGTGTGTGTGGTTAGACAAGGGCCGAGGGGCAAGGGCTGAGATCAGAAAACATCAGTATTTACAGGTGGTAGAGGAGGAGCAGACAGCAAAGGGGTCTGAAGAGAACAGACTGCTTTCTCAGAAGACAGGACAAAATCAAGACTGTGGTTTCCCAAGTGCCAAGTAAGAATGTGTTTCAAGAAAGATGAGTGGTCAACCGTGTCTTGAGATTCTAAGAGGAGGATTGAATTTGAATGAACCAATGGCTCTGCTAGCTTGGGGGTTGCTGGTCCCTCTGAAAACTACAGTATCATTGTAGTGGTGGGAACAAAATCCTCACTGAAGTGGATTCAAAACAGAGTAGAGGGCTTCCCTGGTGGCGCAGTGGTTGAGAGTCCGCCTGCCGATGCAGGGGACGCGGGTTCGTGCCCCGGTCCGGGAAGATCCCACGTGCCGCGGAGCGGCTAGGGCCGTGAGCCATGGCCGCTGAGCCTGTGCGTCCGGAGCCTGTGCTCCGCAATGGGAGCCTCTCACAGCAGTGAGAGGCCCGCATACCGCAAAATAAATAAAACAGAGTAGAAGGTGAGGAAGAGGTAAAAGTGAGGCTAGACACGTAATTCCAAGGCTCAGGTCATTGGATCCATCTTCAGCTCTACTGAAATCAACAAAAATGATAATCAGGAGGAATGATGGAGAGAAAGTTGGTGACCAAGTGTCAAATTCTTTAATGAGTGAAGAAAAATGACAGGATTGTGGTTGATCATTTTCATAAGGAGAGGTAGGGGTGATGTAATCTGATGACATGTATTTTAGTGGAGCTCTGATGGAGTTTTGACAGGGAAGAGGAATGGTATCTCAAAGCAGCATGAAAAGCAAAGATAATATCTCCTCTACATTTGTGTCCTGCAGTACATGGGATGTGGGAGGAAAAAGAAAGAAAAAGCTATTACTTTTGTGAGCTTCAAGGGAAGCTCAGGACAATGGGCAAAAGAGCCTGTGAATCAGGGGCAGCCAGGGAGGGCTTCATGGAGGAGGTGGTACTTGAAGTGACCATCAAAGGGTGAATAGGTGCTTGTCAGGCAGGTGACAGGGGAAGGACACATCATGGAAAGAAAAGCATATGAATAACCTCAAGGCTGAGAGACAGCAGACAGTGTTTCAGACCATCAGCAGTTGAATCTGTGTAAAGAATTCACTAAGACCAAAACATAAGTAAGGAATGGAATAGAGGATATACAGCCACTCAGGTAGACCAGATGCCTTTAAACACACTTTGAGGAATGTGAAACCTATAAAGTATTAGTTTTGTGTGATTCATACCTATAAATACTAGATAATAAATAAATGTTTTTTAATAATTTAAGTCAGAGGATAAATGCAGGTAATGTCAATCAAGCACATACTATATGCTAGGCCCTGGATTACATGCACACACCGATATATTTGCTTCTAACACCAAGCCCAGGGTAGGCGGTGCAGCATTCTGACTTTACAGGTGTAGAAACACAGAGACATCACTTGTTTTGCTCAAATTTATGCAAGTAGTAAATTGTGGACCTGGGATTTAAACTCAGTAATTCCAACTCTAGAGCTGGGTTTTAACTACATTACTGCCTGAATGCATCAACAGTAGATTAATTATAAAGCCAAACTGGAGGTGGAGAGATCTAGGTTCTAGCTTTATGTCTTTTACTCATGAGCATGTGGATAACACTTGCCCTCTCAAGAATTCAGTAAATGAAAGCATCTGCACTAGACTAGCATTTCCAGCACTTGTTCTGTGGAACAGGAATACTAGATCCTTGAGATGCTGCCAGGTCTTCATTGAAAACTATTCCAAAGTTAACTAGGTTAGAGACAGAGTATTCTCTGTCCCATTATTAGATATTCACAGTGTGCCTTAGGGTGCTAAAGGCTCTGACAAGTTCCGCTGCAAAGATGCCAGTTTACCATTAATCCAGTGCTAGCCGAACATATGTGGCTTGGTCACTTACTATTAGGAGAATCAATTGCCAAATCAACAGACACAAGCTAACGATCTATATTGTGATCAGTATGAAGCACTTGTAGGAGTGAAGCAAGATGGGAAATAAAAAAAGAAATGCTAACAGTGGCCCTTGAACCCAAAGGGGACAGATATTAACAATTGCTTAGAAGTTGCTATTAGGTATCAGACACCTTAAAAATGTAGCCTTACTTCATCCACATGTTAAATCAGTTGATGAGCGCTCTTATCCTCATTTAGAAACAGGTTCAGAAAGGTCAAAGGGCATATCTGAAGTCGTCTATCTCCCAAAGTGGTAGAGAGGGCACTGTGACCTAAGACTATTGGCTTCAAAACCTATACTTGGGCCACTATATCATGGTGTCTCTCCACAAGTGGTCAAGAGAACGATATTCATAATTACAGTAATACCTCACCTTTATATAAAGGAGGGACTGGCAATCTTTTTCTACATAGGGCCAGATGGAAAATATTTTAGACACCACGTCTCTGCTACAGCTACTTAATTCTGTCCTGATGGTACTGTGTTCCAATACCTTTTCTTTATGGAAACAGGTAGCTGCTCAGATTTGCCTTGTGGGCTGTAGTTTGCTGACCTGTGATATAATGTTTGCAGTTTCTAATGCTCTCAGGCCATTAGGTTATGTAAGCTTCCCAGCTTCTGTGTAAAGAAGACATTGTTATTCCATTTTACAGATCAATTAACCAAGGGGACACAAACATACATCCAGGCCACAGCATCTCAGTCTGAGAAATGGAATTTTTAATTGGTAAATGAGAATAAAGAAAGTCACTCAAGGTTAGGTCACAAGAGTGATGTACAATTCATAAGTACTGTATTCCTTGGAATTTTCTTGGCCATGACAGTGTTAGTAATGTGATTGCACAAATGATATGTTGAAACTATCAACATATCATTAGAGGAGGACTAAATACCTCCATGGGTATTTTATTTGTAAAACATACTTTCTAAATATCCCCAGGTCTTCTTTTTTATTCAAAAGTAACTTTGAGATACTTTGAGTATCTTGAGTATCACTTGAGTAATACTTTGAGAAATCATTAAATCTCTATCAGTCAAATGACTTTTTTGTAGCATAGGTATTTTGCATGGATTTTCAGACCACAATCTTTGTATTTTTAAATATGTTGCACCCAAATAATCAAACAATAGAATACATTAATACAGTAATTCTTCACTTGAAAAAACCTTATGTGTCTTCTAGCTGCCAGTATCTTGAGGTTAGTTGAGAGGACAAGAGGTTAATAAAAGCATTTTTATTCATGGGAGAATATTCCAGTCTCTCACCCCAAGAATATATTACTTTGATGTGCACATTTCACATATACAGTAACATTTACTCTAGGGTGTAAGTTTATGAGTGTGGGAGATGGGAAGATCTGTGTTAAGAGTGAGCAGTGTGGCATTATGACAGTAGGTTAAGGACACACAAGAGCCTGATATTGATGGAGAAGACTGAAAATAAGGAGTCGAAGCACCAAAGATATGAACCAAAAATCCTAGGAATACAGAGCCGTTCAGGGTAAATACAAACGATCTACTTAGGTCTCAATAGGCCTATTTAGGTCTTTAGACCTATTTAGGTAGGTCTGAAGAGACCTACTCCTTTTAACGTTCATAACCACTGCTTTCCTCCAAGATTTATATTATGCTTAATTTATGCTGTTTTAAGAAGTGATCAATACATTTAGAAAGAATTCCATTGAGTAAGTTTGTTATTATCAATGCCCATGATGAAAATAAACTCACTCAGACACGTATGTTGATGAGTTCCTCATGGAAGGTATTCTTGGAGTTTCAACTAAAGCTCTAGAGTCTATACCTGCGCTGTCCTAAGGTGGTAGGCGCTAGCCACAGTGGCTACTGAGCACTTGAAGTGTAGCTAGTTCAGACTGAGATGTGCTGTATACAAAACCATTGGATTTTGAAAATGGTACAAATATAAAATATTTTATTTATAACTTTAAATTGATTATACATTGAAATGGTGATATTTTGAGTCTATTAGATTTTTAAAATTCACTTGTTCCCTTTCACTTTTTTTTCCATGTGTCTACTAGTTAAATTTAATTAAATTTAAATATAATTTGCATTATATTTCTATTGGATGGTGCTGGTCTAGAACAATTGCTGCTTTAAGGGACTTACACTCTTGCTGGGGTAAGGATATGTATTTATTTTTTAATATTTATTTATTTATTAAGATTTATTTTTATTTGTTTGTTTATTTATTTATTTAGGCTGTGCCAGGTCTTAGTTGTGGCTTGTGGGATCTTCGTTGTGGCATGCGGGATCTTTTAGTTGTGGCATGCGGACTCTTAGCTGCGGCATGCAAGCAGAATCTAGTTCCCAGACCAGGGACTGAACACAGGCCCCCTGCATTGGGAGCACAGAGTCTTACCCACTGGACCACCAAGGAAGTTCCTAATTAATTTTTATTGAGAATATTTGCTTTACAATGTTGTGTTAGTTTCTACTGTACAGCAAAGTGAATCAGCTATACATATACATATATACGCTCTTCTTTGGATTTCCTTCCCATTTAGGTCACCACAGAGCACTGAGTAGAGTTCCCTGTGCTATACAGTAGGTTCTCATTAGTTATCTATTTTATACATTGTAGTATATATATGTCTATCCCAATTTCCCAATTCATCCAACTCTCCCCTCCCCCGCTTGGTATCCCTACATTTGTTCTCCACATCTGTGTTCCTATTTCTGCTTTACAAATAAGTTCATCTGTATCATTTTTCTATATTCCATGTATAAGTGATATTATATGTTTGTTTTTCTCTTTCTGACTTACTTCACTCTGTATGACAGTCTCTAGGTCTATCCACGTCTCTGCAAATGGCACAATTTCATTCCTTTTTATAGCTGAGTAGTATTCCACTGTATATATGTACCACATCTGCTTTATCCATTCCTCTGTTGATGGAAATTTAGGTTGCTTCCATGTCCTGGCTATAGTAATTAGTGCTGCAATGAACATTGGGGTGCATGTATCTTTTTGAATTATGGTTTTCTCCAGGTATATGCCCTGGAGTGGGATTGCTGGGCCATATGGTAGTTCTATTTTTAATTTTATAAGGAACCTCCATACTGTTTTCCATAGTGGCTGTATCAGTTTACATTCCCACCAAGAGTGAAAGAGGGTTCCTTTTTCTCCACACCCTCTCCAGCATTGATTGTTTGTAGATTGCAGCAAGATCTTTTTGGACCCTAGAGTAATGAAAATAAAAACAAAAATAAACAAATGGGACCTAATGAAACTTAAAAGCTTTTGCATAGCAAAGGAAGTCATAAACAAGATGAAAAGACAGCCCTCAGAATGGGAGAAAATATTTGCAAAAGAAGCAACTGATAAGGGATTAATCTCCAAAATATACAAACAACTCATGCAGCTCAATATCAAAAAAACAAACAACCCAATGAAAAAAAAAAGGGGAGAAGATCTAAATAGACATTTCTCCAAAGAAGACATACGGATGGCCAACAAACAAATGAAAAGATGCTCAACATCACTAATTATTAGAGAAATGTAAATCAAAACTACAGTGAGGTATCACCTCACACTGGTCAGAATGACCATCATCAAAAAATCTACAAAAGATATTTAATATATGAAAAAGTAACTGAGTAAGTCCGTGAATCACCATATACCAAGCTACCTGTAGCTTGGTATATTTTATTTTATATTTTTAGACAGGACAATGACTTTTTTGTCTTTTTTTGTTTTTAACTAAAACGATGTCTTCAACCTAATGAAGGTCAGAACAACAGAGAACTAGAAAACGTATTTTTTGTTTTGGTTTGGTTTTCGTTTGATTTTTGAGCAAAGCTTTTAAATTTCCTCTTCCTTTCCTAGCAAAAAGCCAATATTTTTTGCCTTTTTTTCCAATATACTCTTAGGATAATAATAAAAACAATTGTAATGATATCAAATATTTTTTAAATGCCTACTAACTACTTTTCACTGGAAAAGGCACTTGACATTCAATGTCCTGTTATAAATGAAATTATAAATGAAAATTGAGTAAACTCCTCTACTAGAAGTCATAACTCCTTGAGACTTGGACAATGTTTAATGACTTAGAAGGTCTTTCAAATAATTATGATGCTTAGTTAATATTTTTTGGATGGGTAGATGAAAGAATATTGCATATGAACAGTGCTTGTTAAAACTGGGCTTGGGTACAATGGAATTAGGGGGTGGTGGTTACTCAGAAACCTGCCTGGGAAATGCAGGTTGAAGGGCAAAGCATACCACATCTTCCCAGAAAGCATAAATTTTACTTAATTGTGGGAAATTTAAACCTCATTTTTATATCAAGGTAAAAATGGAAGTATTGTAGGGGAGACTTAAAATCTCATGAATTTTTAAGACAGAACAAATAAGGGGCTTCAAAGGAATGCCATCCTCGTTGCAGACTTTTTAAGGCTAAATTCTCAAGCTTCTGACACCTTCATTTCTCACCCACCAGCTGGTTCCTATCTATGCTTCAGTGGAAAAGTGTGCCCGGAACTGCTCTAAGGGAGACACCACCATCCTTATTAACATAGAACCCGCTGGTGGCAGGCATCGTATGGGGGTCCTGGGTTCTTGCCATGCTACCCCACACTCCAAGGGGCTTATCAAACATCAGTGACCAGTCAACAAGGACTGACTGTATTGCACAGGGAACTCTTCTCAATATTCTGTAATAACCTATATGCGAAAAGAATCTGAAAAATAATGGATATATGTATACGCATAACTGAATCATTTTGCTATACACCTGAAACACAACATTGTAAATCAACTATACTCCAATATAAAATAAAAAATTAAATTAAAATAAACAGCAGTGACCAAAAGCCTCTTCCTTGGAGATGTGGTGGATAGAGTGTTGATTTCTAGTTTTCTTCTGCGAAGACACTAACACAATCACCATGATGCCACGATGTAAAACCCTGAATCTCCAAGAATGATAATTTAATTCTCAATATTCTTACATTCTCCATGCCATCTCCCTTGGCACCACCAAGCTGCCCATACGGAGGTAATCTCCTTTTAGTTCAAGTGTCATCTTGTGTTCGTGTCTTGCATAAAAAACCTAGACTCAGCTGGTTGGTTCAGCAAGAGGAAGATACACATTAATTTCCTTCACATAGTGGTAGCCATGGGGAACTTCAGCTCAAATAGCATGCCTGGCTACTTTTCCTTCCTTCATTCCTTCCTCTCCATGGGAGGAGGGGCTGCCTCTCTGACTGGTGAGTTTGGTAGAAGGAGCTGAGCATCCTTGCCCAACACACTTTCCACATGCATTCTGGTTTGCTCCCTGTCATGCCCTACAAGTGAGGCCTGGATTGGCCCATCTGTGCTGGTGGCTGTGTGTGTCTATCTAATTCAGGGAGAAGCATTAGCAAGCTCACCTGGCTGCAGGTGAGTCTATGTCCTCCAACCCTGGCTTACGAAGCTGTGCAGCAGGAATTAGCACAACATTTTAAATCAACTATACTTCAGTTAAAAAGTATACTATATATATATATTAATTTTATTTTAGAAAAGCAATGCATCTGATTATTTGGACCTTCATCTGTCTGATTCTTGTGTCTTTCTTCACTTGTTTCCAAATTCAGGAGGGAGAGAGGGGTTGTTATTGGTGGGCTTGTAAGTCTCTAGTGGACCTTGATTATGGCATCAGAGAGCATCAAAGAGGAGTGAACAAAGTATCATTAAGTCAGAAAATTGAGTTTATAACAAACACCTACTTAGCTTCTGATTGGGGTCTTAGACTACTGTCTTGCTGGCCTCTTTTGTGGCAGAGATGTCCTTAAGACTGCCAGCTGGAACACACTTAATATTCCATGGGGTCCCCAAATCTAGGTCAGACCTAATAGAGACTGGTCTTCAAGAGCCAATTTTCTGTCTTGCACTTGCCTTTGCCTACAGGACTCACACCAGGGATGAACACCCCTCCTGGAGAAATCATATCCATGTGGCAGGAGGGGGTGAGAGAAACCTGTAAAGTGATTGCTGCAAAATGGTGGGAGGTTGGACCTAGGCGGAGATAGACAGGGACAGAGATAAGTGATATAAGGGCCTTTTTACCTCTTAAAAGATTACCTTGAAGCTAACTTGGAATCTTGCTCTTGTGCTCATCTTTCTTCTCTTCCCACCAAAACAAATCACCACATAGACAGAGAAGGGTGTAAAGTAAAAATTTTTGAAATTAGTGGCAGGAGGAGAGGGGAACAAAGACCAGGGACATGCATTTAAAATGGAGTGGCTTGAAGAGAGCCCCATTATCTACTTATTGTAAATCTTAAAAGCTATAAGCATTAGTTTTATAATCTTACAGATTTCAAAAGCCTCAAAGGTTGGAAAAAATGTTAAGGATTCTTTGGATGGAGAGGTAAGTGTCCACGTGAACAGGAACACAGACCCACTGGCTAGCAGCTACCATCTGATAACAGATGAGGACCACTTTATAACATGTGAATGCAGCATTCTGAAGGTTACTGGAGACCATCAGCATTGGCTCAGTCATTGTGTAGCAGCCTCACCTGGGGTCTCCCCAAGAGGATGGTTGGGACCAATGTAGGAATTATATCTCCTGGTTCCAAACCAAGACCCCTTTGACTTTCCACCTCTGCCGACAATACTTATAAAAGGAAATACTGTAAAATGTAGAGATCACACTTTGCATTAAGTAACATTAAAATTTCTACTGAGTTTCCAGATTTTTAACATAATGCTGAAATTCCTTATGCAATTATTGATGACTGTATCTTTGTATGATTTAACATTTAGCTAAAAGATTTCATCTAAGTATAAATGCAGAAAAAGTTCAGCAAATGAGCATGGGAAATATAAATAAATCTTCACTTGAAAATAATCAAAGTAGAAAAGATCAATCTCTTTATTGGTACACTTTGTTCATTTACCAGAAATCTTTTATAAAGTGCAATCATAATTTTTATTTGGGTATAAATGATGATAGAAACCACCATTGCCCTTAAAGCTAAGGATTCAGATTGAAGATCTGAAATGCACAGTGCTCCAAATTATGACATTAAACCAACTGAAGAACATGTGCCTTGATCTTTCTGCAAAATCCCCTCCATGACCCCATTCTCTTCTTATCTCTCATTCCACTTTTTCCATGTTTCCTCCTTTTTAAAATTGTCATACAATAAAATGGACTTATTTTGGTGTACACCTCCCTGGATTTTAACACATACATAGATTTTTTTAATCATCAGAAAATCAGAATTCAAAACAGTCCTATCACCTGGACAACTCCTTTGTTACACTTTTATAGTCACACCGTCACCTGTCCCTAATATGCAGCAACCACTAATCTGTACCTTTCTCTTATTATCTAGATTTTAAAATAATACAAATTGTGTGTAAAAAGTATGTTAAAAAAATTCTGGAAAGGAAGGGTATAAGCTGGAAACTTACATCAACAAGATTTTAAAAGAATTGGGTTAATTTTGCAAATCTTCTGCCAACTTTTCTCAACTGGACATTCACTTTCCCAATTTCTCCCAAGGATACTCCTAGTACCATTCTTGGTGTGTTGGAGAGAGTTTCGTTCACTACATATGATGGATAACTTAGAGTGTCAGGGCCTGTTTCTTTTCAGAACCAATTATAAGAAACTGCCAGATTCATTACTAAATAGTTAGGAACTTATCCTAAAATAATTACTATGCAGGCCTAATACACAGGCAAAAATTTACATACAAGGAGATTCATGAAAAAATTAAAAAGTGGAAGGAACCCACATGTCCAACAAAAAGGCATGCAGTTAATAAAATATGATACTTATAGATGATAAAATACTTTGCAGCTATTAAAATAAAGTCTTTAAATATTACATGAGCTAACACATGCTCATTGTTACTGTGAAGTGAAGGATACATGTAATTTAATGGAGTAAAAGCAGAGGCATTATTTGTGCGTGTGAAATGTATGGCTAGTGGTGATCTTTTCAGAGAGGACTTATGAATGAGTATTATTTTGTTCTTCATATCTTTTTCTGTTTTCAAATGTTTTACAATGAACCATTGTTATCTTTATTATCAGATGTAAATTAATAACTAATATTCTTTCATTAGCACTTACCATGGGTGTGAGATTGTCTTTTAAATGTGTCAACTTGTCTAGCCATCAGCCACCACTTATTCAATTGAATGCTAATCTAGATGTTGCTGTGAATGTAGTTTGTAGACGTTATTGAAGTACATAATCAGTTGACTTTAAATAAGAGAGATTTCCCCTAAGTAATCTGGATGGGTCTCACTAAATCAGTTGATAGGTCTTAAGAGCAGAGCTGAGGCTTCCCTGAAGAAGAAATTCTACGTGTAGGGTGTCTCCAGCTCCTGCCTGAGAGTTCCAGCCTGCCTGGTCACCTGTCCTACAGATTTTGGACTTGCTTAGCCAACACTCACACTCCCATAAGCCAATTCCTTGCCATAAATCATCTCCTAGTATATATTTCTCCTATTGCTTCTGATTGTTTGAACTCTGACTGATATAATGGGCTAGGGAGTGTGCCAAGAATTGAATATACAATTACTCAGGTGTTACACACCATTATTCTCTGTGGTGTTTGGAGTTCCCCTAGAAGCTGACCCTGAAAAGACAAGCAGTTTATTTAAAAGGTGATCCCAGGAAATACAAGTAGGGGAGAGAGGGAGTAAGACAAGGAAAAGAAGGCAGTAAATAAATGGTATGCTTTCAAGCAAGTTAATCCTGTGGGCAGCTAGAGAATGCAGTTTGTGAATTCTGGAATGCAGTGTACATTGATACAGTTATCTCAACCAAAGGGTGAGTATGAATGATGGTTACCCACCAACTCTCCAGTCGTTGTTGGGTAAGGAGGCTCCTGGGGGCATTCTCTCTGCTGCTCTCAGGGCTTGCTCTGCCCTTGAGCTCACGAGCTGCTAGCTCAGAAAAAAGATCCAGAAAGCAGTTGCAATGATGGTCTCTATAGGTTTTCTTTAAAGGCAAAGGCTGAACAGAAGTGTTGAGGGGAGAATTGATGGCATTGCTACACTTTCTTAAGTTTTACAGATGAGGAAACAGAAGAGGCTGGGAGTTAATTAATCTGCATAAGGTAAAAGAGCTAGTAAGACTCAACATAGATCTGTCTTCAAAACACTCTTAAACGTTTAGAACATGTAACTAATAATAAGAAAAGAAGTCAGTGCCAACAGTAACATCCATGCCCACAGAGAGTTAGATTGGCCATTAAGGCTCCTTTTTTTTTTTGTTTTTTTTTTGTTGTTGTTGTTGCGGTACGCGGGCCTCTCACTGTTGTGGCCTCTCCCGTTGCGGAGCACAGGCTCCGGACGTGCAGGCTTAGCGGCCATGGCTCATGGGCCTAGCCGCTCCGCAGCATGTGGGATCTTCCCGGACCGGGGCACGAACCCTGCATCGGCAGGCGAACTCTCAACCACTGTGCCACCAGGGAAGTCCCATTAAGGCTCCTTTTGCTGATGGGTCACACTGATTTTTAGGAGTGCAGGAAATGTCTGTTTCCCCCTTCAAATTAACTAAGTTTCTTATAGTTTTGAGCCTCCAGTTTTTCTCTTCCCTCTTGTTACACACCTCAGGGCATGCCTTGAGCATCTTAGCAGAGGTGGGAGAACTCTGCAGTTGGAAGTGCGGGTGTCTGGGTGATGGTTTCCAGTGAGGACCTGAAAAGCTGATTGCACATATTTTGTTTCTCCCTCTGTTTTCACTTATCAAGAAGTTTATTTTGCCAAGAAGTTTATTTTCTGTAACAGTGAGCTCATCTGCATCATTCTGATAATGTCTGAGCAAATCCTTCATCACTTCCTGAGACATTTGCAGCACTTTTCTGAGTAATGTGCAAGGTACTATATGGAAGGAAAGTGTTGAGGAGAAAGGAAATGACATTTATTAAAGACTTACTGTGTGCTGTACAATGGATAATTCACCTTAAGTATTTAGTCTTATTTAGTAAGTTGAATTGTTTATAGGTAGGGAACTGGAGATCAAGAAGCCTGGGTATTAAGGCCCACAGATAACAAGTGGCTGAACTGAGATTCAGACACATGACATTCATTTTCACTGCAAATGTTTTTTCTGTCAAACCACACATGGTGCCTGACCCAAAGGATTTTGATGACAGATGACAAAGTTATACAAGAGGTACAAAACAATGGTGAAGATGCCAGAAGGTTGAACTGGGTCTTTATCAAAGGAATGATTCAAGCAAGATGTGTCATGAGTTTTCTATTAAGAAATCTCATAATTCAAAAAGACACATGCACCCCAGTGCTCATTGCAGCACTATTTACAATAGCCAGGACATGGAAGCAACCTAAATGTCCATCAACAGAGGAATGGATACAGAAGATGTGGTACATATATACAATGGAATATTACTCAGCCACATAAAGGAATGAAATTGAGTCATTTGTAGAGATGTGGATGGACATAGAGACTGTCATACAGAGTGAAGTAAGTCAGAAAGAGAAAAACAAATATCACATATTAACGCATATATGTGGAATCTTAAAAAAAAAAAACAGTATAGGTGATCTTATTTGCAAAGCAGAAATGGAGACAGAGATGTAGAGAACAAATGTATGGATACCAAGGGGGAAGGGGGTGGGATGAATTGGGAGATGGGAGTGACATATATACACTATTGATACTATGTATAAAATAGATAACTAATGAGAACCTACTGTATAGCTCAGGAAACTCAACTCAGTGCTCTGTGGTGACCTAAATGGGAAGGAAATCCAAAAAAGAGGGGATATGTGTATACGTATAGCTGATTTACTTTGCTGTACAGTAGAAACTAACACAACATTGTAAAACAACTATACTCCAATAAAAATTAAAAAAAAAAAGAAATCTCAGAAAGATCTCAGTAGGAAAAGTGGAACTTAATCAGTGAAGGCAAAGATAAGTGAGCAAGATGCATTCAGGTCAAGAATGGGTGTGCAGTTGAGCCGTGGTGGGTGTTTTTGTTGGTTCCAGATGTTGAGTGTGTGCAGAGCCTTCTTGGCTTGTAAAGGTGTAATCTCAGATCACATGGTGCTTCTTCTGTGAAACCTTCCCTGATCTCCTGACAGAGGTAGTCTTGTTTTATCTGTGTTCCCAGAACCTTCTCTTCTAACTTGCAGCACAATAGTTTAGAGTGAGGGCTTTGAAACTGAGACAAATTGCGTGGATTAAAATCCTAGCTGTGACTTTGGGTGATTTATTTAACAAATCCATGCTCCATTTTTCTCATATGAAAAGTGGATAATAAATGGTACTTGCTGCATAGGGATGATATAAAGTTAGTATCTATCTATCTATCTATCTATCTATCTATCTATCTATCTATACGTAACCGAGCAGGACCCTATGGGGCCTTTCTGGGACAGGGCTTCCCCCACATGCTCTGCTGTAGCTCCTCTCTGAAGGACCTAGATAACAGTATTGGATGCACATTTCCTGAGTAGTTTTACAGCTGTGGACCGCCCCCTCCCCACCCCCCAAAAAATGGAAGATGTTAACCACTTGATGACCATGAGCACATAGCCCCAGCCCTCCTGGAGCCTAAGGACTGATAATGTTAAGCCCTGTGACACCATCCTGTTATCTCACCATCAGCCAATTGTGCACGAGCTGGTCACATACCCTGCGGCCCTCCTCCCTCACCTGGCTTTTAAAAATGCTTTGCCAGAACCCTTCGGGGAGCTTGGGTCTTTTTAGGGTATAAGCCACCGCCTCCTTGAATGGCCCTGAAATAAACCTTTCTCTGCTCCAAACTCTGACGTTTTGGTGTGTTTGGCCTCACTGTGCATTGGGCTCACAAACTTGCGCTAACATATGTGTGTGTGTGTATATATATATATATATATATAACTTAGACTCAAGCTTGGCATGATCTTCTAGACCCGTTGTTCCCCAGTGAACAGAGATGCTGTTAACGTAAAACTCCTGCAAAAGCCTCCTCCCTACTCCTTCAACAAAGAATCATTTGGTCCAAATGTTACTGATGTTGAGCTTGAGAGATACTGTCCTAGACTGTGGACTTTGTGTGAACCGAGAGTGTGCTGATTGTGTAGATTTCTCTGCATTCATAATACTTCTTAGTATGACTTCAGTGATGTTTATTAAATAAATTTTTAGGAACTTAGCTATCCGTTGTCAGAGTGGCTGATTAAAGTAACAAGCCACAATGGAAGTAACAAGCAAGCTTTGAATTACTGGCTGCGATGAGAGCAAGCATCCAAATCAGAGTCGATGTTGACTCCCCCTATTCTCTTTCCGCCCCCCATAAGACAGCACACCAGTACAGGTCAGGTGGATCAGCATAGATGGGGGGGTGTCTCACTGCAGACGAAGCCCCAAACAAAAGGCTCCTACAGCTTATGGACCAGGGGGTCGGAGGGAGGTAAAAAGGGGAGGGCTAAGAGTGGAAAAGCACTGAGTACTGAGGCAGAGTGGGGAAAAGTGTCTTCAAGCTTCCCCCCTCCTTCTCCCTGAAGGAGGCCTTGACAGAAGTGCTTGAAAGGAAACTTGGCTTAAGGCTTCAGCTAAAGAGACTTATGAATGAAGCCATCTGGGCTAGGAATGCGAATATGCAAAGAGTAAGACTAGCCAGAGGGACTTGAATCTTTGGCTGCAACTTTCACCTTGCACTGGTTGTGCCCCACGTCTGGTGTGGGGAGGCCAGCTTGGCCTGCCAGGTAAAGCCTTTATAATTGCATTAATTTCTTATAATTGTAGTGCCTTAATTTTTTTCCAGCTTTATTGAGGTATAATTGAGAAAAAAAATTGAATATATTTAAGGTGTACAATGTGATGTTTTGATATACATATATATTGTGAAATGATACCACAATCAAGCTAATTAATCCCTCATAGAGTTTTTATTTTTTTGGGGTGAGGTCAATTAAAATTCACTTTCTTGGTAAATTTCAAGTATATAATGCAGCATTATTAGCTATAATCACTGTACTGTGTATTAGATCTCCAAACCAGTTCACCCTGAATATCTGGAACTTTGTACCCTTTGACTAACATTTCCTCTTGTAACCACCATTCTACTCTCTGCTTCTATGAGTTCAACATTTTTAGATTCCACATATAAGTGAGATTGTGCATTATTTATTTTTTGGTGTATGGCTTATTTCACTTAGCATAATATCCTCTAGGTTCATCCACGTTGTTGAAAATGACAGGGTTTCCTCCCAGCTAGCCCAGTCCACAGGGTCCTTAAAATCACAAGTTCTTACCTGGGATCTGGACTCCTCATGAACGAATTAATTAATGAGTAGAATTATATATCTTAAAGGAGAATAAATGTAACCAACGTATATATGAAGACATATATACTTCCATTTAGCCATTGCAAATGGTAACAACCAGTATTTGTGGATTTGTTAGTAGTTTTGGATAATAGGAAGATAAAGCAATCACCACACATTTCTATCATTACTATTAATTTTTCAACCAAACACATTTTACGTTTTTACCTGACCTAAGGTAGCACGGCAGGCCATTTGAGATTGACTCTAGCAAATGGACCACACATGCCCACTTTTAGGGGGTAACATTTAATTGTTTATAACTAAACTCAAGACCAATGGCAATACTGTATTAAGGTGAAAACACTAAAATGTAAAAAAATTTGAAAACTGTAACTTAAACATCCTTTCATGAGAGACAGTCTAGAGTAGTGTTTAAGAGCGAGTCTCTGGAGCTAGGCTGGCTGGGTATGACTCTGATAATGCTGGCTCTGACATACATAGGCTATGTGACTTTGGGAAAATTACTTGGCTTCTCTGTGTCTAATTTTTCTCGCCTATGAAATGGGGATAATAATGATGTTGATAACAATAATAACAACGTGGCTGTTTTTGAGGATTCAATGTGTTAATTTCTGTAGAGTTCTTAGGAGAATAACTCGCATAGAATAAGCCCTATATAAATGTTTACTGTTTCAAGATTGCTGTGGTGTCAAGGAAGACTTCTGGCCAGAAGTCATTATCAGGCTGAGACCTGTAGGTAAGGAAGTTAGCCCAGTAAAGCAGATTGTGATGGACAGGCCAGGTAGAGAGAGTGCTAGAGCTTGAGGTTAAAAAATACAATCCACAGGTTGATTGTAGATTTCAAGGATACTGTGATGGGAGGAGCCTGAGAAGAAAGAGGGGGATGAATCTTGTATGTCAGAGGAGGGTTTAGAATTTTACCCTAAATTAGCAGATGGTTACTGAAGGAGACTGAGAAGGTCATAATTTTTCTGACTGTTTCTCACCTGCTCCTGATGCCCCAGGCTCCACCACCACAGTCGTGCACTGGTGATTGACATGAGCTCTGCTTCCTCTGATATCATTTACAGCTTGTCTCCTCTAATAAGACTCAAATTTGCACCACTGGTTACTTCTGCCCCTAGCTACAAAAATGTGGCTTTTTCTGTGCTGTTTTTAGGCTGCTGCCCTGGCAATGGAACATGCAGCCTTGGGGCAGGGGAAAATGAAGGCTTTCAGAGTTTCTCTGCACTAAAAAATATATAGTACTTCTTATATGCAAGTCTAAATAAAATTCTATTATTTTGAATTTCTGAAATAAAAAATACTCTTTTAAAATAAATGTCCTAGGTGCACGATTCTAGAGAAATTTATTTAGTTATACTTATGTATTTATTTGTTTGTTTACTTTTACTAAGATATAATTGACATAATACTGTAGGTATATTTATATATCAATTGATATATATTTTTGTATCATTTGATATATTATATATATTAATTTGATATATAATATATATATCAATTTGACACATATTAATATATGTATATTAATAGAATTACCACCATGGTGTCAGCTAACACGTCTATCAAGTCACATTATTATCATTTCTTTTCTGTGGTCAGATCAATTAAGGTCTATTCTCTTAGATACTCTGAAGTTTATAATACAGTATCATTAACTGTAATCACTATGTTGTAATTATATAGTTAGACCTTCAGACCTTATTCATCTTCTAGGTTGCAAATCTGTAACCTTTAAGGACATCTCCCCCACTTCCCCATCCCCCAGGCCCTGGTGACTACCATCTATGTATTATCTGCTTCTATGAATTGGGCTTTTTTAGATTGTACATGTAAGTGATACCTTCCAGTATTTGTCTTTCTCTGACTTATGTCACTTAGCATAATGCCCCAAGGCCAATCAAGGAAAAAAAAAAACACAAACAAATGGAAAGATATCCAGTGTTCATGAATCTAGAAAAGTTTATTGACCTTGATGTTGCCAGGTATGTGGATGTGGGAACACTGGCTGATATTCTTTATCATATTACCTAGTCATACTTCTCTCTGCTTCACACTCTCTGCTACTGCTCTTCCACTGATTCTGCAAGGTACAACCCACAAGCTACTTTCTTGGAGCCTGGAGTGTCCAATTACCTTTTGAATTAATTAAAAAAGCCTTAAAGTCTGGCTGGATATTTCTATCAATTAAAACACATGGTTAAGGCACAAGCAAAGCAGGCATAAGAGAAGAGAGAGGAATTCAAGGTCAATCCTCAGGATATCCAGATATCCTGACTTCCTGGGTATTACCATCGATGTTATCAATGACCAGTCCTTCCACATGTGCACAATGTCCCATCACCAAGTCAAGAGCATTGCTGCAGCCAGTCTCCCTTCTCCCTTCGGCATACATAAATGGTCTCTATCCGCATCATTCCCATCAGCATAGAAACCTTCTGCTATGTATCTCATCTTAAAAATAAAGCAGGGGGCTTCCCTGGTGGCGCAGTTGTTGAGAGTCCACCTGCCGATGCAGGGTACACGGGTTCGTACCCCGGTCTGGGAAGATCCCACATGCCGCGGAGCGGCTAGGCCCGTGAGCCATGGCCGCTGAGCCTGGGCGTCCAGAGCCTGTGCTCCGCAACGGGAGAGGCCACAACAGTGAGAGGCCCGCGTACAGCAAAAAAAAACAAAACAAAACAAAGCAAAAACCAAACCCAAACAAAACATTCTCTTGATCGTATTCTCTCTAATAGATACCAGACCTTTTCCCTTTGCAGTAAAATTACTTGAAAAAATTGTTTTTACTTCCTGAGCCTGATTCCTCACCTCTTTCTCTCTTTTGCAGCCTTTGCCTCATCACTCCATCCTCCTGATGTGCTCAGTGCTAAAACTGACTGAGTTGTTGACTAAAAAAGAATGCACGACTTAAAAGTTGGGAGTTATGTTTTATTTGGCAAACAAAACTGAGGACTTAAGCCCAGGACACAGCATCTCAGATAGCTCTGAGAGAGTGCTCCGAAGAGGCAGCGGGAGAGCCAGGATATGTAGGGGTTTTTGCAACAGAGACCAGGTAGTCGGAACATCACAATATTGCTGTACATTAAAGAAAACCAGACATCTCAGGTTAAGGAATTTAGTGTTTTTCTATGTACAAGAAGATTCAAGAGGCTGGGCTCACTGAAATCATTCCGTTGCTCTGCAACTCAGCTATCTGGGGCCAGTATCTTTTGTTTCTCATCTGGAGTCTCCTCAGGGTGCACTTTTGGAGGTGGGTGGCTGCAGGCGCTCACTGCTAGAAGAGGGTATCCTGCCTCCATCCTGAGTTACCTCGGGGCTCACCATCAGGCAGCTGTAATGTGATGATTTGATGGCTGCAGCATCCTTTGTTTACTGATATGGCAGGAAATATTTATCATTCACGCAGTAATCAGTTCTCAGTATACATCTATTCGACCTCTCAGCACCATTTGATATAGTCAGTCTCTCTTCCTTGAAAACCTTGCCTCACTTGGTCTCCTACAGCCCTTTCCTGGTTTGACTTCTGTCTCCAGTGTGCTCTCTTCCCCACCCTCGTGACCCTGCTCAGGGCTCCAGTCTTGAACTTGGTTCTTCTCTTCCACACTTACTCTCTTGCTCTCATCCAGTCTGACGGCTTTAAATGTCACCTGGATACTTACGGTGATGAATGATTTAATCCCAGCCTCAGCTCTAGACTTGTACATCCAACTGTCTACCTGAAATTTCTGCTTGGATGTCTAATTGTCAGTACATATTTATCATTGCCACACCTGGCCCTGATCTCTTCTCTATGACTTACAGCTTCCCTTTCTCAGTGGATGGCAATTCTACCCTTCTGGCGCTCAGGCCAGTTTTCCTGGAATTGTTTAGATTCTTTCTCTCATATCCCACATTTAAACCATTGGGGAATCCTTTTGATGCTGCCTTCAAAATATACATCTAGACTCCAGTTCTCCTCTCCACCCATTTTGAGCCACAATGTCCTATTGCCAGAAATACTACAATCACCTCCTAACTGGTCTCCCTGCCTTCATTAATTTCATTTCATTCATTTCATTTCATAGCCTTAGCCTGTCCCCCTACAGGTTATTCTCAACACTTCACTGCCAGAGGGATGCTATTAAAGATGCCATCACTCACAGTTGAAAACCCTCCAGTGGCTACTCATCTTACACAGAGTAAAAGCCAAAGCCTTTACAATGTCTATGTGACCTGATTTCCCCATTACTTTTCTGATCTGATCTTCCTACTATTTTTTCACTTACTTGATCCAGCCTAATTGACCTTGATGTTCCCCAAATTCACCAGGCAGGTTTCCATCTTTGCCTTAGATCTTCCCACTGCTTGGATGGCACTTGGTCCAGGTATCCTCAGGGCTACATTCCTCTCCCCTCCAAGTCTTTGTTCAAATGTCACCTTCTAATGAGCCTCCTAATCCACCTATTTAAAATTGCATGTCCTGTCCTATCACCCCAACCTTCTCCTCCTGCCCTCAAGACTCCTGAGGTAGGCTGAATAAAATCTCCCCAAGAGAGCTATTATTATTCAGGGACCTACAGGGAAGTGCTTCTTACACAATGATTCTGCAACAAAGTGTTTGCTGTCTTCAAACCCACTTTGAGATTATAGGATGACAAATTCAACAGCTTTTAGCTCATATAACAGTAATGAGATGATCAGGGAACACTTTGCACCTGTGAAGGGCTAGCTAAACGCCTCATAATAACAACATTCAGAGCTGGGCATCCTTTTAAGAGTAGTTACATTCCTCTTCTGTCTCTCTCCCATCGCATTACCCTTGTGAAAAATAAAACATTAACTATCCAACAAAGAATAGGGTGTTCAGCCTGTTGGTTGACCAGACAGATTGCTTTTATGGGGTGGTGAGGCAGCTCCACTCTGTAATACGCTGGCCTCAAAGATTCACATTCTTTTCTACCAGCTTTCATCCTGGTGAAGTTTTTGACAATTTTCTACAACCAGACTGTTTCTAAGCAATATATTAAATGCAAAGACAGGCAAGCTCTATTGTCTACAGTTTTTTTTTTCTTTCTTACACATAGCTTAAATCACATATCATTTGAGATTGAGTAGCCAAAAAATGGAATGTGTGTGTGTGTGTGTGTGTGTGTGTGTTTGTGCGTGCACCCACAATGAATGGATTTTCAATGAATTACCACACTTCTCTTTATATAAAGTCTCCATTTTGGGGAGTTGATGGGGTTTTTATGTGTTATTTCATTCGACCCCCTTATTTACAGAGATGAGAAAACTACCCGGAGCGGTTAAATGACTTGCCTAAGGTTATGCAATGAGTTAAAGGCAGTGTTGATGGGTAATCACCAACTGTCTCTTCAACCTGAAAACTTTTAAGGTCCCTTCATATCAGGTCTTTTGAAAAATGGGCTGGCAGGGCATCCTGTGATAGTCTGTTTAAAACAGTGACGGTGTTAAAATGATAAGTTGGTGGTAGAAACTCTCTTGAGTTCTGATGCGGCAAAACAATGCAGGAGTGGACTCAACATCCCTCGCTCAGTAGCCATTGATCACTGGCATTCTCTTAGGTGGGCACTTTCTGCTGTGGCTCTTTCCTACGTTCTTTCCAACATTCTCATTATAAAAAGTTAACTGTTGTTCTGAGATTGCATATTTGTACACGTTGGCTCAGCAGGATCTTGTTCCTGATTAAAGGGCCTGTTGCTGCCAATTCTCAGGGAAGGCGGCTGCGACTGAAGGCTTGATAATCATTTTTTATGCATCAAGGAAGGCACAAGAAGCTTCAAGCCATAATCATTTCTATAAACATAGACAAGCCGTAAATTGTGACTGATACAAATTAAACTATGTTCCTCAGTAATTATATTTTAGAGATTGTGCATCACATACCCAAACACAATTTTAAACTCAGAAAACTGTAATTGCATGTTTAGTGCTTAGCACTCTTTGTAGGTTTTGCTTTGCATGAGTTATTCCAAGGAAATTGATTTCTTGGGCACATCATGAGAAGGCTCATTAGGCCATTGGCATGACTTTCCCTACATTATTATTATTCTCATCATGTCAATCGTATTCTTTTGGAGGGGGAAGTAGGGCTTCAGGCCATCATGATAAGGAGTATCCACATCTTCCCAAATGTCTCTCTAATCTGTTGTCTTGTCTCTATCGTCATTGTCACTGTCATTGTTGAGCTCTTCCATATCTCCTTTCTGGAAGAGTTTCACTGCCTCTAGTTGGTCCCCATGTCTGCAGTCTCATCCTCTATTGCAGTTTTATAATAATGTTTATTGACCATGACTTTGAGTAAAAAATTACAACACAGCCCTAGACACACACACACACACACACACACACACACACACACACCCCCCAGAGAGAAAAGTTTTACAAGTTTTACAAGGCAATACTTATGGCTCATCTTATCATCCTTATGGACTGTGAAGGCTTTTCTAAAAGTTGTTTAAAGCATCAGGAACGTCTACAGACATATCTATGCAAGGTTCTGTGACATGATCCAAGGCTGTGTTGTGGTTTGGGTTTCCTCAAAATCAAACCCCTAGACAAGGATTTGGTACCCAGTTTATTTGGAAAGTGGTCCCAGGAATCAAATATGAGAAAATGAGAAAGTCAGAGATGGAAGGGAGGAAAGATACATGGGGTACATTAACAAGTAGGTTACAGCCATGAGAAAACGGGGCTCAGTCTTGCTGGCAGCACTCTGAGAACCTGGAACCTGAAGCCTGAAGTTTGATGACATTAGGACATTTATCCCTGATCTCACCTTCCATTGATTAATAGATTCCCCTGGGGATGTTACAACCTACCCCTCACCATACTTCTCGGTTGCTTCTTTGCGCTTTAAAGAAAATCTCCTTGGTTACAGAAAAAGCTCTCAGGGTAAAAGCTACAGACTTGGAGCCATAGAATTGTAGGTCCTTGTGGTGAGAAGCTGCCCCCAGGAGGAAAATTCATCCTGGACAAGCTCCTCAGTCGAGCTCAGGTGGGCTAAGCCATGTGGGACAGGATGTCACCAGTGTTTGTTACCACAAGGAAACCATATTATTACAGCATCTGCCTTTCAGTCTTTGGTGAGTTTCCACTCATAACCTACAAGGGAAAAATTGAACAAAGTTCTTTCTCTATGCTTGACCCCAATCCTCCCAAATGAGCTCTTGTTTAGTAGTCCTCTTTTGCTAAACAAAGTGAACTTTTGCTCACACAGTGAGCTGAGGACCATTTCAGACTTAGCATGTAGCCTGACTTTAGCTGCATCACTGCTGCCCAGCATCATCTTCACTTGGCTTTTCCCTCTTTATAGCAATTCCACTCTCCTCTGCACTTCACATTCTAGCTGTATTGAACGGGCTCTATTGTCTAATTATTTTGTCATCTCTCTAGCCCCTTATTTTTGCATTTGGTTTTCCCTCAGCTTAGAATACTCTTTCCTTCTCTTCTGCTACCTCTTACTAATCTTTTACGCTTCAGCTCAGATAATATTTCCTCCAAGATGCCTTCTTTGACTGCTCAGGTACAAATTAGGTTTCTCTCCCAGGCACTATCATAGCTCCCTGTGCCTCTCCCAACATATTACTATCTATTGGACTCTGTTTATCCCTGAATCTCACCTTCCATGTCACCTTCCATCCTGAATCTCACCAAACAAGATCAGATGCTTGTTTGTCTTGTCCAAAATAGATCACGCTTGCATCATGACTATAGTGGCCCCATCTCTTATTCATCACTGTCATTTCAGCACCTAGGACAGTTTGTCTTGTGCAAGCTCACTAAATATATATTAAATGAATAAATGAATTCTCAAGCCCTAGCCCTATATTTAGCTAGATGCACAGTATTTATTTAATGAATAAATGCAAGAAACAGAGAGAAGACCCACATCCCTGATGAAAGGAGGCTGGTAGGTGTTCCAAGTCAGCAGTATGATCAAATATGTAGACACTAGAGGCAGGGGGCTGTGATGTGTTTGTAGACAAACACATATTTGTAGATATATTTGTAGACAAGTAAAGAAGTTTGCCAAAGGAAACAAGGAGAGGTTCGATTTCCTAGGTAGGCTGGAAACACATGCAGAGCCTTAAATACTGGGCAAGGGCGTTTGTCTGTGTTTTGTAGACGAGGATGAGTCATCAGGTAGAATGGCTACTTGTCTTCAGGACATGGTCCAAACTCATTAGGAGGTTGTGGTGAGTCCTCCACGAACTGGCTCCTGCCTTCCTCTCCTTCTACTTTCCTTGTAGCACTTGATCAACACCACTTTCCCGCTTGTTAACACCCACATGCTCACCCGCTCTGTGGATGAGTTTGTGACTCACATGTAATTACTTAAACTGCTTTTGCCCTCTCTGATGAATATGGTTATTACAGGTCGACCCTAGGATGGGATGAGTGGACAAAAAGAACAAGTGGATACAAGAGACATGAACAAAATATTAGAAATTTGACAAACCACAAAAGAGACCCCTAATTTCACCTTTGGGAAATATCTCCTGCTGAGGTGTAGATTTCAGGGCTTTGTAAAATACCCATCTCTTTGCATCATGTAGCACCCCAACTTAACAAGGGAAGCAAAAGGAGGGACTGGAGGGACCCTGGCTAGGCCTTCAGAGGACAGCCCCTGCTGCAAAGCTGTTAGCCGAGCTGGCACGCTCTGTGGAACAGATGAGCTTTTAAAAGATTCAAGTTTGGTTCAAAATTCACAACTTGTAAGTTCCAAATGGTTCTAAATTTGGCTGAATGCATTTTTCCTGAGCCGTGTGCCACCAAGCAAGACTTAGTGACTTCATCGAGTTAGAAAAACAAAGAGTCATTACTGCTGCTCCACTGAAATAAACTTGATGAGGACAAAAGTAGTACATTGCAAATACGACAGCAGAAGACCCTTAATTTTGTGTATTTTCCACTCAAACAGCTTTCTCTGGCATCAACAACAAAGCCATTCGTTGAAAGAACACCACCAGTTACAGGCTTACTTATAAGCAAAGTGGCACTGAGTTATCGTTCAGCTTTGTTGAACAAGCAAATTATATAGTAAATTAAATCACATTTTACTGTTCAGTTGGTATGGTGCAAATTAAGAAGTGCACTTTGATTCAACCTTGCTTCTCCTGCATGTTTCATACACTGGATGTTCCAATGTCAATACAGGATCATTTAGCAGAGGACTCCTGTCAATTCTGTTTTTTTGTTGTGTTTACAATTTCATTGCGAGCAGCCTACTCAGAATAGTGTTGGCCTGATACCAAAATGCAATGCTTTGTTTGGACAGAATCTTTAGCTTCTGGTTAATTATTTAAGTGGATGATGTCTTCTTCCCTTTTTTTTTTTTTGTATGTCTTCCAAGAAACCTAACCAAAGTCTTCATACACGCACATGCATTGTTGCTAAGTCTAGAGGACTATAAAAAGAGTGAATTCCTGGAGACAAGTAACTGATCTCCAGGGAAGGATGCTAGCTAGATTCCTTCTGGCACATGATGGAAGGAAAAGTGACTATTCCCTGAGTTTGACAGACCTCGGTTGAGTCTTGGCCAATATTTTAATTCATGTGAAACTGGGTGTGTTAATTACCTTGAGATTCCATTCCTAAAAGGAGGTTATGGATGTGGTATGAAATTACTTATGTTCCAAATTTAGGGCAAAACAACTACCCAATAAATTCCATTTCTCCTCTCTTATCAGGTCTTAATAATGATTGCTTGAAGATTTGGAAATACCCACTTTGAGTGTCCTTCCTCTTCTCAAAACAAAGTCTGTTTCAGAATGGCAAGTGTAGTGCAGTTGGTATTATTATGACAAACAGAAAAAAGAAAAAGAAAAAATAACTGTCATTCCAGGCTTGTCAGTGTGAGGCCTAATGACACTCTTTATATATTTTTTTCAGTGAAAAGGTCACATGGGTCAGCCCACATTTTGGCATGTCTGACAAATGGGTCAGTGAAGACGGGAGTGTTATTTGAATGGATGTGTAGCAATGGTACTCTGCAAAAAAACTGCTGTGCCAGGATGCTCTGTCAAAAAAATAAGAATGAACTGACAAAACCTCAAACACCCGCTAGGTACAGCCATATCCACTTGAGCTCTGTAGTCACCCTGATTCTCCTAAGTGTCCTACATCTGGTGACTGGGAAAGACGTTTAACTCTATCCTTACCATTCTAAGTTTTGCAAACCATTTTCCTAGAAGTCAATGTATGCTACTTGAATTTTTTTTTTGTGTGTGAAAACATTCTCTAACATTCCTGGGTTTAGTATTAGCTACTGTTAAAGGACACTCTTTTGCCTTATTTTGTATCTTTTTATGTTACACCACATTATATTTTATTAGTTTTCAGGTCTCTCAATTTTTCTGAAACTTAGTCTGCTAATTCCTAAAAGAAAGGTGTTGAACCAGGTGTTCTGATGACCCACTGTGGCTCTAGAGGCCTCAACTTCTGTGGCAAGAGAAATCCTGTTAAATGTTTTAAAAAAGACTGGGTTCACACGTTTTATGTTTCACTTCAATTGAATCACCATAGATGGTGAGCGAAGCACGCCTGTCAAGAGAAAGGGAATCCAGTAAAATTGTTAACATTTAACCATTTCATTGGCCTACAGATATGGTGCTGTCATGTGATTTGACCTATAATGTTGATTGAATCTTTGAATGGTGGGGTGCCAGCAGAGCCTTCAAACCTCACACAGTCCTGTGAGATGTGTATTTGTCAAAATTCTCTCCAATAAAATTTCTTCTAAGTATCTCAATTCCATCCATTCCTCTCCATTTCTACCAACCATCATTAATCCAACCTACTTCAACATATCTTTTGAGGGGCATGATTCAACCTATAACATTTTCCTCAACTGTAGAACATGAATTCTTCCCTTCAGTTCGATGGGGTTATATGTCTGCTCTTAGATCAGTAATGCTCAGCGTGGAATATGATGTGTATATTGGTTGGGCTAATTGGGATCCACCTCTGGAACTAAAGATGGTAGAATTTTTGAATAAAACAGCGTTCTGTTAGAAAGGAGGAGGAGAAAATAGGAATGGATGCTGAATAGATAAACAGAGTTTTTATAATACATAACTATGTATGTATATATTTAAGAAAGTATAACTTTTCTTGTTATAATAAGAGGATTTTAAGGGAAGTTCCAAAACACTTAAAGTCGCTAGGAATAAAGGAAATGAACAATTACCGAGGTATGTGTTAAGCTCTATATAAATATTTACAGATATATTATGATTTAATTTAGCAAAGGCCCTGTGAGGTAGATGTAATAATTATCTTTTTTATATAAGAATAAATTAGGCCCATAAGAGGCAAATGAATTATCTAAAGTCACCTGGATGGCCAGTGTCAAAATCAGGATTAGAATTCATGGTTATTGGATTATCAGTCTGATGATGATCTTTATTCTGTGCTGCCTCAAGATGCAGTGAAAGGGATGTTGGAATTTTCAGTGGACTTGGGAGTCATTTTTTACTTTTCTTTTCAGTTTTACATCAATCCTATGTGGACACTAGGAAACACAAATGTGAATAGTATCTACTCTTTCCTATATTTAAGACAATTGGGCATGGGGGCTACGTCAAGAGCTATGAGGGGTCTGAGATTTTACTCGACTTGCAGATTAACAAATTAGCCTACCACACTTTCATGGAAACTCACAACAGACACACAATTAGTGGGTCAGAGACAAAAGATAGTGTATTATTCACAGCAATATCAGTAGCTTGAGTTATATTTTTCCACTGGCTTCCTTAGCCCCAGTCCCCAAAGGGTGACTACATGAAGTGAAGGTGCTGTCTGGCTATGCAGTAGATTGAGTTCTAGAAAAGAAACCCTGGGATTGGAAAACCACAGTTTTATATAAGGGGCTGCTGGAAATCCTGCTCAATCTTTGCCATAGAAAAAGATATCATTTTTATTCCTTTGGCCAGTAAATAAATCTGCTCCAGATGGAGATACTCTCTTTTTTCCGAGGTTGTTTTTATACAAATATCCTTGAAATGAGAGTCTGGAACAAAAATACTGTTTATGCCTTTGCTGAAAAGATGTTCAGAAATGTGAGAAACCCAGGGACAATGTCACCCAACAAATTAGATCTTCCCGCACTATGATTTTTTTTATCATATATGTTTACTTTTACAAGTCTAATAACCAATGGCAAGTTCATGTCCTACAAACTTATATAGTGCAACCAATAGGTGGTTATCGCTTGATTTTGCTTAGTGACCAGGAAAGTTTTCCCAGGGCCCTTGAGATGTAGCTATTTAAATTTTTTTAAAAAGATACAAATGAGCTTTTTTACAAAACAGAAATAGACCCACAGACATAGAAAACAAACTTATGGTTACCAAAGGCAAAAGCAGGGGAGGGATAAATTAGAAGTTTGAGATTAGCATATACACACTATTATATCTAAAATAGATGACCAACAAGGACCTACTGTATAGCACAGGGATGTATACTCAATATTTTGTAATAACTTATAAGGGAAAAGAATCTGAAAAATAATATATATATATTCTGAAAAAGAATATATATATATATATTAATCACTGTGTTGTACCTCTGAAACTAACACAACATTGCAAATCAACTATATTTCAATTAAAAAATGCTTTTCTTCTTTTTACTTTTTCTGTTAAAATGTGTTTATGAAAACACTGACACATGAATTTAAGATGCTACCCTCTTTTTTTTTAATTTTTATTCGAGTATAGTTGCTTTACAATGTTGTGTTAGTTTCTACTGTACAGCAAGTTGAATCAGCTATACATATACATTTATCCCCTCTTTTTTGGATTTCCTTCCCATTTAGGTCACCACAGAACATTGAGTAGAGTTCCCTGTGTTATACAGTAGGTTCTCATTAGTTATCTATTTTATACATAGTATCAATAGTGTATATATGTCAATCCCAATCTCCCAATTCTTCCCACCCCACCCTGCCCCCTTGGTATCCATATGTTTGTTCTCTACACCTGTGTCTCTATTTCTGCTTTGTAAATAAGATAGTCTATACAAATTTTTTCAGATTACACATATATGCGTTAATAAAGGATATTTGTTTTTGTTTTTCTGACTTACTTCACTCTGTATGACAGTCTCTAGGTCCATCCATGTCTCTACAGATGACCTAATTTTGTTCCTTTTTATGGCTGAGTAACATTCCATTGTATATATGTTCCACATCTTCTCTGTTGATGGACATATGGGTAATTTCCACATCCTGGCTATTGTAAATAGTGCTGCAGTGAACATTGGGGTGCATGTGTCTTTTAGAATTACAGTTTTCTCTGGATATATGCCCAGTAGTGGGATTGCTGGGTCACATGGTAGTTCTATTTTTAGTTTTTTAAGGAACCGTCATACTGTTCCCTGAACATATTGTATTCAAAGAGCTAAAGAGTCACTCTAATGAATGTGTTGGCCTTTGTCTTGGCACATAATTGATATCTATGGGATGAATTAATAAATAAATGAATGAACAAACTGACAACTAGATCACAACTGAATCTAATTCAGTGTTTTGCTTCAGTTTGAATTTTTTCCAGCTACCTTGAATCTTTATACATTATAATATCATGTGTGTGGCAATTGACTTTAGTAAATTTAGTAATTTTAAATTTAGTGACTTTAGTAATTAAGCAAATTTAGTAATTTGACATTAGTATAAACAATGTAATGTATATATTTGCACCCGAATTAGCTTTAGTCTATACTTACTGGCAGTTAAATTGCTTTGGAACTGGATCAGGAACCAAGAGCACACAGTAGCTATTTACAAGTGCTTCAGATATCAGTATCAAAATTTATACAAGAGGATCCATTAATTAGCATGAGATATGTTAGAAATAATTTTTCATTGGTGAAATGAGTAGTGTTCAAAATATAAGACTGACTAGAAAAGCATCATGAGCTGCAGTGTCCTTGGATCAGTGAGGGATAGAATCCAGCAACTCAGCAACCTCATGGTCAATCATCTTCACAACGTCTGTATCTAGAGCTGCCTTTGGTGTCTTCACATATTAAAGGCCTCTCTTGCTTGATCTGATCAGAGAGATGGCTTAATTGTCTTTCAAACTACTGATGCATTAACCTCTAAGTAATCTTTTTCTCTTTTTCCTTTTTTTTTTTTTTTTTTTTTGTTCTGTGTGCCTGAATAGACCAAGTGAGGACTGCATAAGAATAGACTGGGTCATTTTTTGGCCTTACTAATAAATTTTTTAATGTTTAGAAGAATTGGGTCTGAAGTTTATTTCTATTGTAGCACACTTTATTGTTGTCAAGTTGTTAGGAAGGGGATATATAGCTTCTACGTTTTTCTAACGATGGGGGGCAGGGGTACTACTATTTCACAGATTTAAATATTTAGCAATATTTACCAAAGAATCACTAGGACAATCACTAAATGGACCATTTGCAACAACACATCTATTCAACATCTGTCTCAGCCATTCATATGACATGAGTCAAAGTCTTCCCACGTAACACTAGTTCTGTATTCACAGGCTTAAGGAACACTGGGCTTTAACCATTCTCATGGACATGTTTCTATAATGTTCTGGCGTGAACATTCTGTTTACTACAAAGGAAGTAAACTGAAGGAAGCTCTCTATTTGCCCTTCCAAATTCCTCTCTCTGGGTTACTGCTATTTTTTTTTTCTCTTTGATCGGTATTCATTCATTCATTTATTTTTTCTTCAAATATTTTTAATGCCCTAAATAAAATAAAAATACATGTCAGGTAATAGGGTAAGGGCTGACTCCACAGTGATAAATAAGATATATTGGAGGCACATGCATGCACGTATACAGAAAGAGAAACAGAAATAGCACTAGAGAGAGAGAGAGATTCAGAGACTGAGGGGGAAGCAATAATTACCCAATAGTGCGTTATTTTTGCCTGCAAAAGATAGTTTATGTCATCCTTTTCAATCAGAAAAAGCAATTTCCCATCTTGAGAGAGTTATCTTCTACCTCCACCCCCCAATCTTGTGTTGTCCTGAAATTTGTATAACATCCTAAAGATGACTCATGAAGCCTCAAGGACTAACCTATAACTTTAACAAACATGCTCATTTTACAGATGTCAAATGATTTTTCCAGTTTAAAACTTAAGCTCAGCAAACTATTATTTTTGACAGACACTTAGAGCATAACAAGATTTTAAAACAGAGACAAAGCCAGTTTGCCAACAGCCCCCCAGGGCCAGAATATCTGTCAGCAGAGCAGCCCACCTGCATGGTCCAGAGGCCTCGTGACCCAGTTTGAAAACTTCAGCCCCTCTCTTGGTCTCTCTAGAGCCCTCATCTGCCCCTTGGAGGCCTGATTTCTTCTTCAGGCTTTTTCTGACTGCATGGCATCCAAAACCAAGCTGGGGAGGAAGAAAGCAAACCTGTATGGGGATTCCATTGGAGAGCATGGATGCAGGAGCCAGTTTTATTCATGAGCTCCCTGATGTATAAGAGGTCAGATGGGGGGACTGGTATTTTCTGGAATAGACTCCAAATCTACATCTTTTACTCAGCTCCTGCACTTGTGAAATGATGAGAATCTGTGCATTAATTTATTCCACCAAACTTTGCTTAGCCCTCAGATGCCAGATTTTATGGACTCAAGAAATATACAGATATACACTTGAAAAGATCTGATCATGCTTATTCTGGTTTAAAATGACAGTCTGAGGGAATATTTACTTCTTTTGCCTCTTTTGAAATTTAGTATCCACAGTAACAAAAATTGAGAAATCTGACTTCAATAAAAGGAAATGACCCCCTGCTCCAAAAAAACCTTATGAAGAATATGCATCCAACATAGAAACATGTGGACGTGCTGTTACTGACCTTAGCCTCCTCAGACTCTGGGCAGGGTATTGATTTCTTTCAAAATAAGTGTCACAATACTGAAAGGTCCCGTCCAATGTATCTTTGATTAGATTAATGAGACGGAGAAATATCAGGAGACTAAGGGAGAAATGGAAAATATTGTAATGGAAGTTGAATCTCATTGCCTAGATCTGTAAGAGAGGTGCTTTGGAAGGCAGAGAACACACACACACACACAATCCCCACATCATTATTAAGTCCTCCAGGAGTGGATAAACTACTGACTATCTGGTACACACTCATGCTTATTTAAAACTTTTTTTTTTGACCTCACCGCTCAGCTTGTGGGATCTTAGTTCCCTGACCAGGGATTGAACCCCGGCCCTCAGCAGTGACAGCACAGTTTTAACCACTAGACTGCCAGGGAATTCCCAAAACTCCTGAGCTAAGAATGGTTTTATATGTTTAAATAGTTAACAAAAAAGAACATTGCTATGATCTGAATGTTTGCGACCCCCAGCGCAGATGTTGAAATCTTGATGTTCAATGTGATGGTATAAGGAGGTAGAGCCTTTGGGAGGTGCTTAGGTCATGAAGGTAGATATTAGTGAATGGAATTAGGGCTCTTATAAAAGAGGCTGCACAGAGTTCCCTAGTCCCTTCCGCCATGTAAGGACACAAGAAGTTTTTCACCAGGAGGAAGGACCCCACTCCATCATGCTGGCACTTTGATCTCAGACTTCCAGTCTCCAGAATTGTGAGAAATAAATGTATGTTGTTTATAAGCCACCCAGTTTATGGCATTTTGTTAGAGCGGCCCAAATGGACTAAAACAAATATGAAACAGAGACTATATGTATCCCACAAAGCCTAAAATATTGACTATCTCTACCTTACAAAAATGGCTAACTCCTAACCTATTAGCCAAGGCACATGGATGGAGGTAAGTTTGTACTAAATAAGGAAAAAAGAGCAATAATTCTAGACTCCCAACACAAAACTTGTAATTAGGGGATTTTATTGGAAGAATGAATGTGACTAGGAACACAATCAAACAGGCTTAAGGAAATTACCAAAAATGAAGTGGAAAATAACCATGTTAAATATTAGTGAAAACATTACAGACAAGAAAGTTAAGCAAAGATTAACATGTACAGTATTATAATAATTAATATTATTTACCACTATTTTACATTTACTAATTCACATAATTCTCAAAACAACTCTGTGAAGTTGATACTTTGACAGATGAGGGAAACTGAGGCATAGAAAAGTTAAGTACCTTTCCAAGGCCACATGTTCAGTAAGTAAAGACGCATGTGTGTGACTCCATTCTCTGAACCATTCCATGATACTGTCTAGAACAACAACAAAAATATCCATATGTAGACTAGGAAAAAATCTATTTAGAATTAAATTGTAAAGCAATTATATTCCAATAAAACTTAATTTTAAAAATGTTTTAAATATAAATAAAATTAAATGAAAAACCTATTTAAAATTATAATCTACACATTGAAAAGGATCCCTGCATCCTAGAATTGGATTAGGGAAAGAGTGTGAACAGAAAGATCAGGTAACCTATATGGTCAAATCATCTGGCTGGCCTCAAATTCTTCAACAATTTTTAATGTTAGAGGTTTGTAGAACATATACACAAAATGAAGAAAAGCAATTGCAGCCCCATCATTTTTCAAGTATGAAGGCAACAGACCAACAATTTCAATCATGAGAAGAAATCAGGAATATAACACCTGTTTCCCCTCATTGAAAAATATTTGATGACAACAATTGGTCAATCCAGAGACATACCATAATGAAGAACTTGCCAAAGAAGACCACATGGTGGTGGTCTGATGGTGAAATCAAATTAATTTGAATAGAAAACTCTTCCTAAACAAAGTGAGAATGTTGAATGTAGGATAGCATGTAAATAGTTTAGACCTCATTAATGTAGAAATAACATAACTAATAGAGTTCAGATTTTCTTGTTATAAGAAGCCAGGGCTTCTATTACCATACACCACACACTGGATGGCTTGAACAATTGAAATTTATTTTCTCACAATTCTAGAGGCTGGAAGTTCAAGTTTAGGGTGTTGGCAGGTTTGATTTCTTCTGAGGCCTCTCTTCTTGGCTTGTAGATGGCCACCTTCTTGCTGTGTCTTCACTTGTCTCCTCTGTGTGTATTTCCCCTTTGATATGTTCAAATTTTCTCTTCTTAGAAGGACACAAGTCGGCTTGACTTAGAGCCCACCCTAAAGGTCTCATTTTAACATAATCACCTCTTTAAGAGCCTTACCTCCAAATACAGACACATTCTGAGGTACTGAGGGTTAGGGTTTCAATGTATGAATTTTGAGGTGACACAATGTAGCCCATAACAAATACTCTATTCTCTTATGAGAATATATATATATAATATGTATATTATATATATGTTTAAAACAGTGTGATGTTCTAAGAATTGAAAATACCATGTAAAAACTTTTCTGAAATGTAAGGATTCCTTTAGTTTCATGAATTTATTTATATTCTACTAACTATAGGTAAGTTTAAAATAAAACTTTTTATTAGAATATGATTAGGTGATATATGTGCATTTTTGATAAAATTATTTCTATTTACCCTCATTTCTACAAATATGCAAAGAGAGATGGCTAAAACTATGTTCACTAATTGTTGATAGAAATTATTTTAGAGATTATTATATTTGTGTTATTTGGGATGATTTTTGATTGTCATTTCTGCTATGTTTGCTTGTATTTTTATTCTGAGGAATATGACATTATAACAAAAGTAATGGAGTTATTTAGGAATGTTTAGAACATTCTAAGAGGTATATTAAGGGCATAGCCTGTTGAGAAAGCAAAAATAAAGAAATCACAGTTTTCCTTGGAAAGTCAGGGAGGGCTTCATTGTGAAAATTAATTTGATTTGGATTTTAAGGATTGAGTAGGAATTGTACACATAAAGAAGGAAGGAGGAAATCTTAAATTAAATAATGTCACTTTTCTAGGCAAAAACATCTTGAAAAGTTATGCTTTTTAGGATATGGACGACCTGGTTAAGCATCAGAAAGATTCTATAAGATGATACTAGAGTATAATTGCTTCACAATACTGTGTTAATTTCTGTTGTACAACAAAGTGAATCAGCATATACTCCAACAAAGATGTATTTAAAAAAAAGAAAATTCATATAGAAAGAGTTAGAATGAAAATAAAATGATGAACACATGAAAATACTGATGTCCTTAAAGAAAAATGTTTTTAAGTGAATATTAACATGGAGCACCATCATATCTTAAATTATGGATGAAATCTCATGAGATCTGCTAGATAACAGACAAAACTGCACACTAGTGCTTTCGGGGAGGTTGCAACACAATTTTAAAATAAAAAAACAGATGATATTAGAAAGTTTGCATATGTTATATTAAGGAGTTTGAATTTCAGCTGATCATAATGGGAGCCTCACTGGAAGGTTTTAAAGTCAGAGATGCCTTTTTTTTTTAAAAATAATGGACCAGATAGTAAATATTTTCGGTCTCCCTTCAGTCTCTGTCACAGCTACTTAACTCTGCCACTGCTGCGTGAAAGCAGGCACGGACTTTGCCTAAATGAATGGGTGTGGCTGTGTGTCAACAAAACTCTCATCAAATTTTTATTTACAAAAAGCTAGAGCAATGTCATTTGTCTTGGGATCATAGTTTGTCAAGTATGAGAGTAAAGAAAGGGAGTGCCATGATTAGAGTTGTGTTTTAAATGGACTATTCTGGAAACTTGTGAAGAGGATGAATTTAAGGAGAAACTGGAAGTTCCAAAGGTAGAAATTGGCAGGACCATATACATATCCCCATTCAAGTTCTAAGCCTAGTTTATTACCATTTAAAACATGTATTTGTCTTCCTGCTCAAGCTTGAGGTCTTTCAGGTAAAGGACTGTATCACATTCATTATTGTTATCCCAGTGTGCTCTTATTTGGGACCTTGTGCTTGAAAGCTGCTTATACATATTTATATATTTAATAAATAAGTAAATGAATGGGTAAATTGGTTACCAATTAGATAAGTAGAGAAGAGAAGCAAGACATGTTTTAGCCCAGCTTTTCTCATATAACTTTCATCATTTTAGTCATTTCAAAGTGCTCCTTATTATTTAACACTCAAATTGTTCTCTTTTAAACAATTCTAGATTATTTATTTTAAAGGAAATTTTAAGATACTACAATACCTGGAAAACCAGTATTGCTTGCTATACTTGGAAAACAAAAATGTATACATAGATATAAAAATAAAAATGACACATATCCACCTAAATTAACCTTCTGTATTGACGTATCAAAAATATAATACAATACCCTTGATTTACAGGCTAGGAATGTTGATCCAGAGAAGCCTCATGGCTAACTCAAGGGCACAGAGCAAAGGAGCAATGGAACTGGGTCCAGAAGACCAGCTTTCCTGACTCAGTGCCCTTCTGAAACAATCAGCCTTCAGGGCAAGGAAGAGAAAACACTAAGCAAAAAGGGATATAATGAGTAGAAATAGGTGGTTCCAGAATTGCAGGGTTTCTAGATTAAGTCTCCAGGAATGATTGTGTGTACATTGCAGATAGGTCTGCATGAGTTTCTTATTGCTGCTGCAACAAATTACTGTACATATTGTACCTTAAACCAGCATGACTTTATTACCTTACTGTTCTGGATGTCAGAAGTTCAAAATGGGTCTCACTGGGCTAAAATCAAAGTGTAGTCAGGTCTGCATTCTTTTAGGAGATTCTAGGGAGAATCTGTTTCCTTGCCTTTTCAAACTTCTAAAAGCTGCTCACATTCCTTGCCATGAGCCCCACACTATTATAACCTCTGCTCCCTTTGTCACATCTCCTCTGAGCCTTATTGTCCTGTCTCCCTCATTTCACTTACAAGGACCCTTGTGATTATATTGAGCCCATACAGATAACCCAAGATAACTTTCTCATTTCAAAATCCTTCATTTTATCACATCCCAAAATTTCCTTTGCAACATAAGGTAACATATTCCCAAGCTCTGAAGATTTAAACATGGACATTGTTTGGCTTGCTACAGTGACTCACCAAGTTAGATTGTCTTCTTAAAATGAAGTGGGAAATGTTCCTTCCTCCTCTATCTTCTGAAAGAGTTTGTGTACAATGGCATCTTTTCTTCCATAAACGTTTAATGGAATTCTCAAGTGTAGACCTCTGGGTATGGATTTTGCTTTTCAATTTCTTCAACATATATATGGGTATTTTGATTTTTAATTATTCCTGTAGTCATTTTAGCTATTTGGATTTTTTAAGAAATTTGTCTATTTTACCAAAGTTGTTGAATTTATTGATTTGAAGTTGCTCATAATATTATTATATTTTAATATTTGAAAATCTCCAGTGACATCCATTTTTCCATTACTGATATTGGTATATATGGGTTCTATTCTTTCCTTTTTCCCCTGATTATTTCAGCTAATTTTATCAAAATGGGTTTAACAAATTTATTAATCTTTTCAAAGAAGAAAATTTTGGTTTTGCTGATTTTCTCAGTTTATTTAAACTTTCAATTTTATTTATTTCCTCTCATATTTAGTCATTTCCTTTTTTCCTACACACTTGAGATTTATTTTACTCTTCTTTTTAAACTTTGGCATATGGGAAGTAAGATAATATATTCATTTAAACCTGTAACTTTTCTTCTGGGTACTATTATAGCTGCCTCTCTAACATTTTGTTATGTTGTATATTCACTACAACTCAGTACAATTAATTAATTAACTTAACAATTAATTAACTTAACAATTACTTAGTTAACTTAACTTTTAAAATATACAACTATATCCAAACACTGTTCTAAACACTTGGAATGCATCAATGAGCAAAGCAGAGAAAAAATTTTCCCTTATGGCAATTATATCTAGTAAAGTAATCCAGAGAATTGGGAAAAAATGAAATTATGATAAGTTAGAAGGTCCTATGAAAAAAAATAAAGTAGCATTAGAGTTTCAAGGGTTGCGGGTGGTCACTACAGATTGCTCTGTTAAAACAGACGTCATGGTGGATTTAACTGAGAAGTTAGCACTTAAGCAAGACTTGAAGGAGGTGAAGGCATTAGCTAGACTTGCAAATTTCTGTGTAAGGGCATTCCAAGCAGAGGAAAAAAATAAGTGCAAAATTGTGTCAAGTTGAAGCATTTCTCTAGTGTGTGAGGAAAAACAGGAGGCCATAAGGCTAGGGTAGAATTAACTCCTAGTCTTTCCTCCTATCTTCTTAGCTCAGCTCAAGCAAACCATATTTCCCTGAATTCTCTGAGTGAGATCAGATTTCCTGGTTATACATTCCTGTAGGTTCTTGTACTTTCCCTTTATGGCACTTATCCCAATTTGTAACTAGATAGACATGTAATTATTTGACTAAACTCTTTATATTCCACTAGAATGTGTGCACCATGAGAACAAAGATATTATTTTTTATACTGTGTATCCCTGAGTGTATGATAGGGCTTGGACTTTGTACAGACTCAATAAATATTTGTTTTCTCATGAATTGAATGGATGAATGGTTGGAGGAGTTGATGGATACGTGCTTTGTGAGACAAATCCCTCCTACCAACCCCTACCAGTGAATGGAGTTTTTCATTTATGAGCTCTATATCTACAAACAATCTTATGGGCCCTGCCACCTTCTATTTTGGAAAAAAAAAAAAAAGAAATGAGAGATTTCAAAGACCAGCAATACACATCTGGTTTCTAAGAGATGTTAATAGATCCTGGGGAAAAATAATCATCAGTGGTAGTATCTTTTTCTTATAAAATATATCTTTTAAAATAAATATAAGAAAATATATTAAATGTATTAAGAGAATAACTCTTGCTATATGTGACAATCTGTCTTTAACAAAAGTTGGACCATACTTAAGAAACGCAAAGGTCATATGGTCCTGATGTATGAGCACATAGTATCAACATTGGACCTGACACCAAACACAGTATATGCAATGGATCCAAGGGTTTCTGGTCTAAATTATACATCTTACCTTATATTTTTGCTTTACATTTGTCATATTATTCAATATTGATTATAAATTAAACTTTAATTACTAAGAAAATTTGTTTCTTTGTAACTGTTGCTAAAAGGTAATTTAAATCAAATTTGTGTTTGATTTTCCTTGGTTTGTATGAAATGCTTTCTGTGTTTCATGAATAAAGAGTAATTTTAAAAGGTTCCTATGATCACGTATTATTGGGAAATGCCAGTCGTATTCATGTTTTAGATGAGGAAAGTGAGCCCAGAGAATTTAGTACATTCTTTCATCCAATAAAACTCCCTCCTCTGTGATTTCACGTTTTCTTCCTAGCACTCCGTATTGTCAATGCTTGTTTAAAAGCTCTATCTCCTTTACGTTGTTATTAGTCACACCAGGGCAGAAATTGGGTAAAAGATTTTCTTGTCTTACAGAGCCTAGAATTGTCTGACTCCTTAAGGACTCTGCAACATAATTATGTCTGAAATAGGATTAAACCCAAGGTACTATTTTTACTAAAGCATTCCCACTGCTTTTATCATTTGAGCTTTAGCTCTTCTGAAAATTATTTTCAATATTTTTCTCATTGGCCTGTCAAAATATATTATTGCTATATCTATATATGTAAAACTACTAAAACTGTACCATATATAAACAAATGCAAGGATATATTTATACATATCTATCTATCTACCTATCTATATACACACAGTCAACAGTTTTAGACATGCTATTCAGCCATGATTATTTCCTTAAGATAAATTTCTAGGAATAAAAATATTAAGTCAAAAGAGAAAAAAAAATGAGTCTTTGATACATATGTCCATAGTTATTAGAATACTTTTTTCCCTCAACTTTGCAAATATTGGATTGCATCATTCTGTTTTTAAAATTAATATAGTTTTCTAAGAAAAGAAGTCTCACTTTTGTATTATTTTGATTCACAAGGAAATTGAACTCCTTCTAGGACCATTGTTTTTCTCTTTTCGTGTTCATATCCTTTTTCCATTTGTCTACTTGAGAGTGAGGTGCAGTCATTTATCTATTTAGTTAAATTTGTTAACTCTTTTTATTATATCTTTATGTATTAAGGATATTTTTCTGTCATATAGCTTTCAATTTTATTTTCAGTGTTAGACACATAACATTGCAAAAGGAAATATGTTCATATAATGCTCCATGGCAATTAACAACAAATGGATTCTGCCAGTAAGAGGAAATAACAATATTAAATAACAATTAAATAACAGTAAGTGCTAAAAAAAGAAAAAAAAACTTCAAAAATCAGTTTACAGTTAAATGATAGTCTAGTTTGGCAATACATATTGGAAAGTCAATCTATTGCCCTTGAGAACATGTCTTGCCATTTGTTAGGTCATCTTAGAAAAATTTATTTCCTTCCCTGAGCCTCCATTTCTTCAATATAGAGAGTCTGCACTCAGTTGTTCATAAAGTCTGTCCTAGTTTGACTTTCTACTCATCTTTGTTATTCAGCTCCCCACAGAATGATCTCACTTGCTCAGTCAATCAGCTAGACCTTCCGTCTGTACAATGCATTCAACAAATATTCATTGAACGCCTGTGCTGTGCACTGTTTTAGATGTTGGAGCTAAAGCAGTAAACAAGAAAGAAAAACGTTCTGCCCCATGGTACTTATAGAGGGAAGGAAAACAGCATACAAGTATCTGGTGACTGTGTACTAAGGACCATGGCAAGGAGAGTGACACGGATGCTACTCAAAGTGGATGAACAAAGAAGGTCTCTCTGATGAGTGCAACATTTATTTTTTTACCTCTGACTTTCTTTATAACCTAATGGAGGAGTCTGTTTTTAGTGGGGAAGGAAAGATTTTATATTCATTTTAGATGTGTTTTACTAAAACCACCTGTGGTTTATTTAGTGAAATTTCCTGCATCAAACCTATCCCTCAGGTATATCTCATTTCTGTACACTCTGTAAAGCATTTCCTTGATTATACTTATTTGCAAATGAATTATCCCCCATTTCATGTTCTGAGTTTCCTTTTCTAAAGATCTCTCCATGAGTGGGAGACACTGAGTCATATATAAAAGAAATTTTGCATACCTGGCTCCACAGCTGTGATGACCCTTCCTTTAGGTCTCCTACTGCCCTCTGGCACAGTCTGCTAGCTGACCACTCTCATTATCTGTTTCCTGCTCTCAAAGTCAGGCCAAATTGTTCCACCTTCCTTGCATTTAGATGGAGTCACAAGACAGACTCCACTCTAAGGGAATGTAGAGGAATCCCTGTGGGGTGCATCCATGCCTGGTCCATGAAAACCTCCTCATCCATGTCCCTTCATGTTCTTTTTCAATTCAGGTAAGCTTCTTGTTGGAGTTGTTGGAACCGCCATCTTCTTGGGTCCCTGAACCACTGTATAGAGCAAACATATATCTCAACTCCTCTACCCCAAACCTGTCTGTGACCTAGAACTGCCCTTGAATAATTTATTCTGTGGGGGCATTGCATTTTCAGTGTATGTGTTACAAATTTTAGTTGGCTACCTTAACTCATATCCCCCGGCAGTGGCTATCAAACAGTATATCCTGCATGAAGTGGACACTCTATGAAAATTTTATTTGATTACTCAAAATTGGGAAGAGCACATGGAGTAACAGAATTAGAATTCCATGTATATTTTTCAGCTTCATGACCCTCATTTTTTATATCATAACATTTCTGTTAAGTAGACCCCACAAAAATTGAGATAATTAAATGCTCATGGGGAAGGTAATCTGACAAAAAAAAAATCTACTTCCTGCTGGGCAAGTTGGACTATTTACTGATTTCTCTGTCGTTTTTAATCTCAACTTTTATTTACTTGTTCTCTTAGTTACTGGCTTTCAAAATATTTACTCAGATTTTTCTCACCCATTTCCCATATTTACTCTCTTAGCTAAAGTATTGTATTTTATTCAAGTCTGTTACCATCTCCTGATTTGCTCTTCACTTGTTTTATTTCTTAACATCCTGATATATTATCTGGGCAATCTATCAACACCATTTCTCTCAACCTCCAGAGATCAACTAAACAGTCAGGTTTCTGTCAGAAATCATATGTGATGATGTGAACTGGAGTCTAGATATGCACGAAGCAAATATGATATGCATATTTCATATGATATGCATATTTCATATTCAGATATGCAGGAAGCAAAGTATACCTAGAAGAACTTTCTCCACCCAGTACATTTCACATACGAAAATAGAGATATGTACCCAAATTATATAATAGTGAGTGTTGGGAGGTTAAAATGTGGTTGAGGTCATAAAGTCCCTTCTTTCCAGTTCTTTTTTTTTTTTTTTTGTCTTCTTATAGAGTGAGGGAACCTGAAGCCCAGAAGAGCTTGATGACTTGTCTAATATCTTGTAATTGTGGTTAAGGAGGAAATCAGGTCAATGCTTTTTACAGAATAAATCAGAATAAAGTGGATTTCCATTCCAGAAAGGACATTGGCAATGGGATTAAACCTGAGATTTCATACTAGGGACAGAGCACATAAATACCTGTCAGTTATCTAGATCATTAAATATATTATGTCTAATCCTTATTACATTTCCAGGATGGAGGTTTTATTATCTTCATTTGAAAAATGAAGAAAATGAGGTTGGTACTAATTGATGTTAAGAAACCTATACAGACTTTTAGCAATATGCTTAGCTGGGATTTAACTTCAGGTCTTTCTGGACTCCAAAGCTTCTGAGTCTTTCTGACATGGTGTCAGAATCAGTTCTGTAAGGACTTGTGCACATTGTCCTAGATACTAGTCATTCTTTACTATAGCCTCAAAATACTAAACCGTTTCCTCATTCTAAATAATCCTCTAATTTACTCAATGTATTGATCCAGAGCTACACACATTACTAAAACAATCTTTTATATCAAGACACTCATGGCCTGAATGAGGAGAAAGACACAAATAATATTAACTACATTATTAAATGTTCAGCTCACACTAACTTTGGATTTTGCATCCTGTCCTTTCAAAATGAAGTGTTTTTTTTTTTCTCTATCAGTTCATTCAAATTTTGTCAAATTGAAATCAGATGTGTAATTATTTTTGTAATCAAGAAAGTATTTAAATAGTAGTTCTTGAATTTATTTTTATTTACTAATTTATTTACTGATTTACTTCTTTCTTCCTAATAAGTTGCAGTGTAACATATAGCATGGGTTCACGACCTTAAGTCCTGAGTGACAGCCTGCCTGTTTTTACACTAAGACACGTGGCCTTGAGCAAGTAATTGAGATATTCATAATTTGGCCATCAGCTTCTTAAGTCATTCAGAAATTCTGGGCGTCCACTACCTCCTAAGTAAGCTGTGCACCATTTGCTGATTCTAAAGCTGTTGAGTGAAGGAGGTGAAATAGTGGATCTGAATGCAACTTGGGAACTTTAAATTGCTAACAAAACTTAACATTTTAATAAGCACCATTGCTTGTTTATTTCAAAAGAGCATAGCTATGTTCCAGGGCAAACAACTGATCACACACCATGACTTGTAGAAAATTACAGTGATAGGATCATGTCTTTTTCTAAAAAAAAAGGAATTTGGAAAATTTCTATTAGAGAATTTATCTAGATATTATTGTTGTAAATTGGGATGGTGGAAATAGAAGACATAAGAAATAGATGGTATAGAGTCAAAATGTGTTTGGATGAATATCTAACCAGGAGTGCTTGGAAAGAATGAAGAAGAAAGTGAAAATTGATGGCAGAAATTAAGATTCTTAGAATCCTAATGAACAAGCTACTTCCTGAGATTCATTTCATTGTCAATCAGCATGATACCTTTGTTAAGGAAGTATATGCTGCAGTATCAAAGGGACATGTCACATCATTTTAAAATGGTGGAGGGATTAAAAAGAGTCAAGTAGTCTTCATTTTCCTGAAAGTGCAAATGATTTTCCTTTAGCTCAGGGTCAGAAAAACTTGTGTGAAGAGTTGCCTCACATTCATTGGCTCTCTCAAATTCTCCCACTGATCCAGCTCTGAGAAGCTGAGGACCCAGAATCCAGTTCAGAGAAGTCATGGAGGGAAAGAAACACAGGATGTCTTCACCCTCCCCAGGCAAAAGCACACTTCCAACAACTGCTTTGCTCAGTAGGAGAGAGACACCTACCACAGAAGCTTGATTTCTTTGAGGTGATAAATTTTCTAGTCTGTTCTAGGAAACAAGTGTCTTCCTCCTTAAACCTTCTCCTCAACTTCAACCTGCTTCCCAATTTTTGTCTATTGCTAACATTATTCATTGACCAAATCCATCCATCTCTCTGGGGGTTAGATTCATGACCTGTAAAGGTCAAGACTGAGTCCACTCCTGTTTCTGTTCACCTTCTTGGATGAGAAACATTTACACACAACAGGCATTGCTCGGTCTGGAGAAATGACCCTTCTGACTCAGCTAACCTGTATTTCGGGAAAGTCAATGAGTCTATTGGACTCCATAAAATGCCATTCCTAAGATTCCAGCATTACTGGCTCACTCTTCCCACTGGGTAAGTCAGTTAAGATTTTCTGAGCTGTAGTTTTCTCATCTTTGAAGCCATGGGATGCAAATGTATGATCCCCAATGTCCCTTTTGCTTTTAAAATTCTCTGGACGTGATGCCCGTGGAGGAAGTTTCTACCATTCCTTTTCCATTCCTCTAATCTTTTCCAACTTTGATTTCATAGTCCTATGACTTGAATGAATGCTTCCAGATTTGCCTTTATGTTTCCTAGCAATATGGCTGTCCCTTTGATGATCATTACCTATGCCTTTTTAAAATTTTCTCTGAGCAGGTTCTTCTCCACAAACTGATTAGCTGGTAGAATGCCAGGGTCAGCTAAATATAATTTTCGCACCCCCTTTTTATAAATGTAGAATGAGACCTAGAGAGATACTGTCTTTCCTTCAAAACACTTAACATAATATGGTATAAAAAATTTTAATATTTCTTTAATATTTGTCTTCTCCATGGGGCTGCCAGAACCATGAAAGCAGTGCTCTACTTGTTTTGTCAACAGTTTCTCTGTGACTGAACTTTAGAATATTCCTGGTCCACAATTATATTTATTAAATTAGTGAATAGATTGGATACTATAATGAGGACCACTAAGCTTGACTTTTACAATAACCAATGTCCTCAAATTTAGATCTTTGTTATTGTCTCCAAATGAAATTACACATGCAGTAACATATAAACTTACAGAATTGGGAAAAAAATCATAGAAATTTAAAGGTATGTCCCATTTTCTGACCACTCCTACTGTAGTGACCTAATGAATTATTTTTATAAATTTGATCTTAAGATTATTATTGCAGTGGTATTTTCTTCTGTAAAATGAGTCAATGTTAAAAGGAAGTATTTTTGAGAGTTTGTTTCATTTTTAATACATCAGGAGCATCAAAAAATTAAGGTTGCTTACCTGTATCTCAACCTCAGAGAGACTCTATAAATGAATGAATGAACGAGTGAAGTGCCTTGGTATTTCTCTCAGCACTGGGCTTCATACCTGCACCTCCTAACTCTTAATCCAGATTATGAATGTCTTGAGGGCATGTGCTAAGATGCTGTCATCTCTGAACCTCTGTGCTTGGCTTTCTCTGCATGACTCACTCCCTCTCCCTTCTTAACATGGATAACGTCCTAGTCTTTGGCAAGCTGAGATGTAACCTTTTCCAGGAACCCTACCTAATGCACCTTTCCTTCATTCTGGCTTATGTGCTTCCTGCAGGCAGAGACCAAACCTGTTTTGTTCATTCCTTTACACAATGTTTGACATAGTAAATATGGGCAGTAAACATTTTCAAGTTGTTGAATTACTTAATTCTGTGTAACTAGCTAACCATGGTTAGAGCTGGCCATGATCGATACTATTGAAAGTGGTCTGTTCTGCAACTATATCTCTGCCGTGGTGGTGGTGGGGTCTCTTGTCCTTCTCCTAGGCTGCTGCCAGTATATAAAGTAAGATGAAAGGTGAACAATCACAATATATTTACCCTCCTTCCAGGCAACTGTATTATTCTGGACACAGTGACAAAGGTAGGGAAAAGTTGTCCTGACTTAAATGCATTTGGCTGGACTTGAGCTCCAGGACTACACAGCTGAATTATCAATTTCATCCTTTAGAACTTATTTTTGCCTATGCTCACTTTTCTCATTAGCTCTTGTATGGTTAGCTGAGATCACTCAGGACGAACTGTGACATGGCCACTGTTGCCTTTTCATTATTTAATGGCCTTTCATTTAGACTTCTTTTGGTTCTTCACCCAGCTCTGCCAAACACACTAGTATATTTAATCAATAACTAATTCTACAAATATTTATTGAGTACCTACTGTATGCTAAACACTATTTTAACTCTGATGTTATAGCAGCAAACAAGACAAAAAAGAATCCTTACCTTCATGGAGTTTACATTTTAGTGCTTATTTTAACTCAATATTTTGTAAAAATGTTTATAATTAGCTATTTCAGTTGATGTAGCACGTATTATTGGTGCCTTTTACCACCACTGTTTTCATTTTAACTGAAAATTTTCCCAATTTTCATCAGGTAGGCGGTAGTCTTCTGTCTCAGGAGTAAGTGCGTCTCTCCTCAGTCCCAGGGAGTGCATCAGGATTGGACTCCGTCTGGCCTTTTGCATCCTATCTCCCTGGTAAGCGATTGGCTTGGAAAGGGGCATGTTACACATCTCTGGCCAATGGTTCAATAAGAACAGTTCTACCAGGAGGGTCTGGGAAGTCATAGGACACGGGACATGGATGCTTGTGTTTATTGTCATTCTATGTGACATCTGGAACTGGAATAGCCATCCTGCAACAGTGAGAACAAGCCACACTGAAAGTATCAGAACAGAAGGAAAGAAAGAAAGAATCTAGGTTCTTGGTGATGACATTTGTCTGCTAATTTTATTTACCTGGGTTTCCCACACTACCAACTTCTTGCTCTGTGAGAGTAAGAGTATAATTTTCTCCAGTTTTCAGTTGGGTTTCTGTTGCTTACAGCCAAAACTGACCTCATGATGTACTTGGTAATAAAGATCTATTTTTATTGTCTAGTGTAATACAGAGGTCAGAAACCTTTTTCTGTAAAGGGACACATAGTAAAGACTTTTGGCTTTGTGGATCTTATGGTCCCTCTCACATCTATTCAACTCTGCTTCTGTAGCTGGAAAGCAACCATAGATAGCGTACAAATAAATGGGCATGACTGTGTTCCAAAAAACCTTATTTACAAAAATAAGACCTGGGCTGGATATGTCCTACAAACAATAGTTTCTAAATACCTGGCATAATGCAAAGCCCATGGATATTGGAATTACACAAAATTTGTCTAAAACCCATTTCTATTATTCTTCCTATGTTTTATGGTATATATTTAAGCCTAAGAAGTGTATCTATTTTGTTGTTTATATTATCCATCTTTCCCATTAACATGGAAGAACCATAAGGGAATAGTCTTTCTTCTCTTATCTACTCCTGTTCCCCAGTGCTTAGAAGAGTGTTGAATGACTTACTCAATGTGTGTGTGATTGAAATTCTTAGTTATGTTACTATTTCTGCAAGGGGAGAGTGACCTCATCATACACATGTCACCATAGCATCTTAATAGGACTTTCACACAAAAAAATTCTCCATGCAAGTGAATTGATTGCAGAATTAATACAGTCTCCTTTAGCCTCTGGCCACAATTTTCAAAATCCCAACCATCTGCCATCCAGCTAAATGTTACTGGTGATGACATTAAACTGTAGTATTACATTAGTCATATATATGTGTATGTGTGTGTGTGCATGTGTGTGTTGACCCATGAACAATGAGGGGGTAGATGTGCCAACAACCTCCAGCACAGTCAAAAATCAGTGCAAAACTTTGTAGCCAGTCCTCCAGATCCACGGTTCTGCATCTGCCTCTCCATTACCATGGATTCAATCAACCAAGGATTTATTGAAAAAATATACATATAAGTGGACATGTATAGTCCAAACCTGTGTTGTTCAAGGGTCAACGGTATATAAGATACAATTTATATGATCTAATGTACATTTCATGTATGCCTTGGAGACAAGAGACAATTTTGTGATTTCTGTATTGCACATAGTGTCTTCAAACTGCCTGAAATTCAATTAGTGCCTGCTGAAGTTCAGTTTGTTTTCCCATTTAGCAATGGGTCAATACATTTAATTAAGTTATAAATCAAAAGATGATTTCAAAGGAAAGAAACCTTAAATAAGCAGTTGCTGTGAGCCCAGATTTCTACTTATGGGCAATTTAAACCTATCACAGTCTCCTCCTGAGGGATGCTAGTTAGTAACATTTTACCTGTAGAGAGATGGAATCTCACAGAAGTTAAGTCCTTTACCTACGGGTCACAAGAGTGGAACTGGTATCCAGACACTGGCCTTTCTCTCTAAAGCATGAATTCTTTGCAGAAAAATATACTTACTGATTACCAAGATCTGGATTTCAAGGAAGGGGACTCATAAAAACTGGTTTCTTATGCTTCCTCTCTTTACTCAGGGGATTTTAGAACTCCTCACTTAGTTCTAGCCAGTCATTTCATGGGGCTTCTCATCAGACCTTTGACAGAGAGACCCCAAATGGGATACAGGCCTGACAAAATTCCATTATTTTTTTTTAAGGAGTGCAAAATCCAAGCAGGAAGCTGACTAAGCTAAAATAAAGTATACTTGGTACAGAAAAAGAACTCATGAAAAACTTTTTTTAGAGCAAAGCAAGGTCAATGACTTTCTAAGTACTAATTCTTGGGTTACAGAAGAGTTTCTAATTCTAGCTCTGTTATGAGTGCTGTGGACAGAGTGAGAGAATCTGAGAGATTCTACTTATACCTAGACAATGAGAGGAAACTGACAGATATAGGTGCCTACTGAGATATAGACACTGGACTAAGATTTGATTCACGTGAAATCATCCACATTTTCATTAGGACATGAGTCAGACCTGATCCTATCAGAGACCAGGCCTATGATTTGTACAGTGGAGCCCATTTGCTTTTGCTATTCAAGGGCTTTTATTTTCCCCACTGAAATGGTCTCCTTCATTGTGATTTATTCTTGTTTACTGAATTATTAATATATTCTCTATCTCCCATCTCAAAAAGCCAAATACTCCCTAAGCAATCTTTGCCTCTCACAACTTCCTCCAACCACTGCCCTATTTTTCTGCTTTGTCTTATAGCAAAGGTCTTCAACAAATTTATTTGCTGAATTCATTTTCTCACTTCCTGGTCCCTTCTTATCTTACCACCACTGTTGTCTGAAGCTGCTCTTGTGAAGATCATTAACACCTCCTTCCTGCTGGATCCAAAGGTCAGTTCTCCAGCTCTTTGTAGTCAGCCTCTCAGCAGCCTATGACACACTTAACCAGTCTTTCTTTAAATTATTCTTCACTTGGCCATCAGGATCCCACCTTCTCTTGTTTAGCCTACTCCTTCAGTGACCACTTTTCTGTCTCCTTTGCTTAGCCAGCCCCCTTTTATCTAGATTTTCTCCCTGGGAGATCTTATCTAAGTCTATAGATTTACAAACCTACTACGTACCAATGACTTGAACGCTAACCCTTTCCTTGGACTTCAGGTTCAAAATCTCCCCTTGGCCTCTAGTAAGCATGTCAACCTTACCTTGTACAAAATAAATATAGGTCCAAAATAAAACTCTTGACTCTTACATTTCAAAATTTCTCCTCCTCTAATCTTCCTCATCTTGGTAAATACCAACATCATTTACTCACTTTCTCTTCTCTTTTCTCATATGTTATTATTAATCTATTTGTAAACTTTGTAGGTTCAAAATTCAAAATATAATGCAAATTTGAACATTTTACCACCTCTTTTGCTAACACTCAAGCCCCTCCAATCCATCAAGATTTATCCCAGCCTCAGGAACTTTGCATTTTCTCTTGGTCCTTGAATTTTAATCACGCTGACCTCCATAGAGCTCGTGCCCTTGCCTCCTTCAAAGATTCCACATCCTTAAAGAACTCCTTTGACAGCCTTTCTAAAACAATTTTCACCATTGTGACCTCCTGTCACTCTGGTTTATTTTTCTTCATAGCACTTTTGTCCATCGGAAATTATATTTATTTATTTACTTTCTGCTGTCTGTCTCTCCAAGTAGGAGGTAAGATCTGTAAGAAAAGGGACATTGTTCTTGTTGGGTTATTTATTCTTTCCATTTACATGGGATCTTATAGAATTGTGTGGACAGCTATTTTGCCAGTGCCTAGAAGTGGACCTGGCCTATGTTAGACATTCAATAAATATTAGTTGAACTAATAAATTTTTGGCACTGAGTCCTTATATTTGCATGTTGCTTCTGAACTTTCTAAGTTGTTCTTTCATCTAAATGTCATATAATGGTAATATTAACCTTTATGACTTGCTTACAGTATGTCAGACCTTGTACTAAGGATTTTAATCAGCATTATCTGATATGTAGGATAGACTCTTTTACTCCAGAAAGAAGTAACACCACCTGGTTAAAGGAAATGGGAATGGTATGACATTGTTATTTCTTCCACCTGGTATTGTTGATACAGGGAAGCCCTTTGGAGCCTTCTGTGGCCAGCCTGGAATTACAGGCTCTGTTTGTTTCCCTCACGGAGCTGAGTGACTGACACACCCATTCTGCTGATGCTGGGCTGTTGGTCTGCAGCCCAGGTTGCCTGATGTGTGGCCTGAGCCAGGTGCTCAGCTCAGATGTTCTTTTTCTATGCTGGCGGGACACTGGAGGTCCTGCCCAGGGTCTCTCCCGGTGAGCAGAGTCAGCTCAGGGAGCTGGGGCTCACAGTCAGGGGCATCTCTGTCCCATTTCTAGGCAATTTGGCAGCAAATGTCGATGGCACATTTGGAAAGGCTTCAGACTCTTTGTTTAACCTTTCCCCTAAATGGTCAGGTGCTTTCGTATGTATTACTTTAGTAATCTAATTTAAACCTCACATCATCCCTATGAACTAAGTATGAGTATTTCTGATTCACAGAGGAAAGAAAAACTGTGACATGTTCAAGGCCATGAAGTGACAGTAGTGGAAGCCACTCCTCATGAATTATGCCTCGCTTCATCCCTCCCTCCCCTAAACAGGCACGCACACACATACACACATGTGCACACACGGCATGCAAATTTTCTCTAGCCATAATGACAATTTGTTAGGTCTTTATACTCCTCATTCCTGCCTCAGACCTGGGTCTTTACTGTTTTCTCATTTCCTCTCCTGAGAAACTAGACGTCCCCTCTCAAGCTTTCTGTCTCTGGCAACTTCTCTGACCCCTAGAATCTCTCTGTTCCCATAGAACCTTGCATTTTCACTATTATTACTCTATCATTCAGATCTCTTTTTGTTGTAAAAGATGGAAACCCAGTTCCACTGGTTTAGGAGAAAGGTTCTGGGGTTCTTCTGGTTTCAGGTGTTGCTGCATCCAGGGACTCAAATTATAGTATAAGGTTCTTACTCTCTCTTTCCCTCTGTAGCAATGCTTACCTCTGTGTACCCGCTCTCTTAATCAGACAGACTCTTTGTGGAAGGAAAGAAGGCAACTGGCAGTACTGTGTCTCTGCAACCTATACTCCTAGAGGAATCTCAGTAGATTCAGGAGAAAAACAATATATACATGCATTTATCAAATATATTCTGGTTCTTCTTCTTCATGGATGAACTCTGTGGGCAGGACATAGGCTAGACCCATCCAAACTTCATGGGATGGTAAAGGTTACAGGAAAGAAATTCTGAGCAAAAATATATGTCCACAATAAACACTTGTCTCACATTTTTAATATTTTCTTTTTTTTTTTAATGTTTGTCTTCTTAACATTTTCTACTCTAGTTCCATGAGGGAAAGGAAAGGGTCTTGCTCACCCCTACATAGTAAATCCCTAGCACATGGCCTGACATACATTGGAAACTTACTAAGTATTGCAAAATGAATAAGTTAGACCAATAATGACAAGGTACCACATTGATTTTTCTTAATTACAAGACTCCTGTATTGGCTAACATAGCAGAAAATGCGTCCCTGACTCCCTGCTCTAGTCGTCAAACCAGCTCTCCATCTCCTGCTTGCTTGGGAAGTTACCCAATGCCTGATATTAGACCCACTTGTTATGACTTGCTTCAGTTACCTATTGCTAATTTTAATTAGCTCTATCCGCCTACCCAACCAGGCTTCCTCTGACTGTTTCTGAAAGCTAGACCTATTGCCTTCTTTGACCTACTGTGCCTGTCCTAGTCTCTAGATATTAGGACAGAAGACAAGATAAAAGCAAAAATAGCAACACACACTAATATTCATGTCCTTTATAGTTTACAAAGCAGTTTTCTACAACCAGTCTTTTTTTTTTTAATTGAACTATGGTTGATTTACAATATTGTGTTAGTTTCAGGTGTATGGCTCCAGATTCTTTTCCATTACCAGACTCTTTAATATTTACTGTGAATATCAGGATTTTATTACCATTTTAGAGATGAGGAAACTGAGACTAGGCTATCTTATTACCAACCCAGTCCATGCCTTGGCAGGTAATTCTGCCTCTATTCATAAGCAGCCTGTGATATGCCTAGAATAGAAAGATTCAAATGAGACTTTAATGATTAGAGGAAAATATCCTACCCCCTTTTATAACAACCATCTGGTGAGGCAAATATTGTTTATTTATTCAAGATAATGAAATTGAGAGCTACAGAGGAGAGAAGAGGGTTGCTCTAGGGATAGGCCAGACTTCAGCCTTAGCTTTAAATTATAATTTGCCAAACTGCTCTCCTTTATTTTCTATGGCTCCAGGCCTGTCTCCTCTGGGTCTGGACCCATCATTCTTTTTTTTTTTTTTTAATAGATCTTTATTGGAGTATAATTGTTTCACAATACTGTGTTAGTTCCTGTTGCACAGCAGAGTGAATCAGCCATATGCATTGAACCCATCACTCTTCGATAGACAGTCTCCTGCATCCTGGTCACTATCTTCAGCATATTCCACACCCTCTTCATTTCAAGGGTGTGTTCTGATGGCACGGAGGTGACCTCAGGTGTAGATGAAGTGTAACTGACATATTCTCCAGGTATCTCAGAATGACTTAGCAGGTGGCTCATTGAAAATGAAGCATGCTGGTTAGGTGTGTCAGGAGGTCTTGTACCTATGCCAAAAGCCTCAGCTTGTCAAGGTTAGCACTATAGGTGGCCTCCTAGACCTGGAGTCTAGGAGTGGGCTGCTCTCCATCAGAGTCCTGGGAACACCATTGGAGCTCCTTCATGGTCAACAATAGAAATAGACTTCTCAGGATTACAGTTTCTAGGTAGGGGCTAAAGGCCAGCCAATGTATCCTCTGGAGTGCACCCTGATTACAGAACACTCAAGAAAGTTTGAGGCATTTACCCATATGGCATATCTTTGAAGTGGCAGAGCAGGGATTCAAACTCAGATCTTTCCAACCTCCAAATCTCTGCTTTTTGCCATGCACAATGCATATGAACCTGAGGACTTCGGGGAAATGAAATCCACACATAGAATCCAGGCAGATTTACTTATTAAATACTCCTTATATCAACTGAAAAACTTGAATTCGTTGCCTACACTGTGTGAAGCCATATCTGTTTAGTAGGGGTGAGGGAAGGGGGGTGATAAAGTCTGCTATTGTTTCTCCGAGCAGCCTTAGGGTAAGTGTAGATATTATTCCCTGTGGTCAGAACAATGTTAGCTGTTTTTCTAAGAAGGATCTGGTTGACCTCGCAGCCTGTAATTTCCTGACTATCAAACTCAGTGGATCTGGGCCATTCAGGCAAACCCCAGGTGGCCCCAGGGTAAAAGGACAGATGTCTGCCTGCTTGGATTCATGTCCGTTCAGGCAGGAATTGGGAAAGTGCAGGCGCCAAGAATCAAGGAAGAGGAGGAAAAAGTCTTTCTTCCGTATTCAGTGTGTTTTCCATATCGTGTTGGTTATTCAGTACATGGGAATGCGCTGCTGGCCTGCTGTGTGTACTGAGAGGGGGGCTGGGGTGAGGGGAAGGGCACCAAAGGTTTAGAGAAACAGGATTTGCCTTAGGTTTGTGTTCAGGAGAGGCAGGGTGGGTTATGGAAAGAGTATCTGACCTGGAGTCAGAAAGTCACAGGGTTTCATATGTTTTCCTCTTCCATGAAAACTCTGAGCTTTAAATTCCTTATGGGACTGATGTAGAGACATGACATTGTCTTGGACAATGGAGATAAAAATACCAAGATTTCAGGCTTATTGGATGATGCAACAAAAAATACAATGCTGGTGATCCTTGTTACCTCTACCAATGAATAGAAAACTCAGGACCCATTGGGAAGACAAGACCAATCTCCCTGAAATTGGAAAGAACAGTTTAAGATGGTGTTTAATTTGGACAAAGCTACGTGGCATAAACTCCTGGTCTTATAGGAAAATAGAGATAAAAGATGGGACTCAAAACAGCTAAGAAATCAAGAAAAATTCAGGGTAATGGTGAAACTTAAGGGAGAAGAGAAGGAATCAGATGACTATATTTTCAGTAATTTGTGTTAAGTAAGTTTCTACAGCACATAAACATAAATCATATAATCCTCATAAAACTTGCACAGTGAGTTTCACTGTACTTAACCTTGTGTCCACAGGTTCAGAGAGGTAAAATCTAGGTTTTTTTTACAGTGTCACAGATCTTTCAGCAAAATCACCTGGGATGCTTGTTAACAGAACATCTTGAATCCTCCTGCAGTCCTACTGAATCAGAATCTCTTGGGATGAAACCAGGAATTTGCATCTTTATAAGTTCCCTGGGTGATTCTTACACACAAGATAGAGAACCACTGTTTGAATTATTACCTGCACCTGGGAATCACCTGAGTACCTTGAAGCATACTCATGCCTGTGTCCTACCCTCATAGATAATGATTAAATTATCATTACATCTTTGGCTCTGGGCATTGGATTTATAAAGGCTCTAAAAGGACATTCCAATGATCAGCCTGGTTTGAAACTTGCACTGAGAGTCCACTTATATTTGTGACAGTTATTATTCCAGTACAGATAAAATACAGTACACTCAGTTAAATCTGAATTTCATATTAACAATGAATTTTTTTTTTTTTTACTATTTGTCTGTTGCCATGATTGCACTGAACGTATTCATACTCAAAAATTATTTGGCAAATCTGGCAAGTGTAAGTCCAGAGTTGGTGTCTTTAATGTCAAAGCTCATTGACTTTTAACCATACTGTGGTGTTTCCCTTTCTCAGATTTGAAGGATAGGGCACACTCAAAACTAAAACCATCACCCACAGACATCTCCCAATAAAAATAAATTGATATCAATATACAAATACTGCGTGGACATTATATGAAGTGAGAATCCCTTAATAAGTCAAGACTTATCTCCTGTATTAGTTTTCTACTTGCTGCTAGAACAAATTATTATAAACTTGATATTACATGTATGTTATCTTACAGTTATGGTTCAGAAGTCTGACACAGGTCTCAATGAACTAAAATCAAGATGTCTGGAGCTTCTAAGAAAGAATCTATTTCCTTGTCCTTTCCAGCTTCTAGAGACCACCCACATTCTTGGGCTCATGGATCTCTTTGTCTTTCTTCAAAGATAGCAGTGTTACATATTTCTGACCATTCTTTTATAGTCATGTCTTCCTTGGACCACAGCTGGGAAAGTTTCTCCCCTTTTAAGGATTAGATTTGGTTCATCTGTATAATCCAGGCTACTCTCCCTACCTCAAGATCCTAATTTATTCACATCTTCAAAGTCTTTTTTGCCACGTAAAGAAACATATTCACAGATTCTGGGCATTAGGGCATGAATAGTTTTGGGGGTGCACATTATCCTGCCTACCACACCTCCTAATTCATTTCTTTTATGTTTAGATTTTTTAAAAATCTTGATTCTCTGAAAACAATGCAATCTTATACAACATAATATAAACATCCTTGTATAACATAATACATGATTCCTGAAAGCTGACGCTAAACTTTTTTATTTTTCAGTAGAATCAATGGTGAAAAAGGTGTAAAGTGAAAGTTTCAAAGATGGTTACTTATTCTAGTAAGCAAACACCTATATAGTGCTTACATTGTGCCAGGTGCTATTCTAAGCACTTCAAAGATGTTAACTCATTTAATCCTTAAAGAACAGCTCAATAAACTAAATGCTAATATTACTATTCCCATTTTACAGAGAAGAAATAAGGTCCAGAGAAGTTTATTAATTTATCCAAATTTACCAATCTGGATTTACCACCAAAAGTGGTAGAACTAAATCCCAAAAGAACATTTCAGACATTCTTCTCTCCTCTGAGAAGAATGCTCACTGCATCCAGTGACAAAACGAACAGGACTCAATGAATACTCAACCATAGAAATGGCATTTAGAAATTCCTACAACCTTTAGTTTGAAAAATAGGAACTTGAGTAAATGACTATTGGCAACAGCATTTCTTAACAACTATTTAGTAAGGGGAATGTGAAGCTGAAGAAGAAATGTTGGGTGTTGGTTTAGTCTAAACATTTAATTTAGGTTTAGGATCTGTTTTAGGTAATCAGACTGTCATCAAGTGGGACTCAGTAAGTCTGAGCTACAAATAAGGCAGGACCATGGAAGGTTCCATTGTGACCCAGCCTCAGATAGTTAGGGAGCAGGTCCCAGATGATTGTAAGCTCAATGCTTAGGGGTTGTGAGATTCCTCTTCAGAGGGGTTGATGTTGTTTGGAAAGACAGTAAAGCTAAAATCCAAATATTAACCCAGTATTTACTCTTCAAAAACTCCCAGTAGAAGTCCAGTAAAGGACTTCCCTTGCTCAGCACTTCTCTGTATAAGTGTAATGTACATCTTCAGTGTCTATTTATGTTTCTACTTATTGCACTGTGCGCATTTAGGCAAGCCATCAAAAATCCCTTCTAGAATAGGTATTCCAAGTCAAATGCATACTCTCCAATGTCATTCTTATTGGAAAGACACTGATGAAAAGAAAATGAAAGCAGAAAAACAAACACCCCTGGATCAATGTGCCCCTGCCAAGTCCTCTTTATCGTCACAGAAGCACCTGGAATTCATTTAGGTAAAAACAACAACAACAACAACAATGAGTAATGAGTTCTATAATTAAAATTAAGACATTTCTTCTCTTTCTGCTTCACTGTTATTGTCTGACTGTTTGGGGTACATTCTACTTGCCCCTCTGGATTCACTCTCTACCCTGTCCACTCTGCTAGGAATCCTGGGAAATAGGCTTGTGTGGATTGCATCAAATAAGCTCCTTATCATCTGGCTTCTCTTTGGACTTGGTCAGTGGGATGCACCAGCAAAAAAATAAAATAAAATAAAGGTAAAATGAAAGGGAGGTGAAGGGTATGTATTCCTGTGGTCCCCTCTCTGCCCAGTTGCAGCTTGACAATGACCATGTTCCTCTCTGGAATACAGCAGCTCCTGTGGGAATCCTTTCCCTATAGCTTCAATTTTTACTGGGTTCCCATAACTGCCCTCTCCTCTTCCCCCTAAGTGTGCCTGAAGTACCTATCCTAATCTAGACATATTCTAGGTGCAAGAGATGGAGTAGAGAATAAAAATGAGAAAAAAATATCCTTCACTGAGTTTATCATCTAATGGGAAAGACAGAAGATAAACAAAAACAAATAAACGAAATAAAATATGCCAGATGGTGGCCGATGTTATGAATAAAAACAAAGCAAGGGAAGTGGGCTAGTGAGTGCTGGGGCAGGGAAAGTGTGACTATTTTCAAAAGTTGTTCCAGGAAGGCATAGATGACATTTGAGTAAAAAATTAAAGAAGGCAAAAAGCAGTTCTGAAAATATGGGAAATAACAATAGTCCAGGTAGAAGGAAAAGTATGTATAAAACCCAAAACAAGAGCACTCTTGGTGTGTCCAGAAAACATCAAGGGGCCAGTGCAGCTGGAGAAGAGTGAAGGAGGGGACAGTGGAGGTCTGGGAGGTCATGGGGGCCATTCATGTAGGGACAAATTCTAAGGAATTTGGTTTTTATTTTGAATGATGTGAACCTCTTGGAGGATTTGTGCTGAGGAATTATATGATCTGGTTTACCTTTTTAAATATTCACTCTTTTGTCTACAGGACATTCTTTGTTATTGTGTGGAGGGGAAGGAGAACAATAAGGAGTTATTGCAATAATCCAGAGAGAGACTGTGATGGCTTGAGTCAAGAAGTGGAGGTGGTGAAAAATGGTCAGAATCTGGATTTATGAAGAAGGAAGAACCAACTGAATTTTTAAATATTAGTCAGGGTTCTCCAGGGAATAGAACCAATAAGCTCTATCTATCATCTATCTATCTATCTACCTACCTATCTATCTATCTATCTATCTAGAGATTTAGTTTGAGGAATTGGCTCACAATTGATCATGGAGCCTGAGAAGTCCCATGATCTGCCACCTGCAAGTTGGATGCCCAGGAGAATCAGTGGTACAGTTCCAATCTGAGTGTGAAGGCCTGAGAATTAGGAGAACCAATGGTGAAGGTTCCAGTCCAAGTCCAAAGGCCTGAGAACAAGAAGAGCAGATGTTATAAGTTCCAGTCCAAGTATAGAAGACTGATGCCCCAGCTTACAAACAGTCAGGCAGAGAGTATCTGAAGAGTGAGAGAAAAGAGTTAATAATGGCTCTGAAATTTTTGACCTGGCCAACTGGAAAAGTAAAGTCTCTATTCATTGAAATTAAGAGATTTTTGTAGGCACAGCTGGGGGTGGGCTGGGAAGTAGTAGAAAGTAAGTTCTGGATATGTCAAGTAAGAAATATCTCTTTAGCCTCCAAGTGGTGATGTCAAGTTGGCAGTTGGACCTACAAGACAAGGAAGGGTTCAAGGGAGATGTCCTGACTAGAGATGTACATTTGAGATTTGCCAGAGCAGGGATGGTACGTGAAACCCTGCATCTGGATGTTATCCCCTAGAAAGCAAATCTCAATGAAGAAAGTACAAGGTCTGAGGCTCTTTTAGATGTCTTGAGAATGAGGTGGAAAGAGCCCAGTCAACTGTGAAGAGGCTGCCCGGAAGGAAACCAAGAGAGTGTGATGTAGAAGACAAAGGAAGAAAGTATGACCAGAAGGAAGGAGGTACCTAATGTTTTAAGTGCTGATAAGTCAAGCCAGATGGACTGAAATTTGTGCATTAAATTAGCAATATAGAGAACCTTGGAGAAAGAAACAGGAGTAATATCTGTGGATTAGTGAGGAGATCAAAATGATGGGTTGAGTTCAAGAGAGAGGAGGAGGAAAGAATCTGGAGAGTGTGAATGTTGACCACTCATTGAAAATTTAACTGTAGATGAGGACAAAGAAATAAGGTAGTGGGAGGGAGGCTTGAGAGGGAGGGGATATGGGAATATATGTATACATAAAGCTGGTTCACTTTGTTGTATAGCAGAAATCAAGACAACATTGTAAAGCAGTTATACTCTAATAAAGATGTAAAAATAAATAAATAAATAAAAATTAAAAGCTAATACATTAAAAAAAAGATATGGAGTGATGATTGGAGGTTAAGATGTAGAATCAAATGAGGATTTTATTTTTTGAATGGAAAATAAATAGATCATATATAATTTAATCAGACTGATCCAGAATGAAGGAAAAATCGATGGTGCACAAAAGAAAGGAAACAATTGCTGGTTACATTCTTGAATAGACAAAATAAGGAGACACTGACAATTGGGCAGTAAAGCACATTGGCTCATTGAACCTGGTCCTGGGAAAATCAGGATTGAATTATTTAGAGTCTTCTCAGCATATTAATGTAGGTCAATAATAAAAGATGATTCATAACCACTTTTGATGTATATACAGCTATTTGGGAATATTTTTGCTGAGTAAAAATTAAAATATGCAGATGCATAGCTCAATAGTACAAGAGAAACTCTTGGGCTAGGAGACTTTATTCTGGCTTGACAAGGATCATCAAATCAGGAAACTCCTTTTACATTTTGAGCTCTAATCTGTTCTTCTGTATTTGTTATTCACTGAGCCCAGTTCTTTCAGAGTCCTTGTGGTGACACTTTCTATATTCTGTGACAAATTTTCTGTGCTCCCAAGTTCTGTCCACTTCAGGTTAACCATCTGAGATTTTCCAAACTTTATTTTCATTTCTAGACTCTCCACAATTTCAATCATTATCCTCTAACCATGTTTCTCCTTGCCAACATCATTTTTGGTGTAATCCTTGGAGGTAACAGCAGGATCTGAGTTTGACCTAACCAGCTTGTATTAGATATAGCACTCATTGTTTTTTTCCTGGTCACCTCATTTCCATATGTGCCCTGATGTTGTATTCTAGTTCTCTTGATATCCATTTTAAGCTAAAAGCTCATAATTCTCATCTCAGTGCCATAGTAATATGTTGAAACATTACCCTAAAGACTATACCTGCATTATATCATCTAACACTGTCAATCACCCTGTGGAGTGTGTATAGTTAATATCATTTTACAAAGAGAAAACGGAGACTCAGCAAGCTTAAGGGGTGTGCCCAAATCCTACAGCAGTAATCAACCTGGACAGATCCCAGGTCTGTCCAGAAACCTGGCTTGCCCATTGCTCCAGGCTGCCCCCAAAATCAATGAATGCCATGCAGATATGGGCAAGGCAAGAAGAAATACAAAATGTGATTATGGAATAGGTGAAACAAAGCTAATTCTGCTTTACAGGGTTACGATCATTTCAGAGATCCTCAAGGTAGGGAGCTCATCACTTCTCATTGGTGGATGTAGCATAAGTATGAGAGCTGGAATGAACCAGGAAGTGACCTCATTAGAAGGAAGTGTCTGGTTAGTTAGTTAGTTAGTTAGTCATTGCTTTCCTCCTGTAGCCCAAGGACAACACCCTGGTACCAATGAGCCACCTTCCTGCCAAGGGTGTGGTAAGAAACAGAATTCAAGAGCTACAAGTCACTACTCAAGGGAACAATTTTTGCCTCATATCTGTTAAAAGTCAGACTTTAAAATGGCGCTTTCTGGATGGAATTTCCTAAAGCGATAGGTGAACGTGAAGGTACTATAACCAGAGTTTGAGTGAAAAAAACTAGAGTTACACAAGCAAGTGTTTACAGGATGCCCAGAGGTGATAGAAACTGCATAAGGTACTAATAAAGCCATCATAATGGAAGAACATTGTGATTTAGCCTAAAAACAAATCCTTAAACACTTGGAATTTCAAAGATAATAATTACTGCTATACCTAGTGGACTTCCTGGTAGCCATTCCATCCTAAAAGCATCTTTGCCCCCCAACCTACCTCTGGCAGCTCTCCTCACTTTTCCCATCCTTAATCCCACCTGAGAGGCTCACCAGGGCTGCAGTGAAACTGACAGCAACATTACAAAGACCACAGCAAATTATCTCTTGCATCAAAACAGCCTTGTCAAAATGACAGAAGGACAATGTCCTGCTCTGGGAGGTGTGTACAGTTCAATTCAGACCTGTGGATCAGAGCATTGGGAGATGGGTGGAGACCCCAACAAGATTTAAGCTGCTCACTAGGGTAAGGTGAAAGCAAGTCATAGGGCACAGTTTCCCAGGTAAATGCCAGGAGTGTAAAAGCTACAAGAAAATTCACTTGGCAGGGAGAGGATGATACTGAGTCTAAATCCTGCTAAGCCTGATCACAAGACAAGTGAGAAAGGTAAATGCTCAGGAGAGGAATTGAGGGAAGTGAATCTTCACATTTTTAGCCATGTCACTCCTATGACTCTTTCCCACCTCACTGTCCAAGCCAGCCCCACTGGAGGTAGAACATTCCCTGAAAGGGCTCTGCATGGGGATATCTCTGCGTTTTGGCTGAAAAAAAATGCCCTTTCCCTTTCTATATCTATCAAAATGAACCTTAAATGTAAGCCACGTTCATCTTGAGTCCTTCTCAGATCCTTCAAGGCAGAACTTCAACTATACTGCAACCACTTGTACAAAACTCTCCATCCTTCATGTGGTTTTAGAAAGCTTCGAGCTTTGGCCAAAACTGGATTTCTGAATGGACCTGAGATGTCACCAGGTATATGTCACTACCTACATTAACTATACAAGTTTTTGCCCTCACTGTGCTTCAGTTTCCTTGTCTTCAAAGTAAGAGATGGATGAGATGATGCATGCTGAGTGTTTAGGGTAGGGCTTTGTACAAACAACACAGATGTGACTTGCACAAAATGTGAGCCTTTTGTCCTCATCTTGACCCCACCTCCCTTGTGTACTTTGGTCCACCTTCAGGTCAGGGGGCCTCATTGCACTTTTAGGTGTTCCCTTGAAGCTATGCCAGTATCTGCATGAAACGGTTACATATATTTCAGTTGAACTGAGTACAATATTGCTACTAAAAATTTCTCTTCTGTAACAGACTAATTCTGTTGTTAGAAGGAATTTGATGAGTACGGGTGATCCAGGCTGCATTAGTTAGCTAGGGTTGCCATAACAAGAAACCCACAAACTGTGCCTTAATCAACAGAAAGTTCTGAAGGCTAGACATTCAAGATCAAGGTATCAACAGGGTTGGTTTCTCCTGAGGCTTCTCTCCTTGCCTTGTAGATGGCTATCTTTTCCCTATCTCTCACCATGGCCTTTGTTCTGTGTGTGTCTGTGTCCTAATCTCCTCTTCTTATTAGGACAACAGTCATAGTAGATTAGGGTCCATCTGTATAACCTCAATTTAACTTAATTACCTGTATAATGACCTTATCTCAAAATACAGTGACATTCTGAGGTACTACAGGTTAGTATTTCAACAAAGGAATTTTGGGAGATATAGTTCAGCCCATGACATAGACTATTGTCAAAACATACAAGCCTGGCTGTTTTTTTGTTTGTTTATTTGTTTGCTTTTTTCTAGAGCTGCAATAACAATAGAGCATGAATGACAACTCAAAATTCTTGCAGCTCTATGAGCTTTGGCAGGGGATGGGGGGTGGGTGTGGACACCTCTGCATGAGACCAGATATGCCTGGGAAACTCAATGGCTGAGGGAGTTCTAGGAGGAAGGAGATGCAGGAAATGGGGAGACAGTAGTCCTACCTACACAGTGGACCAGAAAACAGGCAGCTGAGTCATGGGAGGTGTTCCAATCTGGCCTTCTGGGGGGTGTACTGAGTTGGGTGAGGAAAGTGAGAGCTCTAGACTTAGACAAAAATGAGTTCCTACTCTGGCTCTGCCACTAACTGAATACAACATCAGTTCCTTAACCTTAGGAAGATTTTTTTTCCTTCTGTAAAATGAGCTAATGATAATACCTAACAGAACTATTATGAAGTTAAGTAACATAATGTATTGAATGCATTACTTATAGTGCTTGTTACATTCTAAATGCTTAATGATTGAGAATTATGAGTATGATCGTTAGTAATAAATTATTATTCTTATTCCTATAATTAATACAATTGTTATTACTTTATAGAATAGGAATGGCAAGCTTGCTTTTCTCCCCATCATATGAACCTATATTTTTACTGCTGTGGTTCATACTCTTCAGTAAGGCTCTCTTAGGGAACCAGTGTCTTCAGAAATGATGGCACAGATCAGTGGGTGGAGACTGATAGCCATGGAGGAAATCTTTACAGCAGGAAATTAGCAAATGCTACTAAATCAAGTTTTTTTTTCCCCTTGCTGTTAAACATTACCAACACTTCACTGAGATAGGAAATATACCCAAGAGCTCTCATCTCATCTACTCCCAATGCCACATGGGTTTTTTTGAACTCTGTAACAAGCACTATCTTCTTTTCCAAAAATTCCACCAAGCCCTACTGAAATCTCATTGTCTGACTCTCTGACTCCTAGTTTCTACTTGGATTCCAACTGTCTGTAAACTCTTTGGGATCAATGATTTCACTGGGTGAAGAGACAGTCTTGGGTATTTGTTCTCACTTCATGAATCTGCCTTGTGGCCTGTTCTTCTCAATAGCCTGTGAGAAAGTAATTGTTATGAACTAAATGTGTCCCCCCAAATTCATGTATTAAAGTCTTAACCCCCAATGTAATCAAATAGCCTTTGGAGACAGAACATTTGGAGGTAATTAAGTATAGATGAGGTCATGAGGGTGGGTGCCTCATGATAGATTAGTGTCCTCATAAGAGGAGGAAGAGACCAGAAATCCCTCTCTACCTTGTGAGAACTCAGTGAGAAGGGGACTGTCTGCAAGCCAGGATGAGTATCCTCCCAAAATTCTAACTAAGATGGCACCCTGATCTTGAATTTCCCAGCTTCCAGAACTGAAAGAAAATAAATTTCTGTTGGTTAATCTACCCAGTCTGTGGTGTTTTGTTATAGCAGCCCAAGCTGACAAGACAGTGATCCACTGCCCAGTCTGCACTGAGGAGTCCAGGTCTCCAGTTTTGGTTGCACTGAGGTTTTAGTCACTTCGGAGACAATTCAGTGAGGAAGCAGTTGTGGAAGTCCACAGAAGACATGGTAATTTGTTTAGAGTGGAGTGAGTTAGCAATTTAGTATATATTTTGAGGTTAGAATAGACAAACTTTGCTGATAGTTTGGATATGGTCTGAGAGAAAAGAGTCAAAGCTCCAAGCTTTGCCCTAAGTTTTTTGTTTGTTTGCTGGAATGGATTGCCATTTGCCGAGCCGGGGAAAATGGGAGGATGATCAGGTTATGAAGAGAAAAGTCTAGAGATCTTTTGGAAGTAGAGAGATTAAAGAAGAGAGATACTCATGAGACATAAGGAGAGAAGTCATATTGGAAGCTGGATGTCCGTGTGTGGAATACAACCCCCTCTCCAAATTCTCAAAACCTGCCAAGGACAGTGCAAAGGCATGGAGAGCCCTGGTCTTACCAATGAGTTGATTTTAAAGAGGTCTTGAGGATGTGTGCTTCTCAAGGGAAGAAGAAAGGAAATAGGTTTAGAGGTGTGAAAGGGCATGAGCAGATTAGGAATTGATATTTGTGATAAAGTTACAGCATGAAGAGTTTGATCCTGAACTTGGATTATCACTGTCTTTTCATAAAATCACACCATTAATTAATTACTTAATTCAACAAATATTGATTGACTGCTTATGGTATGCCAATTCCTAAAGATACAGATTTAATTTGAGTAAGTTCTAGAATCCTCTTTACCACCTAAGATTATTTCATGACAAAAGGTTATAATTTTTACACTATTTCTTATTTTTATCATAGAACCAAAATTCAAATATATTGATTACAAGCATTTATTGTTCTACAGAAAATGATCACAGCTGTCCATCCTAAAGCTGAATAACCCCAGTGTTAAAGAAAATGCTATTTCTGAAGACATCGATTAGAAAGGTATTATTTATTGGGGTCAGTTCAGCTTAGCCCACTGAACAACTAGTGTTTTTCAGAGTCCCATGCACTATTTTACAGATGTTCTGTCCATATCAGTCACACTGTGAATGTCAGTGTTCTCTATCATTGGAGGTGTTCAGGCTTACCTAGGCTGGATACCTTGTAGGAATCTATGGCAATTTGGTATAAACATTGGAAACCCAGAATGACCCCATGGCATTATGCTAAGTGAAATAAGTCAGACAAAGAAAGACAAATACTGTATGATATCCCTTCTATGTGGAATCTAAAAAAATACAACAAACTAGTGAATAAAACAAAAAATAAACAGACTAACAGATATAGAGAACAAACTAGTGATTACCAGTGGGGAGTGATTACCAGTGGGGGGGAGTAAGGGGGATAAAAGGGTTATTATGGGATTATATGAAATCATGTGTGTGAAACTTTTGAAAATTGTAACCATGATAGAATTTAAAGAAAGTTTCATTCAATGAAAAATAAATAAATGAATAAGTAAAAATAAATTTATTGTGATTTCCAATAAACAAGATAAAATAAAGAATGACCCCAATAAACAAGATAAAATAAAGAATGAATCAATAAAGAATAATGATTCAAGCATCAGAATTAAGCTGATGGTTTTGCCATTCTTGAGACTGAGCTATGTGGGTAGACAAAGGGAGAGTGAAAATGATATGTTGACATAATAGCATTTCAAATTTGAAGCCCTTTGGGGTAACTAACTGGAAAGATCTCGTTGGCATTCGGATGTGCAATTCTCAAGTTCAAGGTTGGTGATAAGGAATACCAGAAAGCAATGGAATCACTCATAGGGAGCTTGTGAAAAGAAAAAAAAAAAGGAAAATGAAGGTGAGGAATAGAGTTCTGGGAACTATCAACCTCTCAAGAACGGGGAGAGTAGAAGCATCCCATGGCTGGTGAAGGAGGTATTCTATGCCTTTTCCACCTCTCATTTAGTGACAACAGCATCTTGAAATGAGTATCATGAACCAATTTACAGATAAGAACATATTAGCTCAGAAATCTTATGGGACTTGTCCAGGGTCATAAAGCTAGTGAACAGTAGCCTCAGCATTTACCCTTGCTCTCAGGAAAACTATTAATACATCAATCCTTGTATTTCCATTTGTCAACCCTGACTGTCACAAAGCCTTTTCTTCTATCTGAAAGCTGAATTTCTCTCACTTCTAGTAAGTTTTTTTCCCTTTCTTATTTTTGCCCCTCCCCAGACAGGAGGTGATTTTTCAGGATGAGAGACGTTATTTATTTATTTTTTTTTGAGAGACATTATTTTTAATTTAGACTGGAGAATTCTCGAAGGCACAAAATGGGCCAGTGATATAAGTGAGGGAGTAGCATACGCACAGCACACATGCTACCCTGCTCCTCTCTGCATAGCTGCAGACCAGCTCTTCCTTTGATATCAGTATTTCATATGGTTAAATTCAGGTAGGCACCATGTCACTTCCAGCAGAGAGCAGTTGTACCATCCATATCTCCCAGTTATAGGAGAATGTCGTATAGCTCAAAATCATGGATTTTTAGTGGACAGACATGTTCAAACCTGGATTCACCACTAGTATCTGTGTATCCTCGGGAAATTTTACAAACCTCACCAAAACTTATTTTCCTTATCCTCAAAATGAAGAAATAACCTATAACTAAAATGTTATTTATTAAAAATAATGTTTGTAAAGTTACTGGTACAGTGTCTGGCTCAGAGCAGGCACTCAAGCAATATAATCTATATTTTTTTTTAAAAAAAGACAATGACTAAATATAAAAATCAGCAATTCTGGAGGTGAAATGATCCATTCAGTTTTTCCTCCTAGAACTGAGGCTATAAGCAGACTAATGATAGAATGAAAAGCCCAAATGAGTCCTAGATAAATGTTGCCACACTTTTCCCAGTTCTAATAGTTACAGGTCCAAGCTTTGATGAGGCTTTGATGTAGGCAAATGAGGGAGAGGTTACAGGAAGTGAAGATGCATCACATTTTCTGGAAACTGCATAGTTAAAGGAGAAAAACTCTGTGCTCTTTGATATAGGTCAAGCATAAAATTTCAAGGTTAATTAGAGTTATATATAATATGAAAGTCAGGCTACTGCAAAACTAAAAACTCTCTCTAAGCACAAATTTACTGAACACCTATTATTTAAATTAGCTGTTTAAAAAATGTTAAAACTGGAATATTCTGTAGAGACCATCTAAACAGTGCTAAGATGGCCTCAACTGAAACACTCTTATCAATATGGGTACGATAATTCTTCATATCTCAGAGTGTTGCTTACATTGTAGAATGGTTAACTTTCCCAGTCTCACCTACTAAATGCCATGCCAATGTGACAATAAAAATGCCTCCCCACTTTCTATATGCCCCCTGGGGCTCAATAACACACCCACATGAGGATCTTGCTCTCTCTGACCCTTATTTTTCAGATGAGGTAAGGATATTCAGAAAAAGAAAGTGTCTGACTTAAGGTCAAACAAGTATTTCCTCTTGTTCTTAAAGCTTGGACCAGGAAGCTTTTCAATTTCACTGCTATATCAAGTCTTAGCAAGTACATTAAATTATTAAATTCTTTGATCAAATCAAATTTCTCTTTGAAAATCGGAAACTTGGAATCCATCAGATGCAACCTCCTGGTTTGGCCAATGAGAAAATGAAGCACAGGGAAAAGGATAACTTGATGGATTAAATTCAGTCTCTGGGAGAATGGTGATAACTCCAGCCATTACTGACAAACGGATACCTCAGTGAAGCTGGTTTATGATAACGTATTAATGGAGTTGACAGTGACACTGGAGAAATACAAGGCCTACGTAACCATATGTTTCTAGTCTGGAGGAAAGGGTTGGTAATAGTGGCATAAATGAGGATGTTGTCAGGAGGGAGATAGCATTTTGCATAGAAAGAAGTGTAGTTGATACCAAACTGAAATCCAAAGACCAAAAAGATGAATTTGAGGGCAGCATCTCTGGTATTCAAACATTTATTCACTGACTTAATATTAACAGTAGTAATTATGGTAACTGTCATTTTTCAATACCTTACTGTATGCCAGGAACATTGTCTTTCGAGTTTGTGTAATTCTCATTCCGTCCATATTACAGCTCTGGTTTTTCGATAGGTAAACTGAGATTCAGGAAAATTCAGTAACTGTTTGAAGTCACACAGAGAGTGTCAGCGGAATATGAACACTCAACAAATAGGTATAGAATTTTTTCTATATGTCACTCTCCGGAACACCTGTTAGGGATATACAGTTAAGAAAAGATCCTTGCTTTGGGGGACTTGGGCCCAGTGGGAAGGTTACTGTGAAGCAGACATTCTTGCCATGGATTAAGAGGGCTCACTGAATGATGGAGGCTGGGTGATGACGGAAAGAGATTTCAGGAAAGTTTTCCTCCAGGACTCCTGCATTAGATTAAGCTTGAAGAGTGAGTAGACATTTGTCAGAGAAAGGGGGAATTAGGGTAATGAAAAGCTGGTGCAGGGAGAAAGCCAGAACTTCTTAGGATGGGTGAAGACCCAGAAGCCAGAAACAAGACTCCTCTGTGGAACTATAGCTTTAATACCTAAAGCATGAGCCACTTGTTTCCATCGCAGAGCTTGGATATACTTTCCCCTGCCCAGGTGACTCCAGGATAAACAGCCTTCTGGAACAAGGCCTCAGGAACAAAGGAGACACGAGCAGTGTGGGTGAATAGAGGGAACCAGGGCTATAGGGTCATGCACCTTGGTTTTGAGTCACCTCAGGGCTCTGCCTCCCTTGGTTCTTTAAATATCTGGGAGCTGGAGTACCACGCAGAGGGTCAGAGATGGGAAGCAGGCAAAGTAGCGTGTTCTTATCCAAGAGTTTACCTGGCCTCTTCTTTTCTGGGCATTTTCTGCCATTTAAAAATTGTTCCTTCTCCTCTGCCCTCTCTCACTTCCACTCTTTTTCTGGCTACCTTGTCCCCATTCATGAATCTATCTGGGTGTCTATGCTTATCCATTCTGTCCTTCCATCAGAGTTTAAGCACTGGATCTGCCACTTCCTGACTGTGTAATCCTCGGAAATCACTTAACTTCTCTGGGCTTCTGTTTCCTCATGTGTAAAACGGGAAGTCTCTCTCGTGGAGGGCGGAGGATCACATTTGAGATGTGAGAGCTTGCTGCAAACTGTAATGGGACACACAAATAGCTTTTGTGATCAATATCATCATCCTGAGTTGATAGTTAAGGATAACCATACCTCTTAGAGTTCCTAAGTTGTGTCGCTTCCTGTGTGTAACTGTGAAGAAATACAGTTATTTGCATTCGAATACAAGTTTAAATCCCTCCCGTCCAAAAGCGATAATAACTACCCCAAATGAATTATACATTTTCTAATTTTAAAAGGCTGTTTTATGGAAATGAGGTTATTTGTGCTGCATGGTATGTTCTTGTTGTATCAGTGCAAATGCCAAAGGGTGTGATTTATCCAGATGACACCACCGATGGGAGGAAAATCTAGGGGCCTGGTTTGTATCACATTCTAAATACCCTGTAAATGTATCACCTGCAAAGCCCCTCATGAGGAGGAAAGAGTAATAACCATTGTGGGGATGTCATATTTTTTCTGCTGAGCTTGGTGACAACGATTTGCTCTCGTTAACCAGTGTGGAATGAGTGGTAAATCCGGAAGAAATGTGATCTCATTTTCAAAGATTCAATGGGAGCTGATTTGTATGTACAGTCCAATATAACTTTGTGAATGTGAGTCTTATGCTGGGTTTATAGTCACAGTTCCCCAAATCTGAGTGTGTAAATCCAATTTGCATGTTCAATTACATCCATTTGAAAAACACTCTTTAATAAAATTGCCATGTTAGTTTTCAGAGTCAGTGACAATGACCACCACTTGCAGTCGTGGCTGGCAGGAATGGCTGTCATTACTAGGGTGTATGTGACTTCGAGGCCAGTAAGAAAATGCCTACAAAGCCTGCAGTTACTCCTTGGTCTCAGTCACACACTCAGTATCTGTGGGTTGGGGGGAAGAGGATGGGACGGGAGCAGGGCTGTAGCAGAAAAGTTTCCTGAAAACTTTCTCATTATTCATTGATGAATAATGCCCTTTCAGATGTAAAATAATCCCTAGGGAAGAAAAAAGGCTACAGAAAAATACAAAATGCTAATGATGCTTTTCCCATGAAGTGTAAATAAGCACAGATTTTTTTTCTTGTAAGAAAAAGGGGGAAAAAACAAAAACAACTTCCTCTGGGAACCAACTTATAATATATCTTGTGTGACACTTAGAAGTTGCTTCAGCTCTTGGGGTTTGCATATTTTAATAGTAAAATTCGGAGTTTGTACTAGTGATGCTCAAAGCATAGCAAAGGAGCCCCTTTCTTTTTGAATGAGGATTGGAGCTCCTATGAATAAAATGAAGAGAACCAGTATTTAACTAGTAAAATTTACTTAATAACATTGATAATGTTTGCTTATTTTAATATCAATCAATAGGAGAAAAGAGGCAATTCTAATAAATGCAACAGTTATAAATGTGCACCTTTTGGCCAAATTGTGATAAAAACTAGACGGGACAACATGACCCATGACTGAGGTCAAAATTTTGCTCTTACTTCCCAGCTCTAATATGAATCTTGAACATGCACATTCAGATGACTTTAAAAGAAAGTCACCCAGATCTGTGGAACAGATGGTTATGGAGATGTTGTGGAGTGTCTCTGGAACTCAGAGATGGTCACAGAGGCCTGACCATCTGGAAGGCATACTTTGGGCCCTGTCCAGGTATATTTACTGCACGGGAGAGGGAAGTCCTTCCTGCACAGGTATAAGAAGTGAACAAAGAGGATGAGAGGACACCATTATGACCCCAATAAGGCAGAGCCTTCCGACACAGAAAAGTCCATGCTCACTGGCACACTATAGCCAAGGTGGTAACCCTCTCCACCCATCAAGTAAAACTTGGAGAACATCAACCTTGCATTTCCTCCTCCAATACAAGTGTCTAGTGTGGGAATGGTGAGTACAAGGACCATGATACTCTTTCCAATACCCCTTGAATCAGCAGAGTAGTCATGATTCTTTCTGATTCTTCCTTTGTTCTCCAAATCAAAGCACTTGAGAGTGAAATGGAACATTACTGTTAATAAATCTAGGGCAAGGGCACAAAAAAGAACTGTTTTTACCAAACCAGGATTCTGCCCCCTTAATCTGATGTTTTTCACAATCTCAAGGACTCTGTGCTCCCTCCAGTGACACCCCAAAATGGCACTCTTCATGTCCTCATATTTCCTACCAACTGCAGTTTCTTCAGGGATCATTTTTCCCTGGTACCCCTTACAGTGACAGGGATTTACTAGGTTCTCAGCAAATAGTTATTGAACTGAACAGAAAATTTTCATCCCCTACACAAAGATGCTATCTTCTACCACTACTTAACTGTGTGTTATAAACCTTGGTTGCCTTGTATGTACAAATGAAAATTGCAGTATGTCTCCTGAGAAAAACAGTCAGGCCCATTTTCCAGACCCTAAAGTTTATTATATGGCTGCTGCTTTTCCTTTTCTTCTTCTTCCTCCCTCCTCCTCCTCCTACTCTTTCTCTTCTTTTCTTAATCTATCTCTGTCTCCTTCTTTCTATTCCTATTCTTAATCTAAAATTTTAGCAGTCGAGTCAGGCAATGAATGATTTCATCTGGGTAATACAAGAGTGATCCAGAAATCCACAATATGATTATAAGGATAATTGTGATTTGTAATGATGTGATAAAGTAGTAATTTTTCAAAATTCTCACACATTTCTTTCCATAGCCCTTTCTTTTTGGATCCTATGTGTAACTTTGATTACCTGTTTTATAATACTAAGGCACCCACTCAGGCATTTTTATCCCTGGGAGAGATCTATGTCTTGACTTGGCCATAAATCAAACACTGAGGTATCACACTAGGACTGCTATATAGGTACCAAGCACAGATAAAAGAAAGTTGCATCAACTTTGCTTTGCCCAGGAGTTGCTTTTCTTAGATTTCATAATCATTGTATCGTTCAGAGTTCTTGGTTGCAGAAAACAGAATTCACCCCAGTTTGTGTAAACAGCAAGATTATCTATAAAGGGACATGAATAGCTCACTGAATTATTAAGGGGACTGAAGAAAGAGAATCTAGGCTGAGCTTCCAAGAGGGCTTCCAGAGCCATTCTGCAGAACTGGACCACCAAGGAAAGGGCTGCACTTGTTTGATTAGAGAAGCTGCTGAAATAGGATGTTGCTGCTACAACGACTAACTGTAGAATGGTACCGCCTCTATCACAGGAGATGGAGAGGGAGATGAGGAAATGCAGGACTAAAACCACAAAAATTCTGGGGGGAACTAACTATAAAAATGTCAAAATTGTCTAATTTCAGGTGTTCTGTGATACTTGTTTTATCTCCTACCCCTTTTCACATTGCAGAACTCCAGCTGAGGATCTTGCCCTATTTATCTGTATGTTCCTTTCTATTAGCCATCCTTCTGCCTCCGTTACCTCAACACCATGCTTAGTTCGTCTCACTGTCTTTGTGTGACCTGGTCCACTCTATTGAAATCTTTCTGTCTCTCTCTTTTTCTCTCTCTCTGTGTCTCTGTCTCATCTCTGTCTCTTTCTTTGGTATTCAACTCCATTTTATAGCACCAAGTAGTTTTTTTTTGTTTTGTTCTGTTTTGTTTTTTTGCGGTACGCAGGCCTCTCACTGCTGTGGTCTCTCCCGTTGCGGAGCACAAGCTCCGGACGCGCAGGCCCAGCGGCCATGGCCCACAGGCCCAGCTGCTCCGCGACATGTGGGATCCTCCCAGACCGGGTCACGAACCCGTGTCCACTGCATCGGCAGGCGGACTCTTAACCACTGCGCCACCAGAGAAGCCCAGCGCCAAGTAGTTTTAAAAGAGGGAACTGAATCATCATAAAATGCCCTAGAGAAATCTAATCATGGTTTTAGCCTCACATCTAACTTTGATATATTTGCCTAGAACATTACTCTATCAGGCATACCCATTCTTTATCCTGGATTCTTTGGAGATGCCAACTTTCATCCACCAACTTGTCCTTCCCATACTGCTAGTATAGCCAAATGAAAGGCAGCTAGCTATCTAGGGCATCCTGGGTTACTTTTGCCATCAATTAACTTCACCAATTCACCTTTGCCAGCCAGGCAATTTCAGGCTAAAATCAGGCTCTTTGAATTCTATGATTCATTATGAATTTTCACTTATAACATGCTCCTAATTCTTTTGGCTTCTGGTCTGAGTTATTTGCTACTGTATAAAACCAGGTGGCCCTTTAGGCCTGACATTTGGCCCTGGTTCTGCAGCTCTGAACTTTGACTCCCTTCTTGACCACAATTAATTTTTCATCACTTGATTGTGCTTCTTTCTACCCTTATAGAGTACTTTAAATTACTAGCTCACACTGCCCAGTCAGGCCAGTCTGTTCACTATACCTTAACTGACTTATTCTCATAATCCATCTACAATCCCAGGTATCTTCCTGATAGATTCAACCCAGAACACCCTAGCCTATAAAAGAAACATTACCAATGCTTCCTCTAAGCATGGTTAACTTAAATGAGCTTTAAGACCTCACTCAAATAGTATCTTCTCCAAGGGCTAACCAGATTACCCTATTTAAATTGCTAAGATCTCCCCCAGCACTCCTGATGACCTTTACCCTGGTCTACATTTTCTTTTTCCCCTATTATTTATTGCTTTCTAATATATGATATAATTTTATGTATTTATTATGTCAAAATTGTCTGTCCTACCCTACTGGAATATGACACCATGAGGTCAAGGTTCACTCTTGTATTCCAAGAGCATAGAATAATGCCTGGCACATAACAGGCAGATAATACATACTTGTTCAGTGATTGAAGGGTATATCTACAGTTCTGGCCTGAGTCTTTCTCTTTGAGCTAAATGGTGGCTTCTGTTTCTTCTTTGAAATTTGTGAGTCTCCTTGTAGAAACTGATGATCAAGAAGATGAATAAAAAGCATGTGATAAAAGTTTATGTCAAATTTCTCTGCTATATTAAGTAAAATAATGAATGCCTGCAATTCTCAAAGACTATTGGAAGGAACTTAAATTAAATAGTGGAAGATTAACCAGACATGACTTGTGTGGACTTGCCTATAAATGAGCAAGAAAATTCTACTCTGTACAAATGGTGTCTTTTCCACCCTGAGATTTGACCAGGCATAAAATAGTTTCTCTAGGTTAGAAAATTTGGGGTTCACATTAATATAATGCTACCATAAATTACTACTTTTCTTCTCTACCTTCTTTCAAGTATATACTCCATTTTATTTAGTTTGAATGAAGATTTCTTTAAGCAATTTAAGAGAATAAAATGAAAATAAAGGAGTCAAAATATTTACAAGAAGATTAGCAACCAAAGAATGTGTACTTACCTGTTGACAGTCTCCCCTGTCCTCCAGCGGCATAGCAGGAAAAACACTGTGTTTTATTCACTTATTGGTTGGGCAAGGTAATTAAATTATGTGGGACACAGGCTCCTCATCTGCAAAATGGGAGCAATAATAGCCCATCAAGTTACTGAGTGGGATAAATGAGGATACATATAGGAAACTCCTGGTACACCATCTGTTACATAATGTACAATAAAAAAAATGTTAGTGAATACTGCTTCTGGATTTGAGTGTCAGATGTTCATCATTCAATTTAAGCCTCATTGTGTGTCTCATAAATTTGACCTATGGACTTGCTCTACCCATGAGGTCTCCCTCAAAGTTCTCCAAAATCATATTCACATTAATCATCTTCATCTCTCACCATTCTTTGTCTTGTTGCTTTATGTTAACTTAAAATCTTCCTATTTCTTTTTCTACTTTTTTATTTTTGTTGCAGGGGGTCATCAGAGACTTGTGTTCATAAAGCAAAACAAAAAAAAATTATTGTAGGCACATCCAGGCTTAGCAGGATAGAATGCCATGATCCTTTGGTCATGGCTGTCACTGGCCTTGCACAGGTAGAGGTGAACACATGCAGGACATTGGCCAACATAGACTAGGATGAGATAGACGTAAAGGGAAGAGGAGAGAGATGTCATGAAGAGAGATTTCAGCTGAGGAGAACCTAAAAACCATTGTGAAAAGTCAAGAAAAGATATTGCATTCAAAGTGATGAGAGACCAGTTTGATTATAGAGAGGATTTATGCTGGGGAGAAATCGATTGTACATTGGGAGGAGTAAGGAAACGGTAGATTTATGGGGCATGTGAATATTAGATAAAGAGGATGATATTAGCTGCAAATAGAAAGGTCCATTTTTAAATCACTCTGTGAATGGAATAAGAAGATGGAGAAAAGCTCATCTTTTACTTAAGACAGTCTATAAAAGCTAAGAGCAGAGAATGGGTATTGACAAAATTAATGAGTTCTCTCCCCACCAGTCCCTTAGCTCTTTGACTCAGACAAGGAACCAAATGTGTCCCACGGAACTGAGGCCTGAGGAATAAGAAGAGAGACTCTGACCTTGTCAAAATGCATTTCTGTCTGAATTGGGGCAAGGCTATTTATCTTGTGAGATAATCTCTGCTCAGGGTATGAATATTTCTTTCTTTGTGAATGTTGGTGACTACATCCTTTCAGAGACAACTCCCCAAAGATGTCATTCTCTGAACAGAGAAAGAGTTGTTTTCACATACAGTACTGTAAATTCTGAGTCTGTTCAGAAGAATTTAAATAAATCTTCTTGACAGAGTTTCAGAAACCTCTGTCAATTAAAATGACAACCTATTCTCTTAAATCCACAGGCTCATAAACAAGGACTGGTTTGTTTTAATCCAACAAAAGATTCGCTATCCTTTCCCAGTGTAAAAGTCACTGGGACTTTAGAATGCAATAATAATTGTTCTTTCTAACTTCAGACAGTGGCTTGTTTTCAATTTTTAGCAGCATACCACAGACATCTATTAAGACATTAACATGCAAGCTTCATCATATATTGTTTTTATGGTTAAAATTTTTTAAAAAAACAATGAAAAAAGCCACCCTCCTGTGATATTGGAGTTAGTATTTCCATTTTGCAGACTAAGACAAGACCTTGGAGTTGTTTAATTTTTAGCTCCAGAAATAAATACAGAATCAATGTTACTTAAGTCTAACCTTATTTTCTTGTTTTATAGTTTAGAAAAAATATCTCTACTTCCTGTTTTCAGAACACATTTGGGGACTGACTTCTTTTCTTTCCTTAGCAAACACTGTACTTGATGTCTGGAATAATTCTTCACTTCTCTGTCTTTCTAAATCTTACCCATACCCTAAGGATAACCTGGATTGTCAACTTGTAAAAATTGTCTTGGTTTACCCAGGTGAATACTGTCGCCTTCACCTCAGGACTCTTCAAGACTCACTGGGAACCTTTCATTTCCTACCTTTTATGTGCAATGATTTGGATACTTATTTAGTCTGCCCAAATAGATTATAAGCAACTCCCAAACAGGGACCAGGCAACACCTTATTTTATAGGTTGAGTTGCATTCCACCCCCCAAATACTAATGTTGAAATCTTAACCCCCAGTACCTGAGAGTGCAAACTTATTTGGAAATAGTGTCATTGAAGATATAATTAGCTAAGTTAAGATGAGGTCCTGCTAGAAGAGGGTGAGCTCCTAATTCAACAAACTGATTAGTGTCCTTATAAGAAGGGGAAATTTGGAAACAGACATGCACACAAGAAGAATATCACTTGAACGCAAAGAAAAACATCAGAATGATAAGTCTATAAGCTAAGCAACGCCAAAGATTGCCAACCATACACCAGAACTAGGAGAAAGGGACGGAACAATCACAGTCCTCAGAAGGAATCAACCCTACAAGCTCCTTGACCTTGAACTTATAGCATCTGGAGCCAAAAAATAATAAATTTCTATTTTTAAGCCACTCACATGTGGTACTTTGTGTGACTGCAGCCCTAGCAAACTAAGCCACTTACCATCAAGGTCTTGCAAATTATGACTTTTTATGATATTGAGATTCAAAATAACTGAATATTCTAACAAAATCTGTGATACAAGTAAGATACATATCACCTTCTCCCTCTGAACCTTAATATCGTTAACTTAAAATTATATCAATAGCAATGCTTACTTTGTTTTCTTCACTTTTTGTGAGTATTAAGTATGATCACACATATAAAGATGTTTTCTAGTCTGTAAAGCACCAGAAAAAAATGTCAGTTATAACTATTTTTGTAGACAGCCAATACATCTCTGTTGACAGGCTGAATATAGGGAAATTAAATGTGCCTGGTGTGGAAATATATTCAGACACTATCATTAATGATGACCCCAAAAAACACTGATCCTGAGAACTTTCACCTAGTGAAGGCTATTTTATGCAAATACACTCAACTACTGTGTCTAAAAGGGCTTAAGGTCGTATTCATTTAGCTTACATGCTCTAAACATTGATACTCCAGGTATGGTCCTCTGATCAGCACTGTCCATGTCACTAGGGCTCTTGGTAGAAATGCAGAATCCCAGACCCACCCTAGACTTGCTGAATCAGAATCTGTATCTAACAAGATCTCCAGGTGATTTGTATGCAAGTTAAACTTTGAGAACTGCTCTAAAATGCATTTGCTGTATAACTCATATTCCTAGAACATAAAGAAATGCAGTAATTAGTGAACATTCTTTCAACCACGACATGCAATATTGGATAAAGCCCAAGCTTTAGCATTTGATAGATCTGACTTTTAATCTCATATCCATCATGTAGCTACTTAACATGGCATGGACTCAAACAAGTTGATTTATCTCATGACAGCTTAGCTTCCTAGCCTGTAAAAGGGACTTATAGTACTTAACTTGCATGGTTCTAGAAGATGACTAGAGATAGTGTATGTAAACCAGTAGGCATATATCAGGTACCCAAAAAACCCTTGGGATTCTATGCTGCTGCCAAGTGCCTATTCTGGCACTTTATTTCTTATTAGTTAATCACTGTAGAGGACGAAATCAGATTTTCCAGGGGATGAGTGATCTCAAAGGGAGCGAAGGACTTTCATTTGTGGATTTCCTCCTGGAGCATCTACTTTATGACTTAAAGAGCTAGAGGGATTTGATGCTTACTGTGACTGTGCCATTATCCTCTAGAGGAAGTCTTTGAGGTTTTCTGCACCACCAGCCTTCCTTTGGGGAGATGGCATATGTTGCACCAACACCTCCTCTGTCTCAGATGTCATGGCACCACCAGCAGAAAGCAACACTTGAGTAGAGTTCTCCATGGGAAGCACCTCTTGGAGATGCAACCAGTTCAGGCATCATTGAGCAGAAGTATGTCATTCTTGCAGAGACCGTTGTCACTTGATTTTATTATTTTGATCTTTTGAGCGTCTTTTCAATGCCAACCAAAGTCAATGCATTCTTCTGGGAGAAGCCATCAGTGCACTGGTAATGAGCTGTGAAGGGAGGCCCTGTCATCGGCATAAGCTCCGGGGAAACAGAGGCACTTTGTTCCCGAAACTCACATGGTGTGACCCGCTCAGTGTGTGAAATGCTAATATTTTGCTTCGTGCTTGTCTCCCAGTGCCACTGCCAGCACTAAGTAAGCTTCTGGGGAGTTTGCTGTACATTTTGTGAAAACTGCATGGAGCCAAGCCAGATGTCAATGTGTGAATCAGAGCACTTCTCTAGAATTCGTGACTGTTCACTTTATTCTTTACCAACTCCATAGAAACTAAAATATGTATGTTTGGAGAGGATGAGTTTTGCTTTCTTGTCCTCAGTCAGATGATAATATCATGTGGCACGTGGAGGATGGTGGCAGTCAATAACTACTTTCTCTTCCATCATATCAATTATCTCCTTAAAGTCCACTAGATCCCCCCACCCTCCAGAGGTTAGTAGTTTCAATTTTCCCAATGAATCCAGAGGCATCAGTCTTTTCTATTCTGCTGTTTTCAAGATTTGGCAATTCTCTATTTTTTCTCTTTTTTTCCTTTTTTATTTTTCTATATTTCACTGAAATAAAGGTGATCTCTAGATTTAAGGACTATGATATAAAGAAATATATTTATTTATATATAATTTAAAGGTAAATAGATGCATTTATTTATTTAATATGTATTTAGTAACTTCATAATGTAATTATGTATGAATTCTATAGTATACAAATATTACATGCAATATTGATATTTTAAAATACAGATGTAATATATAAGTATATATGATTATATATTCTACAATATATAAATATATAAATGACTATAAAATTATATTACATATTATGTATCTATATATAAATGTATTATGTACTTATATATCAATATTATAGAAAAATCTTTATATTAGCAACTGACATGGTATATGGCAAATACTTAGGTCTCTCCTTGTCTACTCTACCCTTTACAAAGCGATATGTTTTAACAAATTCCCTACATGGGATACATATTATTTTCACCATTTGGGAGAAATAGATACGGAACAAGTAACTGGGATGGAGGGGAGGCAGACTGGATTGGGGGTGCTGAGACCTAGAAGTAGGTAAGTCTTCCAAAGAGAAAAAGAGCTGCTCCATGAGCAGGCCAAGAGGAGAAAAACAGCAGGAACTGTAGCTCTTTTGTTGTTTGTTTGTTTAACCATTAAGAAGTGCCATCCAATCACAAAGTAGGATAGCCAAATACTATCACAACTGGAAACAGGCAGTTAGTTACCGCACTCACTGTGATGGAGGTAATGGGAGGAAGCTATTGCAATGAGAAGCATAATTTTAAGAACGATGATCCATGAATTTGTAAAGTTCTTTGGCAATTTAAAACCAAATTCAGATATATAAGGGAGTGTACTGTTGTCTGCAAGTTACTTGAAAATGCATCCAAAACCAAGATGGATTGGTGAATGGAGTGATGAATAGATAGGCAGATATGTGGTAAAGCAGGTGTAGTAATAGGTTAATCATAGATTTTAACTATATGGGTGTATAGGTATTTAGTGTAAAGTTCTTTCAGCTTTGCTGTATATTTGAAAATTTTATAATAAAAGTTGGGATGAAGTAACTTCACAGACTTGACCTTATGCAATCAACTCTGAAATCTTGGGAGCTAGTTTATCTTCCTCATTTCCTTCTTGGGGAGATCGAGGCTCAAGTAAGTGGTGTGTGTAGTCATACGTGTGGCGAATCTATTGGGACATGGCAGTGAGGTGGAAAGGTTGAAATTCTGACTCCAGGTTGGTTTCCAGCAGTGTGATCTTGAATAGCTCCAGCTTCCATGCTCTGAGCTTCAGTTTTCTCATCTATCAAAGGGTAGAATAATGCCTTTCTCATAAGGTTGTTGTGAACATTAAATGAGATAATCTATGTAAACAGGTAAACTACATATTCGTTTAAAACCCAGATGTGAATCTGGTCCTTCCATTCCAGTCAAAGTAGCCCAAGGCCAAACAAGAAATGAAGATCATTTAGTAGAAGTGAGCTAAGAAGCTAATATTCTTAATTTTTGTATTTCCAGGGCAAATATCAACTACTCTTTATTTTAGTGTCATTCATTCATTCTACAGATATAGGACCCCTTTGTTTTGATTTTTACTGTTTGATGGAGTGAAAAATCATGCCATTTTCTACATTTTTACTTTTTTTTTCCTATCTGCATTATTTCTGCTCTCCTAGTCTGCACATATAGCACTTTACAATTAAGTATCAGTAGCAGGTTTTTCTTCCTCTGTTTTCATTTTTGTTTAATCTCTTCATGTTAATTAAGATCCAACCCCAAACTGACCTCCTCTTGCTTTATTACTCAGCACTCTAGGCTTCTTCTTCACCTGCCCCTCCAAGCACCACTGCTTGTAGCTAAATGTGATGGAACATCCAGTTTTTATCAAGGATTTTGTTTCACTTCTTCATCAAGTCTTGGTTCCAATGGCTTGAATTCCATTTATAGTAAACGGGAAAAGAAATCTGTCCTAAACTTGCAATACCAGCTCAAATTGCTCATTTAATCTAAAACTGCATCATCTGTGAAATTGCCTTCATCTGCTAAACATGCAGGCTATTTCTATTTCTCCCTCCGCAATGTGTTTCCCCCTTCACTCCTCAGCCGACAGTATCTTTGCCTCCACAATTCATCCTCCCTGCTCCTTTAACACCTTCAGGTCACACTCAGAGAATTTCAGAATCATCTGGGGAGCTGGATGAACAGATTTAAGTCAGGGGGTCTTCATCCAGGATGCACATTAGAATACTTTGAGGAGGTACGTAAACTGGGACCATCCAACTACCAGACATTCTGATTGAATTTATCTGGGTGGTGGTCATATTTTAGTCATCTTAAAAGCTTTCCAGAAGATTTTAATGAACAGGCAAGGTGGATAACCACCAAGTAGGTAAGTCAAATTTCCTAGAAGTGGAGGCAGTCCATGAAATAGCATTTCTAACAAGCATCCCTCCCCTAAGCATTTCATGTGTCTAAAGAATGTGAGATAAACTGGCTTTGATTATTTCTAAGGTAGAAAAAATGAGTATCTACATGACTGTTGCTGTGAGGATTAATTAGTTTAAAAATCCATGCCGGTAACTTAGAACATACTTTAGTAGTACCCTCCTCATTGTCACTTTTACTTATGATTTAAAACTTCTTTATTTATCTGGGGAAAAATAACCAAAAGAGATTAATTGATCCAAGGTTATAATTAGTTAATTATATATCAAGCACTTGAACTCAGAATTTCTGTCATAGAATCCACTTTTTATTCTTATTTCCACCACACTATGCAATTTATTTGCTTTAAATAGGAAATTGCTATATAAAACAACCCACTGACTTTGGCTATTATGAGAAACTGCAAGCAAGGAATAAGGACATTTCAATACAAATACAAAGTGTCGCATCTTTCTGTGTCTATGCCTGAGCTCATTCTATGACTGGTACGGCTTTCTGTGTTTAGTATAACTTTTCTTTCAGGTTCATTTCAAATGCCACTTCTATATGGCCCCTTTTCTGGTGTTCCAGCTAATATCTCTCTTTTCTATGATTTCACAGCACCTTCTAAATTATTATAGCACTTACAAACATGCATTGTATATACTATCTCCCCTACTTCCCTTTGTTGGAAGGGACCTTGCTTTATAAAATTTATGTTTTAAGAATGCAAATGATTTATTGGCCCTGCGAACACAACTAGTAGCTGGGTAACTGACATAATTTTGTTGAATGAATGATTAATAGATAAATGGCTGCTTGGATAGACTTATGAGTAAATCATGGAATACGTTTCTGTTCCTGGGTTTGGTCTTGGGTTATACAGACATTCCCTAAAGTCATAAGAGAGAGACTTTAAGAGACCCAAGCTACTTTTAAAAATGTGTTTGTCTGTGGTTTATCCAACCACTAATTATAACTGTTTACATGACCATCTACTTCAGAGGATAAAAAGTTAGTGCCCCTTAGAATTGCTGAGAGGGACAGTTGGTAAGAAGCGGAGTTCAGATTTTACACAAGTCGCATGTTCTCTTTGGGGTTCAGCTTTGAAATGATTTACTGGAGTTATATAAGTGTTCTTCGAATTGTAATAATGTAGACTTTGAAATTTCATGAGTTGAAATAAGGTTTTTCACTGAAAAAGATAGAATAATGATGAACTTTCTCAATCATAGAAAAAATGCTAATGCACATGATTTTTAAATTTGAATTTCCTTTTCTTCTTCCATAATGAAGACAAGGGAAAGACTTGGGAACAGAAGTAAATCAGGTTTCTGGGTTCTTGTTTTTCTCTCATCTGCCATTAATAAGGAATCTAAGTAATTAAAGACTTTTAAAATCCAAATGTGTATGAAGAATCCAAACAATAAAGGGGCTGGTGGCACGCTTCCTCTGAAACAGGCGTGGTAGACCACAAACTTCTAGGAGAAGGTCTGCTTATAGAAATCACAGCTTCATCTTGGCTGTTGCAGTGTGATGGCACAAGTCTATGGTGGCAGCATCAGAGTAGGGCAGCTGGACACTGAGTAAGTGGTAGCATTCTTGTTTCCCAATGGTCTTCAGGAGATCATGGTACTCCCATGTGCCTAAAGGAGACTTGATGTTTCTGAGAGCAAAGGATCAAGGCTAATGAGACTCTAGGGAAGGGCGCTCCAGGGGCATGGACTTATGTGGATGCTCACACAGTATTTCCCCAAAAGTGGTGAGAGACAGCGCATCACAGTGGATACTAATACATGAAAGAGACTGATGTAGTCTTTGCAGGCAAGGATCACCAAGGATGCATTGTGTGGACCCAAGGACCTCCTTCAGCACACAGCTTCTATGAGGATATAGTATGCTTCTTCTTACACTCTTATGGCATCTTGAAAAGAGGACTGGGGTATGGGGTGGGAGGGTGGGGAATCTTAGACTGAGAATTGCTTACAGAGACACTTATATTATTGCATTAGTAAACCTTTGCTAGATTATACTTAATTTAGACCTCCTCCCCAGCCTAGACTAGCTAATATTTGAGGGAGGGCTCTAGTAAAAGATCAATCACTTTTAGGCAAACTAAATAACCTACATTTTCTCTGGGTAAACACACACACACACACCTATGCACACACACACACACACACAATATCTTCTTAAGCAATTGGCATATGCTACTACTTGTCTATACATACTTAGCACTTAGTTATTTTAAGTTTCATGTTTAATAGTGTTCTGAATAAAATAGCTTAAATCCGGGATGTTCCGGTACCTGACCCTCCCCCCAAAAATGAAAAGAAAGACTCTCTGAACTAGATAACCTGTGAAGTCCCTCAAGCCTTAACTACGATTTGAGTAATTTTAGTTTAGCCTTAAATAAACTTCCAGTTTTCATCAGGCATTCCTATTTTTATCACTTGAAATTCGTATTGTGTCTTCTATAACTTCATCAACGATATTGGAACTAACTAATATTAGACTCTCTGGAGTTATGTTTCGAATTCAAACAAATGAGTGTAACTTTGGCCACCTATCCAACCAGTAAAGGGTTTAATGTGTCTCTGCCTCAGTTTAGAGCGTGTGTATTAAATACACCATGATTTCCCTTCCAGGCTAGGGGAAGGGGCACGATGCAGCCAAACACACGTATTGATTACACCAAAAATCTTGGCTGTAAATTCCAGTTTTGCCATTTTGATGGTTGTTTGATCTTGGACAAAAGACTCTGGCTTATGTCACCTAAACCCAACTATCATTCATCTATGACTCTAACTCATGGTGTTCTTGAAGAAAACAAGAAGTCTGCAGAATGCATAGAACATTGGGATTTGCTTATTTTCTTCCCTGTCCCTCATCCCTAGAATAGGACAGGCTCTCACATAATAAAGTTCAGGATGAGTGGATGCCCCGAGAAATACCCAAAGAAATGTTTTGTCTTTTTTTCTGCTGCTTTCATATGTTTTATTCTTTGACTTATTTCAAGCTGTTTCATGTGATCTTATTGGCCATTCTCTCCTTCAGCTTTTCATTCAACACACATTTTCTTTCTGCACCTACTAAGTGTTAAGCATGGTGCTATATACTGTGAATATGGAGAGAAACAGGTCTGTCTCTAACCTTTGGCATAGTATAGGATGGTGGAAGGGGGCAAACCATCCCAAGCATTCTAAAAGCACTTGGTGAACAAATAATAAGGGTATGATTTGGGTAATTCAGCCCTAGAGAAGGAGCTCTTAACACAATTTAAGGTGGTCACAGAGGTTTCTTGGAGAAGATGTTGATGGAACACACCTCCAAAGATGAGTATGCAAGATTAGGCAATGTAGAAGCATTTTATTTCTTGAGAAAAAAGCAAATGTTCAAAGGCAAAGCAATGATTATATTGGTGGTGTTGGAATACAGAGGGGGAGGCTGTTAGTGTTACAGACAAGGTAGGCTGGGGTGGATTATAAAGGCTCTTGTATTCCCAAATGTTGAGAGCCTGTCATGTGCCAGGCACCCTTCAAGTAATTAAGGATCCAGCGATGGATGTGGCAGATGAGTTCTCTTTTGTAGCTTACACTGGAGTAGGAGGCAGACAGCAAAGGATACGACTAAACTTAGGCGATATTTTGAGATTGTAATTAATATGAGAGAAATACAGAGGGCAATGTCAAGAAGGTGACAGGCATTGGGGAAAGAGTATTTTAGAAAGGGCACATGAGGACAGTTTCTCTGGAAAGGTGACAAGAAACCTGACAGTTTTAGAGAAGTCATCCATGTGAAGAACTGAGGGAAGGGCATGCCTGGGAGAGGGAACAGAATGTGCAAAGGCTGTGAGGTGGGTTGGAAAAGAGCTTGGTGTACATGAGAAACAGAAAGAAGATGAGCAAGTGTGGAACTTGGAGGTTCAGAGGAGTGAGATTAGAAAGTCAGGTGGTGGTGAAAGGTTTCCAAGCCTTGTGAAACCAGCAAGGACTTCAGGTTTTGGTCTGAGTGGGTGATGGCAAGACTTGGGGGTATTTTAAGCAGGGGAGTGACACAGTCTTAGGAACATTTTTGAAAGATCACTATGCGAGTTCCATGGAGAAGCACTGTTGGGAAAAGTGTGGACCAAGGGATCCCAGGTATGATGGTTTAACTGTTGTCCAGGTAAGAGGTGATAAAGGCTTGGACTTTATCCTTTTACTGGGCTGCTCTGTGAAAGGTGAAATGTGGTTGTGAGATAGCTGTGACCACTATCTCTCTCCAGGCTGCATGAAGAGTAAGGATGAGAAGAAAATAAGTACACTGTTAGAACAAGACAAGAAAGAATCCCTAGTATCTGACTTTATTTCAGTACACTGCCAGGTTGCAATGATCTTGCTACATTAGACAGACAGCCAGTTGGACAGGCAATATCACATTTTCAATAGATAAACTGGAATACTGAGAATTTAGATAACTTTTGTCAAGATTGCCTAACTAGCATGTGGATTAACTCAAAACTGAACCAAGTTTGGACTCTTCTTAAGACCTCATGGTCCCCTAGTGGGACATAACACATCACAGATCAGTAAGATTTGTTCTTTAAAAATCCTTAAATATTAATTCCACTCAACAATCCCTCCAAAGGCCAATGGTGAGTAGTTCTAAGGGTTTGTGACCAGAGCAGGTGAATTCAGATGTGCCACATGTAGCCCGTCACTGCACCTCTTCATGTAATCTCAGCATAATGTAAGTTATTTAATTAAGGAAAGAGAAGATTATCAGTGCATAGTGGTGCTTAGTTTGGAAGAAGAAAAATGGTAAAGTTTCAAAGTTCTGGCTTAGCATGTCTCTACAAATGATATTGCTTAATAAAGACAAAGCTACCGCATTTTGGTAAGATCATCGACTCACTAGGCAATTGGGTAACTTATTCTGATGTAACATTTTTGTTTTCAGATGTCCTAAAAAAACAAAACTCTGAGGTGGGGAGTAGGAATAGCAGTGCTGCTCTCTGAGAAAGTATTGTAAATGTGCACGTAGGTTCCAAGCAGCTTTTTCCTGAGATTTAGAATGCTCACTTTAACAAGTCTCATGACTTTGAATCTGGGTAAAGCCAAATTTGATACTGAGCATGCTAGGTCTGTCTTTTATATAAAAGACTAGTGTGTTTATTTGGCATACCTACTAACATCCTGAAATGTCAACTTTTAAAAATATCATGTCAGGGTTTCCCTGGTGGCGCAGTGGTTGGGAGTCCGCCTGCCGATGCAGGGGACACGGGTTCGTGCCCCGGTCCGGGAGGATCCCTCATGCCATGGAGCGGCTGGGCCCGTGAGCCATGGCCGCTGGGCCTTCACGTCCGGAGCCTGTGCTCCGCGGCGGGAGAGGCCCGCGCACCGCAAATAAATAAATAAAAATATCACGTCATAATATTATTGAAGATGTTCTTTTTGAAAAAGATGTGATATTATTGTTTCTACTTGCCATGGTTGAAATAGAAAATAAATCAGAAATTTGTTATGATTTCCAATTTAAGACTCTTAAATTACTCTATATCTGGTGAAGCATGCTCACACATAGAGGTGAATGTCACATTGACCTCATCCAGGTTAGGGAACATGACCTACAATGCTTTTCAAGCTCAATAAGAGTATTGCACAAGTAGAGGTGATTCTACTATAAGGAAGAAAAAGAGAACAGAGCACTATAATAAAGATTTCCCTATTCAGAATATATATATATATACACACACACACATACATATGCTACACATATTATTTATTTTTATATTCCACTTTATTATGACAGCACCTGCACCTGTTCCTGAATAAAGGCACAACTGGGGAGAAATACTGTTATGAAGCAAGTTAAAATACAAGTAAGGCTTTTCTTGTTATTTAAACAAAACTACCACCCACACAACGAATAAAGCTGAATAAAATATTTCACAAATTTCTTAAAAGCTGACAAGATATTAATGAATTATCAGGATCAACTCAAGGAAAACTGGAAACCCAACAAGCTAAGACATCTCCCAAGCCACTTTTCTGCTAACTTTTACAATCCACAGAAGAGCACCCTCTTCTGTGGCCTGTGGAGTGTAGGACATGGAATTCAAAACCTGGGTCTGCACAAGGAGGGCACTGAGCAGGAACCCTCCCTTGGGGACCTGAGACCCAGGACTATGCCCTGAAGTGAGGGCGGTCGGGCAGTGGGCCACATTCCAGGGGATTACATTCCGGGATCCAGTCATAAAATGGGACCAGAAATTAATGAAATACATGAAAAGCATATGATAGAGGGTCAGTAAAGTTGAAAATCAGCAAAGACACATAAAATCATCTAAACTCTGGTGAGACTGATTAAGAAAACAGATGGCACAAATAACCAATATTAGGGATTTAAAAAGTCACTCTAAGACCTATAGACACTAAAAAACAATGACTTAAGAAGACTTTTATAGCAATACATTTGAAAATTAGGAGGGATTAGACACATGTCTAGGAAATATAACTCTCCTGACATTGACCCAGATGTCAGAATTTTCCTGCAACCATCACAGACATTTAATTATAACTGGGAATCTTCCCTTAGAGAAAAGTTCAAGTCTAGAAGCCTTCACCAGTAAGTTCTATCAACCATCCAGGGAAGAAAGATTTTCAGCCAATCCTACATATATTTGGAGGTCTGTAATTTAACTGGCTGTATGGCAATGAGTAACTCAGTAACTTGCCAAAACTCTTTGGAATATAATTTTACTAAAAATATATATATATATACATATATATATATGTATATATACACACACACACATACATATAGAAGTGACATATATTGTTAAATCTAATACATTTAACATGTTTAATATATATATGTATATAATATAAATATATATATTAAAATATATTTATGCATAGTCCTGTATATATTTCTTATATATTTATCTATGTAAATTTAAAACAAATATATATACATATTATACATACATATATATATAAAAGCAAGATTAAAAAAACAGTAAACCAACTTTTTATAGAAATGTGTAAAAGGCATACTATATCATGATCAAATTGCTTTTTTTTATTGTTTCTTTTTTTTTTTAAACATCTTTATTGGACTATAATTGCTTTACCATGGTGTGTTAGTTTCCGCTGTATAATGAAGTGAATCAGCTATACGTATACATATATCCCCATATCCCCTCCCTCTTGCTTTTATATCAGGAACTTAAATTTGTTTCAACATTAGAAAATCAATCAATTTAATTTTACCAAATTTATTAAGTGATAGGAAAAGTCATGTCATCTCAGTAGCTACATTAAAAATCTTTCATAAAATTAAAATCCATTCATGGCAAATTTTTTTGACAAACTAAGAATAGTGTGGAATTTCTTCAATATGATAAAAACTATAGCAGGTATATTCAGTTAGTAAGACGTCCTCTGAGGGTAAAAAAATTATAATAATAATAAATTTTTTAAAAAGCAAAAATATTGGAAAGAAAAAAATAAGGTGGTATTATTTGCATATTATATGATTATGTGTGTAGAAAATCCAAAATCATCTACAGTTAATTATTATAATTATTAACAAATATTTTAGCACGATTTCTGGACACAATGTCAATTTGTACTAAGAGCAGAAGAAAAAGATTAAATTAAAATAAAGCATTTACAAGATTACTGTATCTCTGAGAAGAGTTAATTCCCCTGGATCAGGTCCCAGCAGCTATGGGTCGGAAGTCTGTGGATGAAGACTTCAACACAGAGGCCTTGAGGTCATTTTTGGAAGCTCTGTATCTCTGAGGTCCTGGTAGACTCAAGGCCCAATGTCTAAGCAGCCACAGCTAAAACCATTACTTATTGCTTGTCCTTATTCTCTTCTTACTCTATCTGCTCCCTCACTTCCCTTTCTTGCATCATTTCTCAAATGAAGTTCCTACACCCTCATCTTTATCTCAGCCTCTGCTTTGGTGGAAATGCCAAAATACCTGAGCACCAGGAAGCACATACAAGGGTGTATACATCAACACTGCTCATAATAGACTAAAACTGGAAACCAAACCAATGCTTTCCAACAGTGGGATGCATATATAACCTGGGGTGCATTTATTAAAGGCAATGTTACCCAGCAAAGGAAAAAGATTTTTCCAACCACGTGAATCTTACAAATTTTGGGAAATAAAGGCAGGACATTAAGAAAAGAATACATATGGTGCTATTTCACTTATATAAAATTAGAAAGCAAGTGAAACTAAACTGTATTTTTAGGGATGTATATAGGTAGTAAAACTATGAAGGAAATCAGAACATGATGATCAGAGACACTAGAATAGTGCTCAATTCTGGAGAGAGAAAGATGACGGGAAAGGGAAGGCCTTGGGACTCTGTGATACTGGTCATAACCTACTGAATAATGGTTTCATGGTTACATGGCAGTTCACTTCAGAATTATTGATCAGATTGCAAAATTATTTTATGGTATTTTTTCTATATGCATTATATTTTACAATATAGTAGGTTAACAAATACAATAAATTAGGAGAACCAAGGCCAGGAAAAAGAGGAAATACAGATTCTTAGCTGCTTTAAGTGGGAGTCAAATATGGAATTATTTTGTTCAGCTGAGCAAACAATGATTTTGTTTTTGAAATGATTGCAGTGGTTTTGAAGTTATTTGACTGGACTGCAGGTAAGATTTCCAGTAATCTTGGCAGTGATGCTATTAGGTGAGTGTAATGATTTCCAGTTAATGAATGAGGAAACTTGTCGTTGAGAGGTTATCTAATAGCCCAGAGGCCAACTAGCAAGCAAGTGGAAAAGAAGGAATTAAAACCCAAAATGACTCCAACACATAAATTTTCAAGCTTACCTGGGTAGCACTGAATTTGTATCCTGTTTCAAGAATCCCAACATCCTGCATTCGTTTTTACCACCTCCCTCTCCCAGACTAGTAGATAATATGGGATTGTACAAAGTAAAGCCTGCCTGTGAGTATTAAAGTAGAGGAAAAAATCCTTGTGAAATGCCACACCCACAAGTAGGAGGCCAGCTCTCACCTCCTATAAACCTAGTAACTTGGATTATTCCCTAGGAATCAGCCACAGAGGAAGGTCAATTACCATCCCTCCAGTCTAGAACTGTTCCAAGCATCCTTGTCATTGGCGCTTTCTAAGAATAACCATCATCAGCTATATCGGTCATAAGAGTTTCTAAATAGAAGCTTCAACACATGCCTGTATTCATGATTTTATGTGACATAGACACACAGCCTAGGATTTTACAATAGGAATGTGTACAGAAGACTGGATACTTGAACTGATTCTTTGCTATTTAATGGATTTGTCTACAACTCACAGATAATTTAAACTGTTTAATAAATTTGTCTATAACCACAAACATGTTTAGAAGAGAAGGGAGGGGTTGTTAGATAACTAAAGATAATATACATCAGTGCCTTAGGAATGCAAGAAAAACAGTTTTTAAAAAAAATAGAATCATATAATTTGTGAGAATTCTGTTTGTTAACTACTGTTTCCAACTCATTATATATATATATGTATATATAAGCTCATATATATATATATATATATATATATATAAAATATATATATATATAGTTGACCCTTGAACGACCTGGATTTCAACTGCACGGGTCCACTTACACACATATTTTAAAAAAATAAATACATACCATGGTACTACATAATCTGTGGTTGGTTGAATCGTTGGATGTGAAACTGCAGATATGGAGAGCAGACTGTGAAGTTATATGTGGATTTTTCATTTGGCAAGGTGGCACCTCTAGCTCCCCTGCATTGTTCAAGGGTCAACTGCATATAGATAGATAGATAGATAGATAGATAGATAGCATTCTACCTGGCAATTTGCCAACAATGTTTTATTCAATCCTCATAATAATACTAAAAGCTGTGAAATACTGTTTTTAATTTAACACGTATGAAATTATTTGTAAAGGATTTTGGTAAGTTGCCATGGTCATACAGTTGCTTAAGTTAAAAAACAAAACAAACGGGCTTCCCTGGTGGCGCAGTGGTTGGGAGTCCGCCTGCCGATGCAGGGGACGCGGGTTCTTGCCCCGGTCGGGAAGATCCCACATGCCGCAGAGCGGCTGGGTCCGTGAGCCATGGCCGCTGAGCCTGCGCGTCCGGAGCTTGTGCTCCACAGCGGGAGAGGCCACACCAGTGAGAGGCCCGCGTACGGCAAAAAAAACAAAACAAAAATAAAGACAAACAAACAAACAAAAAAACCTCCAAATTTGAGTCTTTCCAAGTCTATGGAAAGAGGGTGGAGAAAGGTAACATATACAAGTTCTTAGATTCCAACCATGATATTCTTCTATTTAAACAACTACATTTATCATTTTTTGTATTTTAAACTTTGTCCATCATAATTTCTTTAAACCATACAGCCAAAAGCCAATACAGATTAGCACACTTAGATATTGTCTGGAAGGTGTATCCTAAACACCAGGATTAGACCAAATGATGGGTGATTACAAATGAATTATCTAGGTGCTTTATAGAATATAGATATGGAGTTCCCACTCCTGGAGATCCTGATTCTGTATAATGAGATGTGACTTGAGAATCTATATTTACAAAGGTTTCCCAGGAGATTCTGACCACAGCCAGATTTGAGAATGGCTATCCCAATGTCACTCTTTTATATCTTTCTACCAACACATTTTCTCTTAGTTTACCCAATTAGCACCTCCACTGCTTTGCTCCAGCTCTGTCCTTGAGCTTGAGAAAGGATTGTTTTCCTAATTTCTATAGAAATCTACATAAGATCCCTTGACATTGAGCCTCTAATGTCTCTTCCTGCACCTACCTTGAAGTACCTGTAGACCCTGTCACTGGTTAGCCTTAATTCACTTTGGCAGAGCCCCCTCCCAGTTTGCCTACAACCTATCTGAAAAGAAAATTCTATTTCTCTGGAAGAAATCTTACCAAGAAGTGGACATCCTATGCTTGCGCTCTGTTTATATAAGCAAAATTATGCAACAATCTATTTCAAATGGGGGCAGCAACTACTGGATTCTATGGAGGATATAGGAATTGCTCCAGCAATTCCTGGAGGAAATTTGGGATTCAAACCCAGGCCTGTACAATCCCAAAGCTGGACTATTTCCATAATGTTTGACAGATACAGGATAAAATATCTATCTATCCCCAACTATTCAGGTTAAGAGAGAGGTCATATAAATTTCCCAATGGGTATAAGCAGGGTGACAAAAAATGTTTAACCACTGGAATGACACAAATTGTGACTGAGCAGAACAGACACTGGCTGAAATGGTCAACGTGGCCTTCCCAGTGTGAGCCTCTGTTGGACATCAGCCTTGGATATAAGTACTTTCTCTAAATAAGAAATCATAAAATGTGGAACAGTTCATATAAGTGCAAAAAAAGATCACACAGTAGCAGAAGAATTGATATTATTAGTTTTCTTTTCTTTCAGTCCTTATTTTTACTCTCTGTTCTAATGTTAAATAAATCAATTTTCTGCTTGGCTGTTGGAGTTAGAGTGTGTACCTTGCTTGATTTGATCATGTGCCCTGGGATTGGAGATCAAAAATCACAAAAGTTACTTATTCTAAAGAAATACAATTTGTCTGTTCTTACTTTGAAATTAATTTCATGGATTCATAATCTCTTGATTGTCAGAACAGAAAGGGAATTATTTTTTAAATGAAGGGATGGGGCAGAGAAGCCAAGGGCTCAAGATCCCAATTAACTCACTAAATAGTGAGGTGGCCAGGCCTAGACAGCAGATCTGCTGACTTGCCACAATTTGCTACTGGTTTAACAGAGAGATCATGCTTTTATTTATTTATTTACTTATCCAGTCTAGTCATTAATTTTCAAACTAATCTAGAGTACTTTCCCATCACATTTTCTAGACAGTGGCAATTTAACATGTTTGGTTTTTATTTTCCCTCGGTAAGAATCTTTCTGCATCTGAAATGTGCATGCTGAAAAAAAATAACATAATTAGTTATCTCTGCATTATTCAGATCTTCAACTGCTGGAAAATTCTGTTCACCAAGGGAAGTAATCAAACGATTCATTAATAGAAAATAAGTAATGAATACAATGTAAAACAAATTCACATACATTAGAGAAAAATTTGGAAAAATTAGTTTTTGAGTTCCAAATACTGTTTTCCGTGGGTGAAATGACACAGGGTCCTTCTAGGCAGAACCATTCCTCTGTATAGAGAAGTTATCCCTAGAGACCTCCAAGATTCTAACAAAACTAATAGTGGCAGCAATGAGCACAGACAACACTATTACAAGATAACAACAAATATCAAGTTCTAAAGTTTCTTTACCTAGGTGATTTCAACATGTCCTTGAGCATTCCCTGACCTCCTGAGACTGATTTAGATGTCCTACCTTCCTGCATCTGTAGCATGGCACACATCCCTACATGGTACTTCCAACAATGTAAATGCTCTCATATATTGTTTGTATTCCATGATGGACTTGAATATAGGAGCTACATGTAATGGACCTTTGTGACAGAGTGTCTAATTCATATTAGGTGCTCAATAAATGTTTGTTGAGTAAAGGAACAACAAAATAAATAATCAGTAAATGGTAGACTTAGAGATATCAGGATTCAACTTCAAACGGACCATCCATTTGAAGGGCCCTATCCCATCTCAGCACCTGAAACTATTAAAACAGGTGTTTTCTTTCCTGATTATTCATTGTAACAATAATATAAAACTGAAGCTGCAGAATTATCATATACAAAGAGGGTGCATGAGATCTCAACCAAAACACACAACCAACATTTTTTTTAAAAGTCTAAACCATACAAAGAGAGAAAAGTGATTCCCTTCTGCATCATTGGAGCATCTGGATTCAGCCACCAATGAGCCAAAGGTTCCACTGGGTTTCTCAATTACATGAGATAAAAATTTCCTTTGGGCTTAAACCAGTTTGAGCTGTGTTTCGCTTCTGTCACTTTCAACCCAAAGAATCTTGATTAACATAAAGAAACATCAAGGATGGGAACCTGGCTAAGAGTTGAGTATATTCCTCCTTCCAGAGTTGAGCTTTGTCCAATACAGAACTCACTATTTAATGGACTGTAGAGATGCCTGAGATAAAGAAAGCAACAAGGGAGTCTCTGTACCTGGGGCTCATTGCCTGGCAGGGAATTCAGCCCTGAGTGTGTCTATAATACAATGAAACAAAAGGGTGAGACAGTGCTTCACAAACTTAAGTCACTAATATTTCATTTGGAGATTTTTTTGACATTTTCACCAGTCAATCTTTTAATTATTTGCTTGTTAAATTTTTATACCATTTTAATTATACATCATTTATGAATAATACATGCTATCATTTACTGGATACATCATATCATTTCTATTGCATTAAAATAAATGTACATAAGTAGTGAAATAAAAAAGGGGTCTGTCCATGTGTCAACTAAAATCTTGTCACCTAAACCAGTGTTAGGCATCTTAAACTCAGTAAAAAATTAATATCAAGGATGCACACATAAGATTCCATAGGAGTACAAAGAGAAGGTGATGGGGTTACACTCTGAGCACATTTGCACTTTGAAACCATCACGCTGGCAGATGAGGAACAGGCAGTTTGCAGGAATGAGTGTGAGGCTATGATTTCTCTTAAGAAGCTACTGGAAGTACTTGTGAGGATTGATCAGTGACTCTTCTAAGGTGGCATTAGTGGGAACGGATCAGGAGGGGCAGGTATGAGAGATATTTAAGGGCTAGAATTATCAAGATTTGGTGCCTGTGTAGGGTGAAATGAACACTCAGGAAGAGTTTGGTTAATTAGAATAATGCTTGTGTGCCATTTACCAGGGCAGGAGACCAGAAGGAAGAGAAAGCATAGGGGTGAATCAGGGGAAATTAAAAATTGTTTCTGGGGACAAAGAGCTTGACTGACTTATGGTCCAGCAGGTCGAAAGCCTTATAGACAATATAGTCTGGATTCCTGAAAATACTGTTTACAAAACCAGAACTTCAATGGCAATGAGCACATTGTAAAAAAGTCTTAACCACACTATTTTTTTTGTTTTTTTGCGGTACGCGGGCAACTATTATCTCTACCTTTGTAAAAGATACGTGTTTTCACCAAAATCTTAATATAGTTTGTCTATGGGGAATAATCAATAAAAATGTTCCTGGTTTGTAATCATAAAAAATATGAAAATAGAAAATACATACACACATATCTAAGAGAAAAAAGTGTTTCTGGGACTGTGGTAGAACCTGGTTCAGTCTGATCTTCCACTGGTTGAGACGAATCCCTATTCTTGGCAGGATACTCAAGATAATATGGCAGGCCAGAAATCCTTCCACCCGCTCTGTCCTGAAGGACAAGGCCCTGGCTGGGGGTTGGAATTCTGGGAATGATTAAATACTGAAACTGGGTTCTAAAAAAGTACTTATTTCCACTCTGTTTCATTCCTTAGCCTAGTTATAATTTTAGTCCTAGATAACATGTAACAATAGTAATATGATAAATCGTTGATAATAACAATTCTGTAACCATTATATTATTAAAATAACTATAATTAATAATTGCTTACTATCATAATCCTTTTGATTTTAAAGCCCTGTATAGTTTAAAAAGCACTGTCATGTGCGTCATGTCATTTAGCCCCCATAGAAATAATGCAAATCACATTTATTAGGCCATTTTAGATCTGCGAATTGAGAAGTGAATAACTTGCTCAAAGACATCTTATAATAATTGGCACAATTTCTTCTGCCTGTGATCTTCAGACATGGATTCTGGAGCTTTTCTTCTTATCAGCTGTGTGATCCCAGGAAAGTTCCTGAACCTCTCTGCCTCAGTATTTCATTTGTAAAATGGGTATATTAATATTGGCTGTGTTGTAGGTTTATTGTGAGGAAAGAGAAACAGACCAGCATGACAAGGTAGTGACCTACTTTTAGAGCAGATCCTTCTTATTAGAATTCTGCTGGCTTTTGAGAATAAGAGAACAGGTCTCCTTTTGGACACCCTGCTGGATCAAGACTGTCCTGGCAGATGGGAGCACAGGGCAATCTGATGTCTCTGTGGCTCTTCACTCTGCCCTGGCAGTGTTCCCTCTGTCATAGAACTCAGAGTGCTGTGCAGTACTGGTTTGTTTGCCGTTCTTTCTCCTCCCTCCAGTGGAATGTGAGCAACTGGATGGTTGAGCTTATGCCTCCACCTCCGTCCCCTTGCTGCTAAGAGGGATCCTGGCACAATTGCAGGCTCCAGGTTAATAGTTCTTGAATGAGACACTGTTCTGTTGAGAAGATGCAGATTTGCTGTAGGCAGTTGGAGCCAGTTAAGTGACAATAACATGAAAGGGGCCCCGCCAGTTTAGGTGTTTCTCCTCAAAAGAGCCTGAAGGAGTCACATACAGATATAGATCTATAAATAAATGACTACATTTAGATAACATATTTATGTGTTTGGAAATTTGGTAAAGAAAGAAAAGTACAAAAGAAAAATGTTTTCCAGTCATCCAGGTTTATCTTCTTCACAATTATACCTACCGTTTATTCAGAAGTTATATATAATATGTAAAATACATACAATAAAACTATGTAAAATATATAATTAAATAATATATGCATATGTACATATATATACACACACATATATACACACAGGCTCTGTTCTAAATATTTCTGTATATTACATTATTTAATCCTAACCAATCTGTGTTATAGGTTCTATTATTATGCCCATTTTACAGATGAAGAAACTGAAACAGAGTGTAGCTAAATTTAGGGTGCTGAACATTTAAGTCACACAGCATTCTGCTTTCTAGATTGTGTGTGTGTGTATGAGACAAGCAATATAAACATGGATTTTCTTTAAAATGTACCATTTATTTATTTACTCAAAAATTTTTAAATTTAAATTTTTAAATAGTTAGCACCATGTGCCAAATATCATTCTAAGTGGTAGGGATAGAGAGAAAAATGAGAAAAACACAAAGCCCATGTCATTCTGTACAGAAAGTGGTGAGTATAGTAGAGAGGTGAAGTGGTAGATTCTAGAGCCAGCCTGTCCAAGGGCAAGTCTTGGCTGTGGTGGTTACTCACTCTGGGATCTCCAGCATGTAACTTAGTGTCTCTGTGCCTCAGTTTTTTTCATCTGTAGAATGGGGACAAGAATGGCACCTACCTTTAAGGGCTGTACTGAATCTTAAATCAGTAGACACACTTGGAGTTCTTGAACAGAGAACCCAGGCACATAGTCAGGGTTATATATGTGATTTTACCTTCTAGAGAGAGAGAGAGAGAGAGACAATAAATACTTACACAAATCAATGTAACATTGATAAGTGCTATGGAAAGAATTAAAGCAAGGTGATACCACAGACAATGCTTGGGTGGCTAATTTAGATGTGTGCCCAGGGCAGGACACTAGTGCTCCAATATGAATGGCAACAAGGAAAAGTCATGGATCCCAAGTAGAAAGAAAAACATTTTGTAACTCTGTATAGTGACAGATGTTAACTAGACTTATTGTCATGATTGTTTCACAATATATACACATATTGAATCATTATATTGTACATCTGAAACTAATGTAATGTTATATGTCAATTGTACCTCAATAATTTCTTCTAAATTTCTTTCTCTCATACCCACAAACCCAGTCTCTTTTCCCTCCCCCATGGTTAATGACTAGCATGAATTTGGTATAACTGGTATGTGGCTTTCAAGTTCATTCTTAAAAAATGGATTATGCAATATTTCATAAGCATGAAATCTTTATGAAGGCTCACATTATAAATATATGTGTGTGTAACCACCACTTAACCACCTTTCATTAAGAAATAAAACCTTCCTTCCCAGGAAGACATAACCCATTAATATGAGGTGTCATTTTCTATCCATTTTTAAAACAGTATAATGGTTAACACTGTTTAGAGCTTTAAATATCATCCTGAATTTTACTCTATAGCTTGGCTTTTTCACTCAAAATTTTGTCTTTGAAATTAATTAATTGTATGCATATAGATCTAATTAATTATTTTACTGCCATATAGACACTTTTGTGTCTATTACACAATTTTTGCTCTGTTTTCATAAAGATGGGTATTTGAGTTTATTACAAACAACATAGACAAGGTCATTCTAGTATATGTCTTTTCTGATACACAAAGCAAAGTTTATCTAGGAGTGAAATTGCTGAGTCATGGTATACTTGCATCTTAAACTGTTATAGATAATACTGAATTGCTTTCCAAAGCAAATGTACCAATTTACACTCCTACTACTAGTGTATGAGGGTTCCCATTGCTCCACAGCCCTGCCCAACCTTTCAATTTTTAGACTTTTAAATGTTTTGCCAGTTTAGGAGGAGTGAAATGGTATCTCATTGTGATTTTTAGGTTGGTTTTCCCAGATTACTAATGATGTTGATCATCTTTGCTTTATTTTTTTTGGTTGATGTGTTTTCATTTTTCAGCACAATATCTGTTCATGTCTTTGGCCATTTTTCTATTAGGCAGCTTGCTTTGTTTTTCTTACTGGTTCCAGGAATTCTTTATAAAGCTTATATGTGTGATAAATAACTATTTCGTGTCTGTTTTTCGCCACTATTTTTGTGAATGGTGTATTTTGGTATAGTAAGCTTTTATTAATTAGGTAATTAATTTTTTACTGTTTCATGCATTACAATATTTACTTATGAAGTCTTACTGGCATAAAAATACTATTTTCCTTAAAACCTTGAAAATTTTTCCTTTATTACAGCTAAGAAGAATTATTTTTCTTTTTCTTTTACTCACCCCCAAGGACAAGTCATACTGGCATTGAGGCTGGATTTTTTTCTCACCTCTAAGTTCACTGAGGATGTGGCCTGTCCTGGGCTGATGCAGCCTTTCTATTTCAGCTGATCACTTTTTGCAGGCCCAAAGCCTGGTCTCTGTCCCCAGTGTATATTGTATTCAATAGGAGCCTAAAAATTACCAGGGATTAGACAATGATTTGGGGCAGCTACCAACTTCCCTCATAAATAATCACTCAGGATTCAAGATTCCGACTTCATTTTGAGCCCTAAGAATTTCCAAAATTTTTTTGGAAAAAAAAATTGTTTATTCATTTAAACAGGTTTTTAAAATACTTTTTTCCTTATAATATATGTATATTTCACACAAAAAAGTTCTTTTTTTTCTTTTTTTTCTTACTAGGTGGCATTTTTTTTCTTTTTGAAGATATATAGATCATCATTTTTTTAGGAACAGAGGTCTTATGGCTATTTTTTTTAACCTTTAACTATATGTGTGATAGAAGATATGCAGTTTATTTATTTACTTGCTTATTTAACTTTTAAGAAATGCTTTTTCATCAGAAGTAGATTTTTAGGATATGTTTATTTATAAGTGTAGTTCATTTCTTTGATAAATATTATTTTATTAAATTAAATTAATCCCCAAATGTGAAAACTTAGTGTAAACACTTATATGGAAAACAAGAGACTCCTTTAAAGATGTAAACTAAAATATTAGAATAAAAAATTTTTCAGGGACTTTGCTGGTGGTCCAGTGGTATAGAATCTGTCTTCCAATGCAGGGGATGTCGGTTCGATCCCCAATCAGGGAACTAAGATCCCACATCCTGCGGGGCAACTAAGCCCACACGCCACAAACTACAGAGCCCACACCACAACTAGAGAGAGAGAACCCACATGCCACGACTAGAGAGAAGTCCAAGCACCACAACTAGAGAGAAGCCGTCACGCCACAACAAAAGATCCCGCATGCTGCAATTAAGACCTGACACAGCCAAAAAAATAAAGAAAATAAATAATTAAAACAATTATTTTTCAGTGTCTCTGCTCTTAGATCTATACACCTACATGGAGGAAAGTTTCCACATTGTGAAAAAACAAACAAACATTGTTTCAGTGTATTTCTGGTGTTAATAACAAGCCCCTCACCCTCTTTAAATCATCAGTCATGTTTCCTTACTGTGTTTCTTCATTATTCCCAATCTCCAAGTCCATTGCCCCAGGCTGTTCCAGGCTGGTCCTTGTCAAACTTTTCACCCTATCAGAACAGATACATCAAATGTGCAGCCTGTATCCCGTGGTGCCCTTTGACCTAAACAGCTCATGCAAGGATGTTCTGGGTATGGGTGCAGGATTTCTACCTGCATTATTATCATCACCAAAACTAAAATTGCTATCATTTTATTTAGCACCTACGCTGTGTCAGATGGCATACTGATACAATACTAATTGACATTGTAAAAGAAAAAGGTTTTTAATTCCATTTTATAGATTAAAAAACCCTTGAAACTCAGCAAGGTTAGAGAGCGTCTCCATACTACAATGCAGAGTCTGGGTCTGTATTCAGCCCTTTATGACATTTAATGTGACATTGCCCACCACAAGCAGCAATCTACAGGACCCAATTGCTATGGCATATCCTAGTCAAATACGATATTTTCCCAATCATTCTGCCTGTGATTTCTCTGAGTTATTTTTTAAAGGACTGAGAAATTCTGCTTTGCTGACTCAGTCTTCACTGGTTGTACTTTCAGTGTTGTGTCCGTTTAGCTGATGCTGCATTACAACTGCCCCAAACTAGAAATGTGAAACAATAGTCATTTTATCCATCTTATAGTACTGTGGGCTGGATGTTTCTTCTGGTCTGATCTCTGCTGGATTCTCTCATGCATTGGTGGTCAGCTGTGAGACCAGCTGGTTTCAGACTGGGGATGGTCTCACTGGTGTATCTGGCAGCTGGTTGGCTGTCAGTGGGATGCTTTGGTTCTCCTCCACATGGGTCCCATAGGCTAGCTTGAGCTCTTTCATATGGCAATCTTAGGATTCTTAGGATTCCAAGAACAGCAAGTGGGCAAGCCCTACTCACTAGTGCTTGTAAACTTCTGCTTGAGGCATTTGCTAATACCCCATTTGCCAAAGCAAGTCACATGACCAATTCAATTTCACAGGATGGAAGAATACACTCTGTCACATAGCGAAGAGGGGTACATTCAGGCACAGGGAGATTTTGTAGTCACTTTACAATCTATCACAACTATTATTTGCTATTTCACATATTCTGGAAATAGTGAAGTTGTGACAGACTTTTTATGTGAGCATGCCTTCTGCAAAAATTCCACGACTGCTTTCTGCAAAATGTCTCCTGTGGGAGTGGTACAAACTTCCCTGGCTTCAGGTGGAAAAAGAACAGTGTCAGGAATTAGTGCTGATGGGAAATCTCAGCCTCATTATCCATAAACCATTTGTTTCTGGTGTCACCTCAGATGTCCCACTCGTCTATCCCATCCCCTGCTGGATATCTCAACTGGGATCGAAATTTCTCTGCTGTTCATCTCGTGATCCTGTGGTTTTACTGACTTATACTCACTTAGGTGGGCATTGCCTTAGAGTTGGAATTAACATCGTCTCTAATTCTCTGGTAATAAAGTTAAAATAATAGCCTCTAAACAGGGTATATATTTTTAATTAAGATACTTTCTTGATTATTCTGAATTCTGATATATGTAACTCCTTATTAAACCAGAATCTCTCATGCTTCATTTATAAGAAACACACACACACACACACACACACACAACATTTACTATATATCTTCTCAATGATACCAGGAAATTTATATATATACACAGACATATTTCATCTACTTACACACAAGGAAACTGCATCTAAGAAGTTATTTATATAAATTGAATTAGAATAAAAGATACCGGTTTCAAATTCAGCTTTACTAATTAATGGCTGAGCAAACCTGTCTAAACTTAAGGTATTTAATCTGAAAAACAATGCTAAGTTAATACATACCTCAAATGTTACTGTAAACATGAAATTAGATAATGCATGTGAGAAAACAATGTAAGGTCATGGGTAAGAACATTTATTAAAGTTAATGTGTTTTAGTGGGAAACTGTAGAGCGCTGGGTTTGTAATCAGTTTAGTCAATCTCTAGCTGGAGTGAAACAGAGGGAGGAAAAGGAAGAAAAAAGGGATGTGTCACTAATTTTTAACTCTAAGTTCAACTGTACAAACACATTTAGGCACATACAGCCTGGCAGACACTGGGACCACCAGTGCTATGGAAGTTGAATTTGGGATTAAGGGGACTTTTCCAAAACGAAAAAAAGTGATATTTGAAATAAATTTAAACATCTAATTTTCAGTGCTTGGAGTAGAATGCTTTCTTTCAAATATCTTCACAGTAAATTCCTAATCCTGCATTTCTTTAAGACAAGATTTTCATCCAGAGACTTGATAATGAGTCAGAAATTAGGCATGGGAGTATACCTGTGTTCATGTTTAATCACACACCTTCTTTCTTGTCTCATAAACCAAACTGGGTGGATAAGAAAAGACTCCCTCACGGGTATCCTGTGTCACGTTCTTTACACTGATTTCTGATTTATTGTTGGATTCGAACTTGCAAATGACCAGATAACCCCCCCATTCCATCTTTTGAATCTACCTAGCACAAATATTTTCTTGTTCATTAATGATTCGTGGAACATTTCTTCAAAGTACATTGAATTATTCATACACAAATAGATATTCAGGAACTCTGTAACTGCTAATGTTTAGCATGGCCTGATAGTGAAATATGCTTTGGTAGTTCAAGAATTGAAGTTAAAAAATATCTCCTACCTAAAAGGATGATTTGTGGAAGAAGAAAAAGAGTTTGGCTTTCTAGTAAACAACATCAGAGTGAAGATGATATCTTTGCCTCAGTTTGAAGAATATAAAATTTACTAATTTCTCTAATAGCTGATATAAACATACAAATATACATGTTTATATAGACCCACATACATATATATGTGTATGTATATATATCATGAATTTTGATAAATTTGACCAATTACTATCTCTGTGTATGTTTCATTAAAACTAAAAATCAACACAAACAAAATTTAACCCTATTATCAAAGCAGCATCTCTCTACTCTTTCATGAGGAAGATGGGAACAAAGATGGTAAAGCTAGTAAGAGCAAGAGAAAACAATATTGCCTATACACACTACTCAAAAACTACTGTTCAGTCCTTTTTTTTTTTTTTTTTTTTTTTTTTTGCCAAAAGCAGTCATTTAATAACTTCAGTTAAACTTTCAATGAACTTCAATTGAGAGCCTTCCTGAAGGCCTTTTCCTAAAGGAACCACACACAGTATCGTAAAACAGCTTTTGTCTTTTTTTTTCTTCTTCTTTATTCTCTTTTTTTTTTTTTTGACTCTTTCCAGCAAAAGAGCAAATCAAGTGATTAGCATTCAGTGAATGAGGAACCACCTTACATGCAATGGGCAACTTCATTTCTCAACACGATTATTTTTGTAATTAATTTTTTTTTCTATTTTAACTAATTATACATTTATTCATTAACTGAAGAATATCTATTTTACATTTACAAAATGCTAGGTATAGTTCTAGAAAGAGGATTACCTCGTTGTACAAAATTGCAAATATTCCTGTCCCTGAGAACTTTTATTTTTATGGAGGGAGATTCATGATAAACATACTATATATTTGATATTAGAACTTAAGTGTTATGGGATATAGAAATTCGGGTACTTAATGGGTATAACGGCTGCCATAGGAGAGGTGTGAACACAATTTTTTAACATTTATTTTGTTTTAGTTGCCAAATTATAGAAAAGTTCCAAAAATAGTACATGAATTCCTATATTTGCTTACTTAGATGTATTCATGGTTAACATTTTGCTATATTTGCTTTATCATTCTCTCTCTCTCTCTCTCTCTCTTTTTAAGGGGGGAAACTATATTCTCAGTAACAACAATTGCATTGGAAAACTAATTATAGATCCTCATTCTTTCATTAATTTAAGTTGTGAGTTGTACTCATAAAATTATTTTCTGCCAGAAAAAAAGTGCTTCTAGCTGCATGCTTCATTTTCAGGGCAATAAATATAGAGAGATTGACTTCTCCTAATTTCTCCCAGAATGCAGTGAATTTAGATGCTCGAAGGAATTGGGCTGGTTGCATTCTTATTAAAACTAGGAAACATAATGAAGAATTTCACCAGCTAGGTGTTGACATAAGTCTCAGAAGCAGCAAGGGAAAAATGAATGTCACTGGTGCCTCATTTGAGGAATGCCACACAGTGTGTTGGGTCAAGTCTGCAGAGGGATGAAATACATCACTCCAGAATGGAGGCATTCTCAGAGGACATCTTATCCTTTGTCAAGGGCCTCCACTGACACCATCTGTAAATGGCAGGATTATTCCTCTTGCAACTTAAAAAAAAAATAAAGCTGTGGCACTACAGGCATACTTTGTCCATTACTAAAACATACTTTGTCAAATTAGCCAAATTTTTTTGAATGAGACATACTTCCCTGAATCGAGCCTTCTGCCTCTATGACAGAATAAGTTTTTTTCTACAATGATAAGCACCATGGGAGCATAACTCTATGTATTAATAAATTCTGAGCAAAACAATGACTGCTTTCACAATCCAGGTGTTTCTGCTTTCTTTTAAGCATTTACTGAGGATATTTTGCATATAAGCCAAAAATTAATCTTTTAATCAACTTGTTAAAGAGAGATTTTATTCAATTCTACTAGAATTATTATTGTGTATGGCAGTGAGGGAGCTGCTACTTATTGTCTATAATGGTCCACAAATTTGGGATACATCTCATTTTGGGGGCATTTTTAAGACTTTATTTTTAAAGCAGTTTTAGGGTTATAATAAAATTGAGAGGAAGGTACAGGAATTTCCCATATACCCCCTGCCCCAACATATGCATAACTGCCCTCATTATTAACATTTCTCACCAGAGTAGTACACTTTTTTACCAAGAACAAAGCTATGTCGACACATACTCACCCAAAGTCCACAGTTATCTTTAGGGTTCACTCTTGGTGCTGTACATTCTATGGGTATTGACAAATGCATAATGTCATATATCCATCACTATAACATCATACAAAGTATTTTCACTCCCTTAAAAATCCTCTGTGCTCTGCTTATTCACCTCTTCGTCCCTCACCCTGGCAACCACTGATCTGTTTTTTTCTCCATAGTTTTGCCTTTTCCAGAATGTCATAAAGTTGGAATCATACAGTTTGGAGTGTTCTCAGATTGGCTTCTTTTTACTTAGTGATGTATTTAAAGTCCCTCCACATCTTTTCATGTCTTGATAGATAATTACTTTTATTTTATTCTCTGAATAATATCCCATGGTCTGGATGTACCACAGTTTATTTATCCATTCACCTACTGAAGGACATCTTAGTTATTTCTGTTTTTTTTAATCCAAATAAATCTTTGTTTATTACTGGTAAACAAAAACAAACAACAGTATGGTATTAATGGAAGGAGAGACACATATTTGGATAGAGACCCCAGAAACTGTCCAACATCAGCAACTTGATTTTTGACAGAGGTGTAAAAGGAATTCAAAGGAGAGTCTTTTCAACAAATGGTGCTGCAGTAATAGGGCATACACAGGCAAAAAAATGTGTCAATTCTTTGGGATCTTCTCTGCTGACCATCATGCCATCTGTAAATAGAGACAGTTGTATTTCTTCCTTTCCAATACAAGTGCCTTTGATTTCACTTTCTTGTTTTATTGCACTGGCTAGAACATCTAGTGCTGTGTTGAATAGTAGTGGTGAGGGTGGATCTCCTCACCTGGTTCCCAATCTGGTGGGGGGGGGGGCGGTTTTACATGTTATATACCAAGTTGAGGAAACTCTCCTCTATTACTAGTTTTCTGAGAATATATATCATGAATGAGTTTTGAATTTTGTCACACGCTTTTTCTGTATCAGTTGATATGATCATGTGATATTTCTTCTTTAGCCTGTTGATATGAAGAGTTTATAGACTGATTCTTTTTTTTTTAACATCTTTATTGGAGTATAATTGTTTTACAGTGTTATGTTAGTTTTTACTGTGGAACAAAGTGAATCAGCTATATGCATACGTATATCCCCATATCCCCACCCTCTTGTGTCTCCTTCCTACCCTCCTTAACCTCTCATCTAAGTGGTCGCAAAGCACCGAGCTGATCTCCCTGTGCTATGCAGCTGCTTCCCACTAGCTATTTCACACTTGGTATTGTATAAATGTAAATGCAACTCTCACTTTGTCCCAGCTTACCATTCCCCCACCCCGTGTCCTCAAGTCCACTCTCTACATCTGCGTCTTTATTCCTGTCCTGCCCTTAAGTTCATCAGAACCTTTTTTTTTTTTTTAGATTCCATATACATGTGTTAGCATAAGGTATTTGTTTTATTCTTTCTGACTTACTTCACTCTGTATGACAGACTCTAGGTCCAATCACCTGACTACAAATAACTCAATTTCATTTCTTTTTATGGCTGAGTAATATTCCATAGGACATATGTGCCACATCTTCTTTATCCATTTATCTGCTGATGGACACTTAGGTTGCTTCCGTGTCCTGGCTATTGTAAATAGAGCTGCAGTGAACATTGTGGTACATGGCTGGTTTTGAATTATGGTTTTCTCAGGGTATATGCCCAGTAGTGGGATTGCTGAGTCGTATGGTAGTTCTATTTTTAGTTTTTTAAGGAACCTACATACTGTTCTCCATAGTGGCTATATCAATTTACATTCGCACCAACAGTACAAGAGGGTTCCCTTTTCTCCACACCCTCTCCAGCATTTATTGTTTGTAGACCTTTTGATGATGGCCATTCTGACTGGTGTGAGGTGATACTCATTGTAGTTCTGACCTGCATTTCTCTAATGATTAGTGATGTTGAGCATCTTTTCATGTATTTGTTGGCAATCTGTATATCTTCTTTAGAGAAATGTCTATTTAGGTCTTCTGCCCATATTTGGATTGGGTTGTTTGTTTTTTTGATATTGAGCTGCATGAGCTGCTTGTAAATTTTGGAGATTAATCCTGTGTCAGTTGCTTCATTTGTAAATATTTTCTCCCATTCTGAGGGTTGTCTTTTCATCTTTTTTATGGTTTCCTTTGCTGTGCAAAAGTTTTAAGTTTCATTAGGTCCTATTTGTTTATATTTGCTTTTATTTCCATTTCTCAAAGATGTTGCTCAAAAAGGATCTTGCTGTGATTTATGTCAAAGAGTGTTCTTCCTATGTTTTCCTCTAAGAGTTTGATAGTGTCTGGCCTTACATTTAGGTCTTTAATCCATTTTGTGTTTATTTTTCTGTATAGTGTTAGGGACTGTTTTAATTTCATTCTTTTACATGTAGCTATCCAGTTTACCCAGCAACACTTATTGAAGAGGCTGTCTTTTCTTCATTGTATACCTTTGCCTCCTTTATCAAAGATAAGGTGACCATATGTGTGTGGGTTTATCTCTGGGCTTTCTATCCTGTTCCACTGATCTATATTTCTGTTTTTGTGCCAGTACAATACTGTCTTGATTACTATAGTTTTGTAGTATAGTCTGAAGTCCGGGAGCCTGATTCCTCCAGCTCCGTTTTTCTTTCTCAATATTGCTTTGGCTACTCGGGTCTTTTGTGTTTCCATACAAATTGTGTGTTTTTTGGTTCTAGTTCTGTGAAAAATGCCATTGGTAGTTTGATAGGGTTTGCACTGAATCTGTATATTGCTTTGGGTAGTACAGTCATTTTCACAATGTTGATTCTTGCAATCCAAGAACACAGCATATCTCTTCATCTGTTTTTATCATCTTTAATTTCTTTCATCAGTGTCTTACAGTTTTCTGCATACAGATCTTTTGTCTCCTTAGGTAGGTTTATTCCTAGGTATTTTATTCTTTTTGTTGCAGTGGTAACTGGGAGTGTTTCTGTAATTTTTCTTTCAGATTTTTCATTAGTGCATAGGAATGCAAAAGATTTCTGTGCAAAAATTTTGCACAGAATCCTGCTACTCTTGCTACTCTACCAAATTCATTAATTAGCTCTAGAAGTTTTCTTGTAGCAATTTTAGGATTCTCTCTGTATAGTATCATGTCATCTGCAAACAATGACAGTTTTACTTCTTTTCTGATATGGATTCCTTTTATTTCTTTTTCTCCTCTGATTGCTGTGGCTAAAACTTCCAAAACTATGTTGAATAATAGTGGTGAGAGTGGGCAACCTTGTCTTTTTCCTGATCTTAGAGGAAATGGATCTGCATCTATTGAGATTATCATATGTTTTTTATCATTCAAATTGTTAATATGGTGTATCATAGTAATTAATTTGCACATATTGAAGAATCCTTGCACTCCTGGGATAAACCCCACTTGATCATGGTGTCTTATCCTTTTAATGGGCTGTTGGAATCTGTTTGCTAGTATTTTGTTGAGGATTTTTGCATCTATGTTCATCAGAGATATTGGCCTATAGTTTTCTTTTTTTGTGTGACATCTTTGCCTGGTTTTGGTATCAGGGCAAGTGTGGCCTCATAGAATGAGTTTGGGAGTGTTACTCCCTCTGCTATATTTTGGAAGAGTTTGAGAAGGATAGGTGTTAGCTCTTGTCTAAATGTTTGAAATAATTCACATGTGAAGCCATCTGGTCCTGGGCTTTTGTTTGTTGGAAGATTTTTAATCAGAATTTCAATTTCAGTGCTTGTGATTGGTCTGCTTATGTTTTCTATTTCTTCCTGGTTCAGCCTCAGAAGGTTGTGCTTTTCTAAGAATTTGTCCATTTCTTTCAGGTTGTTCATTTTATTGGCATATCGTTGCTTGTAGTAATCTCTCATGACCCTTTGTATTTCTTCAGTGTCAGTTTTTACTTCTCCCTTTTCATTTCTAATTTTGTTGAATTGAGTCTTTTCACTTTTTTTTCTTGATGAGGCTAGCTAATAGTTTATCAATTTTGTTTATGTTCTCAAAGAACTAGCTTTTAGTTTTATTGATCTTTGCTACTCTTCCCTTCATTTCTTTTTAATTATTTTCTTATCTGATTTTAATGATTTCTTTCTTTCTGCTAACTTTGGTTTTTTTTTTTTTCTTCTTCTTTCTTTAATTGCTTTAGGTGTAAGGTTAGATTGCTTATTTGAGATTTTTCTTGTTTCCTAAGGTAGGATTGTATTGCTATAAACTTCCCTCTTAGAACTGCTTTTGCTGCATTCCATAGGTTTTGGGTCATCACGTTTCATTGTCATTTATTTCCAGGTATTTTTGAATTCCTCTTTGATTTCTTCAGTGATCTCTTGGTTATTTAGTAGCAATATTGTTTGGCCTCCATGTGTTTGTATTTTTTACAGTTTTTTTTTTTGTTCCTGTAATTGATATCTAGAATCATAGCATTGTGGTTAGAAAAGATACCTGATACAATTTCAATTTTCTTAAGTTAACCAAGGCTTGATTTGTGACCCAAGATATGGTCTATCCTGGAGAATGTTCCATGAGCAATTAAGAAGAAAGTGTATTCTGTTGTTTTTGGATGGAATGTCCTATAAATATCAATTAAGTCCATCTTGTTTAATGTATCATTTAAAGCTTGTGTTTCTTTTTTTATTTTCATTTTGGATGATCTGTCCATTGGTGAAAGTGTGGTGTTAAAGTCCCCTACTATGAGTGTGTTACTGTCGATTTCCCCTTTTATGGCTGTTAGTGTTTGCCTTATGTATTGAGGTGCTCCTATGTTGGGTGCATAAATATTTTCAATTGTTATATCTTCTTCTTGGATCGACCCCTTGATTATTATGTAGTCCTTCTTTGTCTCTTGGAATAGTCTTTATTTTAAAGTCTATTATGTCTGATATGAGAATTGCTACTCCAGCTTTCTTTTGATTTCCATTTTCATGGAATATCTTTTTTTCATCCCCTCACTTTCAGCCTGTATGTGTCCCTAGGTCTGAAGTGGGTCTCTTGTAGACCACATATATATGGGTCTTGTTTTGTATCCATTCAGCTAGTCTATGCCTTTTGGTTGGAGCATTTAACCCATTTATATTTAAGGTAATTATCGATATGTATGTTCCTATTACCATTTTCTTAATTGTTTTGGGTTTGTTTTTGTAGGTCTTTTCTTTCTCTTGTGTTTCCTGCCTACAGAAGTTCCTTTAGCAATTGTTGTAAAGCTGGTTTGGTGGTGCTGAATTCTCTTAACTTTTGCTTATCTGTAAAGGTTTTCCTTTCTCGCTCATCAAATCTGAATGAGATCTTTGCTGGGAAGAGTAATCTTGGTTTTAGGTTTTTCCCTTTCATCACTTTAAATATGTCCTGCCACTCCCTTCTGGCTTGCAGCATTTCTGCTGAAAAATCAGCTGTTAACTTTATGGGGATTCACTTGTATGTCATGTTTGCTTTTCCCTTGCTGGTTTTAATAGTTTTTTTCTTTCTTTTTAATTTTTGATTGTTTGATTAATATATGTCTTGGTGTGTTTCTCTCTGGGTTTATCCTTATGGTTTATCCTGTATGGTACTCTCTGTGCTTCCTGGATTTGATTATTTCCTTTTCCATTTAGGGAAGTTTTTGACTATAATCTCTTCAAATATTTTCTCAAACCCTTTCTGTTTTGCTTCTTCTTCTGGGAACCCTATAATTTGAATGTTCGTGCATTTAATGCTGTCCCAGAGGTCTCTGAGATGTTCCTCAATTCTTTTCATTCTTTTTTCTTTATTCTGCTCCTTGGCAGGTATTTCCACCATTTTATCTTCCAGCTCACTTACCCATTCTTCTGCTCAGTTATGCTGTTATTGATTCTTTCTAGAGTATTTTTAATTTCAGTACTTGTGTTGTTCATCACTGTGTGTTTGCTCTTTAGTTCTTATAGGTCCTTTTTAAATGTTTCTTGTATTTTCTCCATTCTCTTTCCGAGATTTTGGATCATCTTTAGTATCATTCCTCTGAACTGTTTTTTCAGGTAAGTTGCATATTTTGTCTTCATTTATTTGGTCTTGTATTTTTTACCTTGCTCCTTCATTTGTAACATGTTATTTTGTCATTTCATTTTTTTTTTTTTTTTTTGCTTGGTGGTGCTATATTCCTGTCTTACTGGTTGTTTGTCCTGAGACATCCAGCACTGGGAAAAAAAAGAAAAAAAAGTGAGAAAGAAAGAAAAAAAAGGAGCAGTACAATATCAAGGATACAAAACAAAATAATATTAGAAAGATAAACATTATAGTAGGAAATAAATCTATAATTGAAACAACTGCAACAAGGTAAAATAAAACCACAACAGAAAAAAGAAAAAAAAAGGGGTGGGGGGGAGAACAAGCCTAAAGGAGAGAACAATAACAAAGTATAAAGAATAAAATAACGTTAGAAAAATAAAAGATTTATTAGGAAAAATAAAAGTATAAAAGAATCAACAATAATGAATCAACAAGGTAAAACAGAACCCCAATCTAAAACAGGAGAAGGGGAGATGGGCTCAAGATTGGCTCAAGATGGAAGAGAAAGATGTGTTCTCACTCCCTCTTGCTAGAGCACCAGAATCACAACTAACTGCTGAACAATCATCGACAGGAAGAAATTGGTACTCACTAAAAAAGAGACCCCACATCCAAAGACAAAGGAGAAGCCACAGTGAGATGGTAGGAGGGGCGCAATCACAATATTATCAAATTCCATAACTATCAAATCCCATAATTTCTCGGTGGGTGACTCACAAACTGGAGAACACTTATACCACAGAAGCCCACCCACTGGAGTGACAGTTCTGAGCCTCACATCAGGATTCCCAATCTGGGGTCCGGCCACAGGAGGAGGAAATCCTAGAGAATCAGACTTTGAAGGCTAGCGGGATTTGATTGCATGACTTTGACAAGACTGGGGGAAAAAGAGACCCCACGCTTGGAGGGCACACAAAAAATAGTGTGCACGTCGGAACTGAGGCGAAGGAACAGTGACCACATAGGAGACTGAACCAGACCTACCTGCTAGTGTTAGAGGGTCTCCTGCAGAGGTGGGGGGTGGCTATGTATCACCGTGAGGACAAGGACACTGCAGCAGAAGTTCTGGGAAGCACTCCTTGGCGTGAGCCCTCCTGGAGTCTGCCATTAGCCCCAACAAAGAGCCCGGTAGGCTCCAGGGTTGGGTCCATCAGGCCAAACAACCAACAGGGAGGGAACCGAGCCCCACCCATCAGTAGACAAGCAGATTAAAGTTTTACTGAACTCTGCCCAACAGAGCAACGGCCAGCTCTACCCACCAAGAGCCTCTCCCATCAGGAAACTTGCACAAGCCTCTTAGATAGCCTCATCCACCAGAGGGCAGACAGCAGAAGGAAGAACTACAATCCTGCAGCCTGTGGAACAAAAACCACATTCACAGAAAGATAGACAAGATGAAAAGGCAGAGGGCTATGTACCAGATATACGAACAAGATAAAACCCCAGAAAAACAACTAAATAAAGTGGAGATAGACAATCGTCCAGAAAAAGAATTCAGAATAATGATAGTGAAGATGATCCAGGACCTCAGAAAAAAATGGAGGCAAAGATTGAGAAGATGCAAGAAATATTTAACAAAGCCCTAGAAGAATGAAGGAACAAACAGAGATTAACAATACAGTAACTAAATGAAAAATGCACTAGAAGGAATCAATAGCAGAATAACTGAGGAAGAGGAACAGATAAGTGATCTGGAAGACAGAATGATGGAATTCACTGCTGTGGAACAGAATAAAGAAAAAAGAATGAAAAGAAATGAAGACAGCTTAAGAGACCTCTGGGACAACATTAAAAGCAACAACATTCACATTATAGGGGTCCCAGAAGGAGAAGAGAGAGAAAAGGGACCCGAGAACATATTTGAAGGGATTATAGTCGAAAACTTCCGTAACATGGGAAAGGAAATAACCACCCAAGTCTAGGAAGCGCAGAGAGTCTGATACAGGATAAATCCAAGGAGAAACACGCCGAGACACATAGTAATCAAACTGGCAAAAATTAAGGGCAAGGAAAAATTATTGAAAGTAGCAAAGGAAAATGACAAATACCATTCAAGGGAACTCTCATAAGGTTAACACCTGGTTTCTCAGAAGAAACTCTAAGAGCCAGAAGGGAGTGGCATGGCATATTTAAAGTGATAAAAGGGAAGAAACTACAACCCAGATTACTCTACTGAGGAAGAATCTCACTCAGATTCAATGGAGAAATCAAAAGCTTTACAGACAAGCAAAAGCTAAGAGAATTCAGCACCACCAAATCAGCTCTACAACAAATGCTAAAGGAATTTCTCTAAGTGGGAAACACAAAAGAAAAAAAGGACCTACAAATACAAACCCAAAACAATTAAGAAAATGATAATAGGAATATACATATCAATAATTACCTTAAACCTGAATGCATTAAATGTTCCAACCAAAAGACACAAGCTCGCTGAATGGATAAAAAAACAAGAGCCATCTATATGCTGTCTACAACAGACCCACTTCACATCTAGGGACGCATACAGACTGAAAGTGAGGAGATGAAAAAGATATTCCATGCAAATGGAAATCAAAAGAAAGCTGGAGTAACAATACTCATATCAGATAAAATAGACTTTAAAATAAATAATGTTACAAGAGACAAGGAAGGACACTACATAATGATCAAGGGATCAATCCAAGAAGAAGATATAACAATTATAAATATATATGCACCAACATAGGAACACCTCAGTACATAAGGCAATTGCTAACAGCTATAAAAGAGGAAATCAACAGTAACACAATAATAGTGGGGGACATTAACACCTCACTTACACCAATGGACAGATCATGCAAACAAATTTCATAAGGAAACATAAGCTTTAAATGACACAATTGACCAGATAGATTTAATTGATATTTATAGGACATTCCATCCTAAAACAGCAGATTACACTCTCTTCTCAAGTGCACAGGGAACATTCTCCAGGATAGATCACATCTTGGGCCACAAATCAAGCCTCAGTAAATTTAAAAAAATTGAAATCATATCAAGCATCTTTTCTGACCTCAACACTATGAGATTAGAAATGAATTACAGGGAAAAAAACGTAAAAGACACAAATACATGGAGGCTAAACAATACGTTACTAAATAACCAACAGATCACTGAAGAAATCAAAGAGAAAATCAAAAAATACCTAGAGAGAACTGACAGTGAAAACATGACAATCCAAAACTTACAGGATGCAGCAAAAGCAGTTCAGGGCTTCCCTGGTGGCGCAGTGGTTGAGAGTCTGCCTGCTGATGCAGGGGACACGGGTTCGTGTCTTGGTCTGGGAAGATCCCACACGCCGCAGAGCAGCTGGGCCTGTGAGCCATGGCCACTGAGCCTGCGCATCCGGAGCCTGTGCTCCGCAACGGGAGAGGCCACAGCAGTGAGAGGCCCGCGTACCGCAGAAAAAAAAGAAAAAAAGCAGTTAAAAGAGGGAAGTTTACAGCAATACAAGCCTACATCAAGAAAAATCTAAAATAAACAATCTAACCTTACACCTAAAGGAACTAGAGAAAGAAGAACAAACAAAACCCAAAGTTAGCAGAAGGAAAGAAATCATAAATATTGGAGCAGAAATAAATGAAATAGAAACAAAGAAAACAATGTCAAAGAACTATAAAATAAAAGCTGGTTCTTTGAGAATATAAACCAAATTGATAAACCATTAGCCAGACTCATTAAGAAAAGAGGGAGAGGACTCAAATCAATAAATTCAGAAATAAAAAAGGAGAAGTTACAAGAAGAAGAAATACAAAGCATCCTAAGAGACTACTACAAGCAACTCTATGCCAATAAAGTGGACAACCTGGAAGAAATGGACAAATTCTTAGAGAGGTATAACCTTCCAAGACTGAACTAGGAAGAAATAGAAAATATGAACAGACCAATCACAAGTAATGAAATTGAAACTGTGATTAAAAATATTCCAACAAACAAAAGTCCAGGAACAGATGGCTTCACAGGTGAATTCTGTCAAACATTTAGAGAAGAGCTGACACCTATCATTCTCAAACTCTTCCAAAATATTGCAGAGGAAGGAACACTCTCAAACTCATTCTATGAGGCCATCAACACCCTGATAGCAAAACCAGACAAAGATACTACAAAAAAAGAAAATTACAGACCAATATCACTGATAAATATAGACGCAAAGATCCTCAACAAAATACTAGCCAACAGAATCCAACAACACATTAAATAGATCACACACCATGATCAAGTGGGACTTATCCCAGGGATGCAAGGTTCTTCAATATTATCAAATCAATCAATGTGATACAGCATATTAACAAATTGAAGAATAAAAACCATATGATCATCTCAATAGATGCAGAAAAAGCTTTTGGCAAAATTCAACACCCATTTATGATAAAAATTCTCCAGAAAGTGGGCATAGAGGGAAACTACCTCATCATAATAAAGGCCATATATGACAAACCCACAGCAAACTTCATTCTCAATGGTGAAAAACTGAAAGCATTTCCTCTAAGATCAGGAACAAGATAAGGATGTCCACTCGCACCACTAGTATTCAACATAGTTTTGGAAGTCCTAGCCATGGATATCAGAGAAGAAAAAGAAATAAAAGGAATACAAATTGGAAAAGAAGAAGTAAAACTGTCACTCTTTGCAGACAACATGATACTATACATAGAGAATCCTAAAGATGCCACCAGAAAACTACTAGAGCTAATCAATGAACCTGGTAAAGTAGCAGGATACAAAATTAATGCACAGAAATCTCTTGCATTCTTATACACTATTGATGAAAACTCTGAAAGAAAAACTAAGGAAACACTCCCAATTACCATTGCAACAGAAAAAATAAAGTACCTAGGAATAAACCCACTTAAGGAGACAAAAGACCTGTATGTTGAAAACTATAAGGCACTGATGAAAGAAATTAAAGGTGATACAAACAGATGGAGAGATATACCATGTTGTTGGATTGGAAGAATCAACATTGTGAAAATGACTATACTACCCAAAGAAAACTACAGGTTCAGTGCAATCCCTATCAAACTACCAATGACATTTTTCACAGAACTAGAACAAAAAATTGCACAATTTGTATGGAACACAAAAGATCCCGAATAGCCAAACAATATTGAGAAAGAAAAACGGAGCTGGAGGAATCAGGCTCCCTGACTTCAGACTATACTACCAGGTTACAGTAAGCAAGACAATATGGTACTGGCACAAAAACAGAAATATAGATCAATGGCACAGGATAGAAAGCCCAGAGATAAACTCATGCACCTATGGTCAAGTAATCTATGTCAAAGGAGGCAAGGATATACAATGGAGAAAAGACAGTCTCTTCAATAAGTGGTGCTGGGAAAACTGGACAGCTACATGCAAAAGAATGAAAGTAGAACACTCCCTAACACCATACACAAAAATAAACTCAAAATGGATTAGAGACCTAAATATAAGACCGGACACTATAAAACTCTTAGAGGAAAACATAGCAAGTACACTCTTTGACATAAATCAGAGCAACATCTTTTTTTGATCCACCTCATAGAGTAATGGAAATAAAAACAAAAATAAACAATTGGGACATAATGAAACTTAAAAGCTTTTGCAAAGCAAAGGAAACTACAAAGAAGACGAAAAGACAACCCTCAGAATGGGAGAAAATATTTGCAAATGAATCAATGGACAAAGGATTAATCTTCAAAATATATAAACAGCTCATGCAGCTCAATATTAAAAAGACAAACAACCCAATGCAGAAATGGGCAGAAGACCTAAATAGACATTTCTCCAAAAAAGACATAGAGATGGCCAAGAAGCACATGAAAAGCTGCTCAACATCACTAATTATTAGAGAAATGCAAATCAAAACTACAGTAAGTTATGATCTCACACCAGTTAGAATGGGCAACATCAGAAAATCTACAAACAACAAATGCTGGAGTGGGTGTGGAGAAAACGGAACCCTCTTGCACTGTTGGTGGGAATGTAAATTGATACAGTCACTATGGAGAACAGAATGGAGGTTCCTTAAAAAACTAAAAATAGAATTACCATATGACCCAGCCATCCCACTACTGGGCATATATGCAGAGAGAAACATAATTCAAAAAGACACATGCACCTCAATGTTCATTGCAGCACTATTTACAATAGCCAGGTCATGGAAGCAACCTAAATGCCCATTGACAGACATATGGATAAAGAATATGTGGTACATATATACAATTGAATATTACTCAGCCATAAAAAGGAACGAAATTGGGTCATTTGTAGAGACGTGGATGAATCTAGAGACTGTCATACAGAGTGAAGTAAGTCAGAAAGAGAAAACCAAATATCGTATATTAATGCATATATGTGGAACCTAGGAAAATGGTTCAGATGAACTGGTTTGTAGGGCAGAAATTGAGACACATGTAGAGAACAAACATATGGGCGCAAAGGGTGTAAAGCGGCAGGGGGTGGTGGTGGTGGTGGGATGAATTGGGAGATTGGGATTGACATATATATATACTAATATGTATAAAATAGATAACTAATAAGAACCTGCTGTATAAAAAAATAAAATAGAATTCAAAAACTTAAAAAAGTAAAAAATTAAAAAAAAAAAGAGGAAAAAAGAAAAAAATAAAATTACAAAAAAGCCTTGGTGGGCTCCCCTGGTGGCGCAGTGGTTGAGAGTCCGCCTGCCGATGCAGGGGACACGGGTTCATGCCCTGGGCCGGGAAGATCCCACATGCCACGGAGCGGCTGGGCCCGTGCGCCATGGCCGCTGAGCCTGCGCTTCCGGAGCCTGTGCTCTGCAACGGGAGAGGCCACAACAGTGAGAGGCCCGCATACTGCCAAAAAAAAAAAAAGCCAAAAAAACCTTGGCTATGAGTTCAGAGTTTAGGCAGGGGTGGAACTTCGGCAGGGGTGAGACCTAGGCCGGTGGGGGGGTTACGTTTGAGCGTGGGGCGGGGCCTAGGCGGGTCGGGGGGGTTACGTTTGAGCGTGGGGCGGGGCCTAGGCGGGGCAATATTCAAGCTTGAGGCAGGGCGTCTGCCTCGGAGCTCCGCAGAAGGGGAGAGGCAGCACTTTGTACGGAGAGGCTCTGGAGTGTGCTGTTCCGGAGTTTGGAGGTAAGGCTCTGGCTGAGGGTATGTGGGTGGGTTTTAGGCCCGGCACTTTGGAGGGAGTCTCCGAGTGTAGAGGTCGGGCCCTGAGTGGCGGTGTAGGGCCGAGGCTTGTGTTCTGAGCGGCAGGAGGGAGGTTCCGAGGGCAGAGGGTTAGGCCCTGGAGCCCAAGAGGCTTCCTGGTGCCTAAATGGACAGGGAAGGCACTGGTCCTGTTCCCTTCTGTTCCTTCGCACCCCTCCCTCACTGTCTCCCCCAGGGTCTCCCCTGTCGCCGCTGGACCCCTAACCGTGCGTGGGTCCCGCTGGGCGTAGGAACTCCTCCCCCCCCCCCCCCCCAGCCACCTCTCAGTGGTGCTGCTCCCAGAGGTCCAGCCTTTACTTTTGCTCCCCTTCTCTCCCCCCCACTTCCTCAGGGCCCACGCGGTTGGAGGGTCCTTGGTGGGCAGAGGATTAGGCCCGGCATCTCAGCAGGTTCCTGGGGGCCCAAGTGAGTAAGGGAATCCTGGCCACGCTCCCTTTTGATCCTCTGCCCTCCCAGTGGTTCCCCAGTTTCCCCCTTCGGCCGTGGCATCCCTTCACCTCACAGGTAGAGAGGCCTAGATTCCTGCAGCAGGAGACTTCACGCAAGTACTGGAATGGTTAGTGCCAAGAGTGGGTGGACAGGGCACCAGTCAAACCTGGTACAATGCATTGTTTGGCAAGCTCAAATAAAAGCTCAGTTCTGGATGCCCAGCCAGTTTTGGGAAGCAGTGTGGGGTGACAGAGAGACCGAAGGCTTGGGAAACCATAGAAGGAGACCCAAGTTTGAATCCTAGCTCTGCCAATAAAGAGCCCTGTAACCCTGGGAAATGATTTAATGGTCCTGAGCCTCAGTGAAAAATGACAATAATTATACCTTCATGCAACTTGAGGAATTCAAGGAAATACTGCGTGTAAAATGTCTGGCTCTTTCTTTGACAATGTGACTAGCTTTCCTTCTAGGTGATGGCCAGGGTTGTGGACCATATGCCTCAGACTTTGCCTAGGCTTTTCCAGCAGTTCCCATTTCCAATTGGAAAAACACTTCTTTCTTTTAGGCAATCAATTTACAGAATAGCCCCACTCTTTCCATGACACCTTATCCCATCCCCTCCAAAAAAGGAAGTAATTTTAGCCTTTTACGCCAGCAGAAAAGCCACTGATAAGTACAATTGGTGGCATATGTACAATATGAATGTCACATCCTCACCCAAATTCCCCACTCTGGCATGAGGAAAGGAACCTCAGTGCTTAGAGTTTTATGGTGCTAAGGATGAAAAAGGATGTTTCAGATGTTCTTGAATCAAAATATTGAATTAAGAGCTGAGTGGTGAAGGAGTGAAAAAGGATGAGGTATAGTTTAAAGAAATATTTAGGTCAGTAAACAAGAATAGAAAACCTGAATTGCTCATTGAAGCAAATAATAGGACAAAAGCATTTAAAGAGGCCCACAGTGTGGAGTCAGGTAACTTGAGGCAGATGGCTGACAAGGGGAGCAGTATAAAGTGCTTCAGCACTTTAGGGGAGAGACTTTCACTGTCTTGTTTACATCTGTATGCCCCAGCATCTAGAATAGTGTACCCAGAGTGTAATATCATCCACAGAGTTATTGGATGAATGAGTAAATAGTGAATTACCTGAGGGTATACCCTCTTGAGATATTTTTGGAAGGACAGCAATGCAAACATGGGCCAGGAATAGAGCTGCTGCCTGCAAAAGCAGCAGATATTCTCTCATACTTTTTTGCCTTACCAACGATTGCCCTCCTACACAAGAGCAAACTGATCTTCTTACCAGTCCTTATACAATCTGACACTTCATTAACTCTGCCCCCCGCCCCCTGTGTACCTTGTGTGTCCATTACTGGAGACTTTTCTTCCTTTTAATTATCCAAACCCCTTTGACAAAAGTGATATCTCTGTCCTATAACCCCCCCCCCCCAATATTTTATGTCTCCAGAATGCCTTTGAACAGTGTCTTATCCTGGGCATGCGCGCGCACACAAACACACACACACACACACACACACATACATGCACACACACACACCCCTGGTTTAGAAAGATCCTCTGATAATTCACTAGTTTATGAACTTCTCATTCACCATCATCTTGGAGAAGCTAGAGAGTTCCTTGCATCAACTTATCACAGAATTAATCTGGTCTGATACTGTACTCCTATGGCTTTTTATATACACTTCCATTATTAGCACTTACTACCGTGTTGTGTCTTTACTTTTGCTTTTTAATAATTGCAACAAGGATCATGTATGTGTGTATGTGTACTGCAAGCTTAAAATGCAGTCTATAGATGCAACATTTATCTTTAGGTCTGAGAAATAAATCATGTCAAGAAAGATGTAAATAAATGGAGAGATAGTCCATCTACATGGGTTGGAAGACTCAATATTGTCAAAATGTGCATTTTTCCCAACTTTATCTATAGATTCGACACAATTCCAATTAAAAGAAAAACAGCAAGTTACTTTAGAGATATCAATAAACCAATTTTAAAGTTTATAGGGAGAGACAAAAGACCCAGAATAGCCAGCTCAACATTGAAGGAGAAGAACAAAGTTATAAGACAGACATCACCCAACTTCCAGACTCCCTATAGAGCTATAGGGATCAAGGCAGTGTGGTACTGGCAAAAGAATAGGCATATAAATAAATGGAACAGAATAGAAAGCTCAAAACAGACCCAGACAAGTACAGTCAAGTGCTCATTGACAAAGGAGCAAAGGCTATTTAATGGAGAAAGGATGGTCTTTTCAACAAATGGCACTGGACAACTGGACATCCATATACCAAAATGTGAATCTAGTTACAGACTTCATACTTTTCACAAAAATTAATTCAAAATGTGTCATAGACCTAAATATAACAGGCAAAACTATAAAGCTCCCAGAAGATAACATAGGAGAAATGCAGATAAACTTGGGTTTGGAGATGATATTTTAGCTACAGTACCAAAAGCATGAGCCATTAATTTTATTTAATTGAAATTAAAAACCTCTATTCTGCCAAAGACACTGTTAAGAGAATGAGAAGATGATCTACAAATTGGGAGAAAAAATCTTTGAAACACATATTTTATAAAGGACTTATATCCAAACTATACAAAGAACTCTTAAAACCCAACAATAAGAAAACAGACATCCCACTAAAAATAGGAAAATGATCTGGAAATCTCACAAAAGAAGATACATAGATGGAAATAAGCATGAAAATATGTTCAACATCAAATGTCTTCAGGAAGTTGCAAATTAAAACAGTAACACACCACTACACACATATTAGAAGGGCTAAAATCCAAAACATTGTCAACATCAAATGCTGGCAAGGATATAGTGCAAAAGCAAATTTCATTCACTGTTGGTGAGAATGCAAAATGGTGCAGCCACTTTGGAAGACAGTTTGGCGATTTGTTACAAAACTAAGTATAGTCTTACTATATAATTCAGTAATTGTGTGTCATGGTACTTACCCAAACGAACTGAAAATTTATGTCCGCACAAAAGCCTGCATACAAATGTTTATAGCAGCTTATTTCATAATTGTCAAAACTTGGAAGCAACCAAGATGTTGTTCAATAGGTGAAGAGATAAACTGTGGTACATCCAGGCCATGGGATATTATTCAGAAATAAAAAGAAATAAGCTATTAAGCCATGAAAAGACATGGAGGAAACTTAAATGCCTATTGCTAAGTGAAAGAAGCCAATGTGACAAAGGCTCCATGTGATATGATTACAACTATATGAAATTCTGGGAAAAGCAAAACTATAGAGACAGTAAAAAGTAGTTACTAGGGGCTGGGGAAGGGGGAAGCTAAGACATAAATAGGTGGAACACAGGGGGGTTTTAGGGCAGTGAAGCTATTCTATATGATAGTTTTGTGGTAAATATATGCCACTATGTATTTACCAAAACCCACGGAAAGTACAGTACAAAGAGTGAACCCTAATGTAAACAATGGACCTTAGTTAATAATATTTCAGTATTGGCTCATCAATTGTAACAAGTGTTCCACACTACTGCAAAATATTATAATAGGAAAAACTGTATGGGGTAAGAAAGTATATGAGAAATCTCTGTACTTAACATTCAATTGTTCTGTAAATCTAAAACTGCTCTAAGAAATAAATTAGGTAAAAAAAATACTACCAAATAATTCACAATAAATAAATAAATAGGTCATACCTTTATGGTCTTTGGTCCTTGGAGAATTTACATTGTATATTTCATAACATTTATTACAGCCTTATAATTTTAAAAAAACAAAAATAAATTAAAATTCTCATGAAATACCACTGCCCATAAATAAATACCATTACGTTTGGAAATGTTTAACAAATGAATATTATCTATTTCTCTGGTCACTATTCAGTTCTGGCATTTAATTAGCTATGATCTTGTCTTATTTACTGGAGTATAGGTGTCCTGAAACCAAGGCCTGTGTTTTTCCTAAAGTCCATTTCAGAGTATCTTGTATGTAGTCTCTGCTAAACATTTTCTTTTATTAATTGATTCATTAATCAGTGGGGTCCCTCTGTCTGGGCCTGCTTTGGCACTCACGGCTCCTCAAATCTCAGTCCCACATTTCTGCTTAGTATCAACTGAGTAAAAGGAAGTGTTTGCATAAGCAGAAAGCTTTGTGATTGTCTCAGAATGGCTGCAAGATGTGGGGATAAAGGAGAGAAAAGAACAAGTAGATTCTGATGCCAGTCCCTCCCCATCTGTCTGTGACTGTAGGCGGGACAGCAATCTCCTCTAAGCCTCACTCTCCTCTCCTATGAAATGGGTCATAATTTAAGCAGACACATCATCTTGTTCACAGCACATTAGGTAATTCTTAATTCTTTTCCTCTGCACCATTCTTTTAGCTGACTCAAGAGCTCTCAGTCTTGCACCTGGACTCTTGCCAAACTCGTTAAATAGGTTTATTTTGATTCTGCCTTTCAGTTTAAGCTGTTCTTTCTGACCGAACAAGCCCCAGAGTTGAAGCCTTGCTATTTATAAACAACGTGACTCTCCTGTTTTTGTCAGAGACTCTATTTTTAGCTTTAGCAAAATCACCAAGATTTTGTGTCTGTTAAATGCATGCAGCAGAGATTTTTTAACTAAAAAGTGGGATACAGAATAATTTCTTGAAGATTAAAACTTTGCCCTTTAAATTTTTCCTTAAGTAGTTTAAAGACATGTAGATAACTAGGTTATCTACTATGATGTTAGAGCTGAGAGGGACTTAAGCTGAGAGGGACTTAAGAAATTATCTGGTCCACCTCCTTTATTAAGGAAGTGAAAATTGAGTACCAGAAGGAAGCAACGTTCAAGGTCACACAGCTATCAGAACTGAGATTAACAGCAAAGTGCATTAGTCTGTTTCACCAAAAAAAAAAAAAAAGTAAAAATTGAGTGAATATAACTACTCATGAGATGATTACTGATAAGTCATGGGTAAATGCATAAATTCCACTACTCTTCTGGTCCTTGTGAGAGGAAGTTTCTTAAAATTAACACCTCTAAATGAGCCTCATTTTCCTAAGGGTATACCCTCAAAGTAGATATAAGTTGGAATACATATAAGTAGGGTGTTTGGAATTTTGTTTCCATGTGGGCAGAGAAGTAATAGCGTAAAGATTCTAGCCATGTTAGGTATTTCTTTCTTTATAGGCACTCTCCGTTCTTGTAAGTAAGTGCTGGATGCAGGTTGCTACTTGTACTATGGGAAGGCATAGACCAGTCTGGATCTAGACTCTGCCACAAATATACTCTCTCAGGCTGTCTACCCGCTCTGTGTTCATTTTTTCCCTCCTCTGCTCAGCAAAACTTTTTACCATAATTTGAATGGTGAGTTCAAAGATATAGGTTTGAGCTTAGGGGAAAGAAAAACACTCTAGTTTCTTTTTTAATTTTATTTGTTTTATACAGCAGGTTCTTATTATCTGTTTTATACATATTGTTGTATACATGTCAATCCCAATCTCCCAATTCATCCCACCACCACCACTTTCCCCCCTTGGTGTCCATACATTTGTTCTCTACATCTGTGTGTCTATTTCTGCCTTGCAAACCAGTTCATCTATACCATTTTTCTAGATTCCACATATACAATATTTAAACTAGAAACGATTAGGTCTCCACATGGTGCGTCCAAGCTCCCTCTAATCTACATGGCTTGAGACAAAGAGCCAGATATTAGTGAAGTGTGCCTGACTTTCATTTGCCTTTGTATTCTCCCCAGTGACCTGGCAGAGAAAAGTGGCCGACCAAGGCAAGACATTAGTATCCCTGGGTCCCCTGTACTAGCACCTTTTACCATCTTAGCATTATCCCAGCCTTACATTGCATCCTGTTAAATCCCTAGCAAGGAGTACCTGTAATGTACCAGACATTACTTGAGGTGCAATATTTACCTTATTTCTAATCTTCAGCAAGCCCTGCAAGAAAATAAAATCTGGGATTGAAGAGTGAAATCCTAGATCTCTAGACTGTCAAGTCTTCTTATTTCCTAACACTAAAACAGATGGAAACAAAGGCTGGCACTGAACAAAATGATACATTGTATTCACCATTCAACTAACACCACCAAAGGCAACCCCAGGCACACAGCTTAAAGATGACATTATTTACAGTTGGCCCTGTATATCTGCAGATGGGGGACCCACAGACACGGAGTGCTGACTGTACTATGCCATTTTATATAAGGGACTTGAGCATCCACGGATCTGGGTATCTGCTGGGGTCCTGGAACCAATCAGATACCAAATAATGACTGTACATTGTAGCTGTGGAAATTGAGGCTAATGGAAATTATATTTGGTGCTCCTTGCTGACAGGTTAGTTGTAACATAATGGAGTTTAACTCAGGGATTGCATTTTCATATATAACTCTTCCCATAACAGCGAGAGTCTATATTTGGCTTGAGAAATGATTGATGTTCCCTTTGAGAAAATGCTTTATAAAGATACACACATTTGTTCATGGGTGTGTCTGAAGTTCTGGGAATGAACTACAAATAGAGAAGACAAGTGCAGCTATGAAGAGCCAGCCCTGGGGTAGTGAGGAAGCTATTAAGATCCTCCATCCTGACCATGCCATGGTTGGGAATAAATAGCAGCTTTCCTTAGAGACTTATGAAAAAAAAAAAAAATCAGAAGGAGGGGCTGTGAGTAAGATGTCACGGAGTCCAAAGTTTTCCTGACCAGATGGGAAGTTCATGAGCAGGGTAAACAGAGAAAGCCTAGTAGCCCCCCAAGGCATGTAATTTAATAAAGCACCAGCTACTGTCCATAGGAGTGATTTTTTTCAGTCATTTACTTAAAAGTCAGTGGAATCAATACTGTTTGCTTTACCTAGAATGCCAGTCTTGTCTTTTCTGCATTGTGAAAATATATTTATTAATTAAAAGACCCATGAAAAAGTCACTTCTGTAAAAGCTGTATCCATTCCCTAGTTACTCTTTTCTTTACATGATAATACATATTATTCTGTATTATAATTCTAATAAGTTATCATGCTCTGCTTGTATTCATTTGGGTGCTATCAGGCAAGCAGCCCCACTATGAGTAATATGTTAAAAAAAAAAAGATACCTATTAAGCCATAGATAATTGTGGGAGATGGATATGAGGTCTAAGGAAGACAGTTGCCTCAGCATCTGGCAGTAAGATCTAAAGTCGCTGAAGGTCTGTAAGGCCGGTAGTTAGGAAAAAAAGCTGGAAGTAAAATTGAGAACAGCTGGACAAACTGAAACCTGTAAAGAAAACTGGAATCCATGAGAACAAAGGGGGACCTACAGTTGTCACTGCCTCCAACCTCAACCATATGGGTGACCTACAGAGGAAACTGATGCTCCTTGTCTAAGACTTGAAAAAAATCCAGATATCCAGCATCAGGTGGAGGAGCTGCAATTTTAGCACAACCTTAAGCCACTGGTTTTGTACCAGCTAGCAAGTAAGTCAGCATATTGGCAACAAAATATAAATGTTGCAGTGGCTTGTCACCTTAAACCAATGTTTGGAAAATAATAATGGTGGTTTCACTTCTACATTCCAAGTCATGCTCATATTTTTTTCCTGTGTTAAACCCTAATGTGGATTCACATAGAGAAGAGAATTCTGTGAAGGTTCAACTTAATTAAGTTGATAGAGTGTAAAGCCATCCTATGCTGTGATTTCACTGAAGAGATGCTGCATGTCATATTCACGTTTGTAAGACATTAAAGTGCCCAACCTTGTGTCTAGACCACAGTAGGAACTTGTAAAACTTTAAAAAAAACAGCCTCCGGGCTTCCCTGGTGGCGCAGTGGTTAAGAGTCCGCCTGCTGATGCAGGGGACACGGGTTCGTGCCCTGGTCCAGAAAGATCCCACATGCCACGGAGCGGCTGGGCCCGTGAGCCATGGCCGCTGAGCCCACGCGTTCGGAGCCTGTGCTCCACAATGGGAGAGGCCACAACAGTGAGAGGCCCGTGTACCGCAAAACAAACAAACAAACAAACAAACAAAAAACAGCCTCCAAATTCTTTGCAGTGCGGCCTATCCACCTTCTGCTTCTGAACCTAAGGAAAAGGCACCTTCCACTTCCTACTTCTTGGGACACTTGCTGTTAGACCTCAGCCATGCCACAAGGAAGCCCAAGGTACATGGTGAGACCATGATCCAACTATCAGCTCCAGCACAAGTCCCACTGACAGGGTACATCAGTTGCTAGACATGTGAGTTTGGAGGCCTTTGCAAGGACTTGAAATTTAGACACGTTCTAACTACACCCATATGAGAGACCCCTAGTAAGAACTTCCCAGTGAACATAGAGAATCCTGCTTAGTGTATATATAGCTGAGTCTAGTCAATATACAGAATTCTAGAGACAGTACTAAAATCATGCTCGTTGGTTTAAGCCACAAATTTTGGGGTGACCTGTTATGAATAAATAGATATTTGAAATAGATTTTAGTATCAAAAGTGGGGTGCTGCCATAATAAATAAAACAAGTGGCAATTGACCTTGGGATTAAGCAGTGAAAAGAAAGTAGAAGGACCTTGAGGAGACTGCTAGTAAGAGCCTAAAATATCTCAAGAAGTCTTTCAGTGAGAGCTTAGAGAAAAGTAAGAATAATCTTTTTAGAAGCTGGAGGAAAGAGAACTTGTGTAGTGGCAGAAAGTCTGATTATCTTGGCACTATGGCAATGTATTAATTAGATGATGTAACTAATGATCTCAACGATTTTCAGCCGGTGTCTTGGCAAAATGGGAGAGGAGAGAAATGAGCTAAAGGACAAACAGTTAAATGTAAATGTGTCAGGGCTTGCTGCTTTCCAAATTCATGCTGTTTTCCATTTCCAGCCTCTCCAGACAGCAAATGAGTCTAAAATTAAGAATGGCTTTGGACAAAGACCAAATAGAGGATGGGCTGTTCTATGACCTGAGAACAATCAAAGCAGTGTCTCATAAAAATCTTCAAACAAATAAGAGCTCATCTATGGATTATAATGTGACACCTTGCAGATTCTCTCCATTAAACAACGGGCTTCTGATCATCTTCAGGACATTTTCTGATAACAGCTTCACAGGAAACCTGAAGTAGAAAAGAGCTCTTCTAACAGGGATGCGTGATTTATTGTAAAGGAGATGCGTGGTTTATTGTAAAGGAGAAAAACCACATAAAATTTATTTTAAAAATTACAAATATTTTATTTCTCAAGATGATTTTGGCTATTTGAGGTCTTTTGTGTTTCCACACAAATTTTAAAATTATTCTAGTTTTGTGAAAAATGCCATTGGTATTTTGATAGGGATTGCACTGAATCAGTAAATTGCCTTGGGTAGTATGGTCATTTTACCAATATAAATTCTATATATAAATATATAATCCAAGAGCATGGTATGTCTTTCCATCTGTTTGTGTCATCTTCAATTTCTTTCACTAGCATCTTATAGTTTTCCAAATACATATCTTTTACCATCTTTGGTAGGTTTATTCCAAGATATTTTATTCTTTTTGATGTGATGGTAAATGAGATTGTTTCCTTAATTTCTGTTTCTGATAGTTCATTATTAGTGTATAGAAATGCAACAGATTTCTGTGTATTAATTTTGTATCCTGAAACTTTCCCAAATTCATTGATGAGTTCTAGTAGTCCTCTGGTGGCTTCTTTAGGAGTTTCTCTGCAGAGTATCATGTCATCTGAAATAAATTTCTTATGGAAGCATCACAAGCTGAGATATAAGGAAACAGAGGCAATGCAAAATGAAAAGGGTATTAGGACACAGGTTGAGAAGATTAATTAGTTGTAAAGTCAATTTTCTTATGAAAAAGGATGCATGACTCAGAGGAAGGAACCATGAGCCAAGTACTGAACCAAAACATGGAAGAATCACTCCCAGAGAAGAATAAAGGACCCTGTTCAGGAATGGAGGAACACTTGCTTGGCTGAATTTCAGAATTATTATGGGCCAGTAACTTCCCTGTGCACTTTGTTGTCCGCCTTGTTCTAAAGGAGTGTCAGTAGATGTTATTCTGTACCTGTTCCACCATTGTATGTTTAGTGACTGTGGGCGTCAGATAAGTTGTCTTTTTAGTTTATATGTCTTTAGATTGAGAGAATCTAGAATCCAAGGGTCTGTTCTTAAGGCACCACACTCAAGGAGCCAATATAAATGAAAAAATGTGGACCTTGATGCTGGGCCTAATGCCATGATGTGATAAAATTGTGGGATCTTGGGAGTGAGTGAACGTATTTTGAATTTTGGAGTAATGTCCATAATTGTGGTTGGATACCAGACTGTGGAGGTTTTAAATAAAGACTTGACATATTTGATTGAACTGGATTCTGTGACTGCTCTTATAATAGATTACAGCAAAAGGCACACCTTGCCCAGGCTGTAAGAAACTGGCCACTTCCACTTCCTGCTACTGGGACAGTTGCTCTTAGAACCTATGTACAATGCTGTGAGGAAGCTCAGGCTATGTAGCAAGGCCACGGGTAGGTGTTCAGCAGACCGCCCCAGCTGTGGTTCCAACCAGTGGCCAGCATCAACCACCAGACCTGTGAGTGAGGAAGCCTTTGGTATAACTTCTGTCCTACCCATTGACTAGTTTCAACCACATGAGAAGCAAGAACCACTAAGCTGAGCATAGTCAAACTCTAGAATTCTGAGAAATAATTTTAAAAAATTGTTATTTTAAGCTTATAGGTTTTGGGGATATTTATTATATAACAGTAGATAGCTGGAATAGTATTTAATAATGATTGATAAATGAATAAAATAATTAATGATGAACTCAAAGATTTCTTATTATTAATCATATTTTGTGGAGTGTTTAGGTATTTCAAATAATTTCCTAGATAAGATTTTGAATATTTAAGATTTCGAGAAACTACTTTTCTAGGGCATAGAGTTACCTTCTTTAATTTTCCAGTTCAGTTTTCTTTCTGCTGTGTCACTGAGAAATAGTACTCATCATAAAATAAAGCACTGATTAAGAATTTTATCTGTCATTATCATCATAGAAATATAAACTGGTCCTCCTTTCTCAGTGCTGATAATGTAATTTGGCTGAAGTAGGAAACAAACAATATGAGTGAATATCTGGATTAACCATTAGATTAATATATACATAAATGATTTATATTGCTCCATTCCTATTTTTTCTTTTTAGTTGAAGTTAAAGCAAGACAATGGATGTCTGTGATATGCCTTCCCTTTTCCCAGGAAGCAGCATTTAAAAATATGGCTCCTCTCTTCAGAAACAGACTCACAGACATAGAGAACAGACTTGTGGTTGCCAAGGAGGAGGGGTAGGTGCGGGAGGGATGGATTGGGAGTTTGGGATTAGCAGATGCAAACTATTATATATAGAATGGATAAACAACAAGGTCCTATTGTATAGCACAGGGAATTACATTCAATATCCTGTGATAAACCATAATGGAAAATAATATGAAAAATAATATGTATATATGTATAACTGAATCACTTTGATGTACAGCAGAAACTAACACAACATTGTAAATCAACTATAATTCAATAAAATAAATTTAAAAAATAAAATAGATTATGGCTCCTCTCTCAAGGACTCAGCTAGTTAGGGGTCAAGATTAACAAACATGAAATACGTTCATACAGCACCATCCACAGGAAGAAAAACTGGACTCAGAAGTAGAAAACTTTTGTCCTAGATAACAGGTTGACGATTGTTTTCTGTAATAAGTCAGATAGTAAATAATTTAGGCTTTACAGGCCATATAGTCTCTGTTGCAACTACTCAGCTTTGCTGTTGGAGCATGAACACAGCCATAGACATGTAAATGAATGAGTAAGGTTGTGTTGCATTAAAACTTTATGAACAAAAGCAGTGGGCCCACTGGGTTCAGTCGACAGGTTGTCGTTTGCTGACTCCTGTTCTAGACCTTGCCTTGCCATTGATTAGTTGTGGGACCAAGGATAAGTTGCATGGCAGCTCTGAGCTTCATTTTCCTTATCTATAAAATGGAGATAATAGTGGCAGCCTCCCTACATTAGTAGTGTGAGAAGATGCTAAAGGAATACCTGTGCATAGAGTGATGCATGGCTTACCAAGAGTAGAATTTGGATACCAAGCAAAGGTTGTTTGCTTGGAAAAAGTAATAATATCTGTAGATCCAGCGCACAATGACCAAATCTTTGGGAGAAGGGATTTACCTGTTTTGCCTTATTGAGTTTACTAAAAGGTGTGCCAAATTAAGTCAATAGATACTGGAAGAAGTGGGAGGAAAGGAATAAGGGTAGTAGACTGAGGCAAATCCTGTTTTTAATTTCACAAGACCTACATTTAATTTTCATAATAAAGACACAATGGTATTGTGAAAAAAATTTTAAAAAAAGGAATACTTGTGGACTTTCTTTGAAATCTCTGTTGTGCTACAGAGATGTTGTTAGTTGTCATTACTATGTTTGTTTGTTTTTCCCAAGTCTCTTGGCTCTGTTCTCTCAGCTATCTTTTGTACCTTTCTTGGGAAATCGCAGTCATTCCTCTTCACTTTGGGCTGGAGAGAAGTTTGTTGGGTCCGTCTCAGGCCCTCTTGGCCTTCATATCCCAAGCAGTCATCTTAATTCTGTGGTTTATGATTTGCTCTTTCATAAGTTGTCTCTCCATGACTGTCACCGCTTTCTTCGGTATACTCTGCTTCATTCTCTTTATGGTGTTCATCACAAACTGAAACTATCTTGTTCTTTTTTTTTTTTTTTTTTTTTGCGGTACTTGGGCCTCTCACTGCTGCGGCCTCTCCCGTTGCGGAGCACAGACTCCGGATGCGCAGGCTCAGCGGCCATGGCTCATGGGCCCAGCCACTCCACAGCATGTGGGATCTTCCCGGACCGGGGCACGAACCCGCGTCCCCTGCATCGGCAGGCGAACTCTCAACCACTGTGCCACCAGGGAAGCCCCTATCTTGTTTCATAATTATCTGTCAGTCCCATTAGGATAACAATTTATTTTCTGATTTCTTTAATAGTATCTCCTCAGCACTTAGGGACGCACTTGCCATATATTATGGATTCAGTACACATTTGTTGAATGAGCTGAATGAATGAAATGCACAATATTCTCTCACCCTGTATGCAAAGATAGAATTGATGTCATATACCTGGTCTGACCACTATAATTTTCAGAACCTGGACCAGAAATTTTACTTTTATATCATTCAGCAAAGTGCAGACGTCTATTACAATATGTAAGATTTTATGAAGACATTGACAGAGGTTAATTGAGAAGCCTGTAACTATAGAGTGAGAACTATATCCTGTACATTGAACTTGAACATAATCATATGCAACACATTTTGTGTAGTATATTGTGGAATTCTGATTCTAGTATTTTTATTCCCTTAGCTCAGCCTGGCTTTGGGAACTGCATTTTCTCTGCTCTGAACAAATATTGTTCCTTCCATCACTCCAGGTATTTTTATTTATTTCCATGTGCTCTGGGCTTCTGTGTACTTGAGATTGTTATCTGTTTATTCCAGGACCCTTCATTATACTGGTTATAGAAAGTATCCCGTTTCTGCTTATTTGGTTATTATAGTTCATTTTACAAGAGCATGCTTTGTCAGCTGCCTGTCTGCATAGTTAGTCCACCAATATGCTCTTTGCCAATTGCTTGATATGCCGAAGTTGTCTGTTCTCCTTGTATGTTTCTTGCTCTCTGTGATTTGATTCTCTTTGGGAATGGGAGTGAGGTTTAAGGGCTACTCTTTTTTATTGGACATACACTTGCCAAGTTGAGTTTAAGTTAAAAGCAGATTGCCTTTTGCCTAGAAAAAACACAGATACTATCACACGATGTAACACTCTGAAACACTCACTCTGGCTAAAGCAGATGAGGATTTTACTCAGAATCCATTTCAGCACCAGTAATATGTGGGCACAAAAACCCCAACATTCATTACATGCTTACTGAACCTAACACAAGTTTTCTGAAGGACACAGAAAAATAGTGACACGTTGTTGGGGGGCGGTTTCGGGTCATCTTTAAACAGGATGTTTTAAAAAGCTGAGTTTCTAAAGACTAGGTGCAGAGCTTCCCAAAATATGGAGAAAATCCCCCCAGTGTCTCTTCCATCCTTAAATATTGATGATCCAGTGCAAAGTCAAATGTTTATAGAGTTTTCTTATTTAATAGGATGGTGGCAGAGAGGCAATAAATTTAACACAGATTATACCTGAGCTCCATAGACTCAGACAATGCAAAGAAGGCTGTTTTGTGTATTTTCTGTGTGCCATTTTTCTCCTCCTCTCTGTCCTTAATTTAATCTGGCAGCACTCTACAGAGGTATGGTTAGAGATAAAGCCTGAGAGTTTGTTTGCGCTGGCTTGCCCAGTGATTTGAAAGCCTTCTTAAGGATTTTGAATACTGTCTTGAAGGGTACCTGTTAGACACAGACAGGTATTAGGCAGTAAATAACTTTGTCAGATTTACAATTTAAAAGCTGGCTATGGTGCAGGGGATGGATTTGGAGTATTCTCAGACTAAAGGCAAGGAGAAGATTCTGGAACCTAATGCCACTGCCTCTAAGAATCATAGTAACTGAAACAGGGAACAGGGATCCTGTGAAGAGGCCAGAGAGAGAGATCAGTTGTAGATAAACCTCTTAGCGGTGGCTTTTGAGTGCCTGTCTTGGTCTGGACTCTGATTAGTATGCCCACCCCCTACCCCTTATCCTCTGAAACTCTAACACCCCAAGGTGGGGAGGGGTATAGAAAATCAACCTAATCATAATCTAGTTCCTTTTTTTAAAATTTAATTTATTTTTTTATACAGCAGTTCTTATTAGTTATCTATTTTATACATATCGGTGTATATATGTCAATCCCACTCTCCCAGTTCATCACACCACCACCACCACCCCCTGCCGCTTTCCCCGCCTTGGTGTCCATACGTTTGTTCTCTACATCTGTGTCTCTATTTCAGCCCTGCAAACCGATTCATCTGTACCATTTTTCTAGGTTCCACATATATGCGTTAATATACGACATTGGTTTTTCTCTTTCTGACTCACTTCACTCTGTATGACTGTCTCTAGGTCCATCCACGCCTCTACAAATGACCCAATCTGGTTCTGATATAAAAAAAAAACAAAAGTCACCTGGAGTCTTTGCTTGGCCAGAGGAACTCAGTTCAGATATTTGCTGACTCTTTACCTTCAGATTACTAATCAGACTCAGAGTATGTATGGGAAACACACACATGCACACACCCTCTTAACACTCAAGCCCTCTTACATTGTAATTCCACCCCTACCCCCACCCCCCCATTTCTCTGCTTCTCTGAATATTTCCTTGATTGCATGTGGCATGGGAGACAGGGATGTGCTGTAGCCTCAGTGACGTCTGGTTCTTACATTAAATATTCATACTTTTCCTACCACATGTTAGAAGCAAGTTAGCCATGTATTTTGTGCTTAAGAGAAGAAGTGATCTTCTGTGCACTAAAGGGAAAGCTGGATGTGTTAGACAAAGGAGAAATAATAGTGCTAGTCTTTAACTTAGGACTTGCCCAAAGGACTTTGGAGGATGTTTTGGACTTAATTTAAATTTAAGTGTTAACTTCATATGATATTGCTTATATGTGGAATCAAAAAAATGATACAAATGAACTTACATACAAAACAGAACTAGACCCACAAACATAGAAAACAAACTTATGGTTACCAAAGGGGAAAGGGATGGGGGAAGGATAAATTGGGAGTTTGGGATTAACATATACACACTACTATATATAAAATAGATAATCAACAGGGACCTACTGTATAACACAGGGAACCATACTCAATATTTTGTAATAACCTACTAGGGAAAAGAATCTAAAAAAAATATATATATATGTGTGTGTGTGTGTGTGTGTGTGTGTGTGTGTGTGTGTGTATATATATATATATATATATACATACACACACACACACACACACATATATATATATGAATCACTTTGCTGTACACCCGAAACTAACACAACATTGTAAACCAACTATACTTCAATTACAAAAGAAAATTAAGTGCTGACTACAAAACTAACTCTTATTAAGCCCAGATTAATAACCTCTGTGTGTCTGCTACAAACTTTTGGGATGCCCTTCCTGTCTCATATTACAATGGATTGTCATGAACTCTAAATCAGAGCAGATAATATTATTTCCAATTTTCAGATGAAAACTGTGAGATCAGGGAGGTAAGAGAATTATCAATCAACTAGTAATTGTCAGAATTAGGATCATGACTAAGATTTTGAAGCTGAATCCAGCCTCTGTACCCCAACACTGAATTAAATCTTGGAGACAGAGTTTTGGGTGAAGTAGAAAAAAAATAGCTTTTTTACTTTGCCAGGCAAAGGGGGCCACAGGGGGCTAATGCCCTCAAAACTGTGTGTCCCAACCTGGAGGGGGTAGTGAGGGGTTTCATAGTAATGGTTCGAAGAGGAGGGTGTGATCAGCTCATGGACATTCTTCCGATTGGTTGGTGGTGAGGTAAGTGGGAGTCAGCATCACCAACCTTCTGGTTCCAGCCTGTCTGGGCTCTACGGGCTTGTGGGCAGCAAACCATTAACTCCTCCCACCTGGTGGAGGTCTCAGTATCTGCAGAACAGTTCAAAGGTGTTGTTATGTGTATCCCTTGAGGGGGAATCATGACCTTACCCCAAGGCTGCACTACTGTTTCTTGACTGTTCTTCCCTTTTCTCCACATACCCTCCCTTTCCTAATTAGCATCTGTTTGAACCTGCCCATTGGAACTCCAGGAAGGTCATGGAGGCTGAATGAAGCCTATTTCCTGTAATCAAGAAACTGGGGACACAGAAAGGCTTTTGTGCCCAGGAGCCCCACAGGGTCCTGCTCGGTATCAACTTCACTGAAGTGTTTTCCACTTCCTGTTTGATGATCTGCTCTAGGATTTTACTTCAGTCCTGGAGGTTTCATCCTCCACTTGAATGTGTTCTGCTTAGGGTCCTGTTAGAGGCATGCTAGTCCTGGAAAACCCATGCATGCTGACTCTTATGTAAATGTCTATTGAATTGTTCTCAGTCAGAAAACTAAAGCCTTACTGCAGAAACCAATTCCATGAAGTCAGAATGTCAAGTGAAGTCATAGTTATACAAAGAGCTGAACACCATGGCATCTAAGACTGTCGTCTTGTCCCATGTCTATCTCTCGTTAGTGTATGTGATCCTGAGAAATTTATCTGCTTCAGTTTTCTCCTTGGTGCATGGGGAATTACAGTCTTCCTGGCCTAGAAGAAAAGTGGATGTGATATCTAAATGAGGAAGCATGTGTGAGCATGTTTCCTAAGTGTGAGGTGTTGTAAAGGGTAAGATCTAAGTATGAGCAAGGGGCAGTCATGCAGGGTCTCGTCTGTCTCATCTGGCTAGAGTCTTTCCATCCCTGGAGGGAGACACCCTCCCCACTTCCCTTCCTCGAAGTTCTATGTCCCAGAATCAGATAGAAGCCACAAGTATGCTCTCACTGCGACCCAGGAGGACAGAACTCCCTCCTGGAAATTACTCACCCCGACTTAGAACCTTACCATTCATTCATTCATTCATTCATTAATCATGTATTTAGTGAAATATTCTTTGAAGAACTGAGATATGGAATTAGAAAACAAGGTCTCTCCCTCAAAGGATGTGGTCCAGTAGGGAAAGTCTGCATGCAACTAAGCTACCTCAGAACAGTTTAATATGTGTATTTGTGGGTGGATGCATGACTTAAGAACAGGCTTTTATGAGATGATAGGACATAGCTAAACCAAAATGGCAAGGATTTCCCAAGAAGGCCACCTGTCTATAGAACCTGCTAGAGAAATAGAATAGTGCCAACAGCACAAGGGAAATGATTCCCAGGAAAACAAATTCCTGCTGCCTCTGCAGGAGTAGTGACCAAGCCTAGGCAGCAGGTAGAAGTTTTCTGTACACTGTGACATTGAATTCTCACAGGCTCCCCAGGAAGTAGTATTGTATCCACTGTTTGTAGGAAACAGAACAGAATATAACTCAGCTGGTGGAAGACCAGGATTTGTAACCAGGTCTGTCTCAAGTCCAAGGCCATGTTATTAACCACTACAACTACAAGCAGAGTCTCCAACGGTGTCCCGTTTAGAATCACACAGAAAGTGGTTAAGCTGCAAATAATACTGAATTCTGTCTAGTTCCAAACCTTGTACCCTTAATCCTTCACTGTCCTAGGAACACAAATGCCAGAATTTAAGAACAATTCCTTTGGAGATCATTCTGTGAGTTTGCTAGGGTTGTCATAACAAAAGACCACAGACTGAGTGGCTTAAACAACAGAAATGTATTGTCTCACAGTTCTGGAGGTTGGAAATCTGAGATCAAGGTGTCAGTAGGGTTGGTTCCTTTGGAGAGCTATAAAAAAGAATCTGTTCCAGGCCTCTCATCTAGCCTTTGGTGGTAGCTGGTGATATTTGCCATTTCTAGGCTGTAGATGCATCAACCTGATCTCTGCCTTCATCTTCACAAGACGTTCTCCCTGTGTGTGTCTCTGTGTCCAAATCTCTCCTTTTTATTTTTTTTTTTTTAAGGACACTAGTCATATTGGATTAAGAGCCCACCTCACTCCAGTATCTGCTCATTTTAACTAGTTCCATCGGTAATAACCTGATTTCCAAATACAGTCACATTCTGAGGTACTAGTGGTTAGTCCTTCCACATATGAATTTTGCAGGGACACGATTCAACCCATAATAGTCCTCCAGCATTGTTGAGGCTTCCAATGCATGTGGAGACATTACAGGAAATGTGTGTAGAGAGACAGACAAGGAAGAATCATGGAAAGCTTATTCCAGTCTTACTGAGGAGTTTGTTCTCTTTGAAGAGAGAAAATACTGAATATAAGCAGTGCTATTGCTGCTGCTTCCACCAGAGTAAGTGTGTTCCCTTCAAGCAATAGCGCTGCCTTGTTTATGCCCTTCCAGGGCATCCATGAGGACATGACTGACTGATTGTGCATAATTGACTAAGCAAGAATCTGGCTGCTGGTGTGTTCTCCTTCTGCACAGAGGATCCTCACAGGGGCGCCGCTCCAAGAACCTGCCCACCAGGCCCAGCCCTGGGCCACCTGTGTCTCTTGCATCATTCATTACCAGGTGTCCTCGCCGCAACTTGCAAAACACAAGTGTCTCGAGCAAGCAAGAACTCACTGCTGAAGTGGTGTGGAGCCTCCAGGAAAGCTCCTGTGAGACAGACATTGATCAGGTTCAAGCTCTGGGGCAAAGAGAATGAATGAGCTTCAGTTGGAGTGACACCCTGGCTTTCTAGTGTCAGGACAGCACCCCATATTCTACATCAGTGTCTGTCTCCCACAGAAGGCCTCCCTTCCAAGCTGGACTTGAGTCCCTATCATTATCTTCAGAACAGACTCTCACAGTTCTCTTTACAGACAGTTACATACTGGGGCTAATTTTAGGTATTACCAACTTGGAGTTTATTGGGTTCCAGAAGTTTACATTTAGGTCTGTTAAAAAGCACAACCTGCAAGGTTGTGTGTATGTGTGTTTGTGTGTGTGTGGGGGGGGGTATGTGTGTGAAACTCATCAACCTTCTTTAGTAACTCTGAATACTAGTTTTTTTCAGAATATTTTCAGTGGATCGCTAATTTCATGCCAGAATTCAAATGGAAATTTAAACCAAAAGAGCATACAGATAAATAGCAGAGTTTGCTTGCGTTTCACCCCATTTCTTCTGCTGGTGACCTTTCAATTGTGATTTTTTTTTTTACTCTACATATATATATATATATATATATATATATATATATATATATATATTTTTTTTTTTTTTTGCCAGACTGATTTCTAAAGCTTTATTTTGATTTCTAAAGCTTTATTTTTAGTCCTCAAAAGGGACAGCTCTGATTGAGGGAAGCCCTGGGATATTATTAGACCTAAAATCAGAAAGCCTGGATGTTAGCTGTGGCTCTGTCATTAGTTGCGTGTTTTTAAGTGGGACAGTTAACTCTCTGGGTCTTGTAACTGCATTTGTAAAATGATGACAAACGTAGTTTAATTACAAGGATAACATGAGATCAAATTTCTGAAAGCATTTTTCAACCTATAATAAGGTACAAATGATTGCTATTAGTATTTCTGAAAAGTTAGACTTAGGGTGAACTCTTGTTTGCTGGATTGCGTATTTTCCCCTAATAAGTTCTGCCATTTCAAGGAAGTGTTCAAAAGAGAAAAACAAAACCTTGATTTAAAAATGGATAAGAGGGCTTCCCTGGTGGTGCAGTGGTTGAGAGTCCGCCTGCCGATACAGGGGACACGGGTTCGTGCCCCGGTCCGGGAAGATCCCACATGCCGCAGAGCAGCTGAGCCCATGAGCCATGGCCACTGAGCCTGCGCGTCCGGAGCCTGTGCTCCACAATGGGAGAGACCACAACAGTGAGAGGCCCGCGTACTGCAAAAAAAAAAAAAAAAAAAAAAAATGGCTTCATACTTTCTGATAACTACTCAAAAATTTCTGGATATTTTCTTTTCCTTCTTCCTGTTTTGCCTGTTCTGCTCAATTTATAGTCTCCCTACAAGTTAATTCTCAGTATGGGGCTTTGTCCTAGAACAGAGCTTTGAATTGTTTGTTTAGAAAATTTCATGGGTCTCAGACCATTCCAGCACCTTACTGCAGTTCCCTTGCATTTTCACATAAGGTGGAATGTATAGAACCTACTCCTGGTTTGGGTTGCTAGCTTCCCACTTTCCAGTGAGTACCATTGGTGGACTCAGTGATGTGCTGACCAAATTCCCTTCCAGGAATGAAAGCCTTATTATTCCATCTGCTGGGAGTATTGCCAAAAGATGATCCCCTATAAGGATTGCTACTGCTGGGAAAAAAAACCCCTGCTTCACCAAAGGTCCTATATCCTTGTAGGATTTGTCCACAGTCAATGACTGATCAATATAGAGGTATAATAACATCCAGGCAGCACAATCTCGGGTCAATGCCAGAAGTCCATTCTAGCTCCAGAACTCTCCAGGAGATGTGCTGAAGCCATCTTCAGAACTGTATCACAGCTGAACTTTTTCCCCTGCTCTACTTTAGTAGTGCTTCTATTTTCTCCCTTCCACAGGTATAGATCCTAAGAGCACTCCCTAATAAATGTCTATTACGCATATTTTCCTGGTGATACAAACTGCAACTATACCTGTGGCGATATTGCAGCTTTTCTGCTCTTGGGGCTTCTAAATGCCCCATTTTTCTTCTTTCTGCTTTCCGCCATACAGATGTTGGTGTAATATCCATCTCACAGCTGTTGGTGGCTTGTCCCTACCTACTTATATTTCTGAGGTTTGTGAAATACTTAATCACCTGGTTTTATTGTAGAAGTTGTTCATTGGTTTTTATTATGTTATCTTAGTTTTTCTCATTATTTTATTTTGGGGTGGTGAGAGTTGAATTCTAGGAGATCTAAAAACTACTGTGCTTCCACTACTATATTTGCCCCAATACTATCTCCTACTGCTCAATCCTTTTGAAAATATTTACATAGAGAAAAATGGAAATGTGGTGGTGGCTTGAGGAGGAAGCAGAGTCAGAAAAGACATTTTATGATAAGAAGTTCCCATTAATTGTATTCTTTAATTTAACACTGAATTGAGGAAATAATCTGAAAAGGACAAATAATCATAAGACCTGACTTCAAGTCCTGATGTTGCCAGGTGCCTTGTGATCTGAGTAAATTGCTTATCCCAATTAAATATCAGTCTCAGTATCTGAAAAATGCAAATGCAAATACATTCCCTGGCTATATTGCAGGAGTATTGTGAGGATAAAAATGCAGTATTTCAAGTGGAACCTCCAAATAAACATGAAACAAGTTAAGAGAAACTTCATCAGAAAGTCACGTAAGATGTGCACAATTTGACAAATTCAGCCACCGATGAAACTGACAATGAGCCAAAAGCGACTAATTGGCATGCATTAACTCCAGGAGCACAGTTTTCAAGCAGTTCCAAGTGGGTTAAAGGAAGACAGCTTGGATTTTTCAGTTTTACCATCAAAGCCTCCCAAGTGTTCAAAAAAAGGTTTTACAGAGGTTAATCTATGGCAAGCACAGTTGACTGGTGCTGTTGACTTCAGAATGCAAATGTGTTTGTTTTGGCAAAGAGAAAGAAGATGAATGGAGTGAAAACAAAAGAGCCCATTTCTTCTCTAACTCTTTCAGTGATCTTACAACAATAAGCACTTTCTCTCCTGGGAAGACAAGATTCCTAGGAGGGAATATGAAAAGAAAAATTAAAGGAAAGGAACAAAATTACACAAAACAAAATAACCTTATTGCTCTTAGATGCGTCCTCATTCTTGGCTTTGTTTTATATCTTAATTGTTGTTGTTGCAGGCACTTAATCAATATTCACTACAGAGCATGTGGCTCCAAGCTTTCTTGCATAGTAATTTTGAAAAATATTTTTTTAAGTAAACCATTGTCATGTAACCAAAAGCAGGATTTGAAAGCAAAACAGGTAATTTTCCTAAGGAATATTGACAAAAATCATGCAGAGAGAACTCTAAATCATGGAGTTTGGCATTATAGAAATACATATGATTTCGGGTCATTATTTAGACTTATTTAAGATTGAATGACCCAATGATTCTGAAGATTCATGTACATAATCTCATCACTAAGCATTTGTATGAGGCTATCATTTTTAACTCCAGCAGGACCATCAATGTATAGCACAGTAGATATGAAAAACCAAGATGCCACATGTGGCTAAAACAACTGTAACTGGCAGTAGGACATAAGGGTTGAGATACAGAAGCAAGATCTGTGGCTTTTCAGAAACACTCTGCCCACATAGTATAACGGACAAAAGTGACTCATTCCATAAAAAGTCATAGAGAGGGACACAATGTCACTGACAGTGAGGAAGATAAAAATATGACAATACAAATAGAGGCTTAGGTTTTCTTCCCTTTTCCTATTTGCAATAATACCAAACATCAAACATGGCTTACAGAGTAAGAGAAACTGTTTAGCACACAGAACTGAGGATATGCTATAAAAGAATCTAGATAGGTCATAGCAGGGCTCAAAGAACTAGTAGATGGTCCTCAGTGGAGAAAGTACGGAAAAACAAGATCGCAAGGGAGGGAAACTCATTAGGATTTAAACAGAGAATTGCTTTCGATGATCTTGACTTCAGTTGTCTAGCCTGTGCCAGAAAAATTACACATGTTACTGATTTTTTAATTTTTAATTAATTTTTATTGGAGTATAGTTGATTTACAATGTTGTGTTAGTTTCTGCTGTACAGTGAGTCAGTTATGTATATACATATATCCACTGTTTTATAGATTCTTTTCCCATATAGGTCATTACAGAGTATTGAGTAGAGTTCCCTGTGCTATACAATAGGTCCTTATTAGTTATCTATTTTATATATAGTAGTGTGTATATGTCAATTCCAATCTCCCAATTTATCCGTCCTCCCCCTTTCCCCTAGGTTACTTATGATACTGATTTTTTTTTTTAAGTTGATATCAGTGAGTCATTGTTAGTGACTAACTTGGAATTCTGGGGGGACGAACTAGATTCCTGAAGAGTAGAGTCATGGAAATATTGCTTACTTTTTTTTAAACTACCATAGGTAGATGCAAAATATTGAAGCTAGTGATTAGACACAAGTATTTAACATAATGCTTGTCACAGATGGTTCATCAGAAATAAAAATTTGTTAAATGACTAAATGAATCAGTACTTGTGTAAAAGGCATTAGTCAATTAAAAAACAGCACTGGTTCATGGAAGATGGGTCAGGGCAACTAAATGTATTACCATTTTGAGAGGGTTGTTAGACTCAGAAATAAATACGTATGTTTAAATGATTTTAGAAGACGTGGCAAAAATCTCATGGTCCCATCATGTTCAAGATATAGAAATGTGGGTTATATGACAGTGTAATAATTTAATTCATAGGTGATTGCATAAATCGTAAGGAAAGAATTAATGAATCAATGTCAGACTCATCAAAGGCCCCTAGTGATGCATCTGAGGGTCTTGTCTTTAACCCTGTTCTAGTTAATATTTTAGTTAAACACTGATCTGATTACAGGTACATGGATAGATGTAGATGACGTGAAGTAGAGAGTATAAACTATCCTGGGCGACAGAATCAAGATTCTCCAGAATCCTGACAGTGTCTTGTAATTATGAAAAAACGAAGAAAGAAATCTCATATTTAATGGTCTTTTAATTTTAAATAAAAACTCATGAAGTGAGGTTAGGTCATTTATTCTTCTGCATCATACCTACCTCCTTCAGATCTCCGAGAAATACCAGATAAACATAAGCAATACTCAGACCTATACATATGTCTCATTAACATGTAAAATATGATCTGTCCCAAGTCAGTGTTTTTTGGCTGACACTGATGATTTACCTTTCTGAGGAACATGAGATAGTCCCTTTATCTTTCTTTTGATTTAAAGTTGGAAATAAGCTTAAGAAGTCAGCTATTTGTTATATTTTCTCTGGCTACACGTTCCTTCTTTGAAATTTTAAAATCCATATTTAATATCCCAATCACAAGCATCCTGTATCAAGACTGCCATCCCAAAATATAGATTTCCTCTTGGATCATATCATATTTTTTTCATTTTGTTCATGTACTCATTTATTATTTTACTAATTTATTTAACATTAACCAAGTACCAAATTTGTGCTAGAAAGAGTGAAACTGGTAAGGTAAGGTAGTTACCTTGGTAAGGTAGTTCTTAACCTTCATAAGATCATAATTGATAAGGGTGGCACCAGAAACAGTGTTAGGCAACTGTAATATAACATGATGAGTTAAACGACTGAAGAAAACATTGGAGCTTTAGGAATAAAATGAAGAAAGAGTAGGAGGTTCTGGGGTAAAACCCACAGATATGTTAATCCCAAACTCCTAATTTATCGTATTGGGTGTTTTACCCTAGAACCTAAATTAGGAGTTTGGGATTAACATATATACCTACTCCTGTATATAAAATAAATAACCAAAAAGCACCTACTGTATAGCACAAGGAATTATATTTAATATTTTGTAATAACCTATAAGAGAAAAGAATCTGAAACAGAATATATATTTAACTGAATTACTGTGTTGTACGCCTGAAACTAACACAACATTGTAAATTAACTATACTTTAATAAAAAAAAATTTTTTTAAAAAGATAAATTAACAAAGTTTCCAATAGGTGTTAAAATTAAATAAAAAACTGAATAATAACAACTAGTAAAAATTAGAGGCAGAAGTGGGGTAAAATATCTTATGGTCATATAAAAAAAATCTCATTCTTGTTCCTTCTTCTCAAAACATGGAACTTTCAGGCTATAGACCCAAAATCTTGTCCAGCACTCTCTCTAGTGGTAGACCTATGAACTACCCCTCTGCAGATTCCTAAGTTGCAGGAACCTGAGTAAAATGGTGCTCATGAAGATACCTAGAATGTAAACAAGTATTTAATAATTCTTTGTTGTATTTGGGTAAGAATAAATAGATCAATACTATAGAAGTATATCTCCAAAAAAGAACTTTCAACAAATAAAAAAATTGTATCCATGACATCTCACCTAGAAGTGACACCAACCAGAAAACAAACAGGCAAAGATATTCAGAGACCTGGAAATCTATGAAAAAGTAAAAGACCTGGACCAGGAGGGGTCTGATTTTGATTCACAGATATTTTACTGGCTGTGGATGCTGATGAGTCATCTCAGCAATCTGTATCTTAGTTTCCTTAATTGATATATTTGGGTTGACCATATGTCCCAGTTTGCCTGGCGTCGTTTTGGTTTATGTCAGTTGTACCAGGTAATGATTAACACCTTATTTCACTCCTTAATGTGCCCCATTTGGCTTATAAATTATATGTTCACCCTAGTTACATGATCTAAGGGTAATGTTCTTTTACTTTTATAAGGAGAATTAAATGAGCTTGGGGTAATGGAGGTTCAGCCATGACTTAGGTGTTTGGTTCTTGCTTAATGTGTTTTTACACTAAAGCTTGCTCTTTGGAGCTTATCTCCTCAGTGATTCTGATTAATGTTTCCCTCTGTCTTCATTGTGTCATATTAAGGATGAATGGAGAGAGTGTGAGCTGTGAATCTTCTCATAAAAATTAATAAAGTTAACTTTACCCAGAAAATAGGAAAGCCCTCCTGAACCACGTGTTCCCTTACCAACGCTGGCCTCTTGAAATCCTTAAAACAATTTTACATCTTTCACAAATAATTCTGAAACACTGACATTTTCACTAAATCTAAAAACCTATGGAAAAGGAAATAAAACCAGGAAATTTAATGCCCTGTATTTTGGGTTTGGGTTAAGCTGGGCATCCCTACAGCACATTCAGCTTCTCTAAAAACATAAATATAAAACAACCTAAATATTCTACTAATGAGTGACTACTGGAATAAATTATAGAGCATCCATACAATGGGACACACTGCATTCACCAAAAATGATGGTGTAGAGCTATATTTATTGACATGGAAAATTGCTCACACCATATTATGAAGTGAAAAATGCAGGTGCTTAGAAACAAGTGCAGGATTATTGTAAAATTACATAAAATTATGTGATATATAGTTTATATGTTTATGTAGATATAATAATGTCTGAAATGCTCATCAAAATATTAATAGTGGTTATCTCTGGGTGTAGTGATTTAAGAGGACTTGTACTTTCTTTTCCATAAGAGACAAGTATATTTGCTTTTAATAAAAATATAAAATATGTGATTTACATGGAATTACAAAAGAAATGTCCCTTAAACTATAGTTTCAGAGGTCAGGATAACCTGTGCACAGATAATGAGATGAGATTAGATGCTGATATAAAATAGCTAAATAGTTTTACACACACTAGAACTCTTTCTTCCATTAGCATTGAGGTTTTCTGTAATTCCAGTTCTCATAGCCACCTTACTCCCCAAAAAGATAAAAACAGGAAACCCTTAATACTAATACCACAGTTCCTGTAGATGCCAGCCTTGAAGATGATCCCCAGTGGTCCTTGCCTCGTGGTAGTAACGTCCTTGTGTAAACCTGTCCCCTGAGAGTGAGCTGGACTTGATGACTTACTTAACAATGAATAGAATAAGGCCAAAGTGATGTGTGTGATTCAGAGACTAGGTCATTAAAAGCAGAATGGCATCAACTTCTCTTTCTCTCTGTATCACTCACTTTGGGAGAAATCAGCTGCCATATCATAAAAATACTTAGTAGCCTAGGGAGAGGGCAGGGGGTGAAGAACTGAGGTCTCTGGCTAGCAATCAAGGAGAAACTAAAGCCTGCAAACCACTCAGATGACTGTAGCCCTTGCCAACCCGTTAAAGCAATCTCATGACGGGCCCTGAACCAGAACCACCGAGCTAAAATGCTCCCCAGATTCCTGATCCACAGAAGTAGAATGAGGTAATAAATGTTTACTCTCATGAGCTGGTAAGTTTTTGGCATAATTTGTTACAAGGCAGTGGATGATTAATACAATTCCAAACACGCTTGACAAGATTTCTTTCTGGAAGCATGTAGTTCAGGTACCCTAATCTCAGCCAGTCAGCTTTTGACTTCATGCGAGGTTCACTCTCTCCTCTACTGATGAAAGATTCCTTGAATTGGCTGCTATGTGTGTTTTGGTTTTGTTTTTTTTTTCTTTCAGTATCAATCGTATTTCATGTACCTGGCACTGAGTTTCTAAGTCAGATATTTCAAAAGTATGTGACAGTTGGTTTTGGGTTGAAAGCTTGCCTGAAGTCAGGATTCCAGATGCATTGCTTGTTCTGACCTCTGACCTGTTTGCTCTCAGGGTTCCTTCCTCTAAAGCTGGGTTCCTTCCTCCATAATCCACGTTTCTTTTCCACATCTACTCATATAGTTGATAACAGCATGTAAAACACATCTCTTCCTGGCATAGAACCCAAAGATTGTGGAGTACTTATTAGTCATTGGAAAATTAGATTCATAATTGAACTTCAAAACAAATAGGAAAGCACTTCCATTTTTGTTATGATGGATAATGAATATTGGATTTATTCTTTGCCTGTAAAAGCAGCAACAATGACAAAAACTAGACAAAATATATAAAAATGTTTTACAGCCTTAACAATAGAGATCACAGGGCTGTGGTCCATAAGTGAAATAAAATACAACAAAGAAATAAAAACAGATGAGACAAATAATAAACAAATAAGAACATGTGACAGGCTTAAATCCAGTCATATTGACATTCAGATTATTTATAAATGGACTAAACATTCCACTGAAAGTCATCAATTAACAGATTATAAAAAACAGACCTTATTGTGCGCTGTTTACATGAAACACACTTTAAATAAAAAGACATAAATAGGTTAAAAGCAAAATGAATGAAAAAGGTATACTTTGTTAACACTAATCAAAAGAAAGCTGGAGTGGCTGCAGTAATATCCGATAATGTAGACTTTCAAACAGGGAATGTTACCAGTGATAAAAAGAATAATTTTATAATTATAATTTTATAATTTTTCTAAGAGATAGGAGAATCCTAAAATGCATCAAATAATAGAGCTTTAAAATGCATGAAAAAAAGTTGATAAAACCAAAGCCCCGGATTTTTTTTAGAAGTCAACAATTGCATTTTGAGGTTTTATCATTTCTCTCTCAGAAATTGATAGAGCAGAGAAAATATCACCAAGGGCGTAAAGAACTAAAAAACATTATGAACTAACTTGAACTAATTGATATTTATAGACTAGCCCAAAACTGTAGAATTCAGTGTTTTCAAGTGTTATAAAAATTCACAAAGATAGTCCATATCCTGGGCTATAAAACAACACATTTTGAATATGTTAAATTATATAGTCTATCTGTAATGAAATTGTAGTAAAAAACAATTTAAAATATCTGAAAATAGATATTTTGGTAATTAAATGAAAAGTCTTCAAAATAGCACATGGATCAAAGAAATAATTTGTAATATTTAGTTTTATTTAGCATTAAATTACTACTAAAAAAAGATGAATAATAAATATAATTTTAAAATAATAAATGCAAAATTGTTTCTACTATACAGTGAATATTTTTAATAAAGATGCAAATTTGTTGATACAGCTGAGCACTGGTTAGTGGGAAATCTATAGTTTCGAATGATTCTATTAGAAAGGAACATAGTTTTAAAATTAATAATCTAAGCTTAAACATTAAGAAGCTAGAAAAATAAGAGTAATAAGAAAAGAGATGAAACACAAACTACCAATATCAGGAATGAAGCAGATACTATTATTAAGAATGTTACCAATACTAAAACAATCCTGAAAGATGATTATGAAACACTTTATGCCATTAAACTCTTCAGTTTAAATAAAATGGAAGAATTCCTTGAAGACACATATTACCAAAACTGCCTCAAGTAGAAATAGAAGATCTGAATAGCCTATTAGAGGCAGTTACCTTGTATTTAAGTATGTTTCCACAAAGAAAATTCCAGGTGTAAATGTCTTCAGAGGTGAAATTCAGCAAATGTTTAAAGTACTATACAAATTCTTTCAGAAAATAGAGAAGGAAGCATTTCACAGCTCTTTTTCTGAGACATAATTACTAGGATACCAAAACCAGAGAAACACATTATAAGAAACAAAACTCAACACTGATACCTCTAATGAATAGACACAAAAACCCTTAGCAAAATAATCATTAATAAATCATTTCTGACAATATACAAAAATGATAATACACCATAATCAAGTCATTTTATCTAGCACAAGCAAGGTTGGTTTAATGTTACAAAATAAATCAATCTACTTTGACATTAGTGACAAAAAAAGAAAAGGAAAGTGTTCATAATTATCTCAATAAATGCAAAAAGAACCCATGTTAATACCACTCTCAGCAAACATAGAACAAATGGGAATTTTTCAATCTGATAAAGGTCATCTGTAAGTAATCTACGGTTAACACCATATTTAATGGTGAACCCATGATCAAAGACAAGACAAGGATATCCATTCATCCCCAGTGTACTGGAGTATCTGCCCCAAACAACTGGCATGTGTACCTTTTGCGATGGCATACAGTAAGAAATTACTTAGAAATAAACTTAGCAAAAGATTTATAAGACCTTAGTGAAAACTATAAAACATTGCTGAAATAAATTTTAAAATCTAAATAAATGCAGAAGTACACATTTTCATGCTTTTGAAGAATCAATATTTTTCCAGGGTCAGTCCTCCCAAATTGATCAATAGATTTTACACAGCATGAAGCAAATTACAATAGGATTTTGTTGCATTAATTTGTAAGCCAAATTTTCATGCCAAAACTTAGAATTGCCAAAACTATTTTGAAAAAGGACAAAGTGGAATTCAACATAAAGCTTCAGTGATCAAGATTGTGTTAACTTGGCATAAAGATAAACAAATAAATCATTGTAGCAGATTAATTTTCCTCAAATACAGCCATCATTATCAAGTCAATTAATTTTCAACAAATGGTAACATATCAATTCAATGAAGAAAATTAATTATTTTCAATAAATTATGCAAGAACAATTGGATATATGTATGGAATAAAATGAATCTCAACCCCTGGTTTACACTATATACAAAAATTAATTTAAATGGATCAGACACGTAAATTTAAAAGTTAAAATCATAAAGTTTCTAGGAGAAAACATAGGAGAAACATCTTTGTGACTGAGAGGCAGGCAAAAGTTTATTTGAGGACAGACCTAGTATATAATAAAAAATAACCAATTGGACTTTATAAAAATTAAGCTCCTCAGTTCATCAAAGGACTCTCAATAAAATGAAAAAACAGAGCACAGAATGGGAGATAACATCATTTTCATAGATCTCTGAGAAAAGATTTTTTTCTCCAGAATAAAGAATTTCTATAATTAAAAATCAATTAAAAAGGAAGATATATAAAGGCCAATAAACACATTTTAAAAGATTTTTTAAGAGCTGAATATCATTAGGCATTAAAAAAAATGAACATTTAAACCACAATAAGTTACCATACATAGAAAAAGCTACAACTACTACACCAAAATTTTGCTGATGTTATGAAGCACAGTCAGAATTCTTATACATTGCTGTTGAGAGTGTAAACTAGCACAGACACTTTGAAAAACTCTTGGAAGTTTCTTACAAAGTTAAATATACAACCATCCAATGATCAGAGTATTCCACTCCAGATATTTACCCAAGAGAAATGAAAACATAGGCTACAAGGAGACTTTTATGAGAATGTTCAGAGTGGCTTTATTTACAATAGGAAAGAAAAACCCCTCCAATATTCAATAACAGGATAAAGGATATATAAATTGTGATATATTTATATAATGAAATACCACCCGGCAATATATAATTTATATACAATATATTACATAATATACATACATATGTATATATATGTATATGTATATATGTGTATACATATATATGTAACTGGCACATGAAATGGCATGTATAAATCTCAAAATGATCATATTGAGAGAATAAATTCAGGCCAAAAAACAGTACATTTTGTAAGATTTCATTCTATTATAGGAAAACCTTAATCTATGGTGATAGAAACCAGGTCAGTGGTAGGGTGGGAGGTATAGGTCAGCTTTTCTTGGGAGGTGACAGCAGGAAACATTCTGGGTGGTTGCAGATGCTCTCTGTCCTGATTAGGGAGGGGTTACCTGAGCATATACATATGCTAAGAATTATTGCAATACCCATTTAAGCCTGTGTATGTCATTGCATGTAACTGTGTTAGTCTGCTCAGGCTACCATAAAAGAATACCACAGGTTGGGTATGCTAAACAACAAAAACATATTTTCTCACATTTCTAGAAGTCCAGATCAAGGTGCCTTCAGAGCTGGTTTTTGGTGAAGCCTCTCCTTCTCGTTTGCAGACGGCTGCCTTCTCCTTGTGTCCTTACATGGACTTTCCTCCTTGTGCATGTAGAGAGTTCGTTCTGGCATCTTCTCTTACAAGGCACCACTCCTATTGGATGAGGGCCCTACCCTATGACTTCATTTAATCACCTCCTTAAAGGCCTCCATGTTACATTGAGGATTAGCGATTGACCATGCAAATTTCAGATGGGAGTACAATTCAGTCCATGACGATAACTCAGAGGCTTTTTTTTTTTTTTTTTTTTTTTTGCAGTATGCGGGCCTCCCACTGTTGTGGCCTCTCCCGTTGCGGAGCACAGGCTCCGGACGCGCAGGCTCAGCGGCCATGGCTCACGGGCCCAGCCGCTCCGTGGCATGTGGGATCTTCCCGGCCCGGGGCATGAACCCGTGTCCCCTGCATCGGCAGGCGGACTCTCAACCACTGCGCCAGCAGGGAAGCCCCTCACAGGCTTATTAAAAACAACTTAAGAAACAAAAACACACAAACAAAAAAACTGGGGAAAGGTATATTTATATTCTTTGGAAATTTGTGTTTCTAGTGATATAAAGACTTTATAATATTCAGAGTCACATTTTTTTATAAACCAGTATAGCAAAAAATGTTCTGAAGTATTAAAGGAAGCAGATGGAATAGCCTGAAATTAACACAATTGGGCTATTTTGACTATACTGGCCTTACTGGAAATAATATTTAGTTAGGGAAGGATCTAGGTATGAGGTAGTTCCCTTTAAATAAGGCTTTTGATCTGGCTGGGTAAATGCAAAGCCACAGCTACTACTATAAATAATAATTCTCACTAATCTTTTTGTCCTTCTGACATGTTAGAGTTATTTTTCAAAATTCCACATCAATCACCTACTCCACCTATTACACATGTGACAAATTACTATTTGACAAAATCCAATTCAGCTTCATAGAGACAAAGTCTCACAGGAAATAAGCTCTTGAGGGCTGGGCACATCTGAGAAGTTCAAAATGTTAGTAGTACCTCTTTTTTTCCTTCTTTTCCTAAGGGGTCATTTTGAGAGATCCATGGGAAATGCCTTCCCAGGCTCCCTACCATGAACATCTTCTGTGCTACGCCTGGAAAAGGCAAAATCTTTTCTTCTGTTTCTGCCCCACACACATATTGAGCATGTCCTCTGTTTCCAAACACTGGTGGGTACTGGAGATAAGAGATGAGTATGCTTTCTGCCATGGGAACACTCACACATAAACAGATCACTCCATGAGGTGTGATGGGTGCCCGCAGAGACAGGGCTATGAAATGCTGCCTGGGTCTGACAAGGAGAGCAGATGTGTGAGCTTTGAATGTTAAACTGGAGTTTGTTTGGTAGGGATGCAGTTAAGAGTGATAAGAGAATTTCAGGCATGGGGAAGAGCATGAAATACTGCAAGGCTTGGAGAGAGCATGGCACGTTTTCTAGAACTCGGTGGATCAGTATACTTTCGTGGCACACAAAAAAAGGGAGAGGAGGAAAGGTAGGGAGAAGATGGAATATGCTATGAGTGTTGAATATCATGCTTAGGAATTCGAACTTTTTTTTTCTTTTAGATATTAGGGAGCTCAAGGGAATTTTTAAGCAGGACTGTGTGATTTGATTTCTGTCTCATAAAGGCTAGAGAGTCACCTATTTGGAGAGTGGGTTCAAAGGAATTCTAGCTATGAAACCCTTGTCATTGTGCAGTTGGATTGTAAAAAGGCCAGCATTAGAGTTCTTTGTGATTATTCCATTATTGATTCAACACTTGTCAGAATACAGGGGAGCAGCTAGGTGCAAAAGGTATATCAGAGAATATGTCAGTATCTCTGCACAGTAAAAATGTAGACTCCACTAGAGAAGGCAGACAGATATGCCCTTATAAACATCAGGAGCTTCCAGGCATTTCTCGTGGTTACTCAATCTTCAGTATCTTTAATGAGAAAAATAATGAAAATAATAATTTCTCACTTTTATTAGACATTTTGTAAGAATAAACTGTAAGAATTCCTCTTGAATCATTTTCTCATTTCACCTCACCTCAAGTAACCACCATCCCAAATATAGCCCAAGTTCCTCTTAGAGTTGAGGTAACTGAGTACCCAAAAGGGACAAGAGACTAGTCTTATTCAAGATTAATGGCTCACAACTTGAAAATTAATGATCTTTGGGGGATAGGGGACTTCCTGAAAACAAAGTTGTTAATTTTCTGAAAGACTCTGGTTTTTATACTTTCAGGTTTAAAATTGGCTAAAGGAAACAAATTCTGCCCTGAGAATGATTAGAAATCTAGTGCATTTGGATGTGTGTAAATGTGTATATGTGTGTGCAGGTGTATGTGTCTATGTCTGAGTGTGGTATCCGTGTGTGTGTGTGTGTGTGTGTGTGTGTGTGTGTGTGTGTGTGTGAGAGGGAGAGAGAGAGAGAGACTCCAGCTTCAGGAGTTCCACCTTTCAGAGCAACAAGGCCCTTCACCAATATTTATTCACACACACCCACATACCAGTAATATTTGAATTACTTTTTAAAGTTGGCAAAGTTTTTAAAATTCATTATTTTATGCTGATGCTCTAAGATTAGTGATTGGATTTTCTTCCCATGTAGTCTAGGTGCCATTTAAACTGCTGTGTTTTTTTCTGGGTCCCAGGGCAGGTAATTCTGAGTTCAGGTCTCTCAGTGATATCCCTCCTTATAGCAGTTCTCTGAGTTGGGGGTGGGATTCCCATGGATACTGCATCTTCACCTTTCCTACCAGTTTCTATGTGGTCCCTCCCTCTATGTGCAGAAGCTGTTCAATCAGCCCTCAGGTCTTCTTCAGGAAGGACTTCTTTATATGCAGGTGTAGATTCTATGTGTCAGTGGGAGGAGGTGGGTTCAGGGTCTTCGTATGCTGCCATCTTGGGCTTCTCATTATTTTGTGTTGTAGTCAGAGGTATCTTAATCCTTTTCATTTCAGAAAATGTAACTGAAATAAATATACTGACTCACATGGATTGAGGGATTTTCAGTGTGCCAGATTCTGATCAAAGAGCTTTATAGATTTTTAACTCAGTTAATCTTCATATCAACTCCATAACATAAACTCAGTTAATACTTAATAATAAGTTTGTCAATATTATAATCAATTAATATCATCAGCATTAAACAGATGAGGAAATTGAAGTATAGAGTATTTGAGAGACCTGCCTAAGGCCACACACATGGCTAGTAAATTGTAGCCCTAGGATTTGCACCTAGGCATTCAGACTCCAGCACCAAACTTTTAACTGCTCCAAGATAATGATGCTATCTCATACATTACTATCCGACCTGTAGGTAGAAAACCAAAGTTTAAATTTTGATTCAAAATCTGGCACTTTAATTAATCTTTTCTAAAGTCTTGTATCCCTGGTAGCAATTGTAGTTTACAAAAGCACATTTACCATTATTTCTTTTATTTTCAGCTCAACAGCTGGGTGAAACAAGTAAGATTACTCTCCTCTACTTCACAGATGGAAAACTGAGGTTCAGGCTCAGAGTGTTCAAGGGACTTACCCAGGGTCACACCAGCAGTTAGCAGCAGTCCTGAGACTGGAAACCAAGACACAAGGGTCCTAAACCATTATGAAGTCTGTGGGCCATGAGTTCATGCTGCTCTGAGTGAGCTCTATGTACAGGCAAGGTTGTAATTTCTGACCTCATCCTAATAAAATGATAGATTAGATAAACCAAAGTGATGCAGAATTTCTCTACAAATAGGCCATGATTACAGCCCTACTTACAGTGCTGGGACCAGATCTCTTACAAATGGGAGGATGTAGGTGATGGCACATTTTGGAGATATGCAGGTGGGAATGGCACCTTCAGTCCCCATGGACCAACAATTGGTATCTCAGTTCAGATAGAAACAATGGAGTGTTCACAGTGCTAGGAGCCAGGGGGATTAAGGCCCTCACAGGGAAATATAAGGTCTCTTGTTGGAATTAACTGAGAAAGGTGTTGCTAGGTGGCATTTAATTAAAAATGCTATATCAGCCTCATGTTTGTTAACTCATTTGTAAGTTAGCTTCCCTTCTATGTCAGGTTAAATATAGCTCTCCTTTGCGTTGAGATCGCAGACTGATCCATTTCATGTACAAATTATATGCAGCTAACTTTAAGTGTGCTGAGCTATGCTATTACTGAGTTATCTCAAGTTTAAGGCCTGTTATGCAGCCTTGCTGAAGTTGCACAGACAATTTAGGGGTAACTTCAATCGCTGATGAGTTCAGTTCCTTCTTTCTTTTTCAGCAGTTTTCTCTTACACACTTAGCCATCCAATCATTCCAGCTACAAAATCCAAACCCAGATTTTCTGGTTGCTTCACATTTTCTAGGGCTCTCCCACTGGCATTTTCTCTGGTTCCTGACAAAATCTGTACAGTTAGTATCACTTTCTCTTTTAGAGAGGATGGTACCAAGGCTGAAAGAATTTTAGATACTTACCTGGGGACACACAGTGAATGTGTAGCCCACTCTGATGAGGATGCAAGAATTTGAGACTTTCTCTTCTGCAGGACACTGGGTCTTGATAATAAAGATGCAGACAAGTATGCCCAATAGCAGTAAAAACCTTGTATATATGATGGTGTGAAGCAATTCAGATGCTTCGCTATCGTGCTCTTGTGTTTTCAGAGCCAACTTTCTTAATGCCTCCCTATTAATCATCTCATACTGACCAAGGGTCAAATAAAGCCCACTCTCCTCAACATGACTTTTACTATCTGGCCATTGCCTATTTCAGCAATGTTATCGTCCATCCTTTCCCTGTAAGCATTGTACTTTCATCACAAGGGATGACTTGTAATTCCAAACCACAGCTGTGTTCTCTCCTGCCCCGAAGGCATTATTCCTTTGACTGCCCTGCTATCTCTGCTCCTTATACCTGGTGAAAATCAATGTTTTTGGTTATTCGGGTCATATGTCAACTAACTAAATACACACTTTTGATTTTCTCTCTGTCCAGGTACAGCGCTAGGAACTCAGGGTCTAGATATAGTGACCAGTTGAACTGGTTTACCAGGGACTGAGGAGTTTCCTAGATATTGAGACTTTAAGTGCTAAAAATGGGATGCTCCTAGGCAAATAGTTGTTCAACCAAGGTCTAGAGGAACTTATTGACTTCAGTGGTTCCCTCTCATCCCTGGGCATTTAGATATAGATATTGCCTTCTCTAGGTTCCTTGGTTTTATCTCTACGTTTATTGCATTGCTCTGTTTCTTTATAAAATGTCCATCTCCTAAAAAGACGATGAAACCTTGTTGGGGAGGGCAGAGGGTGTGGACCTTGTTTTACTCATCCTCAATCCCGGCTCTCAGCCTGGCACATGGTGAGTATTCTTTAAACACTTGGCAAATGATTTTTCAGAAGAGAACTTACATCCCTCCAAGGGACTCAGGAATTGAATAAGTGGGTGTTTGAGAAAGACAGGAGCATTCTGTGCCTTGAGAATATTGAAGGGCCATTTCCTGAACCCTGGTATGCTCTATTCTCTAGGGTCCTTTAAACTTCTCTAGAAAAGCAAATTGGGACAGAATCACTTCAGACAGTTATACAAAATAGATATGCCTGAAAGGGACATAAAGAGGAAAGACTGTCGAGAGAAGAATTAGAAGGAGAAATAAGAATAGTGTGTGTATGGGACCACAGAAGAATGAATGGTGTAATTAATGTGTTTTTTTTTTAAATTTAAAATGCATGACTGTTACATCAAAGATACATCTTGAGTGATTATCAAGAAAAAAGTGGCTAAATATAACTGCCAAAAATTGGCACCCTGCTCAGAAGATATTATAGGCAATTTTCAACAAACAGTCAAGATTTGGAAGAGTTAATTCCAAACTTACACAAACTGCTCCAGAGAACTGGCAAATAGGTAATCCACCTGAATTTACTTTATAAGGCTGAGATAATCTTGGTGTCAAACTGGACAAAGGCAAATGATAAAAATTATATGGCAATCTCATTTATGAATGTAGAGGTAAAATTAAAAAATATATATATTAGCAAATTAATTTCAGCAACATACGAGCCAAGTCAGTACTGCTTGGGTATATTCCAGGAATGCTGGCATGGCTTAATATTAGAAAATATTTAAAGTAATTCACCTCATTAACTCATTAAAGGAGATAAACCATAAAATCACTTCAATAGATTCAAGAAAAATGTTTGCTAAATTAATTTTTTAAAAACTAATAGAAAACATAAAACCCTGAGAAAAAAAATATAGGTAAGCGTTTTAATAAACCTAAATTTCAGAAGGATGATATTTTATACATGACACAGAAACACAGATTATAATAAAAAGAATTCTATTTCAGAGACACCATGAAAATGGGAAAAGAAGAGTCATTAACTAGAATATATTTGCAATACATATAGCAAACAAAAGACTAGGATTCAAAATATATAAAAACTCTGAGCCATACCTCTGTCTTAGCACTAACATGTGAATGTAAATATTTATGTATTCCCCTCAACTTTAAGAAATAGTGAGAACTTCACATGAATTGGGTCTAGATCATTTTTGTATTCCCAGAACCTAGCATAGTACCTGACAAATATTGGTACACAGCCAATGCTTACTGAATGAATAGAAATATTAACTATGTAGAACAAGCCTATTAAGCCCCAGCATGTGTGGTCCATCACGTACAGGATAATGTGCTGAATCCTCTTCAGTGATTTAGAAATAGTCAACCATTCATACCACTCGAACATTTAGGTTGATATAATACAGTTAGTTCAGTCTGCTTTAACAGAATACCATAGCCTGAGTGTCTTAAACAATAAACATTTATTTCTCAAAAGCACTAGAAGCTAGAAAGTCCAAGGTCAAGGTATGTGCAGATCCAGTGTCCAAGGAGGGTCATCTTTCTGTTCAGCTAATGGCAGTCTTCTAGCTCTACCCTCACATAGCTGATTGCAGAGAGAGGGGAATAAAGTTCTCAGGTATCTCTTCTCATAAGGGCACTAATCCCACTCATGAGGACTCCACCCTCATGACCTAATTGCCTCCCAAAGGTCCCAACTCTTAATACCATTGGCTCAGAGTTAGGGTTTCAACACATGGATTTGAGGGGGTGCACAAACATGCAATCTATAACACAAAGCAACTAGAGCTACTTTAAGCAGAAAAATAAGTATTTACTAAAAAGATAGGGAGAGATTCATAAATTTCCAGGAAGCCTAGAGAATCAAACTCAGAAAATGACAGAGATGAGGAGAGACTTATTAGCTAGAACCACAGTGCAAACAGAAGAATAGAACCAGTCTAGGGAGAACCTGAATGCAGTATCCCTTGCTGCCCACATTACATGCAGGACCCTCACCACTGTGTGGGCTACTCCTAGTAATTTGACATTCCTGCTAAGCCTGATGCCCATCAGAAAATAAAATTCTTTACTCCCATCACTAACCCAACATACACATTTCTGGGCTGGTGAGTGAATCTACAGACATTAACCCCCATTTCCCTGGGAGCTAAGAGAGTTAAATCTGCACCCCTATTAAACTGTGGTGACAGACAGGGGTTATGTAAACATGAGTAAAGGATTTAAGTTCTAGGCAACCAAAAAAAATGTTAGATGTCCACTGCATAGTCCTTCATACTTTGACCATTGAAACCTTATTTGCCTTCTAGGTCTAAGATTGTACTCAGTTCAGAGAAGAGAAACAAGTTCTCGGATTCTTCTTAAGAGTCCAACCTCAGCAACAGCTTGCTTTTAGCCCAGAGGCTCTCAACGTGGGTGGTAATTCTTCCCTAGGCAGTATTTGGAAATATGTGAACAAATTTTTATAAATTCATTGTGAGACTTTAGTAGAATTTCACATTGGGAGAAAGAAGTACAACAACATGGGGAATCCCCCGGCAGTCCTGTAGTTAAGATTCCATGCTTCCATTGCAGAGGGCGAGGTTTCGATTCCTGGTTGAGGAACTAGGATCCTACATGCTGCACAGCACGGCCAAACAAACAAAAACAAAACAAAACAAACAAACAAAAAAACAACCTGCAGTGCACAGAACACTCCCTGTAGCATTATCCCACTTCCTGTGCCCACACAGTCCTGAGGAATGTTGGACCTCACCACCTGGGTGGGGGGGCAGCTAGTCACTGTATGGCCAGTGCCACACTCCACATGTGAGCCCAGGGCCAAGCTATCCGGGGACTTCGGGGATTTCAGAAGCAAACTTCATTATCTGCATCAGGCAAGAAGAAGGGAGAATAGATTGTTCTGAAAATATTCCCACAACAGAGTCAAATGTTGACTTGGAATCTGGTCTTTTGCACTTAAATTTTTCCTGAATTAAGGGGAACCTCTGAGAGTAGTTCAGGCCTCAGGCTATAGACCTAAGAAGCCACTAGACTCCCCACTGCTTAACCTACCCCCAGGTGCTGGAGGAAATTTCACCCTCATATGAACTCACTAGCATCTTCATTTCCTTTGCTTTTTAATGCCATCCGTGCATGTGTGTGTGTGTGTTAACACAGCAGTCTCTAGGTATTATGTAGCTAGAAGATTTTATTCAATACAGTTCTTTCACATGCTGGGTTGATGTGTACTTTTTAGCACTAGCGGTGGTTGTGTTTACAATTGTGGCCAATTTTAGGGACCATATTATTTACTCTGAATAAAAATAAATAAATAAATAAATAAATATTATAGTCATATATGTATATAACCATATATATATATATATATATATATATATATATACTCCTAATATGATATTAGCATCCTTAATCTTAGCATTTAAGGTTTTTCACAATATTATTTATGGAATTGTAAAATAACTAGAAGTCTTAGTTATAACTTCCAGCACTCTTTTCCCTATAGAAGTAATAAAAAAGTAGTAACAATAATAACTAATGTTTGCATAGTGCTTGATGATTTATGAAACATTTTCAAATCTTACACACCAGTGAAGTCGGTATTAGTAATCATGCAGCTGCAATTCATAGGATCAAGTCATGTGAACAGAGCAATGCATCTTACACAAGTTAGAGCCAAAATATGAGGCCAGGTCTTGGGCCTTTTAAACCTTTGCTCATCAGTGCTTAACAATTGCTTCCACTGAAACTTGTTTTGAAAACCCAGAACTCATTCCTAAAAAGAAAGCCCAATTTCTCCTTCTTCTTCAAGGGACAGAAGCCTCAAAAATGTTTATTCTTTACTCATTGAGTATCTTTAAACTTGAGGAAGAGAAAACACAATAAAAGCAACAACACAATTAGATTAAAAATTATTTCTTTTCTTCCCGTTTGCACACATATACTAGTTGCAGGAAAGGCATTCAAGGTGAACTTAGACCATTTAACTTAGAAGAACACGGATAACAAATACAAAACCATTAAACAGTAGCACTGGAAATGTTAGTGTGTGTAGTAATCCTTCTCTGCTGTTTGATGATTTCCTGAGCTGGTGGCAATTTGAACAGCACATAGAAGGAGGACAGTGGAAGAATACACAATAGCTATATTGACCTAAGTTTCAACAAAAAGGATTTTCAGACTACTTGAAGAAAAGACTGTAATAAAGGACATAAGATATTGAAGATATTGTTCTGATGAAAGCATTAACACTAGTTGTGACTTTTCTATAATTAAGAGATATGTCTGGAATCTTTTAGTGCTTAGATTCAGCCTAGTCTACATACCAAGGGTCTGATTTCTTAGATGGGTTTAGCATATTGTTAAATACTGACCTTTACAGAATTTTTATGTGTAAAAATTTAGCATTAAAATAAAATCAACTATATAATATAACTCATTACTCATCCTATGTTTGTTGATGTCAACATTTAAGTAGGTATCAATATTTTTTAGATAAAAGCAGTTTTTATACATTTGATCCTAAAAGCATGCATGTATATGTATTTTTAGACTATTATTATTATTATCACTTAAATATAACACTGAGACTGGCAACAGTTAATTGACTTGTTTAATATAACTCAGCAGCTTGTAAGGAGCAGAGCTGGGGTTCAACCCTGCCTCTCTGACTCCACACCACGAGTTCTTCAAAATCATTGGTCCTGCTGTTTTGCAGCACATCAAGATTTCACCACAATACAAGGTAACCCATTCGTGACCTAAGAGTCAGCTTTCCTTTTCACATTAAACATACTTCCAGAAATGTAGAGCCCCTCCCTGTCATATCCTCTGGTAACCTTAGTCATCCTGTCCTGTGCCAACAACTTAAGTCATTCTATTTCTAGTGCTCTACATGGCTGGCTAATAATGCCCCTCTTGTGGCTAGATAATATTGCTCTTGCTTATTTTCCCAAAGTCTCTAGGTGTCGTCTCTGGTCTTTTCAACTTTGGAGAAAAGAAAATAAAACAAACTAAGCCAGGATTTTGTTCTAAGTATGACATAAAATTCAATTCTCAGTTCCTTAGTGTGTGGGAATCGTGAAATAATTCTTATTTTTAAAAATTTTCCTATCTTTTAAAATAAAGATTCTGGTCCAAACAAATATTTCTGGGGAATATAGGGGAAGGTATTCAGCCATATAAATCTTTTCCAAATTTGTGGAGAAAGCTAGGTTAATTCTTAGAATTTTTCTCAGTTATGAGATCTTCTTCCCTTCTTTATAATAAGGTTAGCACCTGTGAAGTATAAACAAAAGACAAACTGAATGCACATAGAGTAAGTAAGCAAGCATTAACAGCAACAAAAACCAAAATGCTAAAAGCTTTGTTGAAAAGATGACCTCCAACTACCTTCTCCCTAGATCCTATTAAAACAATATGCCTTTCATGTTGTCTTTCATTCATGTATCATCACATTTTCTAATAGTAAATACTTTATTTTACATGATAAATTTAAATATATGATATAATCATTATATCACAGAATTCCATAAAGAGACCCTGATATCTAAGAGCATTATAAATGAGTTTGCAATCCACTGAGCTAGATATCAAAGATCTCCCATGGCAGTAGTGGTTTATAGTATGCAATGTGCTTTTGGAAATCAAACCTGTCCTAGCAATCAGATATGATAATCCCCATATGCACAAATTGAAAAAGTTAAAAATAAAGACATCAAGATTTTCAGCATGACCAAACTCTAGAGAAGGGGAAGTGGCCCCTCAAGAATATTTGCACTTTTTTTTGCAAATGGTGGGGCTCCAAAGCATCTACATGTTGATGGGTAGATAGTAAACACATAAAACTATGCACACTGAAACTACTATTAAGTTACCGAGTCTAAATGCTGTGCCACACACTGTGCAATTCACAGCATTAGTTTCAAATACCTTCTGTTCTCTAGTGTGTGAAAGTGTGGCAAACATTCAGTTACAGTACACAGAGTTAAGTGCTGCAATATTAGTACCTGTTAGACCGCCCTGTGAGAGTATGGGAGAGAAAATGATGGGGAATTATTAAGCTCAAAAGCTTTAAAGGAAGTGTAGGAGACAAAGAAGTCAAGGAAGATGGAAGAGTGGGGGCTGGAAGCAGAGAAACAAGATAAAGGCTATTGTAATAACTAAGATATGATAAGTGTCTGAACAGAATCAGTGAAAGTGGGCTTGAAAATGCAGGACCTGATGTGAATGAGTTTTAGATGATAAAAGTAACATTTTCTGCCAGAAAAATACGGCACAATTAATGAACAAGTGTACTTTGGTGCAACTTCCAAAGTAAGAAAGAGGTACTTAAAAGAGGTAGGAGTTTGTGGGAAAGGAAATCTGGTTTGAGACAATTGATTTTGAGGGACCTGAGGGACATACAGGTAGAGATAACTAATCAGCAGTGACTCTCTAGTAAGAGACCACCAATGGGAGGACTTTAGGAGCCATCCCTCCACTTGTCCTTCTCTTCCACTCTCTTTCCAAGTTAGGATTTTCTTGTATGAACCATTTTACTGAAATGATATAAATTCTCCCTCTCTCACCACAGACTGAAGTTTGATGCTCAGAAATTAAGCATGATGCAAAGTTAGACGCTTAAGAAATGTGGCTGATTGGGATTGACATATACACACTAATATGTATAAAACATATAACTAGTAAGAACCTGCTGTATAAAAGAATAAATAAATAAAATTAAAAAAAAAAAAAGAAATGTGGCTGAGACCATATATCTAGTTTGCTGGGAACCATTCTGGTTTAAGTATTGCCCTAAGGTAATCATTAACAGCACCCTCTTTCTCTTTCAAAAATGTCCTGGGCTAGTCATCTGTGCCATTGTCATTTTCAACGTCATCATCATCCCACCACCATCATCATCATCATCTTTGTGATACTGATAATTTTTACTTTACATAGTCTCTAATAATTTAAAAGCATATTCATATGCTTTGTCTGTTTTAATCCTTACAATAATCCTGTGGGCAGGTGGGGGCAATATTTATCCCATTTTCAAATAAAGAAACTGGGGTTTCAATCAGATGGATCTTTGGTACAGAAGCAGAGCTTGAATTCATGTTTTTGTGAGCATGACTGTGAGTTTTCCCACTATACCATACTGCTTTCTTAACTTTCTTGATAATATCATGACTTTTTGACTTTATGATCTGGTGGGGTGAAAAATCTGAAAACCCCAAACTCATGGGGAATTATGTGGTAATACAGCACAAATATTAACAGGGACATTTTAAAAGACCCCCCCTTGGTTCACAAATTCACATATCTATGCGCAGATGTTTCCTCTTGCTAACCTTGCCCTCTTCCTCCTTATCAGCCTGAGGGCAGAAGTCAGCAACTATTCTTCACTCCTTCTGCCTGGGCAGGGCAATAGGAAATTCTTTTTCAAAATCCTCAAAGAGGCATCATATATAAAAGGAAATCCTATGAGAGGAAACACATTTTTGAACAAAGAACCAAAACTTTTAATACTTGACACTGAAATATATTACACACACATATATGTTTCTTTCCTAGTTCGCAGAATATAACTACTAATCTTCCCTCATTTAATTTTCACTTCGTAAGTTAAGGGTACCGACAAGTAGGAGGGAACCTTCTTCTCTCAGCAGCTCTTCATATTTTGAACTGCAAATTTTCCCCATGTAGTACCCATTTTCCCTATGATGAAATTATATTCCCCAATGTGTGTGAAATGGTACCTTTTAAGAAGTGCATCTTGCTTGCCCTGGAGAAGTCTTTGGGTTTTATCTCATATCAAACTGTGAAAAATCTGAGGTCAATCTCTATCTTTAAAAGAACAAAAGCTATTTGACCTTGAAGATGACATTTCTTCTCACTGAGTCTCAGTTTCCTTATCCAGGGCTCTGCAATCTTATTTTGTTGGGCTCTGCTGGCCATTTCTTCCCTTTTGCATCTACTCAACTCAGCCCGTGTATGAACTTAAAAACAGCAATAGACCAGACATAAGTGTATGCAAGTCGCGGTGTTCTAATAAAACTTTATTTACAAAAACAGGTAGCAGGCTGAATTTGGTCAGTAAACCATAGTCTGCCAACTCTTTTATGGGGAAAATATCATCTACTTCACAAGGTTTTTTGTAAGAATTGCATTGCCTAAAATATGGGATACTCTTGATAGAGGGTCTGATGTTATTAAATGTGACAGCTAATTCCTCCTTCTTTCCAACTAACAGCAATTCTCTTTGAGTGAGACAGCAGGGGGCCCTTACAAAATGGAATGCCATTGGCTGATATTTCCTATCTGTAGCAAGTCTTTTTTGTTGTTTCCTTCTAATGTTAATATTTTGGTATAAAAAAAATAGGGAGCTGAAAATACAGAGTTACTAATCCAACAAACTTAAGAACAATTTGAGCTCTATTTGATGTCATTTTCCCCCACATTTATTCTTTTAAAAATGTTACTTAAGAACAGCTTTTTTAATGAAATTTACAGCAGACATATAAAGAAGCTTGTGGTTTGGGCCAAAGGTCCAACTAACAGCTGTGCATCTTTGTTCAAGTAACAGTAATAATGAAGAATCAGCCTCACAGGAATTTATTATTTTAAACTTGACCTCTTGTCCCTGCATTTCATGTCCTCCCTTGCTTGCCTCAGAGATAAGTCACTAGACCTGCCCCTTCGTTTCTCTGAATCCGTGTAGTGTTCTTTAGAGCTTGTCCCCTTGACCTCAGGTTTACAATTACGTTTTTAGTGTTCTTACATATCTCATTTGAGTGTGTGTGTGTTTTTCCCCCAAGTACCTTTAGTGTATTAATGCAAAAGACAAATTAATATACTAAAATACAGTAAGTTGATGTAAAAACACAAGATTGCAGTCAAGTGATTTCAGTTCAAGTTCTGACTGTAATGCTAATTATTTGCCTAAACTTGAACAGACCACTTCCCAGAATGAGTCTCAGGTTTCTCATCTATGAATGGGCTTAGGAATTACTGTTCTTCCTACTTCTCTAGATTTTGTGTGAATAAAATGGACATTAGCTATAAAGACACCATAAAATCGCTGGTAATTTATTTCTCGACAATAGCTATTATTAAACTAAAAATAACAGCTGTATTTTAAGTAGCCTCATTGTGGGCCAGGAAGTATATACTAAGCATTGCTCATAAATTTACTTATTAATCTTCATAACAAATGTGTGAAGTAATTATTTTTCTGCCCATACTGCAGATGAAAAACAACAAAACCCAGTGATGAGGTGATATGCCCAAGTCTCATATTTAGTGGATGAGCTGGGGTTGAAACAGTGTAATATTGGACTCCAAAGTTCTTCCTCTTAAGCAAAATGGAACTTGAAGTGACAAAAAAGTTTACTTCTTTATCAAAAGAGAGAAGACCTACCCATTATGCGTTAGCCTTACACAATATTTTAGTTTAAATTAAAAAATAACACTATAAAACAGGTTTCTTTTTAAAAATATTTTATTCTAAAAAATAAATAAACACATATACAGATAATTTACCAAGGGGTATTTTCAAAGATCACCAGGATATGATCTGGACCATAATTTCTAAATGCAACTTTATCAAAAATGGTTATATTAAATAGAAAAAAATATAAGTAAGAATACAACAATTTTGAGTAATGAAATCGAAGGGTTAAAATGAATATTGGTAGAGAAAGAGAAGGAAAGAAAAACTTACACAGTAAAAAAATTGATCTTTAAGAATATTTATAAATTTCAATCACAAGTGATGCTACTAAAAAGCCTCCTTTCTTTATAGAAGTATAGTTGACTTACAATATTGTATAAGTTTTAGGTGTATAACACAGGGATTTGATATTTTTATACATTACAAAATGATCACCATGTTAACTCTAGTTGCCATCTGTCACCATACAAAGCTATTACAATATTATTGACTGTATTCCCTATGCTGCACAGCCAATCCCAGTGACTTATTTATTGTATAACTGGAAGTTTGTACATCTTAATTTCCCTTACCCATTTTACTGATACCTGTGTTCCCATCTTACCTAGTTATCTCCAGTTTGTTCTCTATATATGAGTCTCATACTGTTTCATTTTTATGGTTCCTTTGCTTTGTTTTGCTTCCACATGTAAGTGAAATCACATTGTATTTATTTTACTCCCACTGACTTACTTCACCTAGCATAATACCCTCTAGGTCCATCCATGGTGTTGCAAATGGCAAGTTTTTATTCTTTTTTATTTCCATTTTAGGTATAAAGTGTTTTGGTGAGGATGTCTTTAGATTCATCTTGTTTGGGACTCTCTTTACTTCTTGGACATAGTCGTCTGTTTTCTTTCCCAGGTTAGGGAATTTCCAGGTATTATTTCTTCAAATGAATGTTCTGCCCCTTTCTTTCTCTCCTCTCCTTCTGGGACCTTTATAATGCAAATATCAGTATGTTTGATGTTGTCCTGGATGCCTCTTAAACTATCTTTTATTTATTTTTTTTCTTTTTTCTGTTCAGCTTGCATGATTTCTACTGGTCTCTCTTCCAGTTCATCTATCTGTTCCTCTGTACATCTAATCTACTGTTGATTCCTTCTAGTGTATTTTTAAATTTCAGTTATTATATTCTTCAGCTCTGTTTTGTTTTTCTTTATATCTTCTAACTCTTTGTTAATATTCTTACTGTGTTCTTTTCCTAAGATTGTTGAGCATCTTTATGATCCTCACCTTGAACTTTCTATTGTATACATTGCTTATCTCCACTTAGTTCTTCCTTTGGGGTTTTGCCTTGTTCCTTGTTTTGGAATATATTCCTCTGTCTCCTCTTTTTGCCTAACTCTCTGTACTTATTTCTATGTATTAAGTAGGTTAGTTACATTTTCCAAACTTGGAGAACTGGCCTTATGTACAAGATGTCCTATGGGGTCTGGCAGCACACTCCCCTCTAGTCAGCAGAGCTATATGTTTAAGGGTGTCCCCTAAGTGGGCTGCATGGGCCCTTCTGTTGTGGCAGGTCTGATTTTTGTGGATGCACAGGTAGGCAGGGCTGGGCCCCTGACCTGGTTGGCTCCCAGGCTTTGCCTTGTGCTTGGTTGCTAGGTCTCTGGTCAACAGGGTAACTGGCAGTGGGAGCCAGTGGGGCCTGGGGCTGGGACTGGCCCACTAGTGGATAGATGTGGGTTCCAGGGCAGCTGGCTCTATGGTCCCAAGACTGGCCATGGCTGCTGGGCATATAAGCCTCTAGTACTAATAGGCTAGAGGAAGATTCCAAAATGCTACTTGCCAGCTCCAGTGTCCTCGTGGTAGAATAAGCTCCCCAAATGGCTGCCACCAATGTCTATGTTCCTGGGGGAGTCCCAGTTGCCAACTACCTCTCCAGGAGGCTCTTCAAGATCTGCGAGTTGGTTTGATCCAAGCTTATTTCAAATTACTGCCTCTGCACTGGGAATCTAGGAGTCTGAGATTTTGCATGTGCCCTTATTTTTGGAATTCTTCACTTGACTCTTCATAGAGAACTCATAAAAAACTTAGGAGTTAAACTGAAATATAGATGGAAATTGAAATTGGCATAAAGCTAAATGAATACACATTAGCCTTTAAGATTTTGTTATTAGCAATGAGCCTTTCTGACTCTTCATTTGCTCAATGAGATGTGCTTACTGTTGCCCAGGGTCCTAAGTTACAGGGAAAACCAGCTAAGGACATAAGAAAACAGACCTTTGAATTACTGTTATACATTTTCAAGAAGGGCAGAGTTCAATACTGCATTCTTTTGCTTTGCCTGATCATCTAAAATCCTTCTTCTGTGAGTTCAGGCACCTTATAAACTTTGTCCTCTAATGATCGTGTTATCACCCAAACAGGGTTGCCTCTTCACTCTCAGGATAAAGATCTGAATGTTTGAAGACACATTACAAAATAAGGATTTGGGCCAGTCTAAGAATCCTGTTATATTTCCAAAAAGGTATAATTTATTGCCTTTTTAGCTTTGAAGCACTGGACAGAAAGTATTTGCCCCCCCCCCCATTTTTATCTCTTTGAGTTATAAGTAAATAAGGAGGTTTATATAAACAAAAAGGACACTAAAAATTGGAGGGTAAAAAGAGCATCGGGAGAGGCCACATGATACACTGAGTGTTCAATGAACTAAGTTTGGACAGTTGCTGATTTGAGGCTCAGCTGTGTTGCCAAGGTCTTAATTTAGCCACAGATAAACTAGCACATTAAGAAGGAGGGAAAGAACCTACAAGGCCCTGGTTAAAACCCCAGACTGGTATACCCTCCTGTCACTCTAAAAGCATCTCAGGGTTCCTTAGGCACACTCTCACTTAAACACTGGGGTTTTCTCTATCCTGGTTGGTGATTTGTAAGGGCTTTGGAATTAAACTGAGCAGAAACAAAGAGAGAACTACTGAAGACGGACCATGCCAACCAGCGAATTAGGTATCACCCTGAAAGGCAGCTGTTCTGAAACTTTATGTCAAAAAGAGGCACTTCTGAAGGCAGCAAAACTGAGTAAACTTATGAAGGTCACCAGCTACAGTATAGTGAAGAACTCTTTCCAAAATGGGATGTGGGATGTGTTGGCTTTGTCTAGTTCCAGAATCTGTCCAGAAGAAATAAGGTGTAAGTCAACATATTCTAAAAGTATACATATTCCAAGATTTGTAATATCCCTTTAACTTGAAATAAGATTCCTAGTTGTTCTTGCTATCTTGAAGGGCAGATTCTTAGTTAACTATTCTGGCACCTGATTTATTATGCATTGTTTCTCATACTAAGGAGAAGCTCAGTGTGTCTGAGAAACAAGGTCCACTTAATGAATTTGTTCAGAAACACAAATATAATTATGATTTGTCTGGCATTGCTTATCTACATTATGTTAACATACATAACAAACATATACAAGTTGTAGGTAATATTGTATGTAGTTACTGTATGTGTACAAAATAACAATACTTCAAATGTGTGTTTTCTCTTGAAAGCAGTGTCCACATTTTACTCTTTGTATTATGAAGAGCTTAGAATTTTGTCTGCTATTTATTAGCAGCTCAAAAATGTCATTCTCTTCTATTTTCACCTCTCCTAAAGACTACAAAACTGATTTCCAAATGAGCACCATAGATTCAAAGAAGGACCATATTAGTTTAATAGCAGAAGAGTAATCTGAGCACAGCACTTGACACGATAGACTATCAGGGATAATTATTTTCTGTACCGCTTTAGGCTTGTTCCTGGCAACTATATTGTCTGAGAATCTTTGGAATTCTTAATTTCAATTCCTGAACTTTTCGAGTCCTCAATTCAGCAATATTCATTTCAATTTTTGATAACATGTAAAAATACTTTTGATTTCTGGTCCTGTCTAAATACTTTTTATTGTGATGGTGTCATCTGAAAACTACGCTGTAAGTGTTTAACACCTTCATGCATCACAGCATGCATTGATGCACACAAATTCTGAGTAATTAAGAAGGTAATTGTGCTGTTAGACTTGTTTTACACAAGACACATCACAACTCTATGTTAAATTTGAAATAATCTCCCATTGTTTTAGAGGATGAATAATATTCAAATATATATAAGCAGATCTGCAAGGGGAAATGCAGTTACAAAAATGCCTATTTTAGAACAGAGATCCTGTTTGTGCAGTTGCTGTAGACTCTCTGAAATGAATCCGTATTGTGAAAAGAGATTGACAGTTTTTGTTGATAATGTCCATGGGAAAATTTGGCATCTGCATATTTTTCTATTTAAAGAAATAATCCTAGAGCACTAATTTACTCTAATGATACATCACTTGGCATCACAAAAACAGACAACTGAGCTAAGGTCCATTTCCTATTAATGGGATGTAATATACAGCATTCAGTTGCAGTGTTCACTGAAGTTTAAAAAAAGAATTCAAACAAATGGGAAGTGAAGACACTGGCACAAGGGCTCTTGCTCTAAATAACAATTTATATTAAATTACAAATGATATCTACATACAGTTTCTATCAACATTTGGAAAAACACTTTGTATTCTATTATTGCCTAAACCAAACCCTTTTACAATTATGTGTTTATAAATCTTTCTCTCCTACTAGAAAGATACTGAGGACAGCAAACATATCACATTTGTTTCTATATCCCTAGAGTCCAATGGCTCTTAAGCATTATGTGAATAATGTATATATGTTGAATTAATGAGATAGCTTTCTCTTTCCTAAAGTTTGGCATAACCTCATTTTCCTCAAATACTGATTCTATTCTATACTTTTTTCCCTGCAGATTTCAAAGCACTTCAACTCATTAACCACAAAGATAGCATTTGATCATATAGTATGCATTGTTTGTTAGCTCTTTTATTAGTTATTCAATTGATTAGTTAATTCATGAATATATTAATTCATGTAATAATCAGATATTTCAGGGTTTTTATGTTTTAAGGACAGGCAAAGCACCTGGAAAATAATTTTTAATATCCAAAGTTTTCTAGTGTAGTGCTAAGGACACACACTAGTTGTGTAAATTTGGTCAAGTTACTTAAGATCCCTTTGCTCCAGTTTTCACTGTTATTAAATGGAAATGCAACAGCATACTGTATTTGTAGTAAAGATTAAATGAGTTATATAGGTGAGGTGTAGCCATAGAATAAGTACTGTAGAACTGTTTGTCGTTGTTATTATATTAGCTGATCGACGAATTCATACAAACCTTCCTGAGATCACATACTTTATGACTGAAGAGAAAGAATTTTAACAATAGTAATCTAAGAAAGATTTTCTCTATTTTCCAAAGTCCATAAAGGGGATTTTTTTAATAATCATAAAATAATTTAATTTTATAAAGCATGGTGATATATTTAAACACAATTATGAGGAATGAATGATTAATCAAGTTACCTGTCCTGCTTAAATACACTAAGTTGTGAACATACTGAATTGTTTTATTCTAAAACATTTGGCCATTATTCTTTAGACTTTTTGAGGTGGAAAAAAATGGTCAGTCCGGCCTCATTTGGGCAGGTTTTTCTTAAATATACTTACCTGAATTTAGGAACTCATAGTCACAGTGATTTTGACATTTTTTAATACTTTTAAATTGTTATTCTAAAATAGCAAAGCTAAATGACAAAGGTTGGGCCATAAAAATAATTTTAGGCCCTTCTCTATTAATTTAGGTATGTTTTTCAACTAATTTATTTCCTAACTTAAAAAAAATCAAACTGTATTAGAGTTGGCAAAGTATGGGGCTAGAAAGGAATCTGAAAGCCTGGCCTCATGTCCTAGATCTGTGACTTCCTTAGTGTGTTCACCCTGAGCAAGCAAGACTTCTCTGAACCTTAATGTCGTCATTTGAAAATGTGATGTGCAGAAAAAATGGAAAATGTAAGTAAAGTGCCTCACACATTGTTTGGTACAGTAGATGCACTATGAAGGTTATTTCCATCACCCCCAAGCCTTCTCCTCCTTGGAACTATGATTTATCTACTCAAAACAGAACAATGATTTTTCATTGCTTTTATTGGAAATCCTAGCATTTCTTTTTCCATAGAAGCTTAATAATTGGTGTCATTGGCAGCCACTTTCTTAAAAATTTATATTTAAAAATCATGCAAGATCCTTAGAAACATCTAATTCCATGTTCCTTCTAGTACTTTAATCATCATTGCCAGAGCCCTGCAATCTGATTTTACACACTTTTTTTGAACATCTCTGTTTTCCAGGAACTCTTGTCTTTCCATAGAAAGAGTTGCATTTTAAGTCTATTCATCTCTGCTAAGATCTGAAATTTCCCTCCCCTAGTTTCTCTTCATTAACTCCATCCTGACTCCTCGGGTACCCATATAACAAGTCTGATCTGTCTTTGGATGCCAGCCCTTAGCTGTTATCATCCAGCTGGCCTGCTGCCCTCTTTCACCTTTTCTTCTCTCAAAGGAAGGCTATTACTTGCTGAGATTTGAAACAAGTTATTTACTATCTTTGGGCATTCGGTTTATTCAGATAAAAGCATGGATAATAATATCTGCTTTTCTTGGTCGTGAGGAATAAATAAAATGATATATACCATTCAACAAATATTAGCGCCTTTGTGTGCCAGGCATTAGTCTAGCAAATGGGGATTTAAAGGTGAACAGAATGTACAGATTTTCTGCTCTCATGAGCTCACTTTCTTGTGGGGAGGCAGAAAGTATACAACCTATAGTGTAGTATAGAAAATAAATAAAATAGATAATAGGTCAGTAGGTAGGGCTAAGTACTAATAAGAAAAATAGAGTAATAGGCTATTTGAAACATTGGAACATGGGGTATTAAATTTTAGATAGGGTATGCAGGGAAGAATTATTAGCAATATAATATTTGAATAGGCCTGGAGGACTTTGGGAAGGAGGTAGATGGATTTGAGGAGAAAGACCATTTCACGTGGTTGGAGCAGCGAGTATGGAGACCTTGAAGTAGGATTTTGATGACCACCTCTCTCTGACAATAACAATCAGTAAAGTTAATATCTCTTTTTTCTACTGCAATGTTTTGAATTTAACCCAGTTGTCTCCAAACTTTCACTGATTGTGATTAATTATCAAATTAGAACATGTATCCCCATATATTCTTACTTTGTATTTGTTTACTTGTTTATAAATTAAATGCATGTTCTATTATACCTATATAATATGTATGATATAATATAAAAGCAAAGGGAAGAGGGGAGGGACAATATAGGGGTAGGGTAGTAGGAGGTACAAACTATTAGGTATAAAATAAGTTACAAGGATATATTGTACAACTGTGGGGATATAGCCCATATTTTATGATAACTATAAATGGAGTATAACCTTTAAAAATTGTGAATCACTGTATTGTACGCCTGTAACTTATACAATATTGTGCAGCAACTATACTTCAATAAGGAACAGAAAATTAAAAAGGAAAGGAAAACAGAAATAATAAGAATGAGAAATACATAAATGAGAATTCTACTATTTTCTTCCAAACTCAGAAATATCTTTTTATATACTCTAAAAGACAAATTGTAGCCCTCTGGATGTAGTTATAATACTTCATCACCTTTATCTTTTTCTATCTTTTTATTTTTCAAAACTATCTTCACATACGTTTCTTTTTTAAAGTTTTTCAAGATTAATCATCAGACTCATCAGAAGTGGGGCAACTGAAACTTTACCAGAGACTCTCCAGGGTGAAAATTGATTCTTGATCCTTTACTGTTCTTCCTCTGAAAGATCAAAGAAAACACTATATAAAGAGTGGAGTCTTACCTTCAAATCAGAATTTGTGAATTAGACTATTTAATACGTAGTCTGCTTATACTTTCTGCTTGTTGAAATACCATGTGCATGAGGGAACTAGGTAAATGTTACAGAAGGAAATTCTTATTTTTTCACTTTACAATCATATGTAATAAGATTAGATAAAGAGTTGATATTTCTCTAGTGAGATTAGTTGATGACAGGTATTTTGACCCCTAATTTTCAGGTAGAGGAACAGAATATGAAGGAGTCAAATTTTGTCCAAGGTCACTTTTGGAATCAGTAATAAAATTCAGATGTGTAGGTTAACGGTCTGTGTTTTAGTCCCAAAAATAGATAGTTTCATAGAGGAGGACACAGACTGCAGAAAGCTGGTAGACTTAAATAAAAAAGCAACTATGAAATAATGACTATCCTGAAAATAAGTGGTTTCTTTTTTTAACAACTTGCAAAATCTTGTCAAAGAGACCCGGAGAGGAGAGGAACCCTTCCAAGCCCCCTCCTGGGAGGATGGGTGTCCTCTAGGGAGCATTTCAATGTGGACACTCCTGTTGCCCATCTCATAACTGAGACACACTGTAAGCTCACTCTTCAACATATTCTGAACTTATTTTATCAAGTTGGGGATAATTCACCAAAAAAGTGAAATGTGAATTATTTCTATGTCCTCAAGAATCACATAAAAAATCAGAACTATCTTTTCTTTTCAAAACTGACAGGAAGAAGCTAACAACATCTGATTGCTCACCTAGTGTCAGCCACATTTCATGTATGAATTCCTCTAACCATCGAAACAAACTTGAGAGGAAAATGTTATTGTACACATTTAGAGATGAGAAAACTAGGGTCAAAAAAGTTATGTACACTGTGCTTACATCCACTTAATGATTTTGTAGTTTCATGCTCAATGACCTGTCTCCTAAACAAAGATACAAATAGATATACCCATGCTTATTTTCTTTATTTATATTTGATGCTTTTTAACATTTTTATTAAGACTCTAATTATTACTGACAATAATTTTATTTTTATTTTATTGAGATATAGTTGATTTACAATACTATATTAGTTTCAGGTGTATAACACAATGATTTAAATTTTTTAATAGATTATACTCTACTTATACTTGTTCTAAAGTATTGGCTATATTCCCAGTGCTATACAATGTATCATTGTAGCTTATTTATTTTAGACACAGTAGCTTGTGTCTCTTAGTCCCCTACCCCTAGGTTACCCATCTCCCCTTCCTTCTTCCCGCTGGAAGCTACTAGTTTGTTCTCTATATCTGTGAGTCTGTTTCTTTTTTGTTATATTCACTAGTTTGTTTTACTTTTTTAGATTCCACATATAAGTGATAAAATAGAGTATCTGTCTTTCTCTGTGTGACTTATTTCACTAAGCGTAATACCCTCCAGGTCCATTTATGTTGTTGCAAATGGCAAAATTTCATTCTTTTTTATAGCTGAGTAGTATTCCATTGTATGTATGCATACATACATACATACAATGTATGTAAATATATATCCCACATCTTCTCTATCCATTATCTATTGATGGACACTCAGGTTGTTTCTATATCTTGGCTATTATAAATAATGCTGTTATAAACATCAGAGTGCATGTATTTCTTTCAAATTAGTGTTTTCTTTTTCTTTGGATATGTACCCAGGTGTGGATTCCTGGATCATATGATAGCTCTATTTTTAGTGTTTTGAGGAAATTTCATACTGCTTTCCACAGTGGCTACACCAACTTACATTCCCACCAGCAGTGTGTAAGTGTTCCCTTTTCTCCACACACTCCCCAACATTTGTTATTTGTGGTCTTTTTGATGATAGCCATTCTGACAGGTGTGAGGATTATCTCATTGTGGTTTCGATTTGCTTTACCTAATGATTAATAGTATTGAGCATCTTTTCACATGCCTGTTGGTCATCTCTTATGTCTTCTTTGAAAAAATGTATATCCAGGCCTTCTACCCAATTTTAATAAAGTTTTTTTTTTTTTTTTATATTGAGCTGTATGAGTTGTTTATATACTTTGGGTATTAACCCCTTTGTTGTCATATCATTTGCAAATATTACTGGCTGCAAAATAAGTATTCCCTTTCAGGCTTTTTTTTTAATTAATTTTTATTGGAGTATAGTTGCTTTACAATATTGTGTTAGTTTCTGCTGTACAGCAAAGTGAATCAGTTTTATATTATATATATATATATATATATATATATATATATATATATATATATCTCCCCTCTTTTTTAGATTTCCTTCCAATTTAGATCACCACAGAGCACTGAGTAGAATTCCCTGTGCTATACCAGTAGGTTCTCATTAATTATCTATTTTATACATATCAGTGTATATATGGCAATCCCAATCTCCCAATTTGTCCTCCTTTTCAGTTTTTTCAGATGAATCTCCCAAACTTAACCTGATCACTACCAAACATTTAAGTATTAACAGCTTAGGAACATAAAGTGAACATACCATTTTGCTAAATAAATCATATTTGGGGACCCATTTTACTTTCACCAGTATCCAGTAATAGAACTCATCAGAGTAACCCAGTTGACATAATGAGATATAATTATGCATCCCAATTGTTCATTTAAAATTGTAATTCAAATTACTGTACAATTTAAAAAATCATAACATATAATTGTCATCTTTCAATATGTATATATTATGAAGTAAGAGTATTTTGTTTCTTAACTTATATGAGTTTGTTGCCTTACAAACCCCTTAATATCCAAATAACAAATATTTGTTTATGGTTCATCCTTTCGATAACCTATGGTCTGCATTCATTTTGATACCACACTCTTAAAAAGCCACCATAAATATCTGCAAACAAAATCAACATGTTCTGGTGTATTGAGATGCTATTCTATATGTATAATTTAACCGGTATACATTGGTTTGCTTAGGCCAGACAGATACATTATTTGCCCATAAGATTCATTTATTTATCCTGTATTTTGAGGAGTTTGTAAACCTATAATGTAGGAGTTCAAGAAATGGACTCTGGAGTTGCTTGCCAGGAATTTTGTGCATCGGTGAAGTCTACAAGAGAATGATGGTTATAGAAGTTTCAAGGTGAGGCTTGAAACTTGAAACTTGAAGTGGATAAATTATTAAAGCGAGAGAAATGAAGGGCTTTCCAATGAATGGCACATGTGGTCAGTAAGGTATTATTTTGCTAGAGCTGACATAACAGAGTACCACACACTGAGTGGCTTAAACCACAGAAATGTATTATCTCACAGTCTGGAGGTTAAAGTCCAAGATTAAGGTGTTGACAGGGTCAGTTCCTTCTGAGGACTATGAAATAATATGTTCCATGCCTCTCCCCTAGCTTCTGGTACTTTGATGGCTACCTTTTGTAATCCTTGATATGCAGAAACATCACTTCAATCTCTGCCTTCATTTCCACATGGCATTCTCCCCATATGTGTGTCCCGTCTTATAAGGACACAAATGATATTGGGTTAGGAACACATCCTCAAGAGTAGCTTTCAGAAAGTACAAAGCTTTTTTGGGGGAGGATTTTATTTTACTTATTTATTTTTATTTTATATTGGAGTATAGTTGATTAACAGTGTTGTGTTAGATTTAGGTGTACAGCAAAGTGATTCAGTTATACATAAAAATGTATCTACTCTTTTTCAAATTCTTTTCCCATTTCAGTTATTACAGAATACTGAGCAGAGTTTCCTGCTGCTATACCTTAGGTCCTTGTTGGTTATCTGTTTTAAATATAGCAGTGTGTACATGTCAATCCCAAACTCCCAATCTATCCCTCTCCCCGCCCCAACCTGGTAACTATTAGTTTATTCTCTAAGTCTGTGAGTCTGTTTCTATTTTGTAAAAAGTTCATTTGTACCATTTTTTTAGATTTTGCATATAAGCAATATCATATGATATTTGTCTTTTTCTGTCTGACTTACTTCACTTAGTATGGTAATCTCCATGTCCATCCATGTTGCTGCAAATGGCGTTATTTCATTCTTTTTAATGGCTGAGTGATATTCCATTGTATATATGTACCACATCTTCCTTACCTATTCATCTATCAATGGACATTTAGGTTGCTTCCATGCCTTGGCTACTGTACTGCAATGAATATTGGGGTGCATACATCCTTTCAAACCATGTTTTTCTCTGGATATATGCCCAGGAGTGGGATTGCTGGCTAATATAGTAGACTTCAGACTATACTACAAAGCTACAGTCATGAAAACAGTATGGTACTGACACAGAAACAGAAGTATAGATCAATGGAACAGGAGAGAAAGCCCAGAAATAAACCCACACACTTAATGCCAATTAATCTATGACAAATGAGGCAAGACTATGAAATAGAGTAAAGATATTCTCTTCAATAAATGGTGCTGAGAAAACTGGACAGCTACAAGTAAAAAAATGAAATTAGAACATTCTTTAATACCATACACAAAAATAAACTGAAAATGGATTGAAGGCCTAAATGTAAGACCAGCTAGTATAAAACTCTTAGACGAAAATATAGGCAGAACACTCTCTGACATAAATCCCACAGTAATAGAAATAAAAACAAAAATAAACAAATGGGACCTAATTAAACTCAAAAGCTTTTACAAAGCAAAGGAAACCATAAACATAACAAAAAGACAACCCACAGAATGGGAGAAAATATTTGCAAAGAACTCGACTGATAAAGGATTAGTCTCAAAAATTTTCAAAAAGCTCATGTGGCTCAATATCAAAAAATCAAACAACCCAATCAAAGAATGGGCAGAAGATCTAAATAAACATTTCTCCAAAGAAGACATACAGATGGCCAAGAGGCACATGAAAAGCTGCTCAACATAACTAATTGTTAGAAAAATGCAAGTTAAAACTACAATGAGATATCACCTCACACCAATCAGAATGACCATCATAAAAAACTCTGCAAACAATAAATGCTGGAGCGGGCGTGGAGTAAAGGGAAACCTCCTACACTATTGTTGGGAATGTAAATTGGTACAGCCACTATGGAGAACATTAAGAAGATTCCTTAAAACATAGGCAGAGGGCTTCCCTGGTGGCGCAGTGGTTGAGCATCTGCCTGCCGATGCAGGGGACACAGGTTTGTGCCCCGGTCCGGGAAGATCCCACATGCTGCGGAGTGGCTGGGCCCATGAGCCATGGCCGCTGAGCCTGCGCGTCCGGAGCCTGTGCTTTGCAACGGGAGAGGCCACAACAGTGAGAGGCCCGTGTATCGCAAAAAAAAAAAAAAAAAAGAAAACATAGGCAGAACACTCTATGACATAAATCACAGCAAGATCCTTTGTGAACCACCTCCTAGAAAAATGGAAATAAAAACAAAAATAAACAGATGGGACCTAATGAAACTTAAAAGGTTTTGCACAGCAAAGGAAACCATAAACAAGGTGAAAGGACAACCCTCAGAATGGGAGAAAATATTTGCAAATGAAGCAACTGACAAAGGATTAATCTCCAAAATTTACAAGCAGCTCATGCAGCTCAATATCACAAAAACAAACAACTCAATCCAAAACTGGGCAGAAGACCTAAATAGACATTTCTCCAAAGAAGATATACAGATTGACAACAAACACATGAAAGGATGCTCAACATCACTAATCATTAGAGAAATGCAAATCAAAACTACAATGAGGTATCACTTCGTACCAGTCAGAATGGCCATCAGCAAAAAATCTACAAACAATAAATGCTGGAGAGGGTGTGGAGAAAAGGGAACCGTCTTGCACTGTTGGTGGGAATGTAAATTGATATAGCCACTATGGGAAACAGTATGGAGGTTCCTTAAGAAACTAAAAATAGAACTACCATATGACCCAGCAGTCCCACTACTGGGCATATACCCTGAGAAAACCATAATTCAAAAAGTCATATACCACAATGTTCATTGCAGCTCTGTTTACAATAGGCAGGAAGTGGAAGCAACCTAAGTGTCCATCGACAGATGAATGGATAAAGAAGATGTGGCACATATATACAATGGAATATTACTCAGTCATAAAAAGAAATGAAATTGAGTTTTCTGTACTAAATACAGAGTGAAGTAATTCAGAAAGAGAAAAATACCATATGGTAACACATATAAATGGAATCTAAAAAAAAAAAAAAAAAAAAAAAAAACTGGTTCTGAAGAACCTAGGAGCAGGACAGGAATAAAGTCACAGACATAGAGAATGGACTTGAGGACACAGGGAGTGGTAAGGGTAAGCTAGGACAAAGTGAGAGAGTGGCATGGACATATATACACTACCAAATGTAAAATAGATAGCTAGTGGGAAGCAGCTGCATAGTACAGGGAGATCAGCTTGGTGCTTTGTGACCACCTCGAGGGGTGGGATAGGGAGGGTAGGAGGGAGACACAAGAGGGAGGAGATATGGGGATGTATGTATATGTATAGCTGATTCACTTTGTTATAAAGCAGAAACTAACACACCATTGTAAAGCAATTATACGCCAATAAAAATGTTTTAAAAAGATAGAAAAAAAATAGAGCTACCATATGAGCTAGAAAGTACAAAGCTTAAAAAACAAACAAACAAAAACTAATTAGCCCCTGTCTTGGTTCCTATCTTTTTCCTCAATTTGGTCATTTGGCACCTTGACTGGTCAGGGTCCTAGAAGAAAAAAAAAAAAGGAGTGAAGGACTACAGAAATAAGAATAATGAAGGGACTTTTTATAAATGTGTGGACAGGGTAAAGGAAATCAACAATGGATGACGGATTACCCTCGGGCCTTCCAATAGGAGGAAGCACTTATAGCTGCAGGGGCAAGGGGGTGGGTATTAGAAACCAGGAAGACTGTTCCATGTAGGAAAGGGTCATCCAACAGGAGCCTTTGAAAGAGGAATGCAGGTTACCACCAAAGTGATCATCTTGCCCTCAATTGTATGGTTAAAATTCTTTGTAATGACATCTAGGTCTAGTGTTTTATTTGTGGCAGAGGATTTAACTATTGACTCAGTTTTCTTTTTGGCTATTAAACTAGTCCATTTTTTAAAAATAGAAGTAGTTGCAATAAGTTGAGTTTTCTATAAATATTATCTAGGTTTTTAATTGATTGGCATATAATTTTCATAATATCCCATTGATCACTAAAATATCTATAGTTTTATTTTCTTTTTATTAGTATTTTTATTTTACACCTTTCTATTTTTATTTATTACTCTTGACAGTGATTTACCATTTTTTTGTTCTTTTTTAAGAGCCAGATATTGGCTTTATCACCCTCTTTTGATTATTTACTGTTTTATTTCATTGGTTTTAGCTTCTATTTTTGTTATTCTCCTCCTTGTTCTTGATTTAGTTTAATTCACTTTGGTTGTGTTTCACAAATTTTGCTCTCAAATATTTTCTTTATTATTCCATTATACATTTTCTAATTTCTTTTAAAATTGTGGTACACTAGCTATTTAGAAGAATATGGTGTTGCTATTATTGGTCATCAGAAATCATAATGTGTGAGAATCAGTTTCTTGTTGATGATTGCTTTATGACAAAGAAATCTAATCACACTTTGTTATTGTTTTATGGGTGATTGAACATAATGTATCCATCAACTCTACCTTTGATAATTAGATCAAAATTATTAAATATCTTTTGAAAAATCTTTTATTTTATTACTTTTTTCATTTTCTCTCAAATGTAATTGATTTCTCCTAAGTTGATCCTTGCCTTTCAAACTAACCTGAAACATAGTTTGATTAACTACGTGGTAAAGAAGAAACACTTGAAATACTCATTTTGCTTGCTAATTTTAAATGAAATAGATTATGTGGAGTGGGTCATGAGTTGATTAACTTTTTAAACAATTTTTCATTTAAAATAAATTTACATATGACATTGTAAAAAGTAAATTTAAAATCAGTATATCCTTAACCTTGATTTATATAGTGTTAATATTAAACATACTTTTTTCAGAATAATTTGAAACAAAGTTTCAGACACTGTGATATTTCACCCCTAAGTAGCATTAACAGATCTAAGAAAATAACAATTGTATATCATTGAGTATACAGTAAGGTTGCCAGATAAAATACACAGCACTGTGTTAAAGTTGAATTTCAGATTAATAACAAATAACTTTTTAGTATAAGTATATCCTGAATATTGAATGGCACACACTTATATTAAAATACAATACTAAACTACATTGTTTTATGTAACTCAAATTTAATTAGATGTCCTATATTTTTATTTGCTAACTCTAGTAACCCTAATATACAATTGATATTCAAATCGCCAGTTAACCATTTCTCTTACAGTTATTTTCACTTTTTAATTTCTGGATCCAATCAAGTTTCATGTATTGCATGTGATGGTTATGTCTTTTTGGGTTCTTTTAATGTATAAACTAATTCTAGAATTTAATCTAGATGTTTTGTATTGTTTTAATTTTACTTTTTCATAATGACTTTTTAGAAGACTCTAGGCCAGTTGACTTGTAGACTATCCCACATTCTGAATTTTTCCAATTGTTTCCTTTTGATTATGTTAAACATTTTTTCAGGAATACTTCATAAGTGATTTTCTAAGAGGCAGAACATTCTGGTTACATGATACATATAAAATACCTACTATAGATGGAGTCCTTAGCATGTTATCCTAGTTAATTCTTAGAACAACTCTTTAAGATCAGATAGATAACTCTCTCCCACCATCTCAGATATTTGTGCCTTCATCTGTCTCCTTGGCCATTTAACTACTTGTTTCATCCCAGTTACTACTTAAACATCACACTCTATGAGCTGAAATGCAGATTCCATGGACCCAACCCAAGAGGCGTCACCCTTTGCTGGTGTCACATGCCTCTTCCATGTTGTCACTGAGGTGTGACAGGTGCTGCTCTGTGTCCACACATGTGCAACCCATGGGTTAATGGCCTGCAGCATGAACTTGACCAGTGGGAAGCTGGAGTCTGTGGATATTCCTTCTTCTATGACTAATGTCTTCTAGCTCTCTTCAGATGTACTGTTCTAAGAAAAGGCAGTTCATATGACCTCTTGGAAGGCGGGCCCACATGCAAGCAATTGGTTGACATCGATAACACTCCCTCCTTCCCTACCGGACTCTCTCTTTACTTGACATCTGTTTCTCTGATATTGCATGCCTTCATAAAATAATTGCTATCAACTTTTGCCTCAGTTTTGATTTCTGGGTATCCTAAACTAAGATAAATGAGGAGAATTGTGCTCAAAAACTTAAGTAACATTCCAGGAATTAGTTTTAAAAAGTAGTAAAGCAGATTTTATTTACTTTTTAAAAAAATTCTAGGACGATTTTTTTCTAAAATTACAACTCTTTCTCCTGCATCATCGTCTTTGTGACTTTTAGAGAAAATGCAACTTTTCTAAATTCTTTAAGTTTGATTTTGAGATTTTAAGTTTTTCGTGTTTCCTTTTAAATATATTTCCTAATAGGAACATGGAACATGGTCAGATTTTGAAGTTCTTTCCATGTGCTTCATGCCGCTGGGTAAGAGCAGCAGCTCCTTAAATCTTTGGGAGAGAGAAAACAATTAGGTTATCATCATAACCTCTTGATGTCAAAGGAAAGTGTGATCCTGTTGTTAAGTGCTGATGTTTTTGGTGTTAACTGCTAAACGTTAAGGAGGCCTGTCCTCACTACCAGAGGCTTATCAGTGTTAAATTCCTCTCAGCCTGCTTAATCATAATCAGCTTAAATGAAGGAGGGGTGGACCCTAGTGTTTTCAAATCTGAACCAAATCTACTATCTAAAGTGAGAAGACACAGTAGTGACACTTCTCAAAGAAATGTTCTACCCAGCAGTGATACCATGCCCCAGATAATGAGCTTCAGCAATCACCTGGACCTTGATGAGTCATCTTCAAGAGAAAAAAAATAAAAACTTAAATTGTTGAAAAAAGCTATAGACAAAATGATAGGAGGTACATATTTTGGGTCTTCTGCTCCTGAACTGAGCCCTTCTCTGTTCTCAGTGAGGTCAGACCAAGGAGCTACGAGTTGACTCCAAAGTCCTCATACAGAGGATGGATAGAAATACAAATGAGGCAAGATTTTTAATGAGATGATTATCACTGAATCTGGATGATAACTACATTTTTTATTACACTATTTTGTCTATTTTGGATATTTTTGAATGGTTTTAATTAAAAATGTTAAATGAAAAATAACCTACAAAGTCCTCACGTATTCTGTTCTCACTGTGCAAAGTAACCACTCTAAAGTCAAGTGGAGCTGTCATCAACAGCACGAATTGCATTCAATTTGATATGTGTGTGTGTGTATATATGTGTGTGTGTGTATATGCAATCATACACAATTAATTATAACATGTATAGTACAAATTTTGAAATAGACTAGCTTACTAATTGCTAAAGAGGTGATTGCTCTACCAGCAATTCACATTTTGATTTTGGGCAAGCAACATGCCTGGTTTATTCCTCAATTTTCTTATATGTAAAACAGTGGCAGCTGGGACACATGACATCTATGCTGTTTCTCAGTTATTAAATTCATTTTATAACATGATTTGCAAAGTAAAGACATATATACTCAACAGGAGAAACACATTGATGCACTCTTCAGTACCCAGTGTGTAATTGATATTCTTTCATTGACATTCAACAAGATTAATCAAAGAATAGGATTTTATTAGCTTTATCACTAAGAAAGATGTGGTGGATCTCACCTTAGGCTTAGGTGGGTACGTAGATTCCACGCTCTGCCTTCTCATAGCTCTTCCCTTTTTCTCTGTGCTGGGCTCTTACCCACCTGCTGCAGATTGATAATTTTTCACATGTTAGAGAATATGGCCAAATGCTTCCCCAGCTTCTCATCCCATGATCACCAACATGGGAGGCTTTTGGAACTGCTATCAGAACCATCCCAGGGTGAATTTGGATTGACCTGATTTAGGATACATGTCAATCCCCAAAGCAATCACTTGGGTTGTGTTGACCATATTCCATGATAGTCTAGATCAGGATGACCCATCCACCCTGTAGAAAAAAAAAATGATATGAAGCCAGACAAATCAGTCATTAACAGAGGTTAATATAGATTTATTCTTATAATAATAAATCTTCAAGTAAGTGAACCATTATGGTTAATCCAATATAAATTGCACTATATTGCTTACAAATAAAAGCTATGATACAGTGTCTTGAAGTCCTATCTCCTACCACTTATACCTATCCTGTATCCTTCTCCACCCACATCACCAGCTTTCCTCCATAAAAAAAAAATTAAAACAACAAATTAAAACCAAACAAAATATAATAACTAGCACATCTCTCTGGATATGTTATTTTCCCCAGTGCTGGAGTAGGAATAGAAAATTATCTTCTAAGCGCTCACACTACCCTAGAATTTCCTCTGTTTTTACACTTACCACACTGTGCAGTACATTTTCTTCCCTGAACCTATTAGACTCTTGAATAAATAAGGGATATTTTGATTGAGAGTGGCAGAAACTGAACTTGAAGTATTTTATTAAAAAAGGAAAACATATTGGATTCCAAAGATATTAAAAACTCGGACTTCCCTGGTGGCGCAGTGGTTAAGAATCCACCTGCCAATGCAGGGGACATGGGTTCGAGCCCTGGTCCGGGAAGATCCCACATGCCACGCAGCAGCTAAGCCCTTGCACCACAACTACTGAGCTTGCGCTCTAGAGCCCGCGAGACACAATGACTGAGGCCTGTGTGCCTAGAGCCCATGCTCTGCAATGGGAGAGGCCGGCTCAGTGAGAAGCCAGCACACCACAACAAAGAGTGGCCCCCACTCGTCACAAGTAGAGGAAACCCGTGCGCAGCACCAAAGACCAAACGCAGCCAAAAATAAATAAATTTAAACACAAAAAAAAGAGCCCCAGAGATCTCTCTATGTATCTCTTGCATGTCTTTGCATGTCTGGTTCTTTTTTCCCTGACACGCTGAAACTTATGACTACTACTGACACCAAAGCCACTCGCCATGTAGCTGGAATTATTGAAAAGAGCTTCATTCTCTGTCTTTGGTTCCACTTTGAAAATCCCTGAGATATCTGTTGGGTCAGTTGATCAGATGTCCACCCCTGTGCCAACAAGTATGGCCAGTGAAGTTTGAATCATAAAGAAAAGACATGGCTGTTGGGGGGGAGCAGTTCTACACTATGTATTTAAAACAGTAGCTGGCACATAATATATACTCAGTATAGAAAAGAATTCAAAAGAGACATTATCACATTGATACCCTCTAGAGCATTAAACAGTGAAAAACGTTCCCATTTCAGACACATAGAGTAGTTCCCAGTTGGTGCAAACACTGGGTCCTCTCTCCTTTAAAGGATCCTTAAGAACAATTGACTTTTCCAGACTTCAGCTCCTTGAACTTTTCGTCCATATATAAAGTATTTATATATGTAGGCTAAAGGTCCAATCTCTGATTAATAGCCCAAATCTTTCTGCTGGGTTAATACTGTAACTAGTAAACATTTTTTTCTAATATTTTTCTCCATAGCCAAAATAAAGTTTAAGAAATTAAAGGCCAGCTTGGATGTGGAAACACAACTATAACTACAGGGCAAGAAACTAATTCTTGCCATAATATTCATGAGCAGTTATTAATAACAAAGACTTGGCAATGCTTTGGTTTAAATTTTCATGGCTATGGAATTAAAATTTACAGATTACTTTCCATTAACATTAAAATACTGTGAATAAAAGACAAAGTTTGTAATAATTAGAACAGGCTTCTCATTTTTGCCCTGCATTCAACTTGTTACATTTTTTCTTTCTTGTTGTTGAACCTCTGTGCTTTCATGTTCTTATTCATACTATGAGGGCTTTAATACTTTTCCTACATAAGTCAAAGGAATAATGGGACAGCAATTTATATTTTATTCTGTTTTAATGTGTATATAAGCATAGCGCCAGGTCTTTTGTGTTAAAAGACATTTTTTTCCACCCTTAAGCAGCGGTGGTACCAAAATTTATTTATTGGATCTAAGAGGAGGCGTATGGTAAGACCAAGATTTGGGGAACTTGTCTTGACGCTCTATTTGTATATCAAGCATATTGGTGTACCTCAGAGTGTGAGTTACAGATCAAAAAAAACAACAACAATAAAAAAACACAAAGTATTCAAATTATTTCTCTGTGAACTCCACTCATAATAAATTGTTACTTCTTCTTATCAGACTATAAATACACCAAGGGGACTTTCTGGATGGGCTAAAGGACATTTGAGGAACATGGAATGGCTAAAGCCCCAAAGCCTTCCTCAGGACGACCATGAACTATATATACCCCTGCAGCTACTGCTCCAAATTTCTGGGCTCCATCTAGAAGTTTTTGGTTTTTTTTAAACTTTTAGAAAGAGTTGCTCTATCTCCGATCCTCATTTCTTTCTCATTTCAGAACAGTGATGCCTTTTCCAGCTAAAGCATCGTGTTACCTTATCAGTTTCATTAAACAGATGACCTTTGAAATAGACCTTGAAGAACAGGTAAAATTTATTTTGGAAAAGAAGTGGGAGAGGACCACCAGAGAGTGTTTTTCATGAACCTATAAACATGGAATCTGGATGTCACTGACAAGGATCAAGAACAAGGTAGATTTGAGTGTGGTATGAATTAATTCACTAACTCAATATACATATATACAGATACCATGATTAGATACTAGAAATACAGCAAGGGATTTGACATGGTCTGCTCTCATGTTATTTAGAGATGGTAATGGTCCTTGGGGTATGGATGCAGCAGACATCAATAGAAGTTTAATTCATTATTGTGAAGTCTTCAGTGACACACAAAGGAGTTTGAGTTTTATCTTGTCGCTACTAATAACAACACGTTTTTGAGACTAATAACATGCCAGGCACTATTCTGAGAACTTTACATTTATTCACTGTTTGTTAATTATTGGAATAATCTTGCAATATAAAGACGCATTTGTTATCTCCATTTTACTGATGAGACTGAGTCATGGAGTAGTCATTTAACTTGGCAAAGGATTCAGAGCTAATAAGAGACAGGGTCAGGATTTGCGCCCAGGCAGTCTGGCTTCAGAGTCTATAGCCTTATCATTTATGGTTACAAATATGTGGCTAACATAAGGCTTTTCATATATGAAAATAGTAAAACAAGGTTTAAAGATGCTAGGAAACTCATTGGAAGATACAATAGTGTGTATCAGAGCCTAGACTAGACTCCACAAGACTGCAGACCCATTGCTCCTTCTGCTTCACATAGAAGGTGCATTAGTATGGTAATATACAAGAAGATTTTGGGGACATACTTGGCTGAATTAAGAGAAATACGGTTACACTATAAGAGATAATAATGCTGTTTGCTTTTGTACTGGTCAGACCAGCAGAGAGAAGTGAGACAGTTAACTGTCGTTTGTCTTGCTCTCCACATACATCAGCCTGGGCTTGAAGTTAATGTATTCAAAGGTAGAAGTAGTTTGTTATTGCTCCAGGTGAGTTCAAATTTGGGCAAAAAGACATTGATTGATGAGGATGGCTCAGCTATCTTTATGTTCTTCTATTAAGCATGGTGTATGAGATTGTACAGTCACAAAATATCTCACCATGAACTGCCTTAGGGAGACTGGCTTTACCTTCCCCAGGACTTGATCTATTGTGAAATTAATTCAGTGCTAAGAATGATCAGTAAAACGGACTCAGGATTTATTTCTCGCTAGAAGTCAGCTTGAGGTGATGTCACACATATAAATTAGACCAATTCAGTTCCATTATCAGCATTGTTTCCATTGAGCTTGACACAGAGACAGTGCTGACTCAGAGCTATTTCCAGATGGAAAGAGCTTTCTAAATTATCACATCCCACATAATCCTGGCCTAATCCCACTCCAGTCTCTCTCCTCATTGTCCCATCCATGGGGTGTACCCATTCCAGATGACAAGACTCCACTTATTTTGGACCCTTTTCCTGCAAGACCCTGAAATTCCCCCCACCCTCTATCTATGTAGGCTGGCCCAGAAGAAACAATCCTTGAAAATAAACTAATCATTAGATGAAAGTAAAATATCATCTTTATTAGTGACACATCATAGTTTGGAGGATGTAGTTCATTTGTCCTGCCAGGTAGACTCCCCAGGATTGGCCCCCTCCCCAAATTAGAAAGACTTACTCTTCCATGCACAGGTATCACTAGACCCCTACAAACCTCTGCTCCTGGGGAGAGAAAACTGTACTATATATGACTGAAAGGAACAGAAGAGAACTCAGACTCTTCCAAAAGGAGAAGGAGGAATGGTGCCAAGGATGTACAGTTTATTATTTCCCAAATTAATCCAAGATTAGTCAATTTCTCCATAACGTAGTGAATAATGGAACAGAGAAAAGCTAGGAGTGTTTCACTAATTGATCTCGCTCCACAAGGAAGGAAATATGAGGAACAGGGGAGAAGTATTTCCCTTTTGCCTTCCTCTACATTTTGCTCTGTTAACACTGTGTTTTCCCTGACCAGGGAGGAGAGTGAAAGTTTAACAAGTCAGTTCTTTCCAGACCTGTGTGGGCCCCTCTGCCAATGCCGACACTACACCTTGGAGTAACATTCAGGAGGACTGTGATCAGAGCTGACTTCCCCCAACATCTCCTGCCCAAAGACTCTAAAATGGGTCAGAAGAGCACTTTACTTAAATCAACTACAAGGCTGAAAATTTAATCTCTAGTTGATTTTCCAGTCTACATTTTTTCCCAACATTGCTCAGCATAGTCTGTTATGAGATCTGTTTTGAGAGCATGGTTGATGACATAATTATACTCCAATAACAAAATTTCAATAAAGAGATTGCCCAAATTTGAATATAAACACTCTGCTAATATACTATTACTGGGGAAATAGTAAAAGAGGGAGATTAAATTCTTTTGCAAGTAAAAGTCCAAATATATTAAATTTCCATAGAATTAAGAATTAAATGTCCATAAATTAATTAATTTTCCTTATGCTAGTGATTTAAAATTCCAAAGATTATAAAGTACTTAATTTTTAGTCCATTCAGTCTCAGTTGGAAGAGTTCTCAGCATGTTGGTAGAAACAGTGTCCTTTTAACTTGAATATTGCCTTCTTTCTCACTAAAATATATCTCCTCCTTCATGGCCTCAGAGTTGTATTTGTTCAACACCGAGTCACTGGTGTTCCTCATTATTTTAAAGATTCCCAGGAGTTATTATGAAAAACAAGATTATCACAGCACTGGCATCATATCCCCAGAATTAGAAAAACAATGTAATCCCTGCTCTTAAAAGAGTTATCTCAGACAAAATTGTTTTCAAGCCAATCTTTTGTGTTGCTAAAGACCATAGCAGAGACTTATGATTATCCTGAAAGAAGATGTATGTCTTGGTGGGGTCTTGCTGGGATACCAGGCAGTTTATGTCAATTTCCTGCTACCTAAGACTTGGAATTAAAACTCAGTTGGGCAACCCTCTCAGCAAGAGGTTAATTTTGGCACTATTTATGGTATCAATAAAATCCACTTATGAATACTGCCTGGTAGATCAGAAGAGTGTTTGCCTTGCCTCCTGATTCAGGCAAATAGTGCTTAATTGAATCGGGGCTCTACAAAGTAATGTGGGATCTACCACCCACTCTTATGAGAAGGCATTTTCAGTCCTTCAGTACTAAGGCTGCTTCTCCTTCATGTATTTTTGGAAGTTTTAAGACTTAAAATAATTATACTTCTTAGAGAGTATTTCCTTCCATATAAGTAATTAAGCAATACGGTACTAGCTTGACACCACATTGTGAGAACTGGAAGGGTTAAGTGGCTTGATGCTTGACCCTATGGAGAAGCCTGAGCTGGTTCCAGCCCTGAAATTTCCCTCCTTGGCATTGAATCCTTATTGAAATTGGGGGAGACCAATGCAGTCTCCTACCTAGGGCTGGTGCTAACGATTTAAGGCAGAACGTCCTTTGTGCTCTGTAACAATCCACAATTCACTCATTTCAGACTAAACACAGCACATATTCTTCAGCTACTGATGCTGGAAAGTTCTGTAGTGACAATCTGTTCTCTCCAATCAAATTCTTGCCTCTCCTTCCTTTTTATTACCAAAACCTATGAGGGCAGCCCCTAGTAACCATGGTCCCCGCTCTTTACACACATAAACTAAGTAAAGGGCAAGGTTGAGGTGCTCTAACCTGCTTGCTGAGGCAGTCCACACATTTGTTGGGGTTTGCGAAGACCCTGCACGTGAGTTGGGTCATTCTAGTCACTGCCTCCATTCACTGCAGTAACCTGCTAAAGTCAAAATACAACAAAGGTTCAATACCACATACCCAAGCCAGACATTCATAAAGCCAGTTCTACAACTGAAAAATCAGCTGTTGTGCAATGCTGGCTGCAAATCACTAGGATTTAAATGAAAAATCAACATGGTCTATGCTTAGGAAATTACTAACAAAGCTTATAGCCATCTGTTCAAACCATGCCCAAAGCCCAAATCATTCCATGCATAATTTATTCTACAAAATTTTACACCTTGTTCATTTCTCAAGGTCCATAAGGCACACATTAGACTTACTTGAAAAGAGCTAAATAAACAACATTACTCTTTGCTATGCCTGGGTCATGAACTAACTGAGAAATAAATAGCAAATAGGAGCCAAAGTATTCCCTTCATTAATAATAAAGAGTTGGTGGGAGGACACAATTTACGTGTGTGAGAAATTGAATATCCTAACACTAAACATCAGAATTAGCCACACTTACTGGTCACCCTACAAGGAAGCAGACTCTGTACAGTTACAGCATGGAGGAACAAGGAAAAATGTGTTCTTTGGAGGCAGCTCCTTCTCAAGAGGCTAAGAAGAGGAACAAAGCCAAGCAGGCCAAGTTTCAGTGAGAAAAGTTATTTCCTGAGCCCAAGTATAGAGAGAGTTTAAGGCAGGCATCTGAGTACATCTGTACAAGTTGTATACTGAATTATTCCACTGGGCCTATTTAAGTAGAATACAATGTGAATGGTATCCATAGATTTGTACAGTGCACAAGATGAACAACCACACTTAGTGCACTGGTAAAGAGGCTGAAAGAAGCCAGGACATTAAATTATTTGAGCTTTCTTCAAAAGGAAGGAAATACAGGAGTAGGGAAGAAATATTTTTGCCAACATGAAGTGCCTAAGAAATTACTAAATACAAAATTCTCATTCTTGGTTCAGTATACAAACTGTTCCTTTATTCCTTCCCATGCATCTGTTCAAGACAAAAGTAGACTATATGTTGATTCACTTCTACTTAGTTTATTTCCTAATTTATTTGTGACTTTTCTTATTGTATTCTCATTATCATGAAGATGTTGGACTTCAGCCAGAACAACTCAATTGGACTATTTCGTTGAACTTTAACTCTGTTCTTTGTCACCTCACTCTTATCATGAATGAAATTCAATATTAAGCAATCCCTGCTCATTATTTTTTCTGTTTCTTATATATGCCTATTGATCTACGTTCCCTAAGTTTGCGAACTTAACTGACTCTATATCTAACAAATATTACTGGTACATTTTCAGTCTCCAGTAACTCTTCCTGGTTTTCTTTCTCTCTCAACTTATTTTTCTCTTTCTCTCTCTCTTGATGATAGATAGATAGATAGATCACAATAGTATGTCAGGAGAGACCTTCAAGATGGTGGAGGACTAAGACATGGAGATCACTTTCCTTCTCACAAATACATCAGAAATACATGTACAAGTGGAACAACTCCTACAGAACACCTACTGAATGCTGGCAGAAGACCTCAGACTTCCCAAAAGGCAAGAAACTCCCCACATACAGAGGTAGGGCAAAAGAAAAAAGAAAAAAAAAAAAGAGACAAAAGAATAGGGATGGGACATGCACCACTGGGAGGGAGCTGTGAAGGAGGAAAAGTTTCCAAACACTAGGAAGCCCCTTCACTGTCGGAGATGGAGGGGTGGCAATGGGGAAGCTTCAGAGCCATGGAGGAGAGCGCAGCAACAGGGGTGCAGAGGGCTAAGCAGAGAGATTCCCGCACAGAGGATTGGTGCTGACCAGCACTCACCAGCCTAACAGTCTTGTCTGCTCACCCACCAGGACGGGTGGGGGTTGGGGGCTGAGGCTCTGGCTTCGGAGGTCAGATCCCAGGGAGAGGACTGGGGTTGGCTGCGTGAACACAGCCTGAAGGGGGCTAGTGCGCCACAGCTAGCTGAGAAAGAGTCCGCGAAAAAGTCTGGAACTGCCTAAGAGGGAAGAGACCATTGTTTTGGGATGCGCAAGGAGAGAGGATTCAGAGCGCCACCTAAACAAGCTCCAGAGATGGGCATGAGCCACGGCTATCAGCGCAGACATGAGAGACGGGCATGAAATGCTAAGGCTGCTGCTGCAGCCACCAAGAAGCCTGTGTGCAAGCACAGGTCACTATCCTCCCCTCCCCTCCCCAGAGACTGTGCAGCCCCCTACTGCCAGGGTCCCATGATCCAGGGACAACTTCCCGGGGAGAACTCACTGCGCACCTCAGGCTGGTGCAATGTCATGCCAGCCTCTGCCGCCACAGGCTTGCCCCACATTCCGTACCCCTCCCTTCCCACGGCCTGAGTGAGGCAGAGCCCCCTAATCAGCTGCTACTTTAACCACATCCTGTCTGAGCGAAGAACAGATGCCCTCAGGCGACCTACATGCAGAGATGGGGCCAAATCCAAAACGGAGCCACAGGAGCCGTGAACAAAGAAGAGAAAGGGAAATCTCTCCCAGCAGCCTCAGGAGCAGCAGATTAAATCTCCACAATCAACTTGATGTACTCTGCCTCTCTGGAATACCTGAATAGACAATGAGTCATCCCAAAATTGAGCTGTGTGGCTGACAGGGTATTGGTGCTCCAGATGAGTGTCAGGCCTATGCCTCTGGGGTGGGAGAGCCAAGTTCAGGACATTGGTCCACCAGAGACCTCCTGGCTCCATGTAATATCAAACGGTGAAAGCTCTCCCAGAGATGTCCATCTTAATGCCAACACCCAGCTCCACTCAACAACCAGCAAGCTACAGTGCTGGACACCCTACACCAAACAACTAGCAAGACAGGAACACAACCACACCCATTAGCAGAGAGGCTGCCTAAAATCATAAGGTCACAGACACTCCAAAACATACCACTGGATATGGTCCTGCTCAGCAGAAAGACAACATCCAGCCTCATCCACCAGAACACAGGCACCAGTCTCCTCCAACAGGAAGCCTACACAACCCACTGAACCAACCTTAGCTACTGGGGGCAAACACCAAAAACAAAAGGAACTATGAACCTGCGAAAAGGAGACCCCAAACACAGTAAAGTAAGCAAAATGAGAAGACAGAGAAGCATACAGCAGATGAAGGGGGAAGGTAAAACCCCACCAGACCAAACAAATGAAGATGAAATAGGCAATCTACCTAAAAAAGAATTCAGAATAATGATAGTAAAGATGATCCAAAATCTTGGAAGTAGGATGGAGAAAATACAAGAAACGTTTAACAAGGACCTAGGAGAACTAAGGAGCAAACAAACAATGATAACACAATAAATGAAATTAAAATTAAAATTCTCTATAAGGAATCAATAGCAGAATAACTGAGGCAGAAGAATGGTTAAGTGAGCCAGAATATGAAATAGTGGAAATAACTACCACAGAGCTGAATAAAGAAAAAAGAATGAAAAGAATTGAGGACAGTCTCAGAGAACTCTGGGACAACATTAAATGCACGAACATTCGAATTGTAGGGGTCCCAGAAGAAGAAGAGAAAAAGAAAGGGACCAAGAAAATATTTGAAGAGATTATAGTTGAGATCTTCCCTAATATGGGAAAGGAAATAGTGAAGTCCAGGAAGTACAGAGAGTCACATACAGGATAAATCCAAGGAGAAACACACCAAGACACATATTAATCAAACTATCAAAAATTAAATACAAAGAAAAATATTAAAAGCAGAAAGGGAAAAGCAACATATAACATACAAGGGAATCCCCATAAGTTAACAGCTGATCTTTCAGCAGAAACTCTGCAAGCTAAGAGGGAGTGGCAGGACATATTTAAAGTGATGAAAGGGAAAAAAACTACAACTAGGATTACTCTACCCAGCAAGGATCTGGTTCAGATTCGACGGAGAAATCAAAACCTTTACAGACAAGCAAAAGCTAAGAGAATTCAGTACCACCAAACCAGCTTTACAACAAATGCTAAAGGAACTTCTCTAGGCAGGAAACACAAGAGACGGAAAATACCTACAATAACAAACCCAAAACAATTAAGAAAATGGGAATAGGAACATACATATCGATAATTACCTTAAATGTAAATGGATTAAATGCTCCAACCAAAAGAGATAGACTGGCCGAATGGATACAAAAATAAGAAGCGTGTATATGCTGTCTACAAGAGACCCACTTCAGACATAGGGACACATACAGACTGAAAGTGAGGGGATGGAAAAAGATATTCCATGCAAATGGAAATCAAAAGAAAACTGGAGTAGCAATTCTCATAACAGACATAATAGAGTTTAAAATAAAGACTATTCCAAGAGACAAAGAAGGAAACTACACAATGATCAAGGGATCAATCCAAGAAGAAGATATGACAATTGTAAATATTTATGCACCCAACATAGTAGCACCTCTGTACGTAAGGCAAATGCTAACAGCCATAAAAGGGGAAATCGAGAGTAACACACTCATAGTAGGGGACTTTAATACCCTACTTTCACCAATGGACAGATCATCCAAAATGAAAATAAATAAGGAAACACAAGCTTTAAATGATACATTAAACAAGATGGACTTAATTGATATTTATAGGACATTCCATCCAAAAACAGCAGAATACACTTTCTTCTCAAGTGCTCATGGAACATTTTCCAAGATAGATCATATCTTGAGTCACAAATCAAGCCTTGGTAATTTAAGAAAATTGAAATCGTATCAAGTACCTTTTCCGACCACAACACTATGAGACTAGATATCAATTACAGGAAAAAAATGTGTAAAAAATACAAACGCATGGAGGCTAAACAATACACTACTAAACAACCAAGAAGTCACTGAAGAAATCAAAGAGGAAATCAAAAAATACCTAGAAACAAATGACAATGAAAACACGAAAACCCAAAACTCATGGGATGCAGCAAAAGCAATTCTAAGAGAGAAGTTTATAGCAATAAAATCCTACCTCAAGAAACAAGAAACATCTCAAATAAACAACCTAACCTTACACCTAAAGCAATTAGAGAAAGAAGAACAAAAAAGCCGCAAAGTTAGCAGACAGAAATAAATCATAAAGATCAGATCAGAAAGAAATGAAAAAGAAATGAAGAAAACAATTGCAAAGCTCAATAAAACTAAAAGCTGGTTCTTTGAGAAGATAAACAAAATTGATAAACCATTATCCAGATTCATCAAGAAAAAAAGGGAGAAGGCACAAATCAATAGAATTAGAAATGAAAAAGAAGTAACAACTGACACTATGGAAATACAAAGGATCATGAGAGATTACTACAAGCAAGTATATGCCAATAAAACGGACAACTTGGAAGAAATGGAAAAATTCTTAGAAAAGCACAACCTCCTGAGACTGAAACAAGAAGAAATAGAAAACGTAAACAGTCCAGTCACAAGCAGTGAAATTGACGCTGTGATTAAAAATATTCCAACAAACAAAAGCCCAGGAGCAGATGGCTTCACAAGCGAATTTTATCAAACATTTAGAGAAGAGCTAACACCTATCCTACTCTTCCAAAATATAGCAGAGGAAGGAATACTCCCCAACTCATTCTACAAGGCCACCATCACCGTGATACCAAAACCAGACAAAGATGTCACAAAGAAAGAAAACTACAGGCCAATATCACTGATGAAGAAAGAAGCAAAAATCCTCAACAAAATACTAGCAAACAGAATCCAGCAGCACATTAAAATCATACACCATGATCAAGTCAGTTTTATCCCAGGAATGCAAGGATTCTTTAATATATGCAAATCAATCAATGTGATACACCATATTAACAATTTGAATGACAAAAACCATATGATAATCTCAATAGATGCAGAAAAAGCTTTTGACAACATTCAACACCCATTTATGATAAAAACCCTCCAGAAAGTAGGCATAGAGGGAACTTACATCAACATAATAAAGGCCATATATGAGAAACCCACAGACAACATCATTCTCAATGGTGAAAAATTGAAACCATTTCCTCTAAGATCAGGAACAAGACAAGGTGATGTCCACTCTTACCACTATTATTCAATATAGTTTTGGAAGTTGTAGCCACAGCAATCAGAGAAAAAAAAATTAATGAATCAAAATTGGAAAAGAAGAAGTAAAGCTGTCACTGTTTGCAGATGACATGATACTATACATAAAGAATCCTAAAGATGCTACCATAAAACTACTAGAGCTAATCAATGAATTTGGTAAAGTAGCAGGATACAAAATCAATGCACAGAAATCTCTTGCATTCCTATATATTAATGATGAAAAAATCTGAAAGAGAAATTAAGGAAACACTCCCATTTACCACTGCAACAAAAAGAATAAAATACCTAGGAATAAACCTACCTAATGATACAAAACACGTGTATGCAGAAAACTATAATACAATGATGAAAGAAATTAAAGATGATACAAACAGATGGAGAGATATACCATGTTCTTGGATTGGAAGAATCAACACTGTGAAAATGACTATACTATCCAAAACAATTGATAGATTCACTGCAATCCCTATCAAACTACCAATGGCATTTTTCACGGAACTAGAACAAAATATTGTACAATTTGTTTGGAAACACAAAAGACTCCAAATAGCCAAAGCAATCTTGAGAAAGAAAAATGGAGCTGGAGGAATTAGGTTCCCGGAATTGAGACTATACTACAAATCTACAGTAGTCAAGACAGTATGGAACTGGGACAATAACAGAAATATATATCAATGGAACAGGATAGAAAGCCCAGAGATAAACACACACACATATGGTCACCTTATCTTTGATAAAGGAGGCAAGGGCATACAATGGAGAAAAGACAGCCTCTTCAATAAGTGTTGCTGGGAAAACTGGACAGCTGCATGTTAAGAATGAAATTAGAACACTCCTTAACACCATACACAAAAATAAACTCAAAATGGATTAAAAGCCTAAATATAAGGCCAGACACTATCAAACTCTTAGAGGAAAACATAGGCAGAACACTGTATGACATAAATCACAGCAAGATCCTTTTTGACCCACCTCCTAGAGAAATGGAAATAAAAACAAAAATAAACAAATGGCCTAGAGCTAATCAATGAATTTGGTAAAGTAGCAGGATTCAAAATTAATGTACAGAAATCTCTTGCATTCCTATACACTAATGATGAAAAATCTGAAAGTGGAATTAAGAAAACACTCTCATTTACCATTGCAACAAAAAGAATAAAATATCTAGGAATAAACCTACTTAAGGAGACAAGAGACCTGTATGCAGAAAATTATAAGATACTGATGAAACAAATTAAAGATGATACAAACAGATGGAGAGATATACGATGTTCTTGGACTGGAAGAATCAACATTATGAAAATGACTATACTACCCAAGGCAATATACAGATTCAATGCAATTCCTATCAAACTACCACTGGCATTTTTCACAGAACTGGAACAAAAAATTTCACAATTTGTATGGAAACACAAAAGACCCCGAATAGCCAAAGCGATCTTGAGAAGGAAAAACGTAGGTGGAGGAAACAGGAAATAGAGAAATGGAAATAAAAACAAAAATAAACAAATGGGACCTAATGAAACTTAAAAGCTTTGCACAGCAAAGGAAACCATAAACAAGACCAAAAGACAACCCTCAGAATGGGAGAAAATATTTGCAAATGAAGCAACTGATAAAGAATTAACCTCCAAAATATACAAGCACCTCATGCAGCTCAATATCATATAAACAAACAACCCAATCCAAAAATGGGCAGAAGGCCTAAATAGACATTACTCTAAAGACAATATAGAGATTGCCAGCAAACACATGAAATGATACTCAACATCACTAATCATTAGAGAAATGCAAATCAAAACTACAATGAAGTATCACCTCACACCAGTCAGAATGGCCATCATGAAAAAATCTACAAAGAATAAATGCTGGAGAGGGTGTGGAGAAAAGGGAACCCTCCTGCGCTGTTAGTGGGAATGTAAACTGGTACAGCCAGTATGGAAAACAGTATGGAGGTTCCTTCAAAAACTAAAAATAGAACTACCATATGACCCAGTGATTCCACTACTGGGCATATACCCTGAGAAAAACATAATTCAAAAAGAGTCATGTACCACAGTGTTCGTTTCAGCTCTATTTACAATAGCCAGGACATGAAAGCAACCTAAATGTCCATGGACAGATGAGTGGATAAAGAAGATATGGCACATATATGCAGTGGAATATTGCTCAGCCATAAAAAGTAACAAAATTGAGTTATTTGTAGTGAGGTGGATGCACCTAGAGTCTATCATATAGAGTGAAGTCAGAGAAAAACAAATACTGTATGCTAACACATATATATGGAATCTAAAAAAAAAAAAATTGGTTCTGAAGAACCTATGGGCAGGACAGGAATAAAGATGCAGACGTAGAAAAGGGTAAGCTGGGGCGAAGTGAGAGAGTGGCATGGATATATATACACTACCAAATGTAAAATAGATAGGTAGTGGGAAGCAGCTGCATGTGACCACCTAGAGGGGTGGGATAGGGAGGGTGGGAAGGAGACGCAAGAGGGAGGAGATATGGGGATATATGTATATGTATAGCTGATTCACTTTGTTATAAAGCAGAAACTAACACACCCTTGTAAAGCAATTATACTCCAATAAAGATGTTAAAAATGAAATAGTATGTCAATAGTAATCAATAATTAATAGTGATATTTTCTATTTAGTGCTTTTTAAATCCTGCACATTAATGTATAATATTATGATTTTTAATTTTTAACAAAGCCTTGCAAATTGGGATTATAAACCCTCTTTAAAGATGGAGAGAAACTGCCTAAGCAAAAATAAGTAGCTAGAGTCTATCCAGCTAATAAGCAGTATGGGTCTAAAGCACATATCCCTTCTCTTCCACAGTGCTGCCTCAACATGGGCATAGAGTGTTAGGAAAAAAACCCAGAGTATTATTTATGCCAATTGTCACAATTTATAGAGGGAAATTGAAGCCAACTATGTAAAGATCAAACATATGCTTAAGATGTAATATATATCAACCTTCAAACTAGGTAACACAGAAACTTTACATCAAATTCTTGAAAATATATAGAGAAACCCCTCTATCTGTGATCTCTGGTTGCAGCTACTTGAACTTGGCAGAAAGTGCCTTAAAAATAGTCTAATTTACTACTATTCATAAACGTTCTCATGCGTTGATTCATTCATTCAAAACTTGGACTCCTGGTAAGTATCAGGAATCTTTACTAAGTCTTGAGGACATACCAGTGATGGGATAAAGAACTCAGAATCTAGGTGAGACCTAGAATGATAGGGCTATCACTAAAAATGTATAAATTTATCAGAACGAGCATGCTACTGGATGCACTTTCAAGGCCCACGGGTTGCACAGAGAGGAACATTGGTTCAGCTTCAGTTGGAGATTGTGAGCCTGGATTCTCAAAGAGGGTAGAGGAGGGATCTTTACTTGAGTTGGATTCTTAAGGTTTAGTAGGACCTTTCCAGGTTGGGAAATGAATGAATGGAGATTCTTAGTATTAAGGAACGCACTCTGTAAATGCAAAGACATATGGTGATTTTTGAGGAAGAATATAATTTGTTGTTATTGGAATATAAAGCATGGCAGGATAGATGGCTATGAGGTAAAAGAGAGAAGCAGATATCAACTTAGGAAACTCATTTAGGAGGTAATTAGAAGATTTTGCAGGTTTTAAGCGGGGAAAATTTATGATCCCATGTGCCTTGTCATTTGTTGCTTGTGTATCTAATAGTTCTGGCAATGTAAATTACATTACCTTAAGCAAAATTTAAAATAATAAACATATCACTTTACTGAGGACTTACTGAGTACTGTGACCTGCACCCAGGCATTTGCACATGTTGCCTCTTTTAATCCTTAAGGCAGCTCTCTGAGGGCGGGGCTGATGTCATCTACATGGTACGAAAAGTTACCTGGTTTCAGGGACATCAAGAACTTCATCTGAGGTCACACGATTAACAAATGATAGGGTCAAGGTCAAATTGAAGGTTTCCTTCTCCAAAGCTCAGGCTCTCACAAACTACATTCCACCTGAATTTATACATTCTGGACTCCCTTATTTTGTTGGAAAACATGAAGTTTTACATCAAGGGAGGAGGGGGAAGAAAGTCATTTGTTGTTGGAGAAGTCAGTTGGTGCCAGTGAGCAAGAAGTAGGCCCAGAGTTGAGGGTGAAATGGGTCCGATGTGAAGGAGCTTTAAGGGAAGAGAATGAATAAGTTGAAGATACCCTGGAACCAAAACCAAAGAACTGAGCAAGGAAACATTGATCCAACAGCGAAATCCAGGTACCAGTGAGCATACAACTGAAGGCAATTCTGGAGAACTGAGACCCTTCGGGAGGAAGGTGCCAGCCAGAGTGCTGGATAGGAAGACGGGAACCGAGGTCTAGTTCGAGACAATCTGCTTAAGGCTCAGGATAAGGTGAGATCAGATATGTGCAAAAACACCTAGGTATGGAGTAAGTTAATTGAATGGAGAGTGTGTGCCTATAGTAAGTATTTGTAATAATAACAATAATAGTGCTAATAATCTTATGGAACTAGTAGATTATAAAGAAAACATAGACCCTGGAGAGAGATCATCTGGGTTCACATCTCATCTTTGTCACTACTAGCTGTGTGACTTTGGGCTGGTTAATTAACCACTCTCTCTCCCAGTTTCTTGATGAATAAAATGGGGTTAATGATAATGCTTATATTTACAGGTTGTTCTGAGGATTAAAGAAGATAATACATATATGTATATATAAAACATTTATTATAGCAGCGGGCACATCCCATAATGCATGCTGTCATCATTCTTAAAATGACTTTAATATGAGAAAAATGAAGCACAGAGTGGCTGTGTTACTTTCCTGAGATTAAACAGCTAATACGTGGTAGAGGTAGGATTTGAACTGAGAGCCTGTGGTTCCGTAATCAATGCATTTAACCATTATTCAAGGCTTCTTCTTTCAATATAGTATGACTTGGGCTTCTTCCTTAATATTTTCAAATCTTGCTTTATAAAACATAATCTCAGTTGTATTATCAAATAATATTAGCCAGCGGCTGAATTCTATTCACTTATCCAGTCATCCATCTCATAGTTTAAAGGACATTTCTTGTTTTAACTAATGACTGTGTTCAGATATATAGTAAAATGCTTCACGCCTGTGGTTACTCATTGCTTTTGAAATACCGTCAATCTCTGGTGATAAGTTGTATTAATTTTGTTATAAATTTGAAATCATGAAAAAGAAACACAGACATGAAGCTGTTCACTTTCTCAAGCAACCTGTCTCCATCTGTTGTGATCAGTCCATTCTAGCACCCCTCAGAATCTCCAATAAATTAATATCCTTTTGTAAAGGTGGCTTTTTTGTGGGTTCTATCATGTGGCTTTCCCCATTACAGGTGAGGTTAGCAAATAGTCACAAAGCAGAGAATGTTCAAAATGTCCAAAGATGAAGCAGAGGGTGAAATTCAACTTTGCCAATGTATCATCCTCAGCACTGTAGGACTCTTTTTATTTTCTTGCTAGGAAGTCAGTGGCTCCTGTTAACCAGCCACTTGCTACCCTCTGAGATCTGAACCCTGCTGAGAGCCCAGATTCAACTTGCCATGCATATTCCCATTTTGTCCTCCAGTCAGATACAATTAGGGTTTTGTTTTGCTTTGTTTTATCAAAGTATAGTTGATTTACAATGTTGTTTTAGTTTCGGGTGTACAGTAAAGTAATTCAGATATATATATGCATATATATATATTCTTTTTCAGAATCTTTTCCAGAATAGGTTATTACAAGATATTGAATATAGTTCCCTGTGCTATACAGTAGGTTCTTGTTGTTTATTTTATATATAGTAGTGTGTATCTGTTAATCCCAGACTCCTAATTTACCCCTCCCTCTCTGCCCTTCTCCCTTTGGTAACCATAAATTTGTTTTCTATGGCTGTGAGCCTATTTCTTATTTTTTGTAAATAAGTTCATTTGTATCATTTTTTAGATTCCACATATAAGTGATATCATGTGACATTTGCCTTTCTCTGTCTTACTTCACTTAGTATGATAATCTCTAGGTCCATCCATGTTGCTGTAAATGGAATTATTTCATTTTTTTATGGCTGAGTAGTATTCCATTATATCTATCTATCTATCTATCTATCTATCTATCTATCTATCTATCTATCTGTCTATGTCTGTCTGTCTATCTATCTATCTATCTATCTATCTATCTATCTATCTATCTATCTATGTATATCTCACATCTTTTTTATCCATTCATCTGTCAATGGATATTTGGGTTGCTTTCATGTATTGGCTATTGTAAATAGTGCTGCTATGAACACTGGGGTGCATGTATCTTTTCAAGTAGAGTTTTTGTCTTTTCTGAATATATGCCCAAGAGTGGGATTGCTGAGTCATATGGCAGTTCTATTTTTAATTTTTTAAGGAAACTCCACACTGTTCTCCATAGTGACTTCACTAGTTTATATTCCCACTGACAGTGTAGGAGGGTTCCCTTTTCTCCATACCCTCGCCAGCATTTATTACTTGTAGACTTTTCGATGACAACCATTCTGACTCGTGTGAAGCGATACCTCATTGTGATTTTGATTTGCATTTCACACTTTGAGTCTTTTAATATTCCCTGCTCTCTCTCATTGCCTGAATTTTGCATGTATTGTTCTCTCTGTTTGGAGACAGACACTATCATTTCCCCTAAATCTGCCTCCACTGATAATGTCAGAACCTGATAAAGTTAGGATACCCTTCACAGACACTTGCCCTCTGTATTGGTTTGCTAGGGCTGCTGTAACAAATTAACACAGACTGGGTGGCTTAAGCAACAGAAACTTACTGTCTCACAGTCCTGTAAGCTAAAAGTAAAAAAATAAGGTATCAGTAGGTTTGGTCTCTTCTGAGGCTTCTTTTCTTGGGCTCTAGATGGCCTCTTCTCCCTGTGTCCTTACCTGGTCTTCCCTCTGTGTGTGTCTGTGTCCTAATCTCCTCTAAATTGTACTGGATTAGAGCCACCCTAATGACCCCGTTTTACCTTAATTACCTCTTAAAAGACCCTATCTCAAACACAGTCACATTCTGAGGCCCTGAGAATTAGGATTTCAACATATGGATTTGGGGAGGGTGACACAATTCAGTCCATAACACCCTCCAACCCTGGCGACCCTTTTGCTGAGATTCCTGGAAAGCAGAGTGCCTCTATCAGAGCTCAGTTTACCTGTCTTATGATTCTCTGTTCACTTGTTGTCTCTTAAAGACTGTGATCCCTCAAGTCATGGCTACCTCCTACTTGTCTTCTCTCCTTAATTATGTAGCACACTTCCTAACAATATAGGTGGCTAATAAATATATGTTAAACTGGTCAATGATCCAGGAGAAAGGAATAAAATTAATTTAAATACATTCATTAAAGTATAAGTATAAATTTAACTATATATTTATCTATGGATCTATCTATTGATCTTCCATGCTCTAGTTATCTACTATTATTTCATTAGGAGATTTGATATCTGTTGGTTCTTCTATACTTGAAAAATTATTAAACGACTTTGATTTTTTTAATCAACTTTCAAGATAACACTCAGCTTCTATTCTTGCTTAAGTATCACTTTCCCTTTCCTTCTATATTTCCACATATTTTAAAGAAGCTCCTATATTATGCAATTAGCAACAGTTAATATATGGCTATGAGACAGGGTGCCTGTGAGGGATTTTCCACATGAGGCATGATTTACTCTGGAATTTAAAGAGGGGGGAGTGTGGAAGTCAAACTAGAAAAGTAGTAAAAATAGTAAATATCTGGTTTATGGAAAGCACAGTTTGATTCCTTAGTCAGGGTTTGCTCTGGTCAAATACAGCTTTAGGAAAAAGGACCATCAGGTTACATGATTTCTAAACCTCTGTGTTGGACATTCTTATATTTATCTGACTTCATTAATCACAGAAGACCTTCTAAGAAGGTCAACACATCAACAGAAAAGAGATCTGGGATAAGAGTGGGGGTGGACAAGGAGAGACAAAGAAAATACTGATGGATCACATCCCTGTTCCATCTGTAAATCTCTTGTGCTCCCACCCATTGCCCTTCCAGCTCAGGGCAATGTTTGCTTCAGGTGTTTAATGAACTGCTGAGAGATCAATAGCCTATGGCAGATAACTTTGAAAAATTTCCCTTGATTCAGTCAAGTGTTTTAATTCCTCATTAATTCCGATGATGTAAACCTTTTGTGATTAGCTTGGTAGTTAAATATCCACTCATGAGTGCTGATAAAGTATAAGAAATTCATCCTCTTAGACCTCTGAACCCTACTGGGTTTAGCACTTCATCGGTGCCTATAGCTGTGAAAAATTACCTTCCCAACTTCCCAACTGGTAAGGTCATGTCTTTAGCCAGTTCCAAAGTCAGACAGGATACTTCTTTTCAGTACCTCTCTCCCCCAAATACTACATTACATAACGTACACACACACACACACACACACACACACACACACACACACACGAAGCATTTATTTATTAAAAATGTATTCTGTGACCAGTATATATCCAACATTGAACTAATTTTTCAATACACAAAAATGAAAAATTACAATCTGAATGAACTCAAGTATGTGTAACTTGTTTTATTGTCAAACTGGGCTTGAGAAGGTATATAATAACTAGCTTTATTCTTTCTTCCACTGTCCCCTCAATTCCACTCTCTGGGATGGCACTTTCTCTATTTCTGTTTGAAATTTTAGAATTATTCCACAACTTTGCTGATGCTTCCCACCCTTCTACGCTTTTTTGACGTTAAAAATCTGCTCTGGTTGAATCATCAAATAACTCTGGTTTAGGCTAATGCAATAATAAACATTCAAAACTCTTAGCCAATTTAAAGCCCTAGATCTGATTTAACCTTGGGAGTTTGCAGTGGGCAGTGCGTGAAAGTTAGCTTCTTTCTTTTTCTTCCACCCCATATTATTCAACTGCTATCCCTGATAGTTTCAGCAGAAAAGGTAATTTGAGGGAAATGGCTGGCAGTGTTGTGAGCCAGCATCAGTGCCCCTATGGTATCGGATGTCATTTTGATGGTTCTTTCATTGAGTACTTTTGTGGATTTCTCAGAGATTCTCTGCTTAGGACCTCAACTTCAGTGTCCTTGATTTGATCAATACTTCTTTTCTAGCTCTTTATGCTGACAGCACATAGGGGAAGTATATCTTGATTGCATCATTCTACTTTTTGCTCTGATATCAGAAAAGGACAACTCCTGAGCTTTTGCTCACAGACTTTCTTAGCCAGAACCAAAGGGCTACTATATGTTCTGCCAACTCCTGAGAACCTGTGTCAAGCTCTCTGGAAGTTTTCCTTATAACCTCCATTTCCCTTAGGTGAGCTCCTTGATGGACACATAGAACACCCATGATGTTCTTCAGAACAGTCCTCTCTTCTGAACCATTTCCACCTCAAGTATATCCTTGACAGGAGAGACCTTCTGTTTTAAGTAGGTGTTGATGAGAACTGATTCTTCTGTTTACAATTCAGTACATCAAATGATTAGAATAATTTTCTAGAGATTAGATGTTTGTTCCTTACATGTTAAACTTTATTGCTCCTCCATTATTCACATGCTTCTGGCACTAGGCTTCAAAGGACATGTTTATGTCATTGTATGACCCCTGCACTTTTGTGTCATAATGTACACCAGTCTTATTCCTGAAAGACCTTCCCATGCTGGAATAGCTAACAGTAACTAGTCTTGAAAGTGAGTCTAAATTTTAAAAATATAACCTTCTAAGGTTATGTTTATGAAACGTGATGAATCCCTACTTTATCTTCCCCATGGCCAGATCCCTAAATACCTGTGAACTTGCCAATGAATTCAGAGAAAAGTTAGAGATGTAGAGGGAAGAAATAGTGGTTAAAACATCTACTTTTGCAAACTCACAAACATATAGGATCCTACCAACTCACTGCCAGTGTCCTTCCCAGAGCCTTAGTAGGGACCCCTGCCAGAGAAAACTCCTGAAGCCTGAGATTCATTAGTTTACAGTTAATCTACTTCTGGATACAATAAGCAGCCACAGTTGGACATTTTGGAGCAACTCAAACCTAACAAATTCTGTAGTGAACACTGTGTTGTGCTGCTCAGATTTTCCCTTTAGGACCAGGACAGTCATCCCTCAGCACCTGATGGCTCTTGGCAGAATTCCTCTCTAGGAATGGCCCTAAATGAAGAGTTTCCTTACCGAAGATCCCTCTTTACTTAACTAATATATATTGATCGTTCAGGTATCAGGTTTAAAAATATTAAATCAGAGTCCACTTCAAAACTCTCCAGGTTAGTAATGGTTATTCATCAATGGTTATTGGTTATTTATGAGTAGCACCACTTAAAATCCTTTTTATGATATTCCCCATGCTTGTAGTTACAGGTGTGATGGCTGATACCCACTTACTCTGCAAAAAGGAGAGGAAAAGAAAAACACCTGCTTTGTTTATCACTGCAACCCCAGGATATAGTACCATGCTCAGTGTATATTTGAAATTTAGTAAATATTTGTTAAACAAAAGGAAACACAGAATTACTGTTGTGCTTTAATCTAGGATCTATTTACTTTGTTAGTCTGCGATCAGATGGAGGGCTTCATTCATTATTATCCCATACCAAGTTAAGTCAAAATTCTTTCCATAATTTTTACAGCTAGCCCTCTTAGAAATCATACTGAAAAACCAAATGAACAAAATAAAAAAAAGAAAAAAGAAAAAAACCCCAATAAAAAATTCTCTCATTATCTATAATAGTGCCAACCAATGTAAATATAATGTGTGCTGCAAATACAAGCTACATGTGCATAGTTAAAGTCACATAAAAAAAAAAAAACAGAAAGCCAGGTAAAATTAATTTTACTAATATATATAATTTTATCCAATATAGTATTCTACATGTAATCAATGTAAATATTATTAAATATTTTGCATACTGTTTTTAAATAGAGTATTAAAAATCAGATGTGTATTTTACCCTTACAGAAAATCTCAATTGAACAAGTAACATTTCAAATCCTCAATAGCCACTGTTCCCAATAGCTAACCTATAAGATGGTACAGATCTATAGTACACTCCAACAGGGAATTCTAAGATATATGTATTTACTCAAATCACAAATAAATATTTGATTTGATTTGTTTGTTTTTATTTCATGTAATTCTAGCCTCCTGGCTGCCTGTACTATTTAGGTCTCAAATTTGTATTTGGCTGCTTTGAAGCAACCAAAATAGTTTACCATGTGTATTAAAGAAAACTTCAGACAGCGTGGTTGTAAGTATGAGTCAAAGTTTTATTACAGTCTTGCATGAGATACTTTTATAAAAGGCCGAATGGGCCAATTCAAGGTTTTACTCTTAGTAGGTATTTTGTAGAACAAGAGAAAGAATAAGTAAACTTGTTGGATTATCTATTAATTACAGATAATCATGTTAGATACAGAAAGAAAAGAAAATCTCCTTAAAGGCCATTGGATTCTTTGACAATTAGCTGACCTTCAACTGGGAGGGCGAAGTTCCCAGAATAAGAATTAATCCTGTTTGAGTTCAGCAGAATATCACTTAGCATTTTGCCAGGAATACAAATTGCTCCTGAGAAGGAGGGTTCTATGAACTCTACCACTCTAGAAGATTATTTCTCTTCTCCAGCATGTGTTCTTTCTCTTCTAGAGAGATGGTGTCATGACCCACTCCTGTAAATCGTTTCTATTCCAGGTTAAATTTGGGAAAATTTTTCTTCTGCAAACAGGTTTGTTGAAAAGTCTTATAGGGAAAGGCAAGAAATGTGGGTGAGAAGTAGTTTGGGCCCACAAGTCACATATACAATCCTTAGGAGTTTAGATTTTATGTGTAGATTCTGAAGATCCATGCCTACATGCAAAGAAATTACTTATAGCTAACTAAACAAAATATCTCTAAAAATCTAGAGTGAACATATTGAGATTGCTATCCAAGTAATCCCCAAGCCTTTGAGACTTTGGGTTTATGCTGAATGATGACATCTAAATAAAAATGAATTAAATGTTCATACACAAATTATGGACAACCTGGGTTATTCGTCCACTTCCCAGTGTTTTGGGACATTCTTCCAGGAGGTTGCATTTCTCATAATCCCTTATTAATCTAATATTCTGTTTCCACTCAAATCTCCTATCTTGTTTCATTTAGTTGTTCCCTTTTCTGTACCAAATAATAATGAGAATAAATCAAACAAACAAATAAACAAAAACCCTTGGCCTTTATTTCCTCAAGGCACTGCTCTGACATGGTCATTTTTCCAAGCAGAAATTAACTGAATTTGGAGGTTCATGCCAACAAAGAAATAGTAAAGAGCCAATCAACAAGTAATTTGTAATAATTACTGTTTTAAACATCTTTATTGGAGTATAATTGCTTTACAAAGTTGTGTTAGCTTTATAACTAACTGCTCTATAACAAAGTGAATCAGCTATACATATACATATATCCCCATATCCCCTCCCTCTTGCTTCTCCCTCCCACCCTCCCTATCTCACCCCTATAGATGGTCACAAAGGACCAAGCTGAATCTCCCTGTGCTATGCAACTGCTTCCCACTAGCTATCTATTTACATTTGGTAGTGTATATATGTGAATGCTACTCTCTCACTTCATCCCAGCCTACCCTTCCCCCTCCCTGTATCCTCAAGTCCATTCTCTACGTCTGTGTCTTTATTCCTGTCCTGCCCCTAGGTTCATCAGAACCTTTTTTGTTTTTAGATTCCATATATATGTGTTAGCATACAGTATTTATTTTTCTCTTTCTGAGAAAAATAACTTTTCTTTTTTTTTAAAAAATAGTTTTTCTCTTACTTCACTCTGTATGACAGTCTCTAGGTCCATCCACCTCGCTACCAATAACTCAATTTCATTTCTTTTTATGGCTGAGTAATATTGCATTGTATATATGTGCCACATCTTCTTTATCCATTCATCTGTTGATGGACACTTAAGTTGCTTCCTTGTCCTGGCTATTGTAAATAGTGCTTCAATGAACATTGTTGTAATAATTATTAAGTAGCTTTAAAGTCAGCCCAAAGATCTATCTCTTGGATGACTTATCTTCCAGAGCCCCTGCCTCTTATCTTAAATGTGGTCATTTCTTTCTATGACACATTTTTGCATCTCTTTATTTCTGAGAATCTTTACCCTCTTCCCTCCTGTTCTGCCTATAGAAAACCTATGTTTTTATGCAAAGCAATTAAGTTTTCCTTACCTTAAGCCCAGACCATCTGGGTCTTAGCCTGAAGACACTCTTTGTTCATCAGGAGTTTTGCTAAGACATCACTATATTATCTCTGAGGAATTTTGCTGCAGTTGGCTCTTAACCCATCTCTCCCTCCCACATTTCACCCCCAGCAAACTTTTCAACTGTCTCAGAAATAATTCTAGGAACCATAATGTACAATGTCAACTAAGATAATGGGATAGACTTTTCCACCAAAAAGGTAGGAGAGATGTGGCAGCTGGACACAGCAGGCACTCCTATCACACCTAAGAACAAGGATACAAAATTAAAAATAAATGGGAGAGGTCTCCTTTGCAGGAGCCTAATGAGGCCATTCTAAGCTCTCCTATTTTACACTATTCAAATCATAGTGTAAAACCATTGCATTTGCCGAGGAATTCTCTGAATGTTTTCTAGTTAATGACAGGTTCAAGTCCACTTTCTTCAAAAAACAACTCAAAACCACACCTCCCACTTAAAAAGAAAAGAAGAAAGGAACACTATATAATTAAATGATTCATTCAAGAGAGCTGCATCTCCAGAGGAGGGGTGTCATCTGTTATCTGTAGAATAGTCGGATTGGAGAATTTTTCCATGGCTATTATGGGTCCTGTGTGAGAAAATGCAGATTAGACTGGCAGGTTCATCCAAATGCTGTCATTCCACTTTTGTGTTCACAGTGTGTAGCCATTTCACAGTGTGGAGTGAACCCACGTTGCCTCTACGTGGGGGACTGCTGAAGCAGGGGGCTCCTCAGGGCTGTAACCTTGGCTCAGGCACATGTTCATTTCAAACTCGGCATCATCAACATTTCAGCACCTTCCTTTACAGCTAAGCTCTCTGGGAGCCAAAAATAGATACTATTTGAAAAGCTTTTGCATATATTTCCGTTCCAATGTTTTTTTTTTTTTTTCCAAAATTAGAAAAGAAAAAAGAAAACAGATACTATCTCCTTGCAACTAATCAATCCAAAATATGTCTGTGTAAATGTGTTTGTCTAAAATGCCCCATCCTCTTCAGTGCTTTATCATCACCTATAGAAATTGCCAAATGATGAAAATGTGACAAAAATCGTTTGCCGCATAAGGTGAAATCATGCCATATTTGTCTTTCTCTGTCTCACTTACATGTGCAATCTAAAAAACAAAACAAACAAAGCAAGACAAAACCCAGACTCACAGATACAGAGAACAGATTGGTAGTTGCCAGAGAGGAGTGAGGTAGTTGGGGGAGGGAATGGGTGAAAGGGATCAAGAAGTACAAACTTGCAGTTATAAAATAAAAGTCATGGAAATGTCAAGTACAGCATGGAAATGTAGTCAATAATATTGTACTAACCATGTATGGTGACAGGTGGCAGCTAGACTTATGTGGTGGTCATTTGGAAATGTACACCAATGTCGAATCACTACATTGTACATCTGAAACTAATATAATGTTTTATGTCAATTGTACTTCAATAAAAAAGATGTTTTGCTTCAAGTTGAGATGTTTTGTTGGAATTCATCACACAAGACCAAAGAGTTTCCTGTACTGGAACAAAAGAGTGACATGTGTGGTATATGAATATCCCTAAAACTCATGGCATTTCTGCTTTGCTGGGTTGAAGTTGGCTGCATATTTTTTGGGGGGTGTGGGGTGGATTTTATAGCATTTATGATTTGCTGGATTAACAGCATAATTTAACAAGTTAGAATATCCTGAATATTTTATTAGTTGGGAAGAGAAGCAAAGAGTGAGAAAAAGATAATTAACATTTCTTGTACATCTATTTTACCCAGATGCCGTAATAGACTTTACATGCATTATTGTTTAATCCTCACAAAGCACTCATGACCTAAGAGTTATGTGCCCACTTCACAGATAAGTTGAAATCTTAAACCTGCAATTCCATGAAAGTATTATAGGAAGTTTAGACCACATTTTTCCAAGATGAGGGAATTATCACATTCCATTGGTGTCAAATAGGGACTTTCCAGGATAGGAATAAAATAAGAAGAATGAATGTGCTGCCAATATTTATATATTATTTTGTGTAGCTCAAGTAAGCAATTAAGAATAGATTTCATACGCATTTGTTCAAAGCATGTTGTGAACTCTGCATTTGAGTCTGGTCTGGCTTAAGATATAGGTTAGAAGATACAGAGAAAAATACAGCCTCATTATGTCATGGTCACACTGAGTTATTGATTCCAAGCTGTGTCCTCACCTTCTCCACCAGCTATCTTCATTAGTCTTGGTTCCATATGCCTTTGGCAGTTTCGAGATATTAAGTCAATGACCAAGACTTTGCCAAGAGTCAACACTGGTTAGTACAGGGAAGGGTTAGCACCAAAGACAATTTTCAAAACAGCTTCAAAAATGTTTTCAGCGATGGCTCCCCTGCTGGTAGGAATGCATAGCCCCTTATAGGGCAATTAAGAAACTAGTCACATCCTTTTGCATGTAGATGCTGAAAATATCACTTATATTACTTTCTTAAATCACATGTGCCTGTGTCTGAATAAATGTGTCTATTATGTGTTTATTTCTGGAGCTTACATTTATGTCATTAAAATATAATTTAATATCAGGTGATAATATTCAGTGATAGATAGGTCTATATCAATTTGTTAAATTATATAAAAGTATCTTATAACATACCATGTGTTAGGCTGAAAACCTGAAATGTGTGAGTGTGTGTATGTGTCCGTGTGTGTATTTAGAAGCCAAATGCATATAATTTCTATAATTTGAGCAATGGAAATATATTAATTTCACACTGTAGCCCAAGGGAAAAAGATAAACAGAAGCTATAACTCTGGGGAAAAGTATTTTAAAACTCCTATTTAAAATAGCAAAGTGAGATGATCAATTAAAGTGCCAGAAGTTCAAGAAGTTAATTGATATCCAGTCCACTAAGAGCATTCAATGTCAAAGTAATATCTTAATTATAAGCCTCATGCAACTTTCATCTGTTTAACATTTGCTGCTAAGGACAAGCTGCGTATAATTTTGTCCCATTAAAACATACCAGTTCAGGAATCAGAGGAGTAGGTTATAGCTCAAAGAAGATTGCTGCTTATAGATAGGAGAAAATTTGGCTGTTTGGTTTATGTTTTGATAGCAATTTTATGGCAATGTACTATGATTTTTTTCATTTATTTTCTTTATTTTAAATTTAAATAGATACTTGACATCAGTGAAGGAACAGCAAATCACAGAGCAAAAATATGGAATTAGCAAGGGTGAAGATTTGTAAGTAAAACAATTCACTACTATCATCTCATCGGTTTTCTGTGTCTGATATAAACTACTACTAATATTTTTATTATGTTTTTTACAAGTGAATAAGTTGACTTTTTAAAAATTAACTTTATTGAGGTAAAATTTACATAAAATCAAGTTCACTTATTTTAAATTTTCCATAAGTTTTGATAATGTATATACCTGTACAAACACTACTATAACCCTCACACTACATACATACATATATAAATATGCTCAGTACACACACATTTATATACATATATATATATATATATATATATATATATAAATTGCACATGTATTTGGTTATGTAATGAGTAGTGAAACTCTAGTTTACAAATGACATGGTGATGTAATATGAAACACATTCAACTGGAAATCAGGAAACCTGAAAATTGGTGTTTGAGGGTGGTTGTTAAATAGATGCTTCTTGTATAACCAGGGTCTGAACCCACTGAGAAATAAGGTAAAATAATAAAGTTAATAGTAGAGAGTTCTGAGCAGAATCCATCTTGTGCAGGTTTACGAGTCGATTATATCCATGTCTTCCCAATTCCTTCTTCAACTATGTTTAGTGTAGTAGGTTGAAATAAGCCCAGGTGTGGTTATGTATAGCACAGAACTTTGCAGATGCTACAGATCTGGGTTTTTTGTTTGTTTGTTTGTTTCCCTTGTATAGTTAGTTGTAGGACATTTACCAGCACACCCCTGTTCAGAGATCAAAATATTACTGTTATTACTGATAAAGCCAGCATTGGTGAAATGGGCTACCTGATGCTTAACTTTGGATACAGACTTCCCATTCCCATCCAGGCAACAATGGAGCTGTGAAGTCCATTTCCACAGTGGCTGGGGTCTCTAACGAATTCACTGCACAGCCAAGGGCTGTCAACACTCATGCTCTACACAGGCAGGCCAGCTCCAGAGAAAAAGAGGACATCTTTTCTATATATGCCTTGTTCTCACTTCTGCGTGCACCAAGCAGACAAGCAATCCATCTCCCAAGGAAGGAAGGTGAGGAGTCAAAGAGGGGACAGATGTTTTATGCTAATGGAGCCCTTCCACTTGAAAGAAAATAGCAAATGTGGGGGAGAATACTCTCATCCCTGCCATGCACCCCAAGACTGGATCTAAGCCTATTCTGTTTCTCAAGTTCTTGGGCCCCTTATCAGTGCTGTTATGAGTAGTTTCCACTTCTTTAAAATAATTTTTAAAAATTGCCTCAGATAATCTGAAAAAGCTCTCTGAGTGCCACATTTCTACTCTTTACAATTCTAAGTTTCTATATCTGTAGTTTGCTACAACAAAAGCTTGAAGTTTATTTCAATACATTTATAAATTCTAAACAACTGAGCCGTTCCATTCAATAGCCTACCTTTCGGCAGGTCACTTTTGAAAACTTTTAACAGAGGGTAAATGGGAAGAGTGCCCTGACCTTCTTTTATACGGGACCAAAGTCAGAATGAAGAAATAAATTGTTATATTAATATAAATATATATGTATATTCATAATATATTAATACATGTAATGTATCTGTTCTATCTTACCATTTAGCAACTGAAGTAAATCTTTCTTTTCCCTCCTGAATTAATGGTCGGAAAGAATTGCCTTTTCACGTGAAGAAATCTCTAGGTGCAGATTTCTGTTGATTTGATATTATTCAGTAATTGTTAAGAGGGTCAGAGGCCCTCAGGTATGTAATTGTCCATCTTCTGTGCTTCTACTTCTTTCACAGTTCCTGTCATTCACTAATGTAACTTGTTTCTCATCAGCCCATTAGTTCCTTAAGGACAGGGCTGTGTCTTTCATCTGTATCCTGAATGTCCAGTGCAGTACTTGGCATGGCAAGGGTTTGCAGTGTTTACTAGGTGTCTCAGGGAAGGCATAGTGAGTAGAGACACTCTGAAGTCTTTGCTTACCATATGGTCTAAAGTACATATGCTTATCAGGACATCTAGCTTCCATGCCTTGATATCTAGGAGTTTCAGGAAAAAAATCCAACAACAGGAAAAAACAAAAGATCAATTATTGTGTGTTTTAACCCCTGAGCCCAACTCAGTTCCATATTCTACACTACCTTGTATATTATTAATGGAATTCCTCAAACATTGAGAGAAAATGAGGACTCAAATGAGCATGATTGCAAGGACTGATGTGGAAATGTTTGATCTTCTAAAATATGGGAAAAACTCTCTGCAGGAGGCAGGACATCTTTGCAGTGTGACGACTGCTGATGTTTATAATTGCTATCAAGTGAGAGCAACCAGAGGCAGTGATTTTCAAAATCAAATTTTAATTATAAAGAGAAAGCCAAATAGAAAGACAAAGCAAATTTTCCAATTTAGCTCTTACTTAACTAGAAGCAGCACTAAGTAAAAAAATAAATTATTTGTAAAATCACTCAATGAATATTTGTGATTTCTCTGAAGTCCTTGGTTTTATTTGCACACACTTGGGGATACATTTGGTTTTAATAATCATCAGTTTTTTTTTACTGAGGTATAGTTGATTTACAGATTATATTAGTTTCAGGTATAAAACATAATGATGCAAAATTTTTTAGCTTATGCTCCATTTAAAGTTATGAAATAGTGTCTGTATTCCCTGGGGTGTATAACATATTCTTGTAGTTTATATATTTTATACATAGTAGTTTGTACCTCTTAATCCCCTACCCCATCTTGCTCCTCCTCCCTTCCCTTTCCCCATTGATAACCACTAGTTTGCTCTCTATATCTGTGAGTCAGTTTCTGTTTTGTTATATTCATTCCTTCATCTATTTTTTAGATTCCATATATGTGTTAACATACAGTATTTGTCTTTCTCTGCCTGAGTTGTTTCACTAAGCATAATTCCCTCCATCCATGTTCTTGCAAATGGCAAAATTTCATTTTTTTATGGTAGTACAGTGTGTATATATATACACATGTCACATCTTTATCCATTCATCTGTTGATGGACACTTAGGTTGCTTCCATATCTAGGCTACTGTAAATAATGCTGCTATGAACATTGGGGTGCATGTATCTTTTCCAATTAATGTGTTCATTGTATTCCAATATATACCCAGAAGTGGAACTTCTGAATCATATGGTAGTTCTATTTTTAGTTTTCTAGGAACCTCCACACTGTTTTCCACAGTGGCTGCACAAATTTACATTCCCACCAACAGGGTTCCTTTGTCTCCAGATCCACATCTGTTATTTGTGGTCTTATTGATAATAGTAATTCTGACAGGTGAGAGGTGATATCTCATTGTTGTTTCAATTTGTGTTTCTCTGAAGATTAATGATGAGCATCTTTTCCTATGCCTGTTAGTCATCTGTATGTCTTCTTTAGAAAAATGTCTATTCAGGTCTTCTACCCATTTTTTAATCAAGTTGTTTGTCTTTTTGATATTGAATTATATGAGCTGTTTATGTTACTTATGTGAATATATTTAAAAATATATTTAGATATTAACCTCTTATCGGTCATATCATTCACAAATATTTTCTCCCATTCTGTAGGTTTTCTTTTCGTTTTGTCAGTGGTTTCCTTTGCTGTGCCAAAGCTTTTAAGTTTACTTAGGTTCCATTTGTTTATTTTTGTTTTATTTCCTTTGCCTTAGGAGACAGATCCAAAATAATTGTTATGATTTATGTCAAAAAGTGTTCTGCCTATGTTTTCTTCTAGGAGTTTTATGGTTTCTGGTCTTACATTTAGGTCTTCAATCCACTTTGAGTTTATTTTTGTATATGGTGTGGGAGAATGTTCTAATTTAATTCTTTTACATGTAGCTGCTCAGTTTTCCAGTACCACTTACTGAAGAGACTGTGTTTTCCTCATTGTATATTCTTGCCTCCTTTGTTGTAGATTAATTGACCATAAGTGTGTGATTTATTTCTGGGCTTTCTGTTCTGTACCATTGATCTATGTGTCTGTTTCTGTGCCAGCACCATACCATTTTGATTACTGTAGCTTTGTAGTATAGTTAGAAATCAGTATATATCTGCTTCAGACACGGACCTCCTGCTAATTTTATCCTTTGAAAATAGCACTCTGGACTGTGTGTGATTTCACCATTCTCCTTCCCCTAAATAAAAGACAATCCTCATGGTTTGGCCTATGACATACTTCTTGGGTTTAGTACCTTGTTCCCATACTCACTCCCAGGGCTTCCTCTTTTTTTTTTTTTTTTTTTTTTTTTGCGATACACGGGCCTCTCACTGTTGTGGCCTCTCCCGTTGTGGAGCACAGGCTCTGGATGCACAGGCTCAGCGGCCATGGCTCACGGGCCCAGCCGCTCCGTGGCATGTGGGATCCTCCCAGACCAGGGCACGAACCCGCGTCCCCTGCATTGGCAGGTGGACTCTCAACCACTGCGCCACCAGAGAAGCCCCAGGGCTTCCTCTTGTCTTTTCTTTTCCTATTGTGCTTGTCTTTTCCTGTTATTCAGGAACTAGTGTGATCTTTGCAGGATTCAGAGCTTTAATTAAACTCTCTACTGGGTTGCATTACATGAAAATATAGTAGATTAATTTACAAATTATTTATTAACCACCTGTTACATGCCAGGTACTGTACACTGCTGCAAAAAACAAACTTTCATAGCATATTTTTTCAATTATATTTCTTGACAGTCTCAGATATGTATTGATCATATTGTCTATTTACACAGGAATATTGACTGGTCCCTGTGTGTGCTGAACTCTGTCTTACCTCAATGTCTTTGCACATTCTAATTCATATGCTGAGAATATCATAACCTAGTTTCCATTTGGTGAACTCTTATTCATCTTTAAGGACCAATTCATGTATCAACTTTTCTTCATAACTGTATCTCACTACCTCTAAGCTTACTTAATGGTTATCTCTTCTGGGTTCCCTCAATCTTTATGCTAATCTCTATGATAGTACATGCCTGATTACATGAGAATTGCAGCAATAGACTAGTGTTTCTTTACAGTAGAGATTCTTACTTAATTGTATTTATAATTTTAATATACTGTAACATCCCTGAAATTTACTTCTTTCATGTGTTTCTTCATGAAAGAAATATTTACCAAGTATGCCTGAGCAGACACTCAATCCATCTAATATTCCTTGAATATAGCACAAGAACAAAAAATTATAATACCCGGAACTCAATAAGGATAAACTTTGGGGTTAAAAGGATGAGTACAATTTTGACTGCCATGTTCTAGCATCCTTTACTTTGGAGAACTTTCCTATCGTTACATTATGTTTGTTTGTTTGTTTGCTAAACAGTATAACCAATGTAAAACACATACCCCATGACTGACACAGAATAAATACTTCAAAATTACTGATTATTGAATGAAAGATTTCATGAACTCTGGCTTACCAATTGCATGACTTATCATGATATCTTGATAAGCCCAGTCCGATGAGGCACATCATCTGGTGTTAATCTCACACATTTACAAGGAAAGCAAAGTTGTATTACTGCATTATTTTATTTCCTTTCAGAAAAATAAAAAGAAAAGCAATAGAGACTAAATAAAAATTTAAATTAAATAAGTGCTGTTTTCCACTTAGAATAGGCAATGCCTTGAGTGAATGCAGATCAGTTATCTACTCCCAAATGTGGATATTATCAATAATTCACTTAATCTTATTTTTCCATTCAAGTAGGAGAGTGCTAATTAAAAACAAAACAAAAACAAAAATAACAGGTTATGCTGGCCTCCAAAGCCACTGATTTTGTGTGTGGCCCAGTTTTCCCTTTGCTGAGTTTTTTTGCTTTTTGTTTTGTTTTGTTCTGTTTGTCTCTTTTATACTCAAAGGAAACAGATGTGAACTTTGAATCCACATTCACTCCAGATAACCATATAAGGGTTGGTCTTACCTTGGGAGAAGAAACATAACAACCTCCTGGTTACACATCAAAATAATTATTGCTTTCTGACTGGGGTAAATGAGTGGTGGCTTTATCACCCTATTAGAGGTTTCCTATGACTCTGACCAAACAGGCTACTTCTACTTTGAGAAGATTACTGTTTGATTTACTGTACATTGAGGTCACCACAGTACATAACCCAGAATCACTGATTAAATATTTATTGAGTATCTTTATTTTAAACACAATGTTGGGTGTGGCTGAAACAGCAACTTTTGGTACCAAATTTCTTATAGTCAAGAAATTATCAATCTTGTAGAAGTGACACTACACATTTTCAAAAAACTGCAATCAAATTTGATATGTAATCTATGTACAAGAAAAAATAGATAACATATTCTCTAGAAATTTAAAGAGGTTTTGATCACTTGGGTTGTGGTCCTCACTGATTACAGGACAGAGTATTTTAGTTGAGTACTAAACATTGACTTGCAATCTAATCAAGTCTGAGGATGCCACATATCATTTCTCCACACTGGAAATTTAAAAACAAAATCATACACTGCTGGGGCAAGATGGCAGAGTAGAAGGACGTGCTCTCACTCCCTCTTCAAGAGTACCAGAATCACAACTAACTGCAGAACAATCATCAACAGGAAGACACTGGAACTCACCAAAACAGATACCCCACATCCAAAGACAAGGGAGAAGCCACAATGAGATGGTAGGAGGGGCGCAATCACAATAAAATCAAATCCCATAACTGCTGGGTGGGTGACTCACAAACTGGAGAACACTTATACCACAGCAGTCCACCCACTGGAGTGAAGGTTCTCAGACCCACATCAGGCTTCCCAACCTGAGGGTCTGGCAACGGGAGGAAGAATTCCTAGAGAATCAGACTTTGAAGGTTAGTGGGATTTGATTATAGGACTTCGACAAGACTGGGGGAAACAGAGGCTCTACTCTTGGAGGGCACACACAAAGTAGTGTGCACATCAGGATACAGGGGAAGGAGCAGTGACAGACACCATAGGAGACTGAGCCAGACCTACCTGCTAGTGTTAGAGGGTCTCCTGCAGAGGCAGGGAGTGGCTGTGTCTCACCATGAGGACAATGAAACTGGCAGCAGAAGTTCTGGGAAGCACTCCTTGGCATGAACCCTCCCAGAGTCTGCCATTAGCCCCAACAAAGAGCCCGGTAGGCTCCAGGGTTGGGTCACATCAGGCCAAACAACCAACAGGGAGAGAACCCAGCCCAACCCATCAGCAGACAAGTGGATTAAAGTTTTACTGAGCTCTGCTCACCATAGCAACAACCAGCTCTACCCATCACCAGGTCCTCCCATTAGGAAACTTGTACAAGCCTCTTAGATAGCCTCATCCACCAGAGGGCAGACAGCAGAGGCAAGAACTACAGTCCTGCAGCCTGTGGAACAAAAACCACATTCACAGAAAGATAGACAAGATGAAAAGGCAGGGTGCTATGTACCAGATGAAGGAACAAGATAAAACCCCAGAAAAACAACTAAATGAAGTGGAGATCCTCAACCTTCCAGAAAAAGAATTCAGAATAATGATAGTGAAGGTGATCCAGGACCTCGGAAAAAGAATGGAGGCAAAGATTGAAAAAATGCAAGAAATGTTTAACAAAGACCTTGAAGAATTAAAGAACAAACAAACAGAGATGAACAATACAGTAACTGAAATGAAAAATACACTAGAAGGAAGCAATAGCAGAATAACTGAGGCAGAAGAACGGATAAGTGACCTGGAAGACAGAATGGTGGAATTCACTGCTGCAGAACAGAATAAGGAAAAATGAATGAAAAGAAATGAAGACAGCCTAAGAGACCTCTGGGACAACATTAAACGCAACAACATTCACATTATAGGGGTCCCAGAAGGAGAAGAGAGGGAGAAGGAACCTGAGAAAATACTGGAAGAGATTATAGTCGAAAACTTACTTGGAAATAGCCACCCAAGTCCATGAGATGCAGAGAGTGCATACAGGATAAAGCCAAGGAGAAACACACCAAGACGCATAGTAATCAAATTGGCAAAAATTAGAGACAAAGGAAGATTATTGAAAGCAGCAAGGGAAAAATGACAAATAACATAAAAGGGAACTCCCGTAAGGTTAGCAGCTGATTCTCAGCAGAAACTCTAAGAGCCAGAAGGGAGTGGCATGACATATTTAAAGTGATGAAAGGGAAGAACCTACAACCAAGGTTACTCTACCCAGCAAGGATCTCACTCAGATTTGATAGAGAAATCAAAAGCTTTAGAGATAAGCAAAAGCTAAGAGAATTCAGTACCACCAAACCAGCTCTATAACAAATGCTGAAGGAACTTCTCTAAGTGGGAAACACAAGAGAAGAAAAGGACCTACAAAAACAAACCCAAAACAATTAAGAAAATGGGGATAGGAACATACATATCGATAATTACCTTAAACATGAATGGATTAAATGCTCCAACCAAAAGACACAGGCTCACTGAATGGATAAAAAAACAAAATGCATATATATGCTGTCTAAAAGAGACCCCTTCAGACATAGGGACACAGACAAACTGAAAGTGATGGGATGGAAAAAGATATTCCATGCAAATGGAAATCAAAAGAAAGCTGGAGTAGCAATACTCATATCAGATAAAGTAGACTTTAAAATAAAGAATGTTATAAGAGACAAGGAAGGACACTACATAATGATCAAGGGATCAATCCAAGAAGAAGATATAACAATTGTAAATATATATACACCTAGCAGAGGAGTACCTCAGTTCATAAGGCATTTGCTAATAGCTATAAAAGAGGACATCAACAGTAACAGTAATAGTGGGGAACTTTAACACCTCACTTACACCAATGGAGATCATCCAGACAGAAAATTAATAAGGAAACACAAGCTTTAAATGACACAATTGACCAGATAGATTTAATTGATATTTATAGGACATTCCATCCCAAAACAGCAGATTATACTTTCTTCTCAAGTGCACAAGGAACATTCTCCAGGGTAGATCACATCTTGGGTCACAAATCAAACCTCAGTAAATTTTTAAGAAAATTGAAATCATATCAAGCATCTGTTCTGACCACAATGCTATGAGATTAGAAGTGTCAGGAAAATTTACAGAGAAAAAATTACAGGGAAAAAAACCATAAAAACAAAAACACATGGAAGCTAAACAATACGTTACTAAATATCCAAGAGATCACTGAAGAAATCAAAGAGGAAATCAAAAAATACCGAGAGACAAATGACTCTGAAAACACGATGATCCAAAATCTATGGAATGCAGCAAAAGCAGTTCTAAGAGGGAAGTTTGTAGCAATACAAGCCTACCTCAAGAAACAAGAAAATTCTCAAATAAACAATCTAACTTTACACCTAAAGGAACTAGAGAAAGAAGAACAAACAAAACCCAAAGTTAGCAGCAGGAAAGAAATCATAAAGATCAGAGCAAAAATAAATGAAATAGAAACAAAGAAAACAATAGCAAAGAACAATAAAAGTAAAAGGTGGTTCTTTGAGAAGATAAACCAAATTGATAAACCATTAGCCAGACTGATCGGGAAAAAGAGGGAGAGGACTCAAATCAATAAATTCAGAAATGAAAAAGGAGAAGTTACAATAGACACTGTAGAAATAGAAAGCATCCTAAGAGGCTACTACAAGCAACTCTATGCCAATAAAATGGAAAACCTGGAAGAAATGGACAAATTCTTCGAAAGGTATAACCTTCCAAGACTGAACCAGGAAGAAGTAGAAAATATGAACAGACCAATCACAAGTAATGAAATTGAAACTGGGATTAAAAATCTTCCAACAAATAAAAGTCCAGCACCGGAGGGCTTCACATTTGAATTCTATCAAACATTTAGAGAAGAGCTAACACCCATCTTTCTCAAACACTTCCAAAATATTTCAGAGGAAGGAATACTCCCAAACTCATTCTATGAGGCTACCATCACCCTGATACCAAAACCAGACAAAGATACTACAAAAGAAGAAAATTACAGACCAATATCACTGTTGAATATAGATGCAAAAATCCTCAGCAAGATACTAGCAAACAGAATCCAACAACACATTAAAAGGATCATACACCATGATCAAGTGGAATTTATCCCAGGGCTGCAAGGATTCTTCAATATATGCAAATCAATCAATGTGATACACCGTATTAACAAATTGAAGAAGAAAAACCATATGATCATCTCAATAGATGCAGAAAAAGCTTTTGACAAAATTCAGCACCCATTTATGATAAAAACTCTCCAGAAAGTGGGCATAGAGGGAACCTACCTCAACATAATAAAGGCCATATATGTCAAACCCACAGCCAACATTGTTCTCAGTGGTGAAAATCTGAAACCATTTCCTCTAAGATCAGGAACAAGACAAGGATGTCCACTCTCACCACTATTATTCAACATAGTTTTGGAAGTCCTAGCCACAGCAATCAGAGAAGGAAAAGAAATAAAAGGAATACAAATTGGAAAAGAAGAAGTAAAACTGTCACTGTTTGCAGATGACATGATAATATAACTAGAGAATCCTAAAGATGCCACCAGAAAATTACTAGAGCTAATCAATGAATTTGGTAAAGTTGCAGGATACAAAATTAATGCATAGATATCTCTTGCATTCCTATACACTAATGAAGAAACACCTGAAAGAGAAATTAAGGAAACACTCCCATTTACCATTGCAACAAAAATAATAAAATGCCTAAGTATAAACCTACTTAGGAGACAAAATACCTGTATGCAGAAAACTATAATACACTGATGAAAGAAATTAAAGATGATACAAACAGATGGAGAGATATACCATGTTCTTGGATTGAAAGAATCAATATTGTGAAAATGACTATACTACCCAAAGCAATCTATAGATTCAGTGCAATCCCTATCAAGTTAACAATGACATTTTTTACAGAACTAGAACAAAAAGCCTTAAAATTTGTATGGAGACACAGAAGATCCCGAATAGCCAAAGCAATCTTGAGGGAAAAAAACGGAGCTGGAGGAATTAGGTTCCCTGACTTCAGACTATACTACAAAGCTACAGTAATCACGACAATATGGTACTGAAACAAAAACAGAAATATAGATCAATGGAACAGGGTAGAAAGCCCAGAGATAAACCCACGAACATATGGTCAACTAATCTATGACAAAGGAGGCAAGGATATACAATGGAAAAAAGACAGTCTCTTCAATAAATGGTGCTGGGAAAACTGGACAACTACATGTATAAGAATGAAATTAGAACACTCCCTAACACCATACATTAAAATAAAGTCAAAATGGATTAGAGACCTCAATGTAAGACTGGACACTATAAACTATTTGAGGAAAACATAGGAAGAACACTCTTTGACATAAATTACAGCAAGGTCTTTTTTGATCCACCTTCTAGAGTAATGGAAATAAAAACAAAAATAAAGAAATGGGGCCTAATGAAACTTAATAACTTTTGCACAGCAAAGGAAACCATAAATAAAACAAAAAGTCAACCCTCATAATAGAAAATATTTGCAAGCAAATCAAAGGACAAAGGATTAATCTCCAAAATATATAAACAGCACACGCAGCTCAATATTAAAAAAACAAACAACCCAATGCAGAAATGGGCAGAAGACGTAAATAGACATTTCTCCAAAGAAGACATAGAGATGGCCAAGAAGCACATGAAAAGCTTCTCAACATCACTAATTATTAGAGAAATGCAAATCAAAACTACAAAGAGGTTATCACCTCACACCAGTTAGAATGGGCATCATCAGAAAATGTACAAACAACAAATGCTGTAGAGGGTGTGGAGAAAAGGGAACCCTCTTGCACTGTTGGTGGGAATGTAAAGTGATACAGCCACTATGGAGAACAGTATAGAGGTTCCTTAAAAAACTAAAAATAGAATTAACATATGACTCAGCAATCCCACTACTGGTCCTATACCCAGAGAAAACCATAATTCCAAAAGACACATGCACCCCAATATTCATTGCAGCACTATTTACAATAGCCAGCTCATGGAAGCAACCTAAATGCCCATTGACAGACGAATGGATAAAGAATATATGGTACATATAAACAATGGAATATTACTCAGCCATAAAAAGGAATGAAATTAGGTTATTTGCAGAGATATGGGTGAATCTAAAGACTGTCATACAGAGTGAAGTAAGTCCGAAAGAGAAAAACAAATATCGTATCTTAACGCATATATGTGGAACCTAGAAAAACTGTACAGATGAATCGATTTGCAGGGCAGAAATTGAGACACAGATGTGGAGAATAGATGTATGGACACCAAGAGGGTAACGTGGTGGGTGGTGGTGGTGGTGGTGGTGTGATGAATTGGAAGATTGGGATTGACATATATACACTAATGTGTACAAAGTGGATAACTAATAAAAACCTGCTGTATAAAAAAAAATTAAAAATTAAAAATTAAAAAATTAAAAATAAAAATAGGGGCTTCCCTGGTGGCACAGTGGTTGAGAGTCCGCCTGCCGATGCAGGGGACACGGGTTCGTGCCCCGGTCTGGGAAGATCCCACATGCTGCGGAGCGGCTGGGCCTGTGAGCCATGGCCGCTGAGCCTGTGCGTCCGGAGCCTGTGCTCCACAACGGGAGAGGCCACAACAGTGAGAGGCCCATGTACCGCAAGAAAAAATAATAATAATTTTTAAAAAAATAATTAATAAAATAAAATTCAAGAGCAAAGCATAAAAAAAATCATACAAAAAGCAATTTAAGTTTAAAGCAAATATAAGAAATTGAAAAATAGAACATAAACCAATAAAAGTGAAAGTAGGAAAACAATAGAGGAAATCAACATAATCAAAGCTGTTTCTTTGAAAAGATCAGTGAAATTTATAAATTCTACTAAGGGTAACTGGAGGGAGAATAAAAGAGGAGACACTAATTGCCTATATCAGAGGCAAAATAGGGGCTTATCACTACTCATCTAATAGACATTAAAAGAAAAGAATACTACAAACAACTCTATGTCCACAAGTGTGATAACTTACATGATATGGACCAATTCCTTAAGACACAAACTACCAAAATTCATAAAATGGGATACAGACTATCTGAAAAAGCCTACATATATTAATGAAATTAAGTCAGTGATAATAACCTTCAACAAAAAAAGCATCAGACTCCTATGATTTCATTAGTAAATTATACCCAATATTTAAGGAAAATATTCTCCATACTTTATTCCAGAAAATTAGGGGGGAACACTTTTGAATTCTTTTTATGAGGCCCCTATTATATTCATATAAAGACAAGATAAAGATATTACAAGAAAGGAAAATTATGGAGCAGGCCAATATCTCTCATGAACAGATGCACAAGTCCCCCCACAATGTTAGCAACTAGAATCCAATAATATATAAAAGATGCTATGACCAAGTCAGCTTTATTCCAGGTATGTGAAGTTGTTTCAACATTTGGAAATCAGTAAATGCAATTAACTACATCAACAGGCTAAAGAAGAACAATCAAATGGTCCTATCAATTGACATGGACACATCAAAAGCATTGACAAAATCCAGCACTCATTTATGGTTAAACAAAAGAACAAAATAAAACAAATTCCAGTAAACTAAGAATAGAGGGGAACTTCCTCAACTTGACTAAGAACATACACAAAAGTTCTACAGCTAATACCTTATTTAATGTTGGTAAATTAGATCCTTTCAAAGATTGGAAACCAGGTAAGGATAGCCTCTCTCATCACTTCTATTCTATGCTGGAAGTCCTTGCTAGTGAAATAAGATGAGAAAATAAAATATATAGACTTAAAAGGAAGAAGCAAAAAAGTAACTTATTCACAGGTGACATGCTTATCTATGTAGGAAATTATAAGAAATGGACAAAACACTCCTAGAACTAGTAGGGGAATACAACAAAATTCAAAAATACACAGTTAAAACCAGTTGATTGCCCATATACCAGCAAAGAGTGATTTTGAAATTAAATTAAATTTGAATTTGATTTTAAAAGAAATCAAGACTAATGCCCAAATGTGGAATAAATTGAGCAACAAATTAAAGTAACATTGAATTACTTCCCAAAGTATAAAATAAATATCTGTGAGTCCACACTGATGTAAATAAATGAACAAATATGTAAGGGAGATGAGACAAATCTCAATGCAGAAAAATTTCAAATAATTTATGGAGATATTCCACACTTCAGCATTGGAGCATAACCCCCAACTCCTTAAGTGTGAGCTGCTCTAAGTGACTTCTTACTAAAGAGTACAGTGTGGAAAAGGGGGATAAATAAGTTTATACTGGAGAAATCTCACGAATACTGCTTCAGTTAGGTGGTCAAGGTCAACAGCAATAGTAGTAAGTCACGCTGAATTCTGAGAAAGTGTCACAACCAAAAGGAGCCTCAAGAGTCTAAATATAATATGGCATTATGGAACAGAAAAAGACATTAAGTGAAAAGTAAGAAAATCTGAATAAAATATGGATTTCAACTAATAATAATGTATCAATATTGGCTCACTAATTATAACAAATTCCCATACTAATGTAAATATTAATAGGAAAACTATTTGGGGGGATATATGGATATGCAGAAACCATTTGTATTATTGTCCCAATTTTTCTGTAAATTTTAAGCTGGTATAAATAGAAAGTCAAAAATTATCACATTTTCTAAGACACAATTGAGGCTTAATGCTGCAAATGAATCTCTGAAAGAATTTTGCAGTGAGAATATTAAGCTTCTTTTTTCCTTTTCTGTTCCTTAGAAACCTGGTGATCTTGGAAAAGTCATTCAATAATTTTTTTTAACATCTTTATTAGAGTATAATTGCTTTACATTGTTGTGTTAGTTTCTGCTGTATAACAGAGTGAATCAGCTATACATATACATATATCCCCATATCCCCTTCCTCTTGAGTGTCCCTCCCACCCGCCCTATCCCGCCCCTCTAGGTGGTCACAAAGCACAGAATTGATCTGGCTTTACTAGGCAGCTGCTTCCCACTAGCTAGCTATTTTAAATTTGGTAGTGTATATATGTCAATGCTATTCTCTCACTTCGTCCCAGATTACATTTCCCCCTCCCCATGTCCTCAAGTCCATTCTCTACAACTGCATCTTTATTCCTGTCCTGCCCCTAGGTTCGTCAGAACCATTTTTTATTTTTAGATTCCATATATATGTGTTAGCATACAGTATTTGTTTTTCCCTAACTGACTTACTTAACTCTGTATGATAGACTCTAGGTCCATCCACCTCACTACAAATAACTCAATTTCGTTTCTTTTTATGGCTGAGTAATATTCCATTGTATATATGTGCCACATCTTCTTATCCATTCATCTGTCAGTGGACTCTTAGGTTGTTTCTATGTCCTGGCTATTGTAAATAGAGCTGCAATAAACATTGTGGTACATGACTCTTTTTGAAGTAGGCATGTTCTGAATCTGTAAGTCGTAAGATTCAGTCCCGTTCCCTTTCAAATTTTAGACTTCACGTTTGAACCAGAGGGAAAAAACTGAGGAATAGACCCGTGGGTACAATGTGAAGAAAGATCATTAATTATTTCCTATGTCTCAAGTGAATTACCAAGCACAATTTTTAACTATTATGAAAGAACTTATTTATTGCCAGACAAGTTTGAAATGAAGTATTTTTGTGAGAACTTAAATATTATAGCTACTTTTCTTCTTTAGTGATAGTCTTACCTTCCAGAAAAGTCTTTTAGTGCCATAAGAATGCAAGGAAAATATAAAACTAAGAAGAAAAATTCAAATTCTTTTTTTCCATGGGGCCCAGTGTAAGTAACAAATCAGTTTCAGAATGAGAACAGCATGTCCTATTGTTATACGTGCTGCTGTGAAATCCTGCTTGTATAATTCAGGACATGTGCCACGTAGTTGACAGAGAGATATAAAACAGTCTAATAACAAGGGGAATCACTAACTATAGCAGGAAATATGGAAATCTCTCTCTCAAGCCTGTCAAGGCCCTTCTTTACTTAGTGTTAAGAGAATCCCTCAGAGATAACACCAGCAAATTTTGAGGAAAACAAACTTCAAATCATAAAGTAGTAAGTCGTAGGTGATCTAATAAAGTGTGTGGAGTTATAAAAGAGAGAGGGAAAAAAGAGATTAAGCAAATTGTGGAAATTAGTTTTCTGGACATATCACATCTTCTCATTTTAAATGAAAAATAATTATTTGGGAAAATGTGGTTTTTTTAATATTAGATTTTGTTATTTTTCTTGTGTTTTTTATTTGTTTTTGCCACACTGTACAGCACGTGGGATCTTAGTTCCCAGACCAGGGATCGAACCTGCACCCCGCTGCAATGGGAGTGCAGAGTCTTAACCACTGGACTGCCAGAGAAATCCCAGGGAGAATGTTATTGACTGTTGTATTAGCAGCACAAGACAGAAAAATAAAGCAAGTAATATTTATTCCAAGAATATTTGACAGACCACCTGCTATGTGTCAGTATCTCTCTAGATCCTGATAATGCAGGGCCGAAAACAGTAAATAAAGATACAAGTGAATTAGAGATCATATGAAAGTACACTCAAGCAAAACACTCTAGTTATTTCTAGTTACCTCTTCCCCAATCTCTTTTTTTAAACCCTATGGGACATTCCAGGGAATTGAAAACAAACACTCAAACAAATAATTGTACACAAATTCTCACAGTAGCTCTATTCAGGATATTCAAAATGTAGAAACAAATCAAAGTCCATTGACAAATGAATGGATAAACAAAATGTATATCTATACAATGAAATATTTTTCATCTGTGATTAAGAATGAAGTACTAACATGTGCTACAACGTGGATGAAGTCTGACAACATTACAAGTGAAAGAAGCCAGGTACAAAAGGCCATGTATTGCATGATTTCATTCATATGAAACATCTAGAATAGGTAAATTCCTAAAAACAGAAAGCATAGTGATGATTTTCGGGGCCTTGAGGTGGTAATGAGGACTGGAGAGGGTGGATAGGTTGTTTGTAATGAAGAAGAGATTCTGCAAATTGATAGAGGTGGTGGTTATACCACATGGTGAACATACTAAATGTAGCTGAGTTGTACACTTTAAAATGGTTACTGTTGTGTTATGTGAATTTTATCTCAATAAAAGCATCTATTAAAACAATAATGTTATCTGACGTCTGGATGAGCTGAGAATACAAATTGCCTTGCCAACTGAAGTAGATCATTGCACAATTGATTTGATTGAGATGACCATCAAGATGGCAGAAATCAATTAAATAGCCAAGGCTGGTTGTGTACCCATGTCTAGACATAGTCCCAGCCAGGGCTTTCTTTACTTCGAAATCATTACCAAGTAGATTGTTTTAGGGTTTGGGACCTGGCCCTTGGTTGACTAAATTTGCATGATGTGGAGAATGTTGTACAAGAACCAGGAGATAGCAATTCAATTCTAATTTACTTGAAAACTTCAGCTTCTCTTACAGCTTGGAAGAAAAGTGGTGATTTCCAAGAAAGAAATAAGTTATAACATAATTCAGGAGGCCTTCAAATTTCTAGGTTGAAGTCAATGAATAAACTATTCATCCTACATGCTAAAAATATGCATAAGAAATAAATAATCTTTAATTAGAAATTTAAAAGTCTCTGATAAATCTGTCTTTAACCACATAAATCAGATGATCAACTGTTATTTCTTCTTAATGTGTAAACTCATAATGTCTGTAAAGTTGAGATAGTCACTTCCCCCACAGGCATCAGATGTACTGCATATTGGAAATGACTAAGTTCTTGGAAAGGACATATTTATTAAATCCATAAAATGATACATAAAATCTAGGTTTCTAGAGATTAAAAAATAAGAAAGGGGAGAAACCATAGAAGTCAGACACAATTTGGGAAATAAAAGAGAAATAAGCCCCACCCTATTGATTTCTACATCTTATTTATGTTTGTTTTATCATAATTAGATAAAAACTATATCCAAAATCCATTTTTCCAAGAACATAGGATCAAAATTTTAGCATCCTTCTTAATCTACTCTTTGGAATACCCTGTCCCACCATCCCATCAAATTAATTACTCCAAGGTCTGTATTTTTTAAATTGTTCTAAGTGAATCTGCTATCCACTCCTATCTCTTTAGTTTTATTATCATATTGGTAGGCATGTTAGTATTCTCCAGAGAAACAGATACACATATGAGATATGATATATGGGTATAGATTATACCTCTACCTCTATCTCTATTTATCTATCTATCTACCTATCTGTCTATCTATCTATTTACCTATCTATCTATATCTATTGAGAAAGAGAAAGAGAAAAAGAGAGAAAGAAGATGAGAGAGAAGATTGATTATAAAAATTGGCTCATGTGATTATGGAAGCCAAGAAGTCCCATCTGTAAGCTGGAGAGCTCTGAAAGTCAATGGTTTAATTCAGTCTGAGTCCAAGAGCTCAAGAACCAGGAGAGCTGGTGTCTGAGGGCAAGAGAAAATGGATGCCCCCTCTCAAGCAGAGAGAGTGAATTCACCCTTCCTTCACCTTTTTGTTCTATTTGCGCCCTCAGTGGCTTGGATGATTCCCACCCACACTGGTGCAGGCATCAAACTTTATCCAGTCTACCAATTTAAATGCCAGTATCTTCCTTAAATACCCTCACAAACACATCCAAAAATAAAGTTTTACCAGCTATCAGGGCATTCCTTAGCCTAGTCAGGTTGACACATAAAATTAACCATCAGAGTTGGTAAACAACCTTTATTTGAAAATTTAAAAAGTCAGTGCTAAAGTATGTCATAATTCACATACATCACATTACTGCTATGTTTTATAACATGTTAATTTATTTTGTCTATAAACTGGTCTATAAACAGGGATTTTTGTACATTACAGTGATAAGTTCTTGGAAAATGACATATTATTAATTTTACTGCAATGCTACCAAAAAACTAGTTTGGTTTCTACAGTGATATTGAATATTGTATGAGTTATCTATTTCTATGTCACAAACTACCACCAAACTGAACCACTGAAAACCATAAGTATTTATTGTTTCACAATTCCTAAGGATCAGAAATTTGGGAGTGGCTTAGCTGGATGGTTTTGGCTCAGAATCTCTCATGAGTCAGCAATCAAGACTGCAGACTTGGCTATAGTCATCTCAAGCCTTGACTGGAGGAGGTTCTGTTTCCATAACTGTTGGCAGGCCTTGGGAGATCCTTACAGCTCACCCAGCTAGTAGAAAGCCTCAGAAGATCTTCTGAGTTGACTCATGTAAACCTCTCTGCAGAGCTCTTTCATGACAGGGAAGCTGGCTTCCCCCAGAGCAAGTGATCTAAAAGAGAGCATCCAATATAGAAGCCATCACCTTTGGCAACATAACATTTGGGATGGGAACCCATCACTTTTGCCATTCTGTTCTTGAGGGATGAGTCACTAAGTCCAGCCAACACTTACTTACATGGGGGGATTACACAAGGGAGAGAATATCAGGAGACAGGCATCACTGGGACTTTCTTGAAGGCTTCCTACCACAAAGAGCAAATACATGCTATCAATCCTTATAGCTATTCATGAAAAATGTCTGGACTTTGAATGCAGATCTGGCCACAAAGTATCTTCTGAGAACTTGAGTCATTTTTTAAACTCTTAGAATTTTGGTTTTCTTGTCTTGTAAAACAGTATAATCATACAAATCTCACAAGGGTTTTGGGAAAATCAAACGATGATCTTCAAGGTAGATGCTATGAAGTGATGGCAGAGGGTTGTCACAGGCAATCACCAATCAAAAGAGAGTCCTCTGCTTATTGAAATCTCTTAAGTGCTTCCAAAATGTACACATCAGCATCCTCAGGAGAAGGAGGACAAAAAGCTCTTTTGGCCATTTGATATTGGTTTCTGAGTTATATAAGCCTTAAAATGCTTTATTCCTCATCATCTTCCTCAGTCTTGTCTCAGTGGCTACCCTTGATCTCCATACCCTTATCTCTATTAGCTGCTGAGGCATTTAAGATGGGTCACTGCTTGGTGGAAAGACACACCATATATAACCAAGTACGAATAAATTCCCCAATTTTAAAGCAAGTATATTGAAAACATAGGTGCTAGTGGATTTTCTAATCATCCCTAAAGTTTGGAAAAACAACTGAATTTGTACTATACCATGTCTTTTTAAACTTACAACTTGTACCACCATACCAGGAGACCTTACAATCCCATTATTTCTGTAAGGAAATGTTTACTAGCTCTAAGTCTGTAAAGACATATCATCCTCTAGGAGAAGACATGTTAGGGAAATGTGTGGAAGAAATCCAGTTTTTATGTAGCAATGAGGTAGATTTAGCAATAGGTGTAATTTTCCTTGAAGAATATCTCGGCCTCTAGCTAACTTTCCTCTATCATTGAAAGCACAGTGCTTTGTAGTCTTGAGGGAAAAAAGCAGAGCTGGAGGAATCAGACTCCCTGACTTCGGACTATACTGCAAAGCTACAGGCATCAAGACAATATGGTTCTGGCACAAAAACAGAAATATAGATCAATGGAACAAGATAGAAAGCCCAGAGCTAAACCCACACACCTATGGTCAACTAGTTTATGACAAAGGAGGCAAGGATATACAATGGAGAAAAGATAGTCTCTTCAATAAGTGGTGTTGGGAAAACTGGACAGCTACAAGTAAAAGAATGAAATTAGAACACTGCCTAACACCATACACAAAAATAAACTCAAAATGGATTAGAGACCTAAATGTAAGACCAGACACTATAAAACTCTTAGAGGAAAACATAGGAAGAACACTCTTTGACATAAATCACAGCAAGGTCTTTTTTGATCCACCTCCTAGAGTAATGGAAATAAAAGCAAAAATAAACAAATGGGACCTAATGAAACTTAAAAGCTTTTGCACAGCAAAGGAAACCATAAACAAAATGAAAAGACAACCCTCAGAATGGGAGAAAATATTTGCAAACAAATCAAAGGACAAAGGATTAATCTCCAAAATATATAAACAGCTCATGCAGCTCATTATTAAAAAAACAAACAACCCAATCCAAAAATGGGCAGAAGATCTAAATAGACATTTCTCCAAAGAAGACATACAGATGGCCAAGAAGCACATGAAAAGCTGCTCAACATCTCTAATTATTAGAGAAATGCAAATCAAAACTACAAAGAGGTATCACCTCACACCAGTTAGAATGGGCATCATCAGAAAATCTACAAACAATAAATGCTGAAGAGGGTGTGGAGAAAAGGGAACCCTGTTGCACTGTTGGTGGGAATGTAAATTGATACAGGACTATGGAGAGCAGTATGGAGGTTCCTTAAAAAACTAAAAACAGAACTACCATATGACCAGCAATCCCACTACTGGGCATATACCCTGAGAAAACCATAATTCAAAAAGACACATGCACCCCAATGTTCATTGCAGCACTATTTACAATAGTCAGGTCATGGAAGCAACTTAAATGCCCATCGACAGACGAATGAATAAAGAAGATGTGGTACATATAAACAATGGAATATTACTCATCCATAAAAATGAATGAAATCAGGACATTTGTAGAGACGTGGATGGATCTAGAGACTGTCATACAGAATGAAGTAAGTAAGAAAGAGAAAAACAAATATCGTATATTAACACATATATGTGGAACCTAGAAAAATGGTACAGATGACCAGGCAGGGCAGAAATTGAGACACAGATGTAGAGAAGAAATGTATGGACACCAAGCGGGGAAAGCGGCGGGTGGTGGGTATGGTGGTGTGATGAATTGGGTGACTGGGATTTACATGTATACACTGATGTGTATAAAATGGATGACTAATAAGAATCTGCTGTATAAAAAAATAAAATTCAAAAGTTCAAAAATAAAATAAAAGCCATAGAGAAAAGGACAAATTACCACCAAAAGAATAGCTAAACCAACAGGTAACATTGACGCCAAAGGATGGGGAAAATAAAAGAAAGCACGGTGCTTTGAATTCCTTTTTATTCCTGTATTCTTATCCTGATTTGGTGTGATGAACTTATTTCTAAATAGCAGCCTTACACTTTACTTAGATGCTGCTTTCAGGAACTATCTTTCTTTTCCATGAACTTCAAGGATTGTCATGAGGTGCCCAATCTATGTCTTGCCCAGACTTTTTCAAAAACACCTTACCCAGGTACACAGCAACTATTATCCTGGGGCTAAGAATCTCTGGGCCTGCATTTCCAGTGAATCTGCAGATGGGGCTTGAGTTAGGGAGATTTTTCTGCTCTTACTATTATATTGATCCAACTATACCCACAGGCAGGGGCAGTCTAAAGAATCATGGGTTATATTGTTTGTGTAGCTGTCTTTCCAGAATCCAAGTCTTCCTGCTTTAAAGTTTGTGCTAATTCATCTTTATAGTCCCCATGCTGGGAATTTAAGAAGCACTCAGTTGATGTTTTATTAAATGTAAATATGTGTTGACTAAAATATGGCAGATGAAGAAAAAATGTACATAGAGCATTATGAAATAAGGAAGACCAACTTAAAAACCATATGTAAAGCACATGAAGACTTCTGTGGGGTCCAAACAGAAAATAATGACCCCTGCCTGTCTATCACCAAACTTATTGATTTGTAAAAATCAATACAATAATGTGAAAATGAGTGATTCTAAGACTTAAAAAATCAGCGTCATTACTTTTTTTTTTTTTTTTTTTGCGGTACGCGGGCCTCTCACGCTGCAGAGCACAGGCTCCACACGTGCAGGCTCAGCAGCCATGGCTCACGGGCCCAGCCGCTCCGTGGCATGTGGGATCTTCCGAGACCGGGGCACGAACCCGTGTCCCCTGCATCGGCAGGCGGACTCTCAACCACTGCGCCATCAGGGAAGCCCCATTACTTTTTATGAACATCAAAAATTCCCAGAGCTTCTCAACTGTAGTTTTCCCAGTGTACACACTGATAATAGCTAATATTAAGCCATGTTAAAAAGCTACATTGATTTTATTATTTAATTATTTCCCATTAATCAACACACAAATGTTTGTAAGCATATGCTTCTGTATTCTCCTGGTAGAGTATTAGACAAAGGGTATACGTATAATATAGTCACTGTCTTCAAGAAACATTGACTTCATGGTGAGAAAGGGCCACAATTCTATCTCTACTTGATGAAACAATGACTACTACTTTTACTACTACTACTACTAGTAATAATAATAAAAATAATGTAAAGAAGAAGAAAGAGAAGTGACAGCAAAATTAGCAGTAACAAGGAATTACTTGCAGATATTGAGCCCTGGGTTAAGTAATTTATGTGGATAAACTCACGGTTACCTTATAATGAAGATATTCTTTTTATCTCCGATTTACATTGGTGGTTAGGAAATTGAATTATCATGTTAGCAAGTTTAAATAATTTGACCAAAGTCAGGGATGGAATCGGGATATCAGAATTTGATTCCATGCTTTCTGAATCTCAGAGCCTGGTTGAAGATTATGATCATTTTACAGATTACTCTTATTTTCATTGGGTGGCTGAGAAAATTGAAGCTCAACAAAATTACCCCAGTTCAAAAGGACTGGGAAATGGAAGAGGCAGCAATGGACATGGTTCCCTGGGACTCCCAAGATCTAGCCTCTTCTCTCCCTAGTGACACCTAGTCTTCTGCCAGGGTTGTTTTCATGTATTTTGCCAATGATCTGGTCATGGGTTTAGTGCTGACTACTACTTACTATCCCCTGGTGCCTCTACAGTTGATATGACTGCAGAACAAAACAGTGAGTTCAATTTGGAGCAGTAGAAGTATAGGCTTTGGAGTAAAAACTTGCTTCAAATTTTGTCTAAACCTTTTAGTAGTTTTGCAACCTTGCGCACATTATTTACGTTTTCTGCGTTTCCACTTGCTCCGTTCATTCCTTCAACCATACTTATCTGGTAAAAATTCTGTTCCAGCATCTTTCTAGACACCAGAGAGCTGACAGTATACATAACCATGCCCTACCCTCAGGGAACACAACTTAAATAAAAAATACATTGAAAATATAAAGAACATATAATAATAAAGCAGGGCAGAGAGTAAGTGAGGGGAGGGATGCGACTTAAAAACAAGGTGATCATAAACAGCAGTAATTCAAATATTATTATTTCAACTTGTGTTGAAATGTAATGTCAATAAACCATAGATTATACATTTTAGAGATCTGTTTCCAGATTTGGAGGTCACCCTGTAGAGTGGTCAGCTAAAGTCTTTCTGGAAAGATGACAGCTGAGAGCCTTGAAGAAGAGAGACTGTGAACCATGTGATTATAGTAGGGGGAAGAGAAGAGCAGGACATGCAGAGGAAACAGTAAATGCATAGACACTAGAGTTTTGCAAAAAGACATGAGATCCCATTACTGGAATGGGTTGGAGGGTGCTGGGGAGTGGGGAGAGGAGTGGGGCAGGAAGTCAGGCAGGTGTGCAGGCCCTGGTTGGCCGTGGCTAAGGCTTGGGGTTTTAGTCTGTGCATGAGGGGAAGCCACCTAACAGTTTTGAACAGGAGAATGTCATGCTCTTATTTCCTTTTTAAAACGGGACATTTTTTATGTAGATGATTGTTACTTAATTTGTGAGCTGCATGCAACCGTTATTTGAGATAAACAATAAAAAATGCACCCGACCCCATTCCTGACACAAAGATATTAGTTCTGGCCTGGCTCCTTCTCTTAATTAATACTTAGGCTTAGATTTCCGCAGACACGAAGAGGCATTCTTAGAAGGGGGACTCTCAGTGGTGCTGTTTCCTTGGAAAGTAGTTCACTCTCCTTTGTTCTTTGGCTGCCAGTTGGGCCTGGGACTGAAAGAGTGGTCTTTAAACCCTGGCTCTTGCAAAGTCCCTTTGGAGGTTGGCAAATGCAGGGCCAGAATAAGAACGAAAGTTGAAGGGGGATTTGATCCAAGTGGGAGGCAGATAATGAGAGGATTAACTCAGGTCGGGCGAAGAAAAAAGTGAGAGAGAAAAATAGATGAAGTGGATGCATATTGGAATAACAGGTGACTGAATGTAACCTTTTCTGCCGCAGATGGCAAAGCCTGCTAGCAGGGCATGCTGCAGCAGGCGAGAGATGTTCCTGGAACTGCAAGTGTCTCAGGGGGAGGTGGGAGGGAGTGCCAATGCAGAGCACAGAGAGGTCAGCTCAGTCCTCCTGCAAACAGCTGATGAATGGTAAAACTTGCTTTCAGAGCTGATAAAAGCACCCTCAGGGGAGCTGGTGGCTTCTACAGTTGCTTCCAAAAGAAAATTCTTTCACTCCCATGATTGCAAACTGGGTCAAACTGAACTCCACAAGCATATTCTAAATATAAAGTATGTCAGATGGTTATAAATGCTGGGGAAAGCATAAAGGAGGTTAAGAGAATTAGAGGGTTCAAAGGGTAAGTGGAGAGGGTATGAAGGTAACAACTGAGACAGGCAGGGAGAGGGTTAACCCATGCCGTCTTGGGGAAAACATTTCCTGGAAGAGGAAAGGACAGGAAAGGCCAGCATATCTGACCTGGGTGAACAAAGAAGGGAAGCCTAGCTGAGGTCAGAAAAGGGAAGCCAGGACTTCCCTGGTAGTCCAGTGGTTAAGACTCGTGCTTCCACTGCAGGGGGCACGGATTCAATCCCTGGTCAGGGAAGTTCCAAATGCCGCATGGCGTGGCCAATAAGGAAAAAAAGGCGGGGGGGGGGGGGGTTGGGTGGGCACAAGTCATGCCGGCCAGGTAGGCCATCAGACGGTGGTTGGTTTTTATATAAGTGGTGAGATAAGAATCCTCGGGAGGGCTGTGAGCAGAGAAGTGATCTGAACCTGCTGTAAAGGGTCCTTCCGGCTTCTGTGCTGAGAACAGTCTCCAGAGACTTTAGAACAGGTATACGGAGGCCTCTACAGTGATCTGGTCTCCTGGTGGCAAGGTGTGGACCCAGGATTTGTGGTGGTGGAGGCAGTAAAAAGGCGGAAGACTATGGGTCCATTTTAAATTTAGAGCCAAAGGGTAGGTTGATCTATTAGATTTTGTATATAGGAAAAAGCAAGGAGTCATTTGCTGAGATTAGAAGGACTTTGAAAATGTGGACAAAGAATGTTGCCCGCCATATCGGTAAACAAAGGGTGTTGTAGCTATCAAAGCGGCAGCCACTGCAGCCATCCTGATTGTGCACCCTGAGGGGATTCCGGCTGGAGAAAAACAGGATGCTGGCCCTAGATAGCTACGGTGCATATCAAAAGAATGATTTCAGTGAGCCCAGACTCTTGCATCTTCTAATATGTAGAAAAGTGCTAAATTCGTTTAACTTGAGATGTCTGTTTTATCTTAAAACAGTAATCTTTTGATGTTCTGACTACCTGTTTTGGGTTTTTTTTTTCCTGCCAAAACTCCTGTATATCTTGGCTCCTCTCACCTTTTCAAAGCAGTCCCTCAGAGCTATCTGAGATGCTGTTTCCCGGGTTTAAGTCCTCACCAAGTCCACCAAATAAAACCTAATTCTCAACTTTTTTGGTTGTGAATTTTTTTTCGGTTGATCAAAGCAAGTTGGGGTGCTAGGGTTGAGGGGAGATCAGGGGTTCATTTGGGGATTTATTGCATTTAACAGGTCTGTTAGACAGCAGAATAGAGATCTTCTGAAGGCCGAGTGTCACTTGGGGAAGGTTTCTTCTCTCATGTTGACTCTGATAGGTAAGCAGGGGCTGATCAGAGTGCCATGGGGTCCTGGATTGCAGAAGACCCATCTGTAATAGAAAGACTTGATTGATTGGCAGTGCTGACCACGGCTGCAACAATAGAGAATACTTGAAATCCACATCCCTATTTTAGATACTGGTAAGCCTTTTTTTACACTTTTTTTCCATAGATTAGATGACTCATGTAAGGTAAATTTTATATTTAAATTTGACATCCAGAGGCTCCAGTTTAGACCACTTTTCCCAATCAGCTTCGATACCTCCCATAGCTGGATTTAAAGGAAGCCCACTGAGCTCAGTCTGGATCTAGGATGGATGCTGAATGCAGAGAGCTCCTCTGAATCTTATCCAGCTGTGCCTCCCTCCCCTTCACGACACTGGGGACCTCACCATCCCACAGCACCTAGTAGCCCTTGCTATGAAGGAAGCTATAATTAGAACTGATTACCTGCTTTTTTCTTGATAGAGAATTAGCACTAATCCCAACAAACGTATATCTTTACCTCCTAGTCTGCTAGTCACCTCTCATTGCTCACTGTCTCTCCTAAGGCTATGTACAGCTCCTGAGCAAATTCAACTCTTCCTAAATTCTTCATCATCTGATGAATTCTGAAAGTCATTGCCTCTCACTAACAACCTGTAACGCACTTTCTAATCTGCACATCCCCAAATTTACCCATCTATCTGTACCTCCACCTTTATTGCCTTCTTCCCGCCTATTCTTACTTCCTTTCCTACTACAATAGATGAACCGTCCTTCCTCCTATAGAAGTCCAAATCCTGGATTTAGGCATCAAATCCTACAAACAATTATATACTCAGGTAAGCAATTACGCACTCTTCTGTGATTATCCCTTTCCCTCCTGCAACTTGAGGTTTTCTTTGTTGAATCATGTCTAATATTCCCTGTAGTGTATTACAAAATACACTTCAATAGCTCCCTTCATCTTCTGTCACTCTAGCTACTTCCCAACTTCTCTAGTTCACTTAAAGAAAACACTTGGCTCCAATCACTGTCCGCCCATCCTCACTTACCACATTTTCTTGAACTCATTCTTCTCTTTCTCCACCATATCACTGAAACTACCTTGGTCAAAGTTACTAGTGACCTTAACACAGCTGACCCAGTGGTCTGTTCCAGTCCTCACTGTATTTGACTAGTTTGCAGTGTTGAGGAGAACTGAACCCTCCCCCAGATCCAAAATGTTTTATTCATTTAGTATGTCCTAGTTTACCCTATATTTCACCAGCTGGACTTCCTCAGTCATCTTTGTTGGGTTTTCTATTTCTCCTAGACACCTTGTTCTTATGAAAATTAAATAAGATAATGTCTCTAAACTACCTAAATGTACAATACTGTCAGTAGTTCTCTTCTTCCATCCCCCCTTCCTCTGTTTGTGTGTGTGAGACAGTGTGAGTATATGTGGACGTGTGTGAGAGTGTATGCAATGTGTGTGTGAGCTGGTGTGTATGTGTGTGTGTTGGTTTTGTTTTGTTTTTTACTTTTCAGTGTGAGTTGATTTATTTAAAAGTACTCTAGTGAGCACTTTTGCAGTAGCTTGGAGCTCATGTTTTAAAATTGTTGTCTCTCCTGCTCCATTTCCTAGTTGATCTAACTGAGTTTCATGGCTTTCCAAAGCATCTGTATGCCAAACATTCACAAATTAAATTTCAACCCATCCTCTTTTACCTGAGCTCAACATCTAATGCATCACTAGCATGTTCAAGAAATATCTCACAATTAATATATCCAAAAGAGAAGTCTCAATCAAAAACCTTCACACAACATCTTTTTCATCTCAGTAAATGGCATCATCAGTGAATCAGCTTCTCAGGTCCAAAACCTAGTGGTCATCTTCAAATTCCTTCTTTCCTTCAAAATCTTTATGCAATACACCACTATGTCCTGTTAGCTACACCTTCCTAAAGTAGACTGCATCCAACCATTTCTTATCATTTCCACTGTTGTCAGCATTATTTCAGCTGTGGGCTCTCACAACATTCTCCCTAGTGATCTTTCTACTTCCATTTTTGCCCTCCTGAAAATGTATACTATAACTCTTTTTTCCATTTTTTTTTGGTCCTTAAAAAAAAAAAAAACAAATTAGAATGTAAGCTCCATTGACGAAAAGGACTTAACTGTTTTGTTTACCAGTATATGCTCTGTACCTTGAACTATATAGCCTGACACATAGTAATTACACAAAATATAATGCTGAATAGAATCACGGTAAGTGAATGAATGCACATATTATGAAAACTTATCTGAAGAATAAAAACAGACAAAGTACCAAGGTAAATGTTATTGTTCTAACATTACTCAGTTAAATTTACTCACCTTAGCTGTCGATACAGTAAACAAAGCCACCCAGATATCTAGAAATTATAGTTTAGATACAAACTTGCTATAAACTTGCAATTTGCTTACAGGCAAAGGCACTTATCTATCTGATACTCAATATGCCTTTCTATAAAATGAAGATGTTAGAATTAATTATTAAGTTCTTTCCCATGAATCCTAATTTCATATCTAATTTAAAGCACCAAAGCGTTGATTCTAAATAGTTCATATGTTTACAATTGTGCTTTAGTCTTAGGCCAAATAAATAATACAAATATCCTCTTATAGCATAGAAAAATCCTCACCATGCCTTTTTGTATAAGGAGGTGCAATTTTTCCTTCAAAAGTATCCCTATTGTTGGAGGTGTTTTACTTAATAGATTTAATCAAATAACATATATTATATATATTTAATATATTTATTACAATATATATCACCCCCCGCCAAAGTTCCAGTGGTATACTGCAGCCGGCTTGTCTTAGGTCATGAGAGTTAATTGATAACTATTCAGAAATTTTGGGAGGTGATTGTCAAATATAATAGCTTAAAACTTGCCAAGAAGGAAGCCACAGACATCAGCAAGTACTACAAATCAATTTTTTTGTTTGTTTTGATTATTTTTTTAAAAAGGGTGCCTTAGCTAGGTGCTTTGTAGACTCTGCTTTTCTTGATTTTCATAAAAATATGGTCCATGTCATGATATTATGTCCACTATATAAATGTGGAAACTAAAAGCAAGAGGCCTGCATCACTCTTCCATTGGGTATTCTCTCTTTTTTTCTTTTGCCTTTTCTTTCCTTTCCTTTGTTTTTTATTCTCCTCACTGCTCTTTCTTTTGTCTTCCTTTTTTTCTTTCTTCTTTCCTTCTTTCTTTCTCTTTCTTTCTTTCTCTCTCTCTTTTTTTCCCTCTGTTTCTCTCTTTCTTTCAAAGAAAAAAACATTTTTTAAAGAGGAGATCCACTGTATTTTTGTGAGTATGATTTTCTATTAGTTTATAGAATTATAAATATAAAATTTTAAATATATGGAGCTACAGGTAGAGGTGATAAATGAGGCAAGGAGAAAGGAAGAGGAACTGTTAGAAATAAAGTATGTGGAACACAAAAATTAAGGTCCATGAAGGGAGAGGTGGAAAAGGAGGGAGGGTAACCTCATTACTAAGGTGTGCATTAGGAAGAGGAGGAATGGGATAGTAAGGTGGGAACTTACTTCATATTCTTCATTCATTTATTCATTCATTTATTTATTCAACAATGAAATATTGCATGTCTCCATGTGATGAACAACACGGAGACCCTATGGGACATTATGAGGCAAATTAGAATTACAACTTTTTAAAAATGTTCATTTATGTATCTAGATAATGTATTCTAAATAAGCCAGGAACATAAAGTTTAGAAATTCTGCATTGATCAAGGATAGTATAGTAATCAGTGTTCTCTCGAGAATAGAACCAATAGATTTATAATAAGGTATTGGCTCATATGATTATGGAGACTGAAAAGTCCTACAATCTACCTTCCTCAAGCTGGATACCCAGGAAAACCAATGGTAGAGATTCTAGTTCAGGTCTGAAGTCCTGAGAACCAGGACCACCAAGGGGAAAAGTTCTATGTCCCAGCTCAAAACAGTCAAGCAGAGTTAATTCAACCTTCCCCTGCCTTTTTTGTTCTATTCAGGCCCTCAATAGAATTGGATGAAGTCCACCCACACTTTGGGGGGGAGGGGTCCATCTGATTTACTTCAGATTTACTCAGTCTACCAATTCAAATGCTAATCTCTTCCAGAAATAAACTTTCAGACACATCAAAAAAATAATGTTTAACTAGCTTTCTGGGCAACGCATGGCACAGTCAGATTGACACGTTAGAATTAACCATCACAGATGGGTAAGATTCTGGCATGAGAAAATAATATTAACCATGGTTTGCTTGGAAAGTATAGAATTTCCTAGAACTGGAAACTAGAGATCAAATCTCAGAACAAAGGAAATCCATTCTAGATTCAGAGAAGTACCTGCTATAAATCCAGCCAATCATATTACAACTTCCCAAAAAGTACCATTTTAGAAGAATCAATTCCAGCCTCTATTCCAGGCTGTAGGAAATTCAAAGCTTTCACTGGAAAAAAAAGAGAGAGAAAGAGAGCTCAGATTTATTAGCCTTGACTGAGAAATTAAAGCTGCCTATATTTCTATTACAGAGTTTAGTCTCCTCAATTAAACTATTTAAAATAGGAAAGGAAGTAAGGGAAACAATAGATGACAAATGTGCATGAATAAGAGTAGAGTAATAGGATATTAGAAAGTCAGATTGGAACCAGTTCATAGAGGATCCAGCTTCTCCAGTTTAAGGAGTGTGATTTTGATCCCGACAGCTACAGAATTCCAGGTGTAAATAATTGGAGAGCTACTTTAGAAATAAACAAACAGCTGCCAGGAGAGCTGCACTTTTCTTTAGAGTTCTACAATTATGTAACTAAGAAACTGAGGGCAAATAACTTTGTGATGTTTACATTGTCTCAATTGTAAAAGAAGGGATATTGTTATTATTTTTAAAAGACATTATTAATACAGTCTCAGTGTAAGTTGTTGAATGAATGAAAAAGGAAAGGATGAATGCAAAACAGTGTGAGGGATTGAAGGGGTAGGTGATGGAGGTGAGAGATAAATTAGGGATCTGTGTGTTATGGTGTAATTTGGAGGAAATAAGCCCCTACACCAGCAGGAGTGATAGCAAGGAAAGGGAAGGGTACCCATAAAAGAATTTTCATGACAGTAGATGGGAATGTACAACATGATTTTGAGATCTAAGTTTCGGGTACTTTTTTACATGACAATAGAAATTAAAGAACTATGCTTGCCCATTGAAAGCATCTTGACTCTTACTCCTCCAGCCAGATTGCCTGTTGTTAGAGAGACCACTGAATTATATGGGGAAAAAAACTTTGCACGTTCTCAAACAGCCTATTTTTAGGGAGCATGAATAACTACTCCAGATGGCTGTTTAAATCTGTTGGAATTGTTTCTACTGTACATTCATTGTTTAGAGACCCATTTTGTTAGATTTCTAAGAGAAGTACAAAGTTGCAATAGTCGTCCTATTTAGCATTGATCTCTTTTGTAAGTTTTTAAAAAAACTTCCACCCATAGAAGGTTAACAGAGATGCTGATGTGAAGATTTTTAATAAAACATGTTGGCAGTGGAGTCAGAAAGCTCCTTCCATAAGAAGACAGTTTGAACTTCCAATGGTTGCTCTGCGTGCTTGTGTTTGTGTGCGTGCACGCGTGCAGATATGTATCGTAACTCCTTGTTCATAAGGTCTTAGTTCAATTCTTTATGAATGCAAAATGATTCAGGATAATATTTTTTTATAAATTTATTTATTTTATTTATTTATTTTTGGCTGTGTTAGGTCTTAGTTGCTACGCAGGCTTTCTCTAGTTGCGGTGAGCTGGTGCTACTCTTCGTTGCAGTGCGCGGCCTTCTCATTGCAGTGGCTTCTCTCATTGTGGAGCAGGGGCTCTAGGCGCGCGGGCTTCAGTAATTGTGGCTCATAGGCTCTAGAGCGCCAGCTCAGCAGTTGTGGTTCATAGGCTCTAGAGCACCGGCTCAGCAGTTGTGGCTCACAGGCTCTAGATTGCCAGTTCAGCAGTTGTGGCTCACAGGCTCTAGAGCACTGGCTCAGCAGTTGTGGTGCACGGGCTCAGCTGCTCTGCAACATGTGGGATCTTCCCGGACTAGAGATCTAACCCATGCCCCCTGCAATGGCAGGTGGATTCTCAACCACTGAGCCACCAGGGAAGCCCCTGATTTAGAATAATTTTATCAGTGTGATTCAATAGAGGGGCACTGACCTTTTTATTTTCGGCAGCACATGAAAGTATGATGTTTTTTTCTCTCTCTTTTTTCCTCCCTCCCTTCCTTCTTTCCTTCCTTCCCTCTTTCCTTCTTCCTTCCTTTCTCTCTCTTTCTTTTGTTCATTGGTTCATGCATTTGTTCATTGATATCTTCATTTTTTTAAGCTTCTCTTTCCCATACACTCTGATTGGTAAGCCATAAATGGAAGCTCATTTGTGGTAAATTATCAAGTATATAATAAAAAGCAGAGCAGGAAGAATAAGCAGTTAGCAGAGCAGATGCAGAGCCTGGTTATTATATTATAGGATGAATCTTGATACTAGACCTTCCTTTAAAGCAGTGTTTCTCAAGCATGATCTACATGGATCCTCTAAGTTATCTCCACTCATATAATCACCTGCCCATTTGCCTGATGGTCAGACATCTGAGAAACATATTCACCAAGAGCACAGTAGCAAATTAAGTTTATGTTTCATTACTATAGCAATAAATAGCTTTCAAATGTTCATGCACTTGGTTCTACATCAAGGGGAAATGATCTTTACCTAGAGAAGTGTGTGAAAGGGATTAGAAGCAACATAAAGAGATCAAAATAGGATTGTGACAGATAATATTAGATGGATGAAAGAGTAAAAACTCTTAAAAGCAGGGAAGAAAAAAAACACAAGATTAGCAACTGGGAGACATTTAGTAAAAAAACAAAGAGCTCTACAGTCTGCAAAAAAACTGCAAATTTAGTGGTTGAGAGTCCGCCTGCCGATGCAGGGGACATGGGTTCGTGCCCCGGTCCGGGAAGATCCCACATGCTGCGGAGCGGCTAGGCCCATGAGCCATGGCCGCTGAGCCTGCGCATCCGGAGCCTGTGCGTCTGGAGCCTATGCTCCACAACGGGAGAGGCCACAGCAGTGAGAGGCCCATGTACTGCAAAAAAAAAAAAAAAAAAAAAAAAAAAAAAAAAAAATATATATATATATATATATATATATATATATATATATATATATAAAATCTTTACCTTTTGGAAGTAATCATATAAACTCTTACCAGGAAAATACACTAGATTCCAGTTAAAAAAAAATTGAGCTAATAAGTAATAATAGTGAAATGGTTAATTTTCAAGGCAAAAACTAATATTTTCTTTATTACATTATAACTACTTAAAAATAAAAGATTCTAGACATAGTGAAAACAAAAATGTAAATAAGTAAGAATAAATTGATCAAGAAATCTTCAGCAACTATAAGATTATAGTTTTAAAAAATATGAAGAGACATTATATGAAGGACATTAAAGTTATGCTGAGATGTAGGTAGAATTTAGATTATGAACTTAAATGAGAAGAATTAAATTATGAAGTTTTCAGTTATATCCAAACTGATAACACTTTTTAAGAAACAGAATCTTAAATGTCAATGGGGTTTTGAGACATGTTTGACAAAAATATTTTTTCAAGTTTCTCCAGAAGAGTAAACAGAACAGAAGTGCAAAGAAAAATTATAGAATACCTTGTCTTACTATTATTAAAACACAAAACTAAAATAATTAAAATGCTATTATAACAATTCATAAATAAGCAAAATGATTCAATAGAAAAGAAAACTCAGAGATTGAACCATGTATGTAAATTAAGAATATGGTAAAGTTTAAAATTTAAATGATCATGGAAGAATAGATTATTTAAAAAGCATATTGGAAGGTTCCCCTGGAAAAATAAGATTTGATCAGTATCTTACTCTTTATACCAAGATATTTTACACATGTAATAATATGTTAATGAAAGGTATAAGTATAACAATTCTAGACATGTATGGATATTAATTTGTAGGGAAGAACTTCACAAGTCGTCTCCAAAGTCAGAAAGAAAAAAAATGAACATACTATTACATTTGACAATTAAAAATGTAAAAAAAAATGTATCATAGAAATCATAATTCAACAGTTATACAGCAAATAATTATTTTGGGAATTTTTTTTTTAATGTCAGGAAACGAGTTGCTCATAAGCCAGAGAATTCTTATAAGCAGGGGAAAGATGAACATTCAATAGAAAAATGGGCTACAGTTATTAAAAGGCAACTTACTCCAGAAGGAACAAAAATGGAACCTTCAACTCTTTCAATCATTTAACACATGTGTTTTTATTAATTGCCTATGATGTGGTAGGAACAAACAAGATGCTAGGGATAATCAGAATGGAGAACACAGGCAAGTTTCCAGGCAACTGTTTACAAAAGGGAAACAAAAATACAAGATACTTTCAGATAACAGTAGATGCTATTAATGCAACAAAACAGGGTAATCTGACAGAGAGCCACTGGATTAGAGCAAGGGCCTCCTTGGTTAGAGTCCTCAGGGAAGACCTCTCTGGGTTGGTGATATGTGAGCTGAGTCCTGAATCAGGAGAAGGGGACAGTTGTACAGCTGTTCCAGAGTGTTCCAAGCAAGGGAAGAGCAAGGTAATTCCTTAAGGAACAGAAGAGCAGTGTGGATAAAGCTTAAGAGGGTGGGAATGGGTCGGGGTGGGGAAAGCTGTGGGAAGGAGTTAAGCAGAGTATGAAATTAGATCAGGCAGGTAGGAAGGAACCCTATCTAATAGGATCAATTAGATTTTACTCTAATAGTAAGAAGACCTTATTGAAGGATTTTAATTGGAGAAGGTGATAGGATGGATTCACTTTATTAAGAAATCCATTAACTGCTCTGTGGAGAAGAGATTGTCAATGATAAGAGCTGAAGCAAGAAAAAAAGGTAGGAGATAGAACCTTGGACCAGGCAAGTGATGACTGTGAAAAAATAAAGCAACACTGACATATTTTCTACCTATAATATTGACAAAGATTAAAATAGTATTGTTAGTGTGAAAATGAACATTCATATATGTGTGTATATTTATATATGCATATATATATTTATATATACATACACTGTTGTCATATTTTTAGACTTATTTAATTACTTAGCAATATTTATCAAAGCCCTACTAACTAGATGCATATACTTTGACCAGAAATTTAACATCATAAAGAATTATCCTAGTAAAATAACTGAATCAATTCCCAAAGGTTTCATACCATAATTTCATCTCAGAACTATTTATAATATGGAAAAGTTGAAGTGCCTGAACTAACCTTCAAGAGAGAATTGGTAAATAAATCATGCTTTGTTCATTTCATAGATTGATTACTCAGAAGTCATTAAAAATGACATTGCAAACCTCCACTTAATGAAGTGAAATAGCATGCAGTGATCAATTTTGTTAATACACATGTCTATACATACATATAAAAGCATGAAATATTATAAACCAGAATATTAATTATTATAATTTATGAGTGTGAGATTATTACCTAATTTTTGATATATTTGTATTTTGTTATGCTTCCATCATGTAATGAAATTTTTTAACTTATATTAAAAAGTAAAAACACAAGCTGTACTTGTTATATTATTAAAACCATATGGCATTGCCATTAAAAGTATTTGTATTTTATAGATATTATAAACTTTTATAATGGCCAGGCTTAATAAATAAACTTTTATTATTGAAAAACTGACTTCTATAGGGATATTGTTTTCATAGCTGAATAGCCATCAATGGTTTTTACGTATCACTCAGGTCTCCTTAATATTGGCCTATGTCAACCACTCCAACTTTATCTCTCAGTGCATAAGACATGACAACACCTCTGAGCTTAACTTGTAGTTTCCCTCAGAGACCAGGCTGAACAACTCAAGACTCCAATCTACTACCATCGGCTGGTAAACTCTTCTGCTGTATTTTAGCTTAGTTCTAGGATTTCTTACTTCAGAAAGTTCTCTGATTCCACTAAGGAAGAGATAGGTGTTTCTCTTCAGAGTTCTCATGGTTCCAGTATTCCCATCTGTGTTCGTCCTCTCTCTGTTAGACCATGAACTCCTAGAAGGCAGTAAGGTGCTGATTGAATCACCTGTTTCCTTAGTGCTTGGTTCAGGCTCCAGGACACAATAGGTACTAAATATATGCTGGGTGAGTTGAAGTATAGAGCATCCCCATAGTTATACACACACACACACACACACACATATACACATATATGTATACATGTGACATTATTATGAGTAATTTATACATTACTGTGTAAAAACAAATCAAAAAATACTAATATCATATGTCATTAGGGAGTTGCACATTAAAATAATGAGATGCCACTATACATATACTGGAATAGCTAATTAAAAAACAAAAAAAACTGACAATACCAAACGTTGGTGAGAATGTGGAGCAACAGGAATTCTCATCCACTGCTGGTGGGAATGCAAAATGGAACAGACACAGTAGAAGACAGTTCAGCAGGTCCTTACAAAGCTAAGCATACTCTTACCATACAATCCAGGAATTATGCTCCTTGGCATTTATACATATGTGTTAAAATTTGTGTGTCCACATGAACACTGCACACAAATATTTATATCACCTTTATTGCTAATTGCAAAATCTGTAAGCAACTAAGATTAACTTCAAAAGAGGAATAGATAAACTGTGATACATCCATACACTGAAATAATTTCTCAGTGATAAAAAAGAAATGAGCCATAAAGCCATGAAAAGGCGTGGAGGGACTTCTAATGCATATTACTTAGTTAGAGAAGCCAGTCTGAAAAGTCTCCATACTGTATGATTCCATTTACATGGCATTCTGAAAAAGGCAAACTACATAAGCAGTAGCAAGATTAGAGGTTGCCAGGAATTCAGGGTAGGGGAGGAAGGATATATAGATGGAGCACAGCGGAATTTTAGGGCAGTGAACTATTCTGTATGATACTGTAATGGTGAATACATGACATTGTACATTTGTCCAGACCCATAGAACAGAACAAAGTTTGAACCTTAATGTAAATGATGAACTTTAGTTAAAAATAATGTATCAATATTGATTTATTAATTCTAACAAATGTACCACACTAATGCAAGATGTTAATAACAGGGAAAACATGTATGGGAGGGGAGGGAGTATATGAGAATTTTTTATACCACCTGCTCAATTCTGTAAATCTAAAACTGCTCAAAAAATAAAGCTTATTAATTAAAAGAAAATAAGTGGATTCATTGTTTAGCTGAGGTTTGTTCTAAAGCTTTCTCGACCTTACCATTGATTCAAATAGAAACCTGAGTGATATTTTAATTGAATACAGTATTAGGTCTGAGGTATTCTCTACAGTGCCCACATTACAGTGCTCTGTAGCCTGAAATATTACATGTCCTGGGATAGACTGTGTGCAATTAGGTGCTTAGCAATCAGTCTATTGCTCCTTTGTGTATATCCCTCCAATGGTTTGCAATTGCACTTAGAATAAAATCCAACTCAGGAGTCTGGCAGGAGCTGGCCACCTCTACTCTGCATTTGCTCAGTGCAGCTACATCAGCCTCTTTCTGTCTTCCACTCGAAGCTCACGTGAACCTCACACTTGTAATTTCTACTTCTTAAAAAACATCTTTCATCACTCCATTTGCTCCTTTTCAGAGTTATTATGAACATGAACAGGAATGGCATATCCTTTCTTTTCTAATTACTGCTTCACCTCAGTCACTATCTCCAATGCTTGCATTTTCTTCATTGTGCTTATTTTTGATCAAATGTATTTTGTTTCTGTTGGATGCTCACCACTAGAAGATAAGCACCTTCAAAAGCAGGGATCTTGCTTCTCTTTTCACCACTGCTTCCCCTATGGTCTGTCCTATAGTGGATACTCCATACTTAATCATAGGGTAAAATGGAGGAATATGTGCAAATGAGATTAAGGTCATAGAGCACAGAAGTCTGGTTAGGTGGTCCTGGGATCCAGTTTTGCCACACATCACTTAAGAAGCTCATGCAACATAATTTACGTCACTGAGCCTTAGCTTCCTTTTGTATAAAATGAAACTTTCAGACTACATGAGATCTCAAGTCTTTTTTAACTCTGAAATCCTGCATTTATGCTTCAAAATGATTGAACTTCCACTAGAGAGCTGCTAATTCGATATATTCTATTAGCAGTGCAGTTTCTGTGATGATCTATGTCAGTTCAGCATACTGGAACCACCTTACAGAGTGACATTGTCACACATCTGGTCAAATCAATGAATGTTCCCACCTGGATTGACTCTTTTGGCAGGAACACCAAGTACGAATGCCACATGACCCCTCCTTAATAAAACAGAAAATGCGTTATGATTTGCATCATCAGGCAATGAAACTGTTGGCTTTCCATTTTCCTGTTTTTTCATGGAGATTCATTCACTGACCTACCTACACCTGGCACACCACCCCGTCATATAAAGGGACCCAAAGTCTCACATGTCTTCACGGGGCTCTGTGTGCCCTTGTTCTATCCTGTTTCTGTGGAAAACATCAGCATATACTACACCAGTCATTATTTTAGGTAAACTATAGCGTCTGTGATTTGAAATACCAGTGGATATTCTTATTGGGGCGGGGGCTAGATCCTGAGAAGACCCCACATAATTCCAAGTTGATGCTCCAGGAGAAGACAGCTTTCCTGCAGTGCTGTTTTCTGGTGTACGTGCAGACTTTTCACCAGGAGGATTAGGGACTCCTTTTTCTTTCCCTCACAAAGGCACCTTCAGTTGGTAATGATAAGACAACTGGTATATCTATCAATCTCCTGACTTGTATGTAACTGCTTCTTGCTTCAAATTTCAGCTTAGTTGGTCATGTTGGATTTGAGCCAGCGCTTATAACACTGTCACATCTCAAGGATTTTACCCTTTCCTCTCTTGCTGGAGGTAAAACCGATGAGTCACTGGTAACAAAGTAATGGGCGCTTTATGAAGAGAGTGCTGTCTGCCAAAAAGCGCTAGAAAGCCCACACACCAGAGTGATAAATGACATTTAGGGACACTTCTAACAATGCTGTGAGATTGTACTGTGCTCTCTCAACCAGATCCTAGCAAGGAAAATGTTAATGGTGAAAAACTGAGAAGACAAAATTGAAGAAAAAGGATTAGCTATTAACCCAACTGAACTTAAATGCCAAAAGAATCATTTATATTTTCCAAATATATATGAGGAATAGAAACTCCTGCTGGGAGGTAAATAATGTATTTTAAAATGCCTGACACATATATTTGTTTGGTAAACATTAGTTTTCTTTTTATTATAAAAAGAACTTCATATTCTATTTGCTTAACTCCAAGAGCAGCAATGCTTTCGAGAACTTTCTATGTGCATAACACCTGGGAGAAACTGGAATGAATGAGGCACCATCTCTTACTTCATCAAGCTTTCCCTCTACTGGGGGAGACAAAAATGCAAACATGCTTGAGGATGAAATAAGTTCCAAGGAGAGACATGGCAGGGCAGGGCTAAAAACCTAGGTGTGTGTGATTAATTTGAGTCAGAAAATTGGAAAGGGACCGTAGAAGAGATATACCAGCTGAGGTTTGCAGAATGCTTAGATTGTGAGGAGCAGAAAGATGGAGAGACAACTATGATTTAAGACTTGATGGTGGAAAAAATCAGATTATCACATTTAAGGTACCTGGAGTAGAGAAGATGAGAAGCTGGTTGTAATACCTGACAAAAAAAAAAGGAAGGAGAATATAGTATTAGATAAGCCTGGAAGGTAGGGGAGAGGTAGGTCATGAAGGGCAATTAATGCTGAGCTGTGAAGTTCTGGGTTTATTCTAAAACTAAGGGAGAATTAATGTAAAAGGTTTTTCTGTTTATTTGTTTTTGCTTACTGGCTTAATGAGGGAAGTGACTTCAGTCTGAGTGAGAAAACTTTGTATTCCAAAACTGATGGCAAAAAAACACATGCACACAGGTACAAACACACACATACACACACACACACACACACACACACACACACCCCATCACAGACACAGGAGCAAATTAGCCAGGTGTGTCTATTAGACTCATTCATTGTGCTACTATTTACTGCTAGTATAATGTGTGTTTACTGTCATAACCTGAGCTGCCCTAGCTACATATTTCCAAACCGAGACTTCTAATCAGTGGCACTGAGCTGTCAATGATGGAAGTTTGCTTCATGAATTGAAGGATAAAACATGTGGTAGACACTACCTCTGTGGCGGGGAGAGCAAATATAATGGAATGAGTTGACAGAGCAAGCTCCAGTATTACCAGGAAGCCACCATGGGAAGTAGAAAGGAGGGCAAGGCCAGCGTTGGGTCATGGTGACTGATCCCTGTGATGGGGCTAAGACAGAAAGGCGGCAGCCCAGTTGACACTTGGCACCTAGAATCTTCTGCATGCTTCTCTCACTGACCTGGACGTGGACAACCCCAGTCTTCTCAGGCCATTCACTAGGAGGAATGGGACTCCTCTGATTTTGCAAAGTGAGATTTTGGTGGCTCCAGGGACTGAATGGGGCTGAGAAATCTCATGAGAGCCATCTGTAGTCTATACAGGTGAGACAACACTGGAGGTGAGGGTAGAAATTTGGGTAACAAAGGATTGGGTAACAAAGGAATACAGAGTATAGTATGTACCCTGTGAGCTCTTACCGTCCAATTGAAGTATCAAGATATACTTGACAGTTGACATAAGCTCTCTCTCTTACAAGCTCAAGACAACTTTTGTGTATATACAATTCAAAAAATTTTCCCCTTCATTACCCTTTACTTGTTTCACATTCCCCATTCCCCCAACCACTGTTCCACAGGATCCTACCATGTATTTACCATATACTCCATTTTCACATAATTAAAAAATAATAACATAAGTGCAGGACGATGGTGGTCCCATTTCTAGGGAACTTGTGGATGGTGTATGCAGTTTTGATAAAGTTACTTAACTCTGCTGATATTTTCTGATATATTTTGGTTTATCTCACTCATCGATTAAAAACCTTATTCTTTCTGTGACTCCTTGTTCTGGTAGGTAGGTAGACTCCTTGTTATTTATCTACTGAATAAACCAATGTAATTCTTTTTATTTCCACTTGATAAATTTTGTTTTAACCTTTCCTTGGCCTCTCATTGTCATCGTGGAGAGTCATTTCCATTTATCTGTAAAATGATGTATATACTGGAACTAGTTATTTCATATGCACGTGTAGATTTCAAAAGTTAATGTATATGAAATTAGTCTCAACATTGAAAATCATTAAAATTGTTTATTTGAGGCTAAAGTAGTGTGACCTCTGTGTATTAGAAAGGACATTCTTATTGTTTTTGTTATTTATGTCTAAAAAATTGACCACTATGTTAAAAATGCCATCATATTTAGTATACTAGATGCCAGTGAGGGTGCGTTACAATAAAAATTAAATTCAATCGCTGGAAAATTGGTGCAAACTTTTGTTAGAAAAGTGGCAATGTGAAAAAAATCTTGAAAACTTAATATCTTTGGATTTGTTAATCTGATTTCTATCAATCCCTAAAATATTTATCCTCAAGAATAATAATCACATTACTTATTAACTCAACAAGTATTTATTGAGCAGCTATTATGAGCTGGACATCATTTTAGGATATGGAGACAAGCATCCATTCTTTCATAGACCTTGCATTCTCACTAAGGAGCCTAACCATGATTAGTGCTAACATATAGTCTTATGGAGAGAGTTATTTTAGGTATCTGGGGAGACTTTTCCAATGAGACATCACTTGAGCAGAGATTGAATTAAATGAGGAAGTAAGCCTTGAGCTATCTGGGGGCAAATATTTACAATTGCAAAATCTGTAAACTACTCTAATACAGAGCAATAGCGAGTGGTAAAATACTTAATATGGTCACATCATCTTGGTCTGCCCAGGAAAGTTGTGGTTTACACCTGTTGATCTAGAATAAATATAATAACATCCTACTTTCCTTTTATAAATGGCCTGGAATGAGCACCACTTTTTATAAACCTCCCTCATAGGATGAATTCATATGTAATAAGTCGAGAAGATCTCTTTTTTTTGTGACAAACCTTATTTTCTTACCCAGGTGTCCTAGACGTCCATATCCTTGGTATAAATGTAGGGTTTTATGAAAGGTCAAACTACATTTGATTTTGTGTTTCTATACTCTCTCCATGTATGACTTCATTTACTACTTTAGCTTGAAAACTAACACATTATTCATATTCAGGCCACAGCAATTTTACTGAACACTCACTCACTCTGACAAGTGCTGAGGATACATAGGAGAAAACATTAATGACCTCTGTTCTCACAAACCATACTGCGTAAAAGGAGGAGACGGATGAAAATATCAGATACTCATAATACAGATTGGAAAAGATCTATGATATGCAGAGGACTCCAACCACAAGGCAAGAATTTCCAAATTGGTGTGGGAGCTCTGAAAGAAAGTCACTTCAAATATGGTAATAGTTGCATTCTTTTTTGGAGGACAAGTGTGTTAACTAGGTGAAGAAGGAGGAGGGTAAACTATTCCAAGAAGCATGAGTTGAGGAGGTGTAAAGTGCAGAAGAGCTCATGGTGTAGAAAAGCAGAGGCAAGCATTTTTTTATGATTCAGAAAATGGTAAACAGAAATGACTGGAGATGAGCCTGGGGACTTAGGAAAAAGCCAGTTAATAAAGAACATATGTGTTGACCACATGTGTTTGAATTTTATCTTGTAGGTCCAAGGAGCTGTTATTTTAAACTGGTAAGTGACATAAAGGGAATTTGGTTTTGAAAAGATTATTTTTTAGCAGGCAGACACGTAAATCATTACATTCTCTTTTATTGAGATATGTCACATATCATAAAATTTATCCCTTTAAAATCTATAACTCAGTGGGTTCTAGTATATCCATATACTAGATGTGCAACCATAACCACTATCACTAATTTCAGAATGTTTTCATTGCAACAAAAAGAAATCCCACACTCGTTTGCAGTCATTCTACATTCCCCTTCCTCTCAGCCTGTGGCAACCTCTAATCTAATTTCTATCTCTATGGATTCGCCTATTCTTGATATTTAATATAAATGGAATCATGCAATACGTGACATTTTGTGTCTGCATTCTTTCATTCAGCATAATATTTTCAGTGTTCATCCCTGTTGTAGCATGTATCAGTAGTTCATTCATTTTTCATGGCTGCATAATATTCCATCATGTAAATATACCATATGGTGTTTATCAGTTATCAGTCAATTGGTTGATGAAACTTTGACTTGTTTCCACTTTTTTGGATATGAATGTTGGTGCTATGAACATTTGTGTGCACATTTTTGTGTGAATAAATGTTTTCAATTATTTTGAGTGTATACCTAAGAGTGGAATTGCTAAGTTATATGATGAGTTTATGTTTAATTTTTATATGACCTGCGTCTGTGTTAGGTCTCACTTATTCTTTAATTTTTCTATTGAGCATTTGCACTTCAAGATAGAACACTACATCTATCCCAGTATTAAAGAAACTCCCTAATCATAACTCTCTATCCCACTATTCTGTTTCAGCACTTGTAATTATCTAAAATTTTCATACTTACTTGTTTATGTTTGCACTTGGTTTCCTTGACTAGAATGTAAGATTCTGAAGGGAAATACTATTTATTATTTTTATTATTAGTCAATACTATATTAAGAGCATCTATTTTAGTGCTTGACACATAACACGTAACTACGTGTTGAATGAAAAACTTAAACACTATTATTGTTCATTTCATTAGTTTTACTATGTCATTTTATCCATTACATGTAGGTAAAAATTGTGATTTGTTATCCAAAATATTAGCACTTTTTCTAACAGATCTCCTATTAAGGGACATGGATAAGCCATCTCTTTAATCTTGATTCCCTTTCTTTGTCTACCTCACTGAAATTTCTAATGACTTGAAAAAGGGCAAAAGTCAGACATCAAGAGGGAGACGAGGCAGTGTAGGACTGAATAATTCACAGCATGGATATTCAATGCCTGAATAATGTAGAGTAACTGTGTGTAAACTCAAAGGAAAGGAGAAGAAGTTATTTAAAATAGCCGTTTCTTTGAATGGATTTATTTTAAGCATCTCTGGTGGTGTTCTCTGGAGACCAGCTGATAGTATGGAGTTCTTGGAGATTAGGGGACATAATTCTTAGTAGGGTCAAGAGGCATGGTAGCCAACTGCAGATTTCTGTATCTCACCGGGCTCCGATATGGCTGAAATACAAATCATGACACAGGTATCTACTCTGCAACCAGACAAACTGTTCAAAGTCCCAGAGTCTTTTTGTTTCCATAAAAGAAAGTTACCACTTTAAAAGTCTGAAAGAACTCAGCAATGAAGATAATACCTGAGTCCCAAAGTCTGGTTATTGTCTTTGTTTTTCCTACAAATGCTCTGTCATTTGTAGGAAAAACTCAGTGTTGTAAATATCTGTTGGATTACAACTCACCACCAATACACTGCTAGTCTGTATTACTTTAAAAACAAACAAAATTTTGGCTAATACCCACATTTGGTTTGAGGGAAAACATACTAATTAGATCAAAAAGGAAACTAGGACGTGCATCTCTCTATCCAGACCTATCTAAGTACACAGCTTAGAGTTCATGTTCAACCAGTGTTTGCTGCAGTGGGAGTAAGAAGTTAAGTAGAAAATATAACTACTGGGTAAAGAAGGGGAGAGATTTTTTTTTTTTAAGAAAGGAAACAGTAGCATTAGAGGGATTCAGAATAAAAAGGAAGTCCTCTCATTCGACTTTCATTTGGTAAATATGTACTGTGTCTATTATATATATGATGGTGTACAATGATGATACCTGCCCAACGGAATGAAAGGGTTAAACAGCAAAATTTCAGCAAGGTAGAAAAGAAAGAGCTTTAATTCCTGATGCTGAAATGGCAGTGAGAAACGGAAGTTTATAGCGTAAATAGTTGTAATTTGACTATAAGTAGTGGGGGAATTCCTTTTAGGAGGCATCACCGTGAAAAAGAGATGTCACCCCAAAATAGTTTAGTAAGATAGAAGACCTTGGGGCATTTGTATTTAATTTTTTTTTTTTTTTTTTTTTGGTGAGGGGATGAGAGCAAAACTTGGAGAAATCCCTGTATTTCAGCAAAAACATTAAATAATGCATGAGAAAACAAATAACAAAAGCTGTAGGAATACAAGTAATGACAACTTTCCTTCTAAGCACAAGACGTGGAAAGAGGGGCAAATGGTTTCTTAATAAATGAAAGCAGAGGCAGTTTCACTACATGAACTTGGGTATGTTTCTCAGGTGCCTTAATAGGAACGTTGATATTGTAGCAAAGCTACCCTGCACTTCTATGTATGGAGTATTTGTTTGCAGTGTTTACCTCTAAAAGGAAAGGAGGAATGGATAAATGCGTTGGGCTCAGAGAAGAGGGAAGGGGGCTTCTGAGACAGAGCTCCAAGTCTGAGATCTTGAGACAGGGTCTCTGTTGAGGACAATCTGACTGGCTAAAGTGTTTCTAGATTTGAGGAGAAAAAGGAATTGAGAAGTCAAATGTCACATATCTCAGAGGTCATAACATTTAGCTTTTGTAGAAAAAAATACTATATTTGTTCAAGATTTTCACATTTTTTTATATGGCAGCTCAGATATTGACATCCTGAGGGGTCATGCCTTCTGGATGTTTACTTATCCAGAAAACATTTGCCCAGTATATACTGTGCCTTTGGAACTTTTCCGAGTCATGGCAAATACAGTGAAGAAAGCGAAGTCCCTGCCATCATGTATTGATACCCCCATTATGAAGAGAGAACAATAAACAAAGAGGCAAATGCATTTAAATCAAATACTCAGTTACAGGTGCAAAAAAAGAAAAGAATGAGTCAAGAGATGAATTAATGGACTCACTATTTTATGTAGGAACTGGCAAGATCCTTTTCTGCTCTACCATCACCAAAGAGATGCTTTAAAAAATTATTTAAGAGCCGGTTCAGAAATGATGTTCTGAGCAGAGAAACCCTGGCTAAAATTGATAATAAGTTGGATTGATCAGGCAGCCTTCTCATTCTGGAGGATGTAATAATTCATGCATTTCTGTAATATTTTAAAGTCTGCCTTCCATATTCAACTGTAAGCTTTGTGGGAGCAGTGACTGTGACTATCCGTTAGCTGGAGGGATAAATGAATGAATGAATGTAGCAATCAGTATTACCAGCATTGGTCATTCTATGATAGTCATGGTGCAACAGTGCCACATTTTTGAAAATTAAAAAAAATATATAGAATTCAATTTGCTTGTCCCCAGTACCCAAGGATGAAAAGAAGTCTAAGATAAGACATGTTTAGGGCCTTCTCCCCATCCCTAGATTTACATGGTCCAGGAAAAGAAGAAGGATCACAGCTTGTACTGTGATAATAGATTCCGTAGGGCTCAGGGGCTGGTATTTCCAAATCCCTTTTCTATAGCTTGACCACAGGGGACTCTCCTCAGGTTCTCATGGCCTCAGTGCTGGAGCCTAGTGTCCAGAATCATCCAGTGGTCACCTCAGCCCCATCTAGATCTACTGTGTTTGACTGCAGTTAGCTCACTGTCATTCCTCAGAAACTCCCCAGGTATTCCCATATTTGAGCCAGTCCACTTTTAAAACTGCATGCATCTTCCCCTTTCTGAGACAACACAGTTTAATGCTATCAACAGCTCTACATGTTCAGAACATAAGACTACCCCACCAAATACATATTCTTACTCTGAAACAAACAAACAAAATTTTAAAATTAAGGAGAGGGACTAAACACAAAAAGGAGTGTTTTTCCCTTTGATGGTGAGTCCGGGCAGTGGATGGAGAAAAGGCATCACCACTGGCCAATTTGCAGCAGCCCTGCAACAGCTAACTGTAAGTTAATATACTCTGTTAGCTAAACTTATTACAGAAAGGATGTATTACTTTTGTAATTCAAAGTAAATTTAATAAAGTTGAGAGAAGCAAGATAGTACTAAAAAATCAATCTAATGTTATGGTAAATTATCACTCATTTTAAAAAGCATGGCATAAAGAAAAATTCAAATATGACTCTTACTTTGTCTAAATAAATAATTATAGTAAATTAGAAAATAATAGAATGATATGTTCAAGGTGAAGTAGGAAGGGATTTAGCTTGGTTCCCTTTTTTTGACAGGGAACAAACATATCACTTCAGCAAATGATGAGCATGTAATTTCAAATAGAAGAGGAAAATAAATCATTTGAAATGTGGTGTCCATTGCTTTGGCAAAGCTATTGCACTTTTAGAAATTTTCCTAAGGCAGTAATTTAGCAGTACTACAAAGATGAATGTACAAGGATATTCATCTCCATTTTGTTAATCAAAGCAATGGAAACATGCTAAATGTACATCAATATTGGATAGGTTATATAAATGATGGTTATTCAAGTAATGGAATACTCTGCAGCCTGTACAAAATCTGATGCATATTTGTTTTTTACATTGACTTGGAAAAACTCCCATAACATATTTTTGAGTGGAAGAGCAATGGGATAATCTTTTTTATTTAAAATTATCTGTGTATGTAAGAGAGAGAAAAAAAAAAAAAGAGGAACAAGAGCCAGTTCCAGAAGGAGAAATCAAGCAGATTCTGGAAGAGAACACTGGTGTTTGATGTCCCAGGTAGCTTGAAATATGTCATCTATGAGTCTGTGGCTTTGAAGGAGTTTCTGCCATTAATAGTTACTGCTTATATATCCACAAAAATGTTAATATTTTTCTCATATTGTTATGGGCTGGATTGTGCTGCCCCTCCCCTCAAATGCATATGTTGAATCCCTAACCCTCCAATGTGATGGCATTTGGAAGTGGGGCCTTTGCTTTGTGAGACAATTAGGTTCCGATGAGCTTATTGTGGGTGAAGCTCTCATGATGGAATTATTGTCCTTATAAGAAGAGCCACCAGAGAACATCCTCTCTGCCATGTGAAGACACAGAAAGGAGGTGTTTGTCTGCAAGCCAGGAAGACAGCCCTCAATGGGGACCCAGATGCATTGGCACCTTGATCTTGGACTTATCCTCCAGAACTGTGAAAAATCAATTCTTATTGCTTAAACCATGCGGCCTGTGGTGCTTTGTGTGGCAGCCTGAGCTATGACACATTAAAAACTGTATTAGTCACATTTTTTAGTTGTTTATTGCCATATAATGAATTACTCCAAAACATTAGTGGCTTAAAAACAAACTGTTATTTTCTCAGTTTTTGCGGCTCAGGGATTCAGAGGCAGTTTAGCTGGGTGATTCTGGCTTAGATTGAATCTAGACGTCAGTTGGGCTGCAGTCATGTGAAGCCTTGACTGAGGCTGAAGGATCCATTTCTAAGGTCATTTTTGTAGCTGTTTGCCAGAATTCTCCATCCTTTCTGGCTGATTACTGGGGGCCTCAGTTACTCACCAAATCATCATTTCCTCACACATGACAGTTTGCACCCTTCAGACAAAGTGATCCAAAAGAGAGAAACCTATGATATCATCACTTCTGCCCTATTTTATTTCTAATCAGACTGATATAACATGGGAGGGGACTACACAAGGTCATAAATATCCCAAGTCAGGGATCGTTGGGAGCCATCTTGGGACCCAACTGCTACAAAAATTCACTGCCGTATTTCACTTGTTTTCTGTATTGCATTTGTATTATATTAGTGTTTACTATAAGAGAGTACATTATCTATACAAACAAGACATACCTTTTAGAGTGATTTCAAAAAGAGTGAGTTAAGTATGTTAAAAATAAACCCAGAATTCCAAAGAATAATTTTAGTGTATCTTGTTACAATATAAGTTTAAAGTCTGTTTTGTCTGATATGTGTTGCTTCCCCAACTGTCTCTTCATTTCCATTTGTATAGAACACCTTTTTCCATCCTCGCACTTTCAGTCTGTGTGTCTTTAGATCTGAAGTGTGTCTCTTGTAGGCAGTATATTTATGGCTCTTTGTTTTTGCATCCATCAGCTACTCTATGTCTTTTGATTGGAACATTTAGTCCATTTACTTTTAAAGTAATTTTTGATAAGTAGACACTTCTTGTTAATTGTTTTCAGGTTGTTTTTGTAGTTATTTTTTGTTCTTTAGTTCTCTTGTGATTTGATGACTACCTTTATTGTTATGTTTAGATTCCTTTTCTTTTTTCCTGTGTGTATCTATTATATATATATTTTTTAGTTTTTGGTTACCCTGAGGTTTATATATAGTGATTCATATATCTGTGTGATTATGTTAACTTGCTGATCTCTTACATTCAAATGCATTTTAACAACCTTGCATAATTACTCACTCCCAACCTGTTTACTGTTTTTGATATCATAATGTACATCTTTTTGCTTTGTGTATCCCTTAACTCCTTATTGTAGATATTGCTGGTTTTAATACTTTTGTCTTTTATCTATTCTACTAGCTTTATACATGGTTGATCTACTACCTTTACTGTATATATGCCTTTATTGATGAGAGTTCTCCTTTCATAATTTTCATGTTTGTAGTTGTGGCCTTTTCTTTTTTTTCTTAGAGAAGCCCTGTTAACATTTCTTGTAAAGCTGGTTTGGTGGTACTGAACTTTTTTAGCTTTTTGTCTGTAAATTTTTGATCTCTCTATTAAACCTGAATGAATGTTTGCTGGGTAGGGTAGTCTTGGTTGTAGGTTTTTGCTTTTCATCACTCTAAATATATTGTGCCACTCTCTGCTGAGTTTCTACTGAAAAGTCGGCTTATAACCTTATGGGAGTTCCCTTGTACATAACTTGTTGCTTCTCCTTGCTGTTTTTAATATTCTATCTTTATCTTTAATTTTTTTTTTCCCATTTTAATTACAGTATGTCTTGGTGTGGTCCTCTTTGTGTTGATCCTTTTGGGAGCTCTGTGTGCTTCCTGGACCTGGATGTCTTTTTCCTTTGCCAAGTTAGGGAAGTTTTCATCTATTATGTCTTCAAGTATGTTCTCTACCTCTTTCTCTCTTTCTTCTCCTTCTGGGACCTCTGTAATGTGAGTGCTAGTATGCATGATGTTGTCCTAGATGTCTCTTAACTGTCCTCATTTCTTCTTATTCTTTTTTTCTTTTTTCCATTCAGCTTCAGTGATTTCCACTATTCTGTCTTCCAGATGGCTGATCTGTTCTTCTCTAACATCTCTTGATTCCCTCTAGTGTATTTTTAAAATTTCTATTATTGTATTCTTCATCTCTCTTTGGTTCTTCTTTATATTTTCTAACTCTATGTTAAAATTTTCTAACTTCTCACTCTATTTATTTAATCTTCTCCTGAGTTCTTTAAACATCTTTATAATTACCTTGCATTCTTATCAGGTAGAGTGCCTATTGCCATATCACTTAGTTCTTCTTCTAGAGTTTTATCTTGTTCTTTCAACTTACTCTTCTGTTGCCTCATTTTGCCTAACTTGCTGTTTTTTATTCCTAGGTATGTAGTAGTGTGGTTATATTTCCCAATCTTAGAGAACTGGCCTTTTGTAGGAGATAGCCTATGCATTCCAGCAGCTCATTCCTCTCTGATATCCAGGCTATATGCTCTAGGAGTGCATCCAATGTGGGCTGCATGGGTCCTTCTGTTGTTGCAGGCTGACTACTGTGGGCAGTGTGGTAGATGTGGCTGCCCTCACTCAGATTGGTTGCCAGGCCCTGCATTGTGTGGAGGCTGCTGGGCACTGGTGGGTGGGTCTGGTTCAGGAGGCTGATGGCTGTGAAGCCCTGTGGGGCCCTGGGGTTAATACCGGCCCACTGGTATGTGGAGCTGGTTCTGGGTGGCTACAGGGCTGGGGGCACTGGATCTAGTGTCCACCTCTTTGTTGGCAGGTCTAGTTCCGGAAATGCCTGGCTATGGAGTTTGTGAGGGGTCCCAAAGCTGGTGTTTGCCCATTGGTGTTCATGAATGGATCCTGGGCTAACTAGCTGAGGGGTCCAAGGTGTCTCAGGGCTAGTGTAGGCCCCCTGCTGGATGGGGCTGCTGCCCTGGGGGATCCTAGGTCTAGTGTTAGCTCACTGGTGGATGGAGCTGGGTCCCTGGGGTATCTGGCTGCAGAACCCTGGGGGTGTTAGAGCTGGTGTTGGCCTACTAGTGGGCACGCTGGTTCTTGTCACAGCTGGCTGCAGGGTTCATGGTGTCCTGAAGCTGGTGTTAGCCTACTGGCGGGTAGGGCTGGTACCTGGGGCAGCTGGCTGATGGTCCCAAAGTGTTCCAGAGCTTGTGTTGGACTCCTGGTGGCCTGGGCTGGGACCCAAGAGTTCCCAGGGCTGGTGCTGACATGCTGATGGATCGTCTGTGTCCTGTAATGGCAGGCTATGGGGCTGTGGTGGCCTCACACCTAATGTCAGCCCACTGGTGGTTGGTGTCAGGGCCCAGGGGTTTCTGAGGCTGGTGACCACCCACTGGTAGGTAAGACTGGTCTCAGGGTCACTGGCTGCAGGGTCCTGGGGCTAGTGCAAGTACACTGTTATGCACGGCAAGGTCTTGGGCTCTCTGGTGGACAGGACTGAGTCAGGATAGGCTATGGGGTCAGGGGATCTTAAGGCAGCAGGCCTGCAGGTGAGTGGGGCTGTATCTCCCCCCAGCTAGTTGCTTGACCTGAGGCATCCCAGTAATGGTGCCAACAGGCTGGTAGGCAGAGCCAGGTCCCGATGCTAATAAGCTAGAGGGAAGATTCCAAAATGATGCTTGTCAGAACCAGTGTCCTCATCATAGAAAGTGCTCCTAAAAATGGCTGCCACCAGTGTCTGTGTCCCCAGGGTGAGCTCCAGTTTCCTCTCACTTCTCTGGGAGGTCCTCTAAGATCAGCAAGGGGGTCTGACTCAGGCTTCTTTCAAATTACTGCTTATGCTCCATGTCTTGGAGTGTGTGAGATTTTATGTGCACCTTTTAAGAGTAGAGTCTTTATTTCCCCCCGCCCTCTGGTTCCCCCAAAAGTAAGCTCTTCTGGCCTTCAAATCCAAATATTCTAGAGGCTCATTTTTCCAGTGGAGGACCCCCTGGCTGGATAACCTAAAGTGGGGCTCAGACCCCTGGCTCCTGGGGTAGAGCCTCTGCAATTGTAATTATCCTCCTTTTTGGGTCATCTGCCCAGGAGTATAATTCTTGACTACATTGCATCTCTGCCCCTCTTTCCCATCTTGTTGTAGTTCCTTCTTTATATCTTTAGTGGTAGAGGATCTTTTCTGCTAGTCTTCTAGGTTTTATTATCAACAGTTGCTCTTTAAATACTTGTAATTTTGGTATGCCTGTGGAAGGAGGTGAGTCAGGGTCTTCCTACTTCACCATCTCAGCCCCTCCCCCTTCTTTACTTTAACTTTTTAATACAGCAACTGTTCCATATTTTGTATCTGATAATTCCTCAGGGAGGCTTAAATACTTTCTTTACTTTTTTCTTATTGTCATTCATTATGAACACTTTCTTTACCTATTTGGCAATTATTAATTTTGATCTCTTATTTTGTTGAATGTAATCAGTAGAAAACAAATACATATGTCTTAAGAATAGGAATTTAAGGTACAATATAAAATAGAAATTTAAGGATATCATATATAAATTGTGATTAGTAATGTAACCAACATAAAAACCTTCCAAAATATCAGATAAACAATAAATGAAAAAAGATAGAAGAAAGGCCTTATAATGAAGTATTTTTAAAGATTATAAAAACAGAATAAACTGACAAATCTAAACCTTAGCATATATGTATATCCATAAATATAAATTAATTAAACTCAATTTTAAGAAAAAATAATATTTTATAATGAAGCAAACCCCAAATTTATGGTGATTATAATAGATACAAATTATTTCTAAATTTTTGAAAATAAATGCATTAGTACTTTGATTTCTAAAAATATATTATGCTCTGTTCTCGGAAAAACTCTCCTTCTAAATATATGGAGTTCATGAAAAAATTATAAAATTGTAATTTCTAGGGTACTTCTGGCTCATTAGAAATTAAAGAAAATCTCTAAGGGTTAAAACAAACAAAAAATAAACAAATAAATAACAAAGATGACAACAATCCAGGAAGCAAAACAGGGATGAGGAGAGATAAGTAATCATATAAGACAGGATCTTCTTGAATGCAAACACTGCTATGACCATCTGCTTTACCTTGGGCAGAGTAGGGAGATGAACTCGAGATTCCTCCATTAAAGTAGGGACTCTCAAGAGGGATTAAATAGCCTCAGGTTGATGTCAGCATGTAAGACCCAACAGAAACAAATCAAATCTTCTGGTCAAAGAAAAATAAAGACTAAATTAATCCTTTGGTGAGATTCAATAGAACATCAGGCACAAATGAGCAACATTAGGAATAAAAAGGAAACCATAAGTAGAAATCAAATTAAACAAGAAAATATCTAAAATAATTTATGAATTACCATATACAATATGTTTAAAACTCAGGAAATTCTAGAAATTATAAATTACTGAAACTGACATAAGAAAAAAATAGAAAGCCTGAAAAACACTATAACCATTAAAGCAATCAAGTTAATAATTAACTAAAATTGCACAGGAAAGATAAATGGGCAATAAACATGCACAGTTAAAAAAAAAAAAAGCATATTAAATATGCTCCACTTCATTAGTAAGTAGGGAAATCTAGATTAAGACCACAATTAGATATCATTTTATGCCATGAGATTGGCAAAAAAAATAATGTCTAATAATATCAAATGTTGTAAATATTTATTAATGAACCTTGGCACATTGCTGGTGGGATTGTAAATTAATCCAAGCATTTTGACAAATAATTGGGAGTTATATTATAAACTTGAATGGGTGCATAGTACCAACCAGCAGTCCCATTTATAGAACTTTCTTGTACAGAAACTCTTAAGTACCAGAAAACAAAGGCAAAAATACTTACAGCAGTGCAGCTCATACTATCATGAAACTGCTAAAAACCCAATGTGTGAAATATTGTACTACAATGAAAATGAGTCAATCACAAAAATATACAGCAACAAGAGTAAATTTATATTGAGCTAAAATACCATAGGTGACCACAAACAATATGATTCCATTCTCAGAGATTACAAAGCAAGAAAACAAAATGTTATAATGTTTAATGAGACATGTGTGATTCTTTGTTTTTGTTCTTAAATTATATGTGGATTTCTTCTAGATAATCTAAATAGATAATTGATAGATCAATAGATATACAAATAAGGTTCAGTACTATATAGGGACAAAAAAAAATTTATTAAATAACGAATAACCTGTGTTAAGATAAAAATTTCTTTTTAAGTGTTAAATGAAACTAAATGTCTCCAATTCCAACCATACAAAATTTTCTACTTGAGGCATAACTGCATTTAGAATTCCAAGGTAAGTGTTCCTACTGATTAAAACTAACTATAACTTTAAAGCAGTGATAATTCCAAAGCTATTTGAATTGTTTTTGAGATTTGTGTGAAGTATATGTAAATTGACACTGAAATTTGACAAAAGAGATGAAACAGAAAAATCTCAGTTCATTGAATAAATAAATGTCAATATATTCTTGAGAAATTACTTATATGACAGGCAGTTTTAGATGCTGAGGTTTTAATGAAAAAAAAAAGGAAGATAAATTTTGTCCTCAAAGACCTTTATTGTAATGGGAGAAGATAGATAACAAAAAAAAATGAAATAAATAATTTGATGCAAAAATCATAAATTCAGTTTCAGCAAGTAGGTTTTAGAAGCATATTTGAAAAATTAGTAGACCATCATTATGTAATACTCAGGAAGATAATGATTCAAAACTAAGAATGTTTTAATATAATTAATCCTATTACTTGATCTCAGGGGAAAAAAGATTACATCTGTAGACATTAAAGTGGTCTTTGATAAAATTAAATATCTATTATTGATTTCAGAAAAAACAAAAAATACAAATATAAGAACTTATAACATTAGTAAATATACTTTCACCTCAGTCTCAAAGCCAACAGACAAGAAAGGAAAACAAGAAAGGGTCCTTAGCAAAGCCTAGGGCAAGGATACTGACTATTAATTATCATATTTTTAAATACAAGCAAACATAAACATATAAGAGAAATACATTATAAGTACAAAAATGGTACAGTAGGAATTAAAATTATCACTACTGGCAGGTAAAATGATTATCTGGAAAATTAAAGATAATCAACTGAGAAATCATTGCAACCAATGCAAGCAGTAAGGTAGTGGGATACAGCATAGAAATACATAAATGAGTAAAACCAATAAACAAGAACATAGAATAAAGTAGAACTACATGGGATAAAGGAGATCCTTTTATGATCTGAAATGCAAGAGATAAAGTATGTAGAAATAAACTTTAAGACTTCAAACGTCTTTGAAGGAATACAAAAGAAAGCTTGAACAAATGGAATGTACATAATAATTTTGGATGGGAACTTTAAAACAGTAAATAAGTCAATTTGTCCATGTTAAACTATACATTTAAAAATTTACCATTATACTCATAAAAATAACGATGTGTTTTGTTTTTGTCTTTTTTATTTCAATAGAAAAGATGATTCTAAACTTTTTTAGTGAAAAACAAATTAATCAAGAATAGAATAGAAAAATATGAATCAAAAATAGTAATGGGGCTTCCCTGGTGGCGCAGTGGTTGAGAGTCCGCCTTCCAATGCAAGGGACACGGGTTCATGCCCCAGTCCGGGAAGATCCCACATGCCACGGAGCGGCTGGGCCTGTGAGCCATGGCCGCTGAGCCTGCGCATCCAGAGCCTGTGCTCCACAACCAGAGAGGCCACAGCAGTGAGAGGCCCACGTTCCGCAAAAAAAAAAAAAAAGTAATGACTATTAGGTGCAGAAAAAATACTGTCTGATTCCACTTATATGAGGTACCTAGAATAGCCAAATTCATAGAGTTAGAAAGTACAATAGTAGCTGCCAGGGGCCAGGGTGGGGGGCTGGGGAGGGGGAATGGGGAGTTAGTGTTTAATGGGGATAGATTTACAGCTTAGGAAGGCAAAAAATTCAAGAGATAGATGATGGTGAGAGTTGCACAACAATGTGAAAATACTTAGTGCCACTGAACTCTACAGTTAAATATGGTTAAAATTGTATGTTTTATATGACTTTTACCACAATAAAAAAACATTAAAAAAAAGAAAAAAATAGTTATGACTAGAGTCTACACTTACTGGATATTTAAGTAATTACAAAATTGTTAAATGATATTGATATGTTACATGAACTGAAGACATTAAATTATTAGAATACACATCCTAGAAATAGACCCATATCCATACAGAAATTTAGTTATGAAAAAAGTAAAGTCTAAAATACTTGGGAGAAATATTGCCTCTTTAAAAAACATCTTGGCATGAATACGTAGACATATGAAAAGAAATAAAAATGATTGTGCCTATACTTCAAATGTTAACCAGGAAAATTTCCAAATAATAAAAAAGGTTTAAATGTACAAAATACATCTAAAATGTAATGAAAGAAACAATGGAAGAATTACTGTATAACTTCTGAAGTGGAAAGGTACTTCCTGATGTGTAAATAAATGCCATAAAGCATTCAACTTCTAAAACTACATCAAATTTAAAAAATATATATTATGGTAGTTTTGACATATTAAACATTGGCAATTCATATCACAGACACAAAGCTGATTTCCTTAATGTATAAAAGGCCCAACACATTGATGAGGAAAAGAATAACAACCCCCCAGGGCTTTTCTGATGTGCCATGGTTAAGAATCCGCGTGCCAATGCAGGGGACACGGGTTCGAGCCCTGGTCCGGGAAGATCCCACATGCCGTGGAGCAGCTAAGCCCGTGTGCCACAACTACTGAAGCCCGCGTGCCTAGAGTCTGTGCTCTGCAACAAGGGAAGCCACTGAGTGAGAAGCCCGCCCACGGCAAAGAAGAGTAGCCCCCGTTCACCACAACTAGAGGAAGCCCACACACAGCAATGGAGAGCCAGTGCAGCCAAAAATAAACAAATAGAAATAAATAAATAAATTTATAAAGAAAAAAAAAACTCCCCCAAATTGTGCAAAGGATATGACTGGACTGTTCATTAATCAAAAACTACTAATAGATATTCAACATCTTAACAAAATTCTCAATTTCAGTCAAAAATAATCTAAATGCAAATTCGAGCTAGACTGGCATGCCAGTCTAGTTTGACAAAAGTCAGACAAAACATTTGATACAACTCTGTTCACCCACTACTGTGGGAGGAAATGAGGAATGGGAATTGGAATAGCCACTGTGTGGAGCATACTGAAAGTTGCATCAAAGCAATGAATGAAGATGCATTTTAACCTAATAATCAATTCTGTAGATATACTTGCATATTTGTGAATTTTTGTATGTATAAGTTTATTCATTGAAGCATTATTTAAATTTAAAAAAAAGACTGGAAAGCACCTAAAGTGTAAGCACCTAAAGTGTAATATGTAAGATTTAATGTAAAAATCTATCCTGTATCCATACAATGTAGTATAAAGAAAAATAAGCTTTCATGTACTTAATGGAAAGATCTCCAACATAGGTAAGGAAACTGTAAAGTGCAGAACAATGTCTGTAGTAAGGTTACATTGTTTAATTTATTATATTTTATATGTATTTACTTATTTATAACTTGGAATTTTTGAAACATAAATATATTACCTAAAATAATAAAATGAAATAAAGTAAAACTCCAGATTTTCCCAAGAAGCATAATAATAATAAAAATAACCTTCAAAGAACATGAGAAAATTCAGGCTTAGCTAAGGGCTTGAATTGCCCATTAGATGTGCTCATCAAGATCCAAACAAGGTCTCTCTGACTTATAAAATATAAAGGTGTGCCTTTTATGACACTGCTGTTCCAATGAGCATACCAAGGGCCCCTCAAACAGTGGGGATCCTGGGGCCCCCTCCTATTCTCCCTTTCTATTAATTATGCTTTTGAAAGGGTTTCTTAACTGAGCAGTAAGCTTCTTATTTAATAACTTATTTTCCTAGCAATACACAGTAAACTAAAATGACTTTTTAATAAGATAGTCTCCATTGCCAGAAAATTAGTTGTTTAAGGGATTTCTCAGAACATGCACTAGCTATAACTGATAGAGTGGAACAGCTCTTATAATATGTATTCTCTGTGTGGAAAAATGAGTGTTTACAAGCCCAGAATTGAAAATGGGTCTCAGGTACATATTATTCATGATGAAGTTCCCTCCCCACTTCCAAATCTGTCTGTGAGGTGGGAGGAACAGCTCTAACTGGGTCCACATTTAATTTGAGATCTGTGACATAAAAGTTTTTCCTCCTATAAAACATGTTTTACTTGACAAATGTAGTGTGAAAAAGCAGAAAGGTGTTTTTTTTTCTTTATTTTTTACAGAAAGACATTTCAATAATTGATGTTAAGGATTTCCATGAATCAGGATCAAAAAACACATGAATAACATTTTGTTTTATGAGAGTTAAAGAGCAAAGGGAACTAAACAGTAACTCTGCTTGGAGGTGCAGGGGGTTTTAGACAGATGAGAGAAAGGAATATAGGGTGGTGAATCTATACAACTGGAAGAAAAGTATAACAATTTCTCCCTTTAGCCTTTTCCCATTTCTGGGGATACAAACAATCATTAATGCCAGGAAAGTCTCCAGGCTCAGGTGGATCAAAGTTCATATATATGGTTTGAAATTAGTTTCTGCAGAAGTTTGATGTTCTTGGAAATTTGCAATCCATCAAATCAGGTTAAGAAGAAATATCCAAAGGTAATCTACACAACAGTGAGGCATACCTATATACAGGGTAATTTTTTTTTTTTTACATCTTTATTGGAGTATAATTGCTTTACAATGGTGTGTTAGTTTCTGCTTTATAACAAAGTGAATCAGCTATACATATACATATGTTCCCATAACTCTTCCCTCTTGCGTCTCCCTCCCTCCCACCCTCCCTATCCCACCCCTCTAGGTGGTCACAAAGCACTGAGCTGACCTCCCTGTGCTATGCGGCTGCTTCCCGCTAGCTATCTATTTTACGTTTGGTAGTGTATATGTGTCCATGCCACTCTCTCGCTTTGTCACAGCTTACCATTCCCCCTCCCCATATCTTCAGGTCCATTCTCTAGTAGGTCTGTGTCTTTATTTCTGTCTTACCCCTAGGTTCTTCATGACATTTTTTTTACTTAAATTCCATATATATGTGTTAGCATATGGTATTTGTCTTTCTCTTTCTGACTTACTTCACTCTGTATGACAGACTCTAGGTCCATCCACCTCATTACAAATATCTCAATTTCGTTTCTTTTTATGACTGAGTAATATTCCATTGTATATATGTGCCACCTCTTCTTTATCCATTCATCTGATGATGGACACTTAGGTTGCTTCCATCTCCTGGCTATTGCAAATAGAGCTGCAATGAACATTTTTGTACATGACTCTTTGAATTATGGTTTTCTCAGGGTATATGCCCAGTACTGGGATTGCTGGGTCATATGGTAGTTCTATTTGTAGTTTTTTAAGGAACCTCCATACTGTTCTCCATAGTGGCTGTACCAATTCACATTCCCACCAGCAGTGCAATAGGGTTCCTTTTTCTCCACACCCTCTCCAGCATTTATTGTTTCTAGATTTTTTGATGATGGCCATTCTGACTGGTGTGAGATGATATCTCATTGTAGTTTTGATTTGCATTTCTCTAATGATTAGTGATGTTGAGCATTCTTTCATGTGTGTGTGTTGGCAATCTGTATATCTTCTTTGGAGAAATGTCTATTTAGGTCTTCTGCCCATTTTTGGATTGGATTGTTTGTTTTTTTGTTATTGAGTTGCATGGGCTGCTTGTAAATTTTGGAGATTAATCCTTTGTCAGTTGCTTCATTTGCAAATATTTTCTCCCATTTGAGGGTTGTCTTTTCATCTTGTTTATGGTTTCCTTTGTTGTACAAAAGCTTTGAAGTTTCATTAGGTCCCATTTGTTTATTTTTGTTTTTATTTCCATTTATCTAGGAGGTGGGTCTAAAAAGATTTTACTGTGATTTATGTCATAGAGTGTTCTGCCTGTGTTTTCCTCTAAGAGTTTGATAGTTTCTGGCCTTACATTTGAATGACTCTACTACCCAAAGCAATCTACAGATTCAATGCAATCCCTCTCAAACTACCACTGGCATTTTTCACAGAACTAGAACAAAAAAATTCACAATTTGTATGGAAACACAAAAGACCCCGAATAGCCAAAGTAATCTTGGGAACGAAAAACGGAGCTGGAGGAATCAGGCTCCCTGACTTCAGACTATACTACAAAGCTACAGTAATCAAGACAGTATGGTACTGGCACAAAAACAGAAAGATAGATCAATGGAACAGGATAGAAAACCCAGAGATAAACCCATGCACATATGGTCACCTTATCTTTGATAAAGGAGGCAGGAATGTACAGTGGAGAAAGGATAGCCTCTTCAATAAGGGGTGCTGGGAAAATTGGACAGGTACATGTAAAAGTATGAGATTAGAATACTCCCTAACACCATACACAAAAATATGCTCAAAATGGATTAAAGACATAAATGTAAGGCCAGGGTAATATTTTGATTCAGTCTTGGGACGTGATCTAAAGACATATTTTGAAGTTGAAAAGGATCCTAGAATTCACATTATCAACCCTTCATGGACCATGATACTTAGAGTGGTTGTGAAGACTGGCATATACAAGAGATTCGAAACAGGATCGTCTCTGTCTTTCTCTTGTTATTTGTCAAAGATAAACAAAGCTGGACATTGATTAAAGCTGTAAGGATAGATTTTATTCACAATAACTATTGCAATGGGGAAGAAGAAGGTCCAGCATGAACTGAGCTCAACTTCACTGAAACAAAAGGCTGAAGACTTTTTCAAGATTGGGGGTGCTAAGGGAAAGGCCTCCATCCTATTCCAAATCCCTAGTGAGCACTGTGAGAGCTTAGGTAGAGGAGTGCTTTTCAGCACTCCTGAAAGCACTATCCACTGGGTATCCCCAAGGTCTGTACCAGCTCATGAGAACACTTTACCACCATTGGTCCTATATGGATGCACAGAGTTTTAAACATATGTAAAGTCTCACCAGCAAAACATGATTCAAGCTAAATGTCACTGTCCTCTTTTGTGGAACAGAAAAGCAGTGCTATTCCTAAACATTCTTTTTCAGGATTATAATTTGTGGGTCTTGTCTCTGTTCCAAGTGTGCAGGCAGCACCTGAGGTGGCAGGAAAGAAAGCTGGCTTGGGGTCACACAAACCTAGTTGCAAAATCTCAGCTTTATCAATTTCTTATTACTTGTATGATTTTGGTTAAAACATTTAAACTTTGTGAACTTGTCTTTTTATCTGTACTTATTGTATTTAATTCTCAAATACATATAATAGTAGCTATTTCAAAGGGTCATTGTGAGAATCAAGAGTTATGATGCATGAATTTAATGAGGATTTGGCAAATAATATGTATTTGGTTTTTATTATTAATGTGCTAACTTATTAAGTAATTATTTAATGTTTTAATGAATTATATATTGTTATAAAATACATAATTATATAGTTCACCCACTTAAAGTGTACTATTCAATGTTTTTTATCCTTTAGCAAGATTTCGCCCTTCTAGCTCAGGGAGGTAAAAGAACTTTCATGACTATTATTTTCATCCCCAACCATTGCCAAGCTCATTTTTCCAAAGGGTCAGAAGAAAAGTTGTACAGTTACTTGTACAGCAGGATACCACTGAGAAGTAATAACCACCTTTTGTCCCTACTCCCTACTTCCTTTTACTGTATCCGTTGTCTCAAGAATTTGTTCTCTAAGTACAAAATAGTTCAGTTATTGGCTTTTGCATTCCTAAAGCAGACATTCTGGCTTATACAATATAATCGGAATATTTCCTGAGCCAGCTTTTCTTTTCTTGCCCAAGAAGAAATAAAGCCTTTCCAGAAAAAGGAGTATGGATACAGTCAGATCGAAGAGCTACAGGGTCAGATTTTCACGGGGAGGTTGCAGGTGGGTCCCACGCTCCCTCCCACTCTACCCCCACCCCCAGTGCAGCTCCAAGGCTGAGAAAGGGTAATGGGTTGGGGATCTGGAAGTGGAAAGCACCAATACTAACTTGTCACCTGAGGTTCTTACAGACGTCACCTTCCCATCATGGCCTCAGAGCAGACCAGGCTGAGGCAAAGAGGCAGCTATACTCGGCATCCTGCATCCCCAGGAAGTGCAAGACCACAGCTGGCCTTTCCAGGTCTTTGGGGAGGGTGGAGAGAGAGGAAGTCTGTGGACTTTCAGGGGCTTTGTGATCAGAACAAGGTGATCCCCGCTGAGGATATCATCATGCATCCTGGGACAGGAAGCAGATGGGAATACAGAAGTCTCAGGAGGTGCCTGAGTGAACAGCTGAAGGAGAAAGAGCACCCGGCAGCCTGCTCACCTCTGCAGATGCCAGGTGAGGAAGCAGGACAACCTCCAACCAGATGCATGCTCCTCCCCCATGCCATGGTGCTTCTTAGGGATTTAGATGAAATTCTAAGTAATCTCCTCCCTCTCATCACCTCAGTAATCGAGATGAAATCCTGGGTGCAACAGGGAAGCGAGAATACCCAGTATTGAATTTTTCTTGAAGTAAGTCTCTGAAAAGAGAAGCTGAAATTTAAAATATCAAAATTTGACTCCACTGAGTTTGACAATTTTTGAACTTTTTACCTGCTCTTTTATTTGGGATTTGGTGATGTATTGGTTGTAAATGAGTCTGGAAGACTAGTTTAGCTTTTACTTATATAGTCATTTGGAAGCCATGTCCTGCCAGTGTTTTTTTTCCAGTAATGACTTAGGGCTTTGAAATGTCAAAAAGCAGAGGCTGGTCTTTCACCTGTGTGCACCTGTATATAGGAACTGCTCATCTGTTGTTCCAGTGATTTTCAGAGAGCATTTCCAGTCTGTCTTTTGGTGAGAATTTCCACTTTGCTCTAAAATTCAGATAATAGCTGAGATTGCCAAATAAATCAATTTTGTATGAAGAACTCTGGAAAGTACACCTAAAAAACAAACAAAAAACAAGGAAACAATACCTAGATGCAAACCTGAAATCTAAGATTCTCAGAGCCAAACACAAACTTAGAGATCAATTCCAGTTTCCTCATTTCACAAGAATGAAATCTTGATTCAATGAGGCATTTGAATTACTGAAGATACCAAACAGATCTGTCCCAGGGCCTGACTCAAGTGTCGATCACTTGACCTGTTTGTTCACTTTCCCCTACAATGCGGGTGGCACTCAAAGGAGGCTCTAATTCAGGATCTTGGCAAAGAAGAGTGATTTTCCCTGTGACAGCAAGACAGACATGTGGGAGATAGCAGCCTCCTCAATATACTAGATACATTTAAAACACATTTGCATAAGCGTCAAAATGCCGTGGGTGTCTTGTGCTCTATATAAATTATAAACAGTAAATGAAGACTTTGGAAGAATGCCAGTACATCAAAATCAGCACTCAGCCCATTAGAATCTATGCTCCGTACCTTTGCTTTTTTAAAAAAAAACAAACTATAGACATTGCACGGTTCATCTGTGGGTAACAATGAGCACGTCCATACATGGTCTCTTCCTTCCTGAGGATAAAGGAGCAATTATCATTCTCATTTTATACATGTAGAAACTGAGACTCAGTGAAATTGTCACAAGCTAAAAAGTGACCGAGCCAGGATTTGAATCTAAGCATAAAGATTCTAACGGGATCATGGATCTTGACCCCCACAGCAGATTTCTTCTGTCAGACAAGAATTATGCAGGATCTCGGGGAATCACCTGAATGTTATTTATTAGTTTGCTCTGGTAGAATTGCATAGGGTTTGGTTTCTGAAATCTTGGTTCTATCACTTACTGTCTTTGTGACCATGGCAAGATCCTTAACCTCCCAGAACTTAATTCACAGATTCATTAATTCACTGAGCTTTTTTTTTTTTTTTTGCGGTACACGGGGCCTCTCACTGTTGTGGCCTCTCCCGCTGCGGAGCACAGGCTCTGGACGCACAGGCTTAGAGGCCATTGCTCATGGGCCCAGCCGCTCTGTGGCATGTGGGATCTTCCCGGACCGGGGCACGAACCTGTATCTCCTGCATCGGCAGGTGGACTCTCAACAACTGCGCCACCAGGGAAGCCCTTCACTGAGCTTTTATTATGTGCTTATTCTGCGCTAGACACCACCAGGTGCCAAATACATAGCCCCAGAAAGGAAAATAACAATACTGCCCAGGCTTCATAAAGTTCCTTATTTTCTAATGGGTAGAATGTGACTTAGAATTGCTGTCATGCTTACCTCAGAGGTCTGTTTCATGAACTGAATGAGATATTATGAATGCTTCATAAAACATAATATATAAATCTAAAGGGTTGTGATGAGTATACTTTACCCAAGGGCAGAAAGTAACAACCTGTATATTTTTCTTTATTTTCTAACCCGTGATTTTTTAATACTCCTAAGAAGGCCTTAGATTCTCCAGGCAAGTTAATAGGAACTGAATTGATTTTAAGAAAATGCAAAGTAGGTTTTTCCTTCTCAGTATACTTAGGCATTAGCTTTCCTTTTGTTTGAAGGAAACAAACAAAAAGGTATTGCATTTCGTTTTGTTTGAAATGCAATAAAGCATTGCCTCGAGAAGTTCTGGCAAAAATTTGATCTCTTTTTTTTTTTTTTTTTTTTTTGCTGTACACGGGCCTCTCACTGTTGCCGGACGCGCAGGCTCAGCGGCCATGGCTCACGGGCCCAGCCGCTCTGCGGCATGTGGGATCTTCCCGGACCGGGGCACGAACCCGTGTCCCCTGCATCGGCAGGTGGACTCAACCACTGCGCCACCAGGGAAGCCCCAAAAGTTTGATCTCTTACCTGGGAGCGTATATGATTTCAGTGCAGGAAACAGAAAATACTAAAGTGTTTACCAAGAAAGGATTCAATATAGGGAATTAGGTGCTTACAAAACTGGGAAGGCTAAGTAAGCAAGTTTGGAGTGAGTTCCAGAACAATACCAGTCTCTTCCACTAGGGGAACACCTGCCTCCGTGAGCTCCACCATCTATTCTGGAAGAAGGCTCACACGTGTAAATATGGTTGTTGGAACTGAAATCCTGGGATCAGGAAACTCCCATGGCTTCAGCTTCTCAACACTGAGAAAACTGGAGAATAAACACTGAAAAGCTGCTTTGAGAAGACCTCATGCATCCACTATCTTGTTAGCACTAACAGCCTGGGCCTTAGGACATGGCCTCTGACCCACTCCTGTCTCCCAAATATCTCCTGAATTCACCTAGAATCCTAGCAGCAAAGGAAGCTGTCCAAATGAAGTTTATAGCTTTCCAACCTTTCCAGCTTGAAAGAAGATAAAATGAACGATGAATGAGCCAATCTTCAATTTTTTCTTTGCCAATTCCAGTTTCACCACAGAAAATGAATATATGAGGTTTTGGATAGAAACACAACCTCTACTTCTCTCCCTGTGAAAAGGAAAATGTACACCTTTCTCATTTTACTGGATTGTTGTATACAGTCTACGAAATTAACAAATGTGAATACGCTTTGTAAAGGGCTACAGAAAAGAAAAGTTGCCAGGTTTTTTGTGGCCTTTTCTTTATTTTGTGTATGTTATTTTTTTCTGCTTACATGTATGTGAGAGCATGTATCTTTCTTTCTTTTTCTCTTTATTCTATGCAAATTAGAAAAGAGCCCAAAATCAAAAGCTACCTGAGGAGAATTGGTAAGGAGGAATGGGGAATCTCACATTAATGAATAGAAAAACTTCTTAAACTTAATAAAGGAAGACTGCCTGCCCAACTTTGTGTGTACTGTGACACCTGGCACAGTCCCTGGAAGGCAAAGACAATCATAGAGCCATTTTGGTATAGTGGCTGCTGTTCGAAATCAGGATGAGAAAATCCAAACCCCGGTATCACCTCTCCTTAGTGGTTGGTTATGCAATTAACTTCCACAATAAGAGTCAAGTTTCTTATTTACATACAGGGTAGCAATGTTTTCCTTCACAGGATTTCTGGGAGGCTGGAATAAAATGGCATTACAAAATGAATTTGTAAGTTCAATACTAATCACGTGCAAGAAAATATTGAAAAAAATTGGCATAGGAACACTGAATCACTAGAATAAAACGAAGGGGAAGGTATGTTAGAGGCAGACTTTTTTCTCAGTTGCATTCCTTGAATAACAAACAGCTACTGGCTTGCATGGGTCCATTTGAGACCCCTCGGATAATAGTGAGGAGAGAGCTAGAAAGGTAAGAGCACTTAGGAGAACTCCTAAGTACCTGGGACTGTGATTTTATAAGTAAGCTTTTATTTTCAAAATAGATGTATGAGGTAGGTATAATTATTTTCTTTCTTTCTTTTTTTTTTTTTTTTGGTTGCAGAAACAAACTTTGAAATGCTAAATGGTGCAAGGTCACTTAAGCACTGAGTGGTGGAGTCAGATTCAATCAAGACTTATCTGACCTCCAAGCCTGTGTTCTTTAAACTATACAATTCTGCCTCTGAGTAACAAAGCGATCTCATTTAAAAGAGTCAAAATGGCTTAGCAAATGCTCAAAAAGCATTTTCTGAAGAAAGTTGCTGAATTTTCCAGAGCTGGCTCTAGGGCAGACCACCTGGTTCTGAATTCTGGATCTTTCACTTGTCAGCAGTGTGGCCTTGGGCAGCTAGGCAGTGACTCTGTGTCTCAGCTTCTTTATTTCTATAAATGGGTTTAAATTAGTAACAACCCCATAGGAAGTTTGAAGGTTAAGTGAATTAATACCTAAAAAGAGCTGAGAACAGGACTTGTCATAGTGTGAACCCTCAATAAATATTTGATATGATTAGGAAAATAACAGTGAAAAGACTGAGTGACATGATGAGCCCTGATATGAGCCCCCAGCACCCTCTCTTTAGCTCTCACTAAGAAAACCACTTGAAAGAGAACCCCTGGGCTTTAAAATCAGCCAAACTGCTCAAACAGAAATCCAGCCACACTGAGAAATGCCAAATAACCCATGACTAGAGCAAGAATGGATTCACTCACTGCACTTTTACAAAGTACACATTAAGAGACTTCATATTCACTTGTTGTCCACGAAAAGAGTAGTAACCACAAATAAAGGTAAAATTCACTAAGTCTGGTATGAATAGTCTTTGAAAGAAGATAAGTAGCCATCAGGAGGGGATTCGTTTTTATAAGGCACTGCATGCCATAAACTTGATATATACATTTTCTTTTAACCTTCGCATCAACTGTATAAAGTATTGATGGTGATTCCTACTTCACAAATTGTTCCACTGTGTATGAAAAAAATTGAGTTGTCAGAAGTCCTAGAGTTATCAAGTGGAAGCACTAAGACTTCGGTGTATGTCACTTACATCCTAAAGCCTAGTCTTCCCGTAACACCACTATATCCCAATGGGTATTGTTTAACACAATAGTTTTGCAAGATGATTCTTAAAAGAAACCAAAGATTTCATGGTAAGAAGGGGCTAAATCACAATAGCTTTTTCCTATTAGAGGTTCATTCTCCCTGGCCCAGGTCTTGGCAAACTGTCACCATTTTTTAATGCATAAAGTTTTATTAGACCACGACCATGCCCCTTCTTTTGAATGTCATCTATGGCTGCTTTAGTACTGCAATGGCAGAGTTCAGGGAGTTGAGTTGCAATAGAGAATAGATGGCCTGTCAAGTCTAAAATGCTTTCTATTTGACCCTTTACTTAGAAAAGTTTGTTAATCTCTGCTCTAGACTCTTCAAGGATCTAACACAGGGCCAAAACATTTTTAGAAAAATAAGTTCAGCACATCATTTCTACATCTGTGCGTGTACTTCTCCTTTATTTTTGTAACATCCCCACTGAGGTCTACACTTTGAAAAATGCCACTCTGAGCTGAGGGGCTTACATTAAAAAATCAGCCTTTTTCCCCACCATGTAGATATAACTCATAGCTGAGTTGTTTCTCACATTCCAGAATAAAATTTTAAAATTCAGTGAAAAAGATCAACTGTTACTGAATATGAACTATAGATATGCTTGAGAAAGTGGAAAATTCCATTAAGACAACAACTTTCCAGGACAGTTTAGAGAATCTTTAGAGATTAAGAAAGTTCTAGTATGTCTACAGTTTCTTTTATTAATTGAATATTCTGGAAATTGAAGTTCCTGAGTCTCCAGGAAAATCTTAACAACTGGAAAACTTCCTCAAAACATTTTGAAACTTTCTAAAGCCAAATTAGAAATTTAAGAAAAAAAATTAAGATGTTTAGAATGTATTGGTCACTTCAGCTTGGGGCATAATTTCCCCTAGTTGGGCTTTCCTGGTGGCGCAGTGGTTGAGAGTCCGCCTGCCGATGCAGGGGACACGGATTCGTGCCCCGGTCCGGGAGGATCCCACATGCCGCGGAGCGGCTGGGCCCATGAGCCATGGCCGTTGAGCCTGTGCGTCTGGAGCCTGTGCTCCGCAGCGGGAGAGGCCACAGCAGTGAGGCCCGCGTACCGCAAAAAAAAAAAAAAAAAAAAAAAAAAAAAAAAAAAAAAATTTCCCCTAGTTGTTAAATTTGAAATTAATTAATTAAAAATACAATAAAATAAAGCAAGAGTAAAACAATACATAGCTAGGTAAGAGTAGCTCTGGAATTAACAACATGAAATAAGATTAAAGTCCTAATTTATTACAATTATGAAAGGATCATTACAACTGTGAACCATACCTTTATCAAAATTTTATCGGTATCTCTGGGAGTACAGGACTCTACCCAGAAGGAGAATATTGGAGTTCAGTCAATGTTATTTGTCTCACTTTCATTTGCAAATTTGCTAACTAGAGATAAACCAAACTGATGGGTTAAGATGACTTTGTTCTGATTAATTTTACGGTAATTCTGAGGGCTTCAGTTTTAAATGAATTGTTTGAATACTAAATTATGCAGCTTTATGATGCACGAGAGAAGCAGCAGCTCTAAAGATGCCTCTGAGACTTAAAAGAGACAGCATTAGAAGCTCATTATTGCCGGCACATTTAACATGGTTAAAGTAGGGGAAAATAGCCATTAAGTTAATGTAATAGTTAAACTGCATTAATTTGAAAAACTGCCCAATGAAACGTTTACAGCAGAAGATCTATTTTTTTTTTCCCTTACATGGAGACATTTTTAAAAAATAAAAGGAATTTTAAGATTTTGTCCTCCCCTCCTCAAGGCACTCTGCACTTTGAAATTCTAGGCTTTTTCTGTTGTGGATATACTAAGGACTATTCTCTGTTCTGTCATACGATAAAGAACAGAGGATGGTCTGGTCCCATTTGTGATCCATGATCCGTGAGGTCCCATGGTGAGATGGGTGGTCAATTCAAAGAACAGAAAGCATCACCAGAGTTCTAACCAGAAAGCCACTGGGAACATAAGAATTTGTATCTTGGGGAATGGAAGAGGCTTTTTAACCACTTCCAATCTGGCTATTTTCTTGAGAAATCAATAAAAATTGAGTTAGAAAATGCTCAATGATAATTCCCAAATGACCACTTCATCAGTTCTCTTTCTCCTTGAAAAAATTCAAGCTTTGGCTGCTTGAAATCTTTCCCTCCATTAGCCTTCATGTCAGTACATTGTCCTGTCTCTGTGGCCTTTCCTGCTGTTTTCTTTTATGACTCATTTTTTGGGTTTTTTTGTCTCAAAGAAAGTCCACTGTTTTATTTTAGTTACTTGAGAAAGTAAAATGGTGTACCAGGCTTCTTATGATCACTGTTAACGTTTGATGATCCGGATGAGGGGTGATTTTGATCACATGACTTCATCCCTGTCTTCCAAGTGGAAGACTCTTATCTCTGTTTTTGGATTTCTTAAGATCAGGGTGTCTATTATTAACTACTTCATGGACATATAAACCTGAACACATTACCAAAAATAGAATGGTCTAAAAGCTTAATGAATAAAATTAAAATAAAATCTCATTCATACCCCAGTATACTCATTCTCAATTCTCCATTTCAGGAAATAGCACTAATATGTTTTCAGTCAAATATATATAAAATGTCTGATTCTTTTCTCCTTTCTTTTTATCCTCTCTCAGTCACAGAGACCAGTTCATAGAACACTGTTTAAGTGAGAAGCATGGTCACATCATTTGAAACTCTTTGAACCACGGCCAAGGCAATATGTATTTTAAACTAAGAGTTTTTGTATAAAAGTTCTACTAGTGGTAACCAAGGATCATAAACCAGAGCCCAGGGACATTTCTGTGGAATACAAGTAGAACGGGGTTGGTTGATGAAATATGACTCTGAACGATGTCTACACTTCATTCCGGCTTGAAACAGCAACACTGCTCAGGACAGAGGCATCAAAATGTTATATTTTGACTTTACTCTCTGGCCCTAGTTTAGAGACATAGGAACTGTGCTGACTATGTAATGAGGAAACACCTTTTTGTAAAGGTGGGAATGAGGAATGATTCTCTAACCTAATACGTCAATAGATGTATTCTCTTCCCCTCTACTCCTCTCTCTCTTCATTGTGTTCTGTAATTTGACACCCAATCATAAAACCAATTCTCAAGCCATATAATATCTGAGCTAAAAGGATGGATTCCATATCCTAGAGAAAGTTCAGCTTTTTGATGTAGAGGGTAAAAGTACCGGGGCTGTGTATGCAGTAGGCTGTTGGCATTTAATATGCTACACCTGAATAAAGGACAAGAATTAGCGTTTGCTTCAGATTCTCTGCAGTGTCTCAAATTATAGATACCCCTTGGAAGAGTGTTAAAAATGCTAATTCTCTGCCCTCCACCCTAATTTTGATTCTGTATGTCTGGAGTGGTGCCTCTGAATCTAGAATCATAATGATCCTCACATAATTCAGATGTTGGACAGCAGGTGTTTACTTGAGTGATGCCTTAAGATACACTAATTTGCAAAAGATAAATTTTGCTTCAATACAGAGAGGAATAGGATGAATGCATGATAGGCAGTGGAGAATCACCACCCTACTCTCCAATTTTTCATCAGTACAAGACCACTTACCAATGTGTAAGTGGACAATGAAGGAATTAAGTGTATGTAACTAACAATTGTTCAAAATGAGTCACTTTTAAGATTGAAAGTGAATGCAAAATATTTTATATATTTTTAATTGACTAACAAGTTTTATTATATTGGTGGACTTCTAAAATAGTTATATATGTTCAAAGTTGTATTTTTATGGTTAATAAATTTGAAATAGTTGACACTTCCAATTAATTTTTCTCTGTAGGACAGACTATTTTTAGTTAAGTAAACTTCTGAGATACCTAGTAAATTGAAAATAACTTCATTAAATTGAATACACTTTCAATTTAAAATTTTCATTTAAATTTTATTCTAAATATGTTCATGTTCAGAGGTACCATCTTTTTTTCCCCTGCCTCAGGCAGAATTCATTTATTTGACAGGTGTTTTTATAAGAAACTTGTCAACTAAGTTGCCCCTGTAGCCTTTTGTTTCACCAAATTTAGCTGCAGCAAAATCAAAGGTCTTCTCAATTTTATTCCTCTTGATAGAATGTAAATTCACCCAATAAAATGTAGGGGCCCTATCAAGACATTCTTCCCTTGAGTTTAAATATCCAGGATGCAATTATTTCATATCAAAATTAAATATTGGACTCACAGTTTATTTTGTTCAGCCCTTCACTTGCTGTTGTAAAAATAAATCCAAGGTTTTCTTGTTTGCAAGATAACAATTGGCCAACAGCTTCAAAAGCTGAGTTTTTTTTTTTTTTAAGTTCCAATCACTAAATACTGTGATAAAAATTTCTAATTGATTTCAAAAAACATGTGAAGAGTGTTTAAATAATTTATTTTAAACATCTCCACTCTCACCTTAGGATACTTAAAAAGATTTATAAACTGGATTCAAACATTTTTAAAATGAGAAGGAAGATGAGCAGCAGAGAGAAACTGTGTATATTATACTTAAGCATTCATAACAAAAATTTTGTAGTACTACTATAAATGTGTATACGTAAAGCTATTTGTATTTTTGACAAACGCAGCTTTTATTTCAATCAGTAGTATGTTTGGGTGCAATTATAATTTATAAGTGGACCACAAATAATTCTACTACATTTCTGCTTCACAGGTGTATGGATTCAGCAACCATATTGTTCTTCTATGATGTGGTGTCCTACCGAAATTTATATTATCACCATGAAAATAAATACTGCCACTTTCAGCATTGAATTTTTAATTGAATTTACAATGGCATTTACAAAATTGTCAAATGCTTGACATTAAGCAAAAAAAGTATTTCAAAAACTTCACTGGATTCTGTGATATAGATAAAACCCATAAAAATAGAGTTAACTGAGTTTTTTATTTGAAGCCTTAGAATGAAGTTTTCATAAAAGAAAAACTATTCTTTGAAGTTGATGCTGACATACCTTCCAGCTTTTACGTGAACAGAAATGCACCATGGCTGTATGGTGGTCATTTTTGGTAAGCATGTTGAACAGATTATTGGTTCATTGTCAACTTTTTAGAGAAATAGTAATTAAGAAATTATTTTTTTATTACAAGTGGACTTTAATTTTTCCACTCAGTGCTGCCAAAGCAGCTTATTGAAAATGCAAAAGAAGTACTACCAATTAATTCATTAATGGACTAACATTGTTAGATTTATATCATATAATAAAGGAACAAACCAGTGTAGCAAGAACATTCAAAACATGGTCTATATACTCTAGGACAGGAATTCTCAGCCTTTATTTTCTGTACTTATTTCACATACAGGTAAATTATAGGTGTACCCATTTGCTATAGGATCAACGGGATGGTGGCCTGACAACTTTATGCTTAGACCACAGTGAAGGTCAAGGCAGTCAACATTTCCTGATACTCCAAGTGGTAGCAAAAGTGGTAGCAAAAGTACTCATCTTGAATACTACTCCTACCTGCTTAAACAAGGAGTGAGAACTGTCACTAGCCAAGTCACCAAGCACCCCGCAAACTTTCCTTGAAAGGGGGGTGTTAATTTTGCCTCATCTGGAAAGGTTAAGAAAAGGAGAATGAGTTGTCATTTGTTTAACTGAGTAAGAACTGCCTTCATCCTACATGCATCTCACATGCATTTGGAGAAGACTGTGACATAAGTTAAAAATACAAAGTGAGTATTTATGAAACAGACTCAGGTTTACTTCCATGCAAATATTAATACTAATACCTTATTAAAACTAAAAACCTAAGACCAATTCTACACAGGACAGGATGCAGTGAAACAGGAGTAAATTGACCTGAGTTGGCAGAACAGGATTTATGGTCACTGGGGTTACAAGCAATTGTATTGTTGGCCCTGGCATGTTTGCAAACATGGGTCCAGGGTGCACAGAAGAGCAAGAGAAAATCAAGCAAAAACAAGAATGGAATGGGCACTATAAAAAAGAAACAAATTATTCAAAAGAGGACGGAAAAGATTTATTACAGGAAACTGATAAAAGTTTTTTTTTGAATACAGTATGCCTGTGATCATTAATAAAATGCATCAAGGCAGGTTGCTTCTTAAAAAACAAACAAACCTACATATTTATCCTCAAAAAAACAAAAATGAAAAAAAAATAATTCTCCTCCTCTTCCTTCTTTTTCCTCTTCCCATGCCCCTCCCCCTCCCCTTCTTCCTCCCCCTTCTCCACTTCCTCCTTTTTCTTCTTCTTCTCCTCCCCTTCCCTCTCCCCCCCTCCTCCTCCTCTTCTTCTTTTCTCTCCCTCTCTCTCTCTCTCTCTCTCTCTCTCTCTCTCTCTCTCTCTCGTTTGCTTTTGTGACAGATGTTTCTCTGAATATGTACTCTGCAGGAACAGGGCTTCATGTGACTTTGGTTATACCTGGGTTTCATAAATACTGATGTACTCCTGCAAGATTGGTTTCTGTGCAACCCATTTGTGTAGGTATATTATTTTTGCTCAGACCAACATAACAAAATATCACATAATGGGGGACAAACTACAGAAATTCACCTTTTCCCAGTTTTATAGACATCCATGATCAAGATGTCAGCACGTTCAGTTTCTTCTGAGGTCTCTTTCCTTTCCTTGCAGATGGCCTCCTTCTCCCTGTGTCTTCACATGATCTATCCTCTGTACATATCTGTGTGCCAATCTTCTCTTTTTATAAGGGCACCAGTCACATTGGATTAGGGTCTATCCTATGAACTCATTTTGTTTCAATTACCTCTTTAAAGGTTCTATTCCAAACACAGGCACATTTTGAGATACTGGTGATTAGGACCTCAACATTTAAATTTGGGAGGACACAATTCAGCTCATATAGCAAGGAAAAGGGTTGATAGTGGACTGATAATACAAATTCTGAAAAAAAGTTCCTAAGTAGATCTATAAATATGCTATGCATGCAATCTTATGTAAACAGTGAAACATATGTAAAAAGGTGCTTATACACGTATCCTGTGTCTAAGCTACATGGCAAGGCTCAATTTGTATAAAATGTTAAAATAAAGTGTCAAAAATCAATCAGATAAACTAAATGATTGGAATAAATGTTACATAAAAGAGTTTTGGGTCTTCTACAGAAACCAGATTAGCCTATTCTTGTTCCATGCTGCAGGTACTTCAGTGGAGAAGCTCACACATCCAGTTTTGCACCAAACCAAAAGGCTCTGTAGGGTGACCTTGCCCTGAAGAGGGTAGGCAGGAAATATGCAGTGGCAACTAGCCCCTAACATTGGACTTGAAGACCTTGACATATCACCTCTTTAAATATACATTCCATTAATAAGTCAATTTGTATTTAGGTATATCACTATAGATATATTAATCCAGCTGAGGGTTACATACTTAGAATAAGGAAAGCAGCACAAGTTAAATCAATATGGCATGAGACATTGGCCAAATAGCCTGGTTCTAGAAAGTCTGTGTTCATTCACATGAACAATATAACTAATCAGTCAACAAAACAACCAACCAAACAAAAATTAAAGAAAAACATGTCTTCATTATGAATCAGCTATGAATAAAGTCCATGGTCTAGGGTCATCACAAGCCAGTTGTTTTAGTCACACAACCATGGTGTTGCCTGCTTCATAGAGAGGAGTCTATGTGGTTCTAACTTATACATGCAGGGGCCTTGGGGGTTGTTTCTGTGACTCCCCACCCTCATAAGGCTTACACATTAAGAACAAATATTCCATTTACTCTTCACTACAATGGACCTCAGGATATTATACATAAAATAGACCATTTATCTCAAGTGAGTTTGAATCCAAGTCCTTTATTTTAGGTTTAATGAGATTTTAGTGCAGAAGAAGAAAATTACTTTCCCAAGATCACACAGCAAATTAGTAGCAGATCTGAACTAAGCTGGGTAGAAAAATTAGCTTCAAACTTTTCCCATGAAAAGTGACAGATTTCCTCTAGAAGGTCTCATATAGACTCCAAGTTAGAAAAAGACTTCCACTGTTCCCTTTAATGAATGACTAAAACACTTTATATTAAGCAAATGATTAAAAGAAAAGCTGTCCAAGTAGATTTAATGACCCAGCTCTATTTCTTACCAGGTAGAAAGTGAGAGTTTTGACCTAGGGTGCAGCACAATTTATATTTGATGTGGATAAGCACTGAGTTAAACTTGAGAAGGAATGAGAAAGAAAATATATATATATATATATATATATATATATATATATATATATATATATATATAATTAACTCTAATGTCTTTTCACTTTTCTCAAGAACATAGTGCATCTCTCTTAATAAGTTTCCCATGTACCCTCACATCCTGGCCTCAATTGAAATTTTGTCATCACTCATCACATCCTTTCTCATGTGCTTTACCCTAATTACACCAAAAGTACTTGTCATTCCCCAGACACACCATATTGCTTTCTACTTCTGAAACTTTATGTGTGATAATCCTTTAATTTCTCCTTTGTTTATCTCTACAGGAAAAATCATTACCATTTATTGAGTGCTTGTTCTGTAAAGGTACTTAACCTTATCTTGAACATTTTGGTTCTGAAAAATACTGAGTCTGAGTCCCTAGTAATTCAACAACTTTTAAAAATGCAATTTCTTGCTATATTTTAATGCCCAATTTCTCACTTTGTTTCCCCGTTTCAATGATTAGGTATCTGCCAAAATCCTTCAGTGTAAATCCATCACTGGGACCATCATGTTTTCTGTAGGATTACACCTGTAAGGTTTGGAGTACCTCTATTTGCCTTCAGACTCACAGTCTGTTATAATGAATATGGCATCAGTACGTAGGAAAAAGATGTGGGCTAGACTCCTGCATGTACTATTTCCTACTTGCATGATCTAAGGAAAAATCCTAGCCTCTCTGAGTATTGACTACAGAGTTTGGCTGCTGATAGCTATCGCAGTGGTAGATAGGATCTTTTATGTGATATAGGCAAGAGTGCATATAAATACTAAAGCACTATGCTAGAGGACAGGGAGAATCAACATTACATCTCTCTGCTGGCTCCCTCACTGAAGCTCTCCCTTATCCATCTCATCTGCTGGTCCTTTCCCATATACCTGCTGCCAGGCTTGGCACATAATCCACCTGCTTGCCCTGACTCTCCTAGCATCAGCTTCTGAGACTTTTTTGGAGAGATCCCAGACACAGGATGAGACCTCACTCACATTTGAAAGTGTCTGAAAACTAGTTCAAAGTAGTGTAGGACAAAATGGGAAATTATAGGTCACATACATGAAAATTCCTGTCAGACATCACCATATCCAGTGGATTTAAAAAACTTAGTTCTTCTTCAACTATCAGCTCTGATGGACTAATATGGTGGCAGAAAAGAAGCCATGTACACTGTTAAAAGTGTATCCTTCTAGGTTCAATATCAACAGAAAAGATGATTCTTTATCCCAAGAGTTCCAGAAAAAGCTATGGAATTGAATCTTTCTGTAATGGTTTGTGCTAAGCATTCTTTCTTTCTTGGCCAGGGGGTAGACATACCTATTGCCCAGACTGGAATCCCATACCCCTCCTGGGGCTTAGTTCTATGGAAAATGAGCCCATTTAAACTACTTTGTCTTAGAGAGATGGAGGAGAAGTCTACATAAGGAAGTAGAGAGTGATGAAAACCAGAATAAGGATGAATATGACCCAGGGAGGCAAAAACAGCAGATGTCCATGAGACCAGGTTTGCTTTGTCCTGCTCTCAGTCATTTCCTACTATGGCAACTTCCTTCAAATGTCCCAAATATCCAAGTCATGTCAAAAACCTTCTCTGACAGCAGGTTCTTCTTCACTCCTTCTCTTGAGCTTATTTCAGATGTGTCCTTCTGCTGAATGCTTTTCATTAGAGCTAAAGACCACGAAGAAGAAAACCAAGTTAATGACTTGAAAAGGAGAGAGGTGACTCTAAAAGTATCATGGTCTTAAATTATTAAGGAAATTATATTAGTTCTGATATTTCCCATCTTGGAAAATGTGAAGTACTGTGTAAGGCAAAGTGTACTCAAATATTTCCAGAAATTAGCCCTACCCTGATGTTCTCAATATGGTAGCGTCAGCGAGTATAGCTAGATTTCTATTTGTGTCCATTTAATTTAGCCTGACTTCATTTTTGAAACAAAACACTAATCAGAAAATCTATCAGGGCTTCCCTGGTGGCGCAGTGGTTGAGTCCACCTGCCGATGCAGGGGACACGGGTTCGTGCCCCGGTCCGGGAAGATCCCACATGCCGCGGAGCGGCTAGGCCCGTGAGCCATGGCCGCTGAGCCTGCGCATCCGGAGCCTGTGCACTGCAACGGGAGAGACCACAACAGTGAGAGGCCTGCGTACCACAAAAAAAAAAATAAAGAAAATCAATCATATGGAGGACACAAAAAAATAGAAATGGTACAAAACAGTCAAGAGAAGAAACATATTTGAGAGCCTACAATGTTCACTGTGTTAGATACTTTACATGGATCATTAATAAGCTCCTTGTTTTGGGAAGATGAAATGTGAGCACTGAATATAACTTTAACTGTGCCAAGCAGTTAGTGCAGGATGATAGAGTGAGGAACCCAGGAGGGTTAAGGGGAGTGGGAAGTTATGGGTTATCACCATCTTTGGGAAGTCTTCCCTGGTCTCACAGTCTTGAGTAATGATTCACCCACAGGACAGTTCTCATCAATTCTGCAGTCTTGAGCAAGCTATATCCTTTGTTTGAGCCTCCATTTTTTCATCTTTAAAATGAGATTATTGGAATTAGTGCTTTCTGACACCTATTTTATTTCTAACATTCTAAAAATTGGCAGTAAATAATGAAACATTTTATTCCAAAAAATAGTTGTCCTGGTGTGGACAATACATCACAAAGTCATGGCCCATGGAAAGGATCCCAGTAATACTTGTTGAATTACCCTTTCCCTTTAGTAAAAATTTGTTCACGTGAGCCTCTTTTTTCCTTCATGTAAAATGGTTCTACTCTAGACATACTTGGATGTGTCTGAATTTTCAACAAATATTCAGCTTGATTGTCACCAGTGAAACATAGCTCCTCAAAAATAATTGAGATCAGTGAATTCTATGTTTTAAAAAATGTCCAACTCTCTACTGCCATCATGGCTAAAAATACTTTTAATGTGCACTGTTGGTCTGAGACTCCCTAACAGCAGTTAGTCACTTATGTCTGAAGTTAGCAATCATGCATCCAGAGAAAACTGGGCTATTTAGCATATTGGTTCAGGAACATAGGCTCCAATACTTTATTCCCATGGACTTCTGGCATAAGGATCTCACCATTGAAAAGAACATAACTAGTAAAAATTTTATATATGGAAAAAAAAACTATTTAAATATCTGGAAATTATCCTAAGATCACACAAAAATATTTTTTAAAATTCAAGAAATCTACTAAATCTCAGTAAGAACAGCAGAAGACAAAAACATAATTAAAAAGAAAACTATAGAACAATATCTTTTATAAATACAGACACAAAGATCTTTAACAAAATACTAGCAAACTTAATCTAGAAGCATATTGCAAAAAATATTTACCATAACCAAGTGAAATTTATCCCATGGATTCAAAGTTGGTTTAACGTCAGAAAATCAATTCATGTAATATACCATATTAATTAGAATAAGAAAAAAAAATACATGATCATCTCTAGTGATATAAGAAAGGCTTTTGGTAAAATCCAGCATACTTTCATAATAAAAACACTCAAGAAACTAGGAATAGTAGGAAAAGTTCTCATCCTGAGAAAAGACATTTTTTTTTTAAACCCACAAATAACATCATACTAACTGCCAAAAGAGTGGATAGTTTTAAGATCAGAGACTGTTAAGAATGTCCATTCTTACTCTTTCTATTCAACATCATACCTGAGAGTATAGCCAAGACAATTACATAAAAATAAAAAGTATAAAAATTGGATAATGAGAAATAAAGCTATTTGTATGTGACAATATCTTAAACTAAATGAAAAAATAAATAAAACATGAAAATTTGTGGGTTGCAGCATTATTATGTTAGTGATGTCATTGGCTAGGAATGGCCGAGGCACTTGCATGGGCCCATATTCCTTGTGGTGAGCCCCACAGACATTTGCCAGGTTGGAGTCAATGTTGTATCTTGACCGTCTCTTGTGGTTCTTATTATGATTGCAGGAGAACACCCTTCAGCAAGAAACCATCAGGGAACTTTGAACAAGACAATTTATTACTCACAGGTTGTGGAGGGTATACATTATGCATGAAGGCCACACAGTGATGTCACAGAGAAAGCGGGAGGGAGTACAGACTTGAGGCCCTGCCTTTATTAGGGTCTGAGAGTGGGTTACCTAGGATTTTGCAAGTTCACTTTTTATTGGAAAATTTAAAACAGAAGAACAGAAATTAGAGCATGGTAAAGGAGAAGCAAATCCATTCAAGTTGTCAGGTATCTAGGCTATCCAGGGCTTTCTAAAAGGGAAAACTCATGGGTGGGGGTGTCCCCTTTTTCCTTCTCTAGTTGCTTTGCTAGTAGATGTGTCATTCAGCTGTCAATATGTTTGTTCAAGATGCATGTCTGAAATGAATGCCTCAGCAAACAATAGCTTAATGTCAGACACTTACATTATAATAAAAAAGCTTAATGCCTGGCTTTACACTACAAGAGAAAGCAGCACTTAGAAGGAAACTTAAAGCATTGAATGTGTATATTAAAAAAGAGAAGAGATCTAATTAATAATCTAAGTTTCCACATGAGGAAACTAGAAAAATAATAGCAAATTAATTCCAAAGTAAGTATATAAAATAAAAAGAATTAGAGCAGAAGTCAATGAATTTGAAATCAGGAAATCAAGAGAGAAAGATCAATGAAACCAGAGTTGGTTCTTTGAAAAGATCAATAAAATCGATAAGCCTCTAGCCAGGCTAACTAAGAAAAAAATTCTAACATCAGAATTGAAAGAGAGGACAGCACTACAGATCCAATGGAAATTAAGTGGGTAATAAAGAAATACTATGAATAACTCTTGGCCTGCAAATTTGATAATGTAGATGAAATGGGCCACTTCCTTGAAATATATGGTGTGCCAAAACTCACACAAGTAGAAACAGACAATCTGAATATGGCTATATCTATTAAAGGAATTGAATCAATAACTGATGACCTTATGAAAGAGAAACTGCAAGGCCCAGATGGGTTCACTCATGAATTCTACCAAATACTTAAGGAAGAAATTATACTTATCCTCTACAATCTCTTCCAGAGGACAGAAACAGAGGGAATACTTCCTAACTCATTTTATGAAGCTAACATTACCTTAATACTAAAACCGGACAAAGATATTACAAGAAAAGAAAACTACAGATCAATGTCTCCCTGGAAAATAGATGTAAAAATCCTCAATAAAATATTAGCAAATCAAATCTAAAAACTTATGAAAAAAATCATATACCACAATCAAGTGGAATTTATCCCAGGTATGTAAGGCTGGTTCAACATCTGAAAAAAAAAGAAAATTTTCATGATCATATCATTAGATGCAGAGAAAGTATTTGAAAGAATCCAACACCCATTCATGATAAAAGATCTCAGTAAATTATCAACAGAAATTTTTTCAACATGAAGACCATCTACAAAAAGCCTACAGCTAACATTCTACTCAATGGTGAGAAACTTGAAGCTTTCATTTAGATTAGGTGCAAGGCAAGGATGTCTCCTCTCACTACATTTTTTCAACATCCTACTGGAAGCTTTTGCTAATGCAGTAAAGAAAGAAAAGGAAATAAATGGTATATTGGGAGGAAAGACTTAAAACTGTTTTTGTTTGGAGATGACATAAGTATCTATGTAGAAAATTGGAAAGAATCAACAACAACAAAAAAATCTCGGGACTAATAAGCGATTATAGCAAGGTTGCTGAATATAAGGTTAATACACAAAAGTCAGTTGCTTTAACCTAAGTGACCATCGACAGATGAATGGATAAAGAAGATGTGGCACATATATACAATGGAATATTACTCAGCCATAAAAAAAATGAAATTGAGTTATTTGCAGTGAGGTGGATGGACCTAGAGTCTGTCATACAGAGTGAAGTAAGTCAGAAAGAGGAAAACAAATACCGTATGCTAACACATATACATGGAAGCTAAAAAAAAAAAAAAAGGTCATGAAGAACCTAGGGGCAAGATGGGAATAAAGACGCAGACCTACTAGAGAATGGACTTGAGGACATGGGGAGGGGGAAGGGTAAGCTGTGACAAAGTGAGAGAGTGGAATGGACATATATACACTACCAAGTGTAAAACAGATAGCTAGTGGGAAGCAGCCACATAGCACAGGGAGATCAGCTCGGTGTTTTGTGCCCACCTAAAGGGGTGGGATAGGGAGGGTGGGAGGGAGGGAGATGCAAGAGGGAAGAGATATGGGGATATATGTATATGTATAACTGATTCCCTTTGTTATAAAGCAGAAACTAACACACCATTGTAAAGCAATTATACTCCAATAAAGATGTTAAAAGGAAAAAAAAGTCAGTTGCTTTCCTAAATACCAACAATAAACAAGTGAAATTTGAAATTAAAAACACAGTGCCATTTATATTAGCACCCACAAAAGAAAACAGATCATACACAGAATGACAGGCAGTATTTGAAAATCATATGCCTGATAACATATCTAGAATATATAAAAATTCTTACAGGTCAATAATAAAAAAATCATAATGAGGGGAAAAAACCCTCTGAATAAACATTCCTTCAAAGATGTACAAATGGCCAGTGAGTATATGAAAAAAGGCTCAAAGTCAGTAACCATTAGGGGGAAAAAAAACCAAACACCCCACAATGACATACCACTGTACACCCAACTAGGATGGCAATAATTAAAATAAAAATGAAGACAGTAACAAGTGTTGGGGAGGAAGTAGAGAAGATGTAGATCCTGCTAATGAGTTTGTTTTACTTTGGGGATGATGAAAATGTTCTAAAATTGTTATAATGCTTGCACAACTCTGTGAATGTATGAAACACCAATGAACAGTACAGTTTAATTAGGTAAATTGTATGGTATGTCAAGTTTAGCTCAATAAAGCCAGTTTATACAAACACACATATAAATATGTATTTATACTTACTGTTATTTTTAAGTGTATAGACTCCAGAGAAGATGGGTTGAGCTTGAATTCTAGGTCTGTTGATTCCTAGCTATATACTCTTCAGCTTTGGCACAGCTTTTATCTTTTTTTTTGCACATACCTTTTATCTTTTTGGATGAAGGCCCTCACCCAAACCCTGCTGACACCCTGATCTCAGGGTGTCATGATGCTACATCATGAAGTTTTTGTGAATATTAAGAAGGTTACACTGCTTGCTGAGGGTCACATAGGTAGCAATTTGTAATAAAGCATTTAGAGCAAAGATCAGCAGATATTTTCTATACAGAGCCAGAAATTAAATATTGTAGGCTTTACAGGCAATATGGTCTTTGTCACAACTACTCAACTCTGATGTTGTATAGCAAAAACATGGGCAATAGTGTATTCCAATAAAACTTTATTTACAAAAATGAATGGAGGGCTGGATTTAGCCTGAGAGCAGTGGCTTGTCTCTGACTTAAAACATAGTCTAGCATTTGGTTGACACTTCATATTTGTCTGTTGCTATCTCCTATGTGCTAGGAGATCCAGACCTAATCCCTTCTGTCTTTCTCTCTGACAATCAAACTATAAAGCCTCCCTTTATGATTTTGATAATATATTGAGCAGTAATACGAGCCTAGATAGACACTCAATTACTGAACTAGATACATGAAAGGGAGACTTGGTGACAGGAATGAGTCCTAAGTGAAATGGCTGGAGCAGATGCCAAAGGTCAGAACAGGAAAATGCACTGCTTTGTCACCAAATCTCCTTAGTTACTAAACTCCTGCTCCTTAAATACCCTTTGATCCATGGGTTGGCTCTCAGAGCTCAAAACAAAGCTGAAATGATGGAATCAGATCTGTGGAGAAGCAAGACAGTGGGTCCTGCCCTCTGTGAGGAAGCTCAGAAACTGTTATGCATCAGTGGATAGTATATTTCTACATACGTTTCTGGGGGACAAAAAGTACAAAACTTTTAACCCAGAATTCTAATGTCTGTAGAATACTGCCTCCAACCACATTAATTCTATAGTCTAAAATCTTTTTCCTTAGAAAGTTAAAATTGCATATCACCAATTGCTTACAAAACTTTCTACTCCTCCTTAACTGTAAAATATTATAATAGAATATATATTTTTTAATCCTGACCTGAAGCCTTTGCTGTTTTATCATTCTCTCAGAAGCATGTGGAGAATTTCAGGCCTTGAAACAACAGGGAGGTACCTCTGGTTCAACTTTCCAGATGCTTTTCATCACTATTCTGCTACTATCCCTCTCTTCCAATCTTGGCTCTGGGATATTTACTGGCATATTTTCTTAGAGACAGTGGCTCTTGTAGCATTGAGCACATACTTTGGGTATGATGGGCTTTATACATACATATGTACTTGTACTTGTGACCTATCACTGGATGTTAGGGGATCTGGTTCTAATTCCAGTGTCCCAAAAAGTACACTTTATGTATTTAGAAAAGCAAATATAAACACACATTTTCTTACCCTCAATTTTTTAATTTGTAATATAAAATTATTATTGTAGGATCCATCTAAGATTTTTTTGTTCAAAATGCAATGATTTGAATAAAAAATATCATTTTATTCATACATATACATGCTTATGGTTGACCACATAACTTACATTCTCATACATTTCTGTAAGAATGGACTATTAGCAAAAAATGGAAAAAAAAAACAAAAATCTGCAGACCTGGGAGATGATACAAGTTGGCAAAAATCAAATGCTGGCTTGTCAAAGTTGGTCATCAGGATCATAGGATTTTAGTTCCAGTAGGATCTTTGTGTTTCTCAGGATTATTCACAAGTTTGGTACTGTAATCTTGGCCCCATGCTACCTAGACTGTAAAAATGACCATCTAATTCATCTGATGTTATGGGCTGACCATTCACGTCCTTGCAAAATTCATGCCTTGAAGCTCTAATTCACAATGTGAAGTTATTTGGAGGTGGAGCCTTTGGGAGGTATTTAGGATTAGGTTAGGTCATGAGGGTGGGACCCTAATAATGGGATTAGTGCCCTTATAAGGACCTGAAGAGAAGGTGACATCTCTCTGTCTCCATGCACAGGCTTGGAAGAAAGGCCATGTGAGCATATAGGAAGAGGGCCCTCACCCAAACCCTGCTGACACCCTGATCTCAGACTCTCAGCCCCCAGAACTGTGAGAAACAAATGTCTGTTGTTTAAGGTACCCAGTCAGTGGTATTTTGTTGTAGCAGTGTAAGCTAACTAAGACAGATGCATTTTGAAAAAGAAAATAAAACTGGGCCATTCTGAGGTGTATATGGTTAATTTACCAAATACATTAATCTTGGGTCTATCAGCAAAGAACACAGGACTTGGATCAGAGTTATACGTGGAATTTTGACCATATTATAGGAAAGTAATCAGGAAGTGATCATATATGTACCCTTATGGAGAAGCTACATGTATAAGTCAGCTTGGATTGTCTAATATAACAAAATACTACAGACTGGTTCATTTAAATAACAGAAATTCATTTCCTCAAAGTTCTGGAAGAATTGTCCTACAGATAGCCAACTTCTTGCTGTGTCCTTACATGGCTGAAAGAGAGGTCTGGTGTCTCTTCCTCTTCTTATAAGGCACCAGCCCTACAGGATTACGGCTCCAAATTTAGAACCTAATTTAACTTTTATCATTTCCTTGCAACCTCTATCACCAAATACAGTCACATTGGATTAGGGCTTCAACATGTTAATTTGGGGAACACCACTCAGTCCATAATACTTCAGTACTCACTTTTTAATGATTATAAGGGAATTATTCCTCTCAGAAAATCAAAACTTTTGGGGAATCTATCTTCTCTCTAAAAGTCCACCATTGTTCCCTTTTAATCTATTATTTCCTTTGTATTGTGAATCAATACTGATGCTTCATAATATATAAAAGAAGAAGTACAGTGCTATCTATTATGACAGCACATCCTTATTTCCCATTTCTCTAGTGTGGTCTGGAGATACTTATATAAGCAGGACCACCAGGTTCCCATAGAGCGTCTTTATGCAAATGAGAAAAAATAAAATATTCTTTTCCTCTGAGGAGGCAGCTCCATGGGGGGCCCATGACTTGACAAGCAGGCTGTAGGCTGAAGTTTATCCCCCATTCATCCCCATCTAGGTATGTATGCAGTTGGCAAAATATGTGAAAAGCATATGCAACATCACTGGATGTAGGTATTTCATTCCAGCTTCATCTGAGCTTGTCCAAGAAAACTCTCTCAACTCCAAGAGGTGTATGGGGGTGAGAAACATGCTGTCTTATCATACCACGACTGTATTTTTATTCCTCTCCTCTTATGGTGCTAGTTATGCTATGTAACTACTGTTCAACTGCAGTTGCTTACTCCTCACATTATTTCTGCTCTCAGAGGCTTCTATCTCTCCTCCCCTTCCCCAAACACACACAGAAACACTCACATAAACAACCACAAACACACACACATCCACATCCACTCACATCCTCACTCCTACACACACACACATATAAACTCATACCCAATCTCATCCTGTTTTTCCAGTCCTCTATGGTGCCTTCAGTGTCAAATATTAGCTCTAACTCAGAAGGTTGAAGTTTATTGTTTTCCTAATAAGGGATGAATTTGGTTGTTTTGTTCTTTGTTTACCTGACTTCAATTCCAAGACACAAACTCATGTGCAAAAACTCACTCCAGACATAATTCTCTAAAGCTACTCATCCCTAATATATCTGACACCTCAGTGAGGGTGCCTTCTCTCATCCCATCCCATTCTAACAAAAAGGAGGTGATTTTTATTGATTGATTACAGTTGATTGATCATCATTGTTTACATTTATTATCTCACTTGATCCTTAAGTGATCAAACAAGACTGCTTTATTGTCCCAAGTTTACAAATCAAGATCTGAGGCTCAAGAAGGCTCAAGAGGCTCTGTCTGATGAGGACAATACAGCTAAGGATTTGTAAATATGGGAGCTCAACAAATTAATTTTTTTTCCTTCAGAGCTCCTGCCCATTTTCCAATATTAATCTCACATCTAAGAAGCTCTTAGCAGAGCTTTATGTGGTCAAGTAAAATCTACAATCAAGTTAGCCTAGTTTATAAATACTTTTTTTTTAATTTTGTAGCCTAACAAAATAGGCATGAGTAAACAATTCAAAGCAATGATTGTAATTAATATCACATCTACATCTACCACAGTCCTGATCCAACATAAAAATAGATAACAATAATTTACTGATTGCATATCAAATCTCTTATAATTATAGTAAACTTAAATCTTCATCATTTTTCTTTTTCTTGATTTTACACTGTCTCTACCTTTCTGACCAATTTCTTTCCTGATTGTTGTGAAGCTATATGCTTTATACTGATTCTCTCTTAGCAAGTCTTTATCTACAAAGTCATGAATACAACACCGAAGTAAAGATGAAAATTTATTTTATTCTATTCACATATGTCAGAAATTGGTATAAATATAGAGCTGGATAAGGAATGGGGAATAACAAATGCTTCCAAAAAGAACTTGTACAAGAAGAAACAGCTTGAACATTTTGGATTAAAGCTGGTTGTTATGGACTTTATGTATGTGTCCCTACCCCAAATTCATATGTTGAAATCCTAACCCTAAGGTGATGGTATTAGGAGGTGGGGCCTTTGGGAGATGATTAGGTCATGAGAGTGGAGCCCCAATAAATGGGATTAGTGTCCTTAAAAAAGGGACCCAAGAGAAGTCTCTTGACACTTCTACCATGTGAGGACACAGTAAGGAGGCTGCCGTCTGTGAACCAGAAAGTGGGCCCTCACTGGACTGAATGGGCCAGTGCCTTGATCTTGGACTTCCCAGTCTTCAGAACTGTGAAAAACAAATGTTGTTAAAGCCACCCAGTCTGTATTATTCTTGTTATAGCAGCCCAAACAGACTAATACATGGGTTATGTACTGGAAAGTTGAAAGGGAAAAATAGATAAGTGACAAATAAGAACCATTCTTACTGAATGCTGAATCTAATGTGTATTTGAACACTTGTGATAATTGAGAACTTCTTGAAACAATGTTCTTTATAGAGGTCAGACAATTTTGGAACTATTTTATTAATCGAGTGTAAACCTGACTCTGAAAAATATCTCTTCTTAATTCTATCTTTGGAAGTCACAGAATATAACTGCTAAGCCCCTTCCACATAGTAATTCATATATAATAATGATAAATCATCCAAATATATGATCTATTTTCAGAATCAGCATATTAGAACATCATTTCCATTCATGAATCCCCAGTCACTGTAGAAAAATGGACAACTAGCTGTTTCTTTATTTCGCCCTACATATTAGTTGGATTCATTTCTTGATACATTTCTCCCTAGACCTTATACTGAAATCACACTGAACAATGAAAACACCCATTGTACACTCTCTGTCCTCTTTCACTTTTATGCCATAAATATTACAGTGTCCTCAGCCTGTAGTGCCCTTCTCAGCATTCTTGGATATCAAAAGTCTATTCATTTTTAAAAGCTCATTTAAAATATCATCTAATAGGTGATAAAACATAAAAGTATGGACTTTGGAGTCATACAGGATTTAAGTTTGCCACTTACTAGCCCTGAAATGTAGAGCAAATTATGTATATTCTCTAAGAGAATAAGCCCCTGGCTTAGGTTTATGCTCTCTATTTTTCTCTACATAAACTCTCACTTTAGGTGATCTCACACTAGCCCATGCCTTTAAATAGCAATTGTAAGTTGAAAACCCAAATTTGTATCTGCAAGAAAACATTTTGAGCTTCAAATATATATGCCCAACTCTCTACTGTATATCTTCAGTTTTATATCCCAAACAACACACCCAAATAGGACAATTAATATCTTCTGTACTGTATTTTTTTTAAAAAAAGCAAAACAAACACAAAATTGCTATGTTCACAGTTTTTCTTATCAGTAAATGAAATTCTCATGAATCTAGTTGCTTCTGCATAAAATTTATAATTTATCCTTTTTTTCATCCTCACATATCCAATCTAACACCAGTCCTATTTCTGGAAACTACTGAGTCCCATATCCATGTCTGATACCCCTATCCTAGTACAAGTTCACATCTCCTTTTTTGGACACCTTAATAGCATCTTAACTTGTTTCCCTGCTTCTACTCTTGCCCTCTGTTGTCCATTTTCCAGAGAACGATAGACAAATAAATTTTAAAATAATTACATAACCATTCTGCTTCAAAACTTTCAATGCCACCCCGTTATTCTTGGAATGAAATATGAGTTCTTTGCCGTCATATACAAAGTTGTACAGGATCTGGCTCAAAACACCACCTGTCTCAACTCTCCCCCACCACATTCTCCTTGTTCACTCGCTTGTCAGCTTTGTTGCTTCTCTCCCTTTTCTAGGTCTTTGCTCTTGCTTTCCCATATAGAATGCTCTTCTGCAGAATTTTCCCATAGCTGACTTATTTTCAACCTTCAGTGTTTGACACAGTTAACAGATTTCTGTTTTTTAAATTTTTTATGATCTGTTTGTACCTCTAAAATAATAGTAGAGTGAGAATAGAGGTCTTGTATATTCTGTTCACAGACATATCTCAAGTGCCCAGTATAATGCCTACCAAACAGTAGATCCCAATATCTAATATCCCAGATCTCAAATAAACATTTGTATTTGAATGTGTGTTTCAGTTTTGTCCCTGCCAATAAGGATAATGACAGTCTCTTCCTCAAGATGCCTTGTAAGTTAAATGAGATAATGTTGTATATTGAACTATTTTAGGATTAATATTATCTATTTCACTCCTGAGTGTTTGACAGTTTCTGCAACAATGTGAGTGCTCGGTATAATCTGGACACATTTTTCAAAATTTATAAAAAAATTGTGCTTTGTTTCTAAAATTATAGCACATGTCTGAACCTAAAAATTTTTAAATCCTAGTCTCTGCATAATTTTTATCATATTTAAAAGACTTCTAATTTTAGCCATATTTCTAAATGGCGTCATTTTTGTTGGCTTTAATTTCAAAACCCAAAGCTTGCAATAAGCAGAGAAGGAACTCAATTAAGCATAGCCCCTAGTGCAAATATTTAATTCTATTCTCATCTCTCTATCATTAATAGGGCAATCACCCAGAAATGGGGGGGGGGGATTGATCATCAACACATGGAATAATAATTGTGAAATGATGAAGAAAAGATACCACAAAATATTAGAGTTTTTGAGTCAGTGTTTGTATCCACTAGTTACAGCTCATTTTTAAAAATGTCTGCTCTCTGCTAGAATCAACTGTTCTTAGAAACAGACTAGACAAGAGGCACACAGTTCTCTTATTTGTAAAAAAAAAAAAAAAAAAAAAAAAATTAATAGATTATAAAATTAGGGGCCCTGAAATAATGAATAAGTAAAATTGAAAAGCACTAGGCAATTTAATGCATGGTATTAATTGTTCATTCTTTATAATTATTCATAGAATTAAAATCATTAAGTAGTGATAGTAAGCTTTAGCTTTTATGTAGTATTCTTATGCTTTTTCCAGTACAAGTTAATTATATCAAAAGGATAACCTCATTTGATACAGAAAGGAAGATAAAGCACTTACTACTTAAACATTTTAAACAGAAAGAACAGTAAGGCTTACCCAAGGAGAGGAAAATAAACATCTATTATGTGTAGGTTGCTCTGTATCATATTTTTCCTATTTAATCTTCTTTATAAAAATAATAGGTAAATCAGATTTTGTCCCACTCCATACATGGGCGACTCAAAGTTTATCAAAGACATTTAAAATTACACATCTTGTTAGGAGGCAAGGCTGGAGTCAGTTTATATGGAATGTCTGAAGTACTGAGCAGGGAACCATGTGGAGCTGGTGGATTAGGTGTTTTCTATACATAATCTCTTAAAATTCTCCCTGGTGCCCTGCATCTTGTAGAATTATTATTATTATTATTATCATTATTAGTATTGTTATTATTATTACTTCACAAAAAAGGAAGATTAAGGTTCAGAGAGGCCAGGCTGTTTGTCTGGCATCACGCAGTTAACAAAACAGATAAGTTGTCATCAGACTAAGATCCCAATATGGGCTCCCAACCTCATGTTCTTGGTAGCTCAGGTTGTGGGAGTTATAGTAAGAGCAAAGGCTTCAAACAGGATGGTCCAAGTTCAAATCCTTTCCCATGACTTGTCAGCTGTGTGGTTTCCTGCTAGCCCCTTAACCTCTCTGAGCTTATTTTCCTACCTGCAAAAATGAAGAAAATAAGCAATCTTCTTCCTGAGGGTGGTTGAGAGGATGAAATGAGATAATTTGTATAAAGCTTAGCCTAGTGCTTGTCTCCTACAAATGTTCAGTACCTGTGAGTAACTATTACACCACAAGTCAAGGTCTTTTCTTCATCATTTCCAGGGTCACAGAATAAGGACATGAACTTAATAAAACACCTTCTGACTTCAAGCTTAACACCTTCGCACTTTCACCAACCATGAAATAGTAGTATTTATTAGTTGATGTCATTCAGTCCTACTTTTCTTCTCTGTCGTAGAACTGTTCTTGCGACAAAAGGAACATTGCAAGAAGCAGTAGAAGTAGTTCCCAAAATGCTTACTAAAGACACAGGAATAGTCTTAGAGCCCCTGGAAATACCCCAAGAGACACAGACGTGAGCAAAGCTGAGGAACCGAGTCAGCACATGGGGAAGATGGAGCTTGCCCAGAATTAGAACAATCAAGTGTGGAGTGTTCTGGAGAAGTTTGCCACCACATGAGAAAGAGGAGAGGTTGTGACAGTTTCTCACTAACAGCCTCATGTTATTTTGAACCTTTGCTCCAGCTGGTCTGTGGGGAGGAGATGAAGAAAGCAAAGCCTTTATTTACCTGGCTGCCTTTCTCATCATCTTCAGAGGCTCCTCTCTCTGAAGTGAGTCTTTCTGGCACTGACCTAAACTGAAAGCTGATGGGGCCAGCATCTCCCCTGCCCACAGGGACACAGGAGACACTCAGCAGTCTGGGGAGGGGAAGGAGAGTGGCAGGAGGAGCCCAGGACGCTCCACTTCCTGTCTGTGTCTCAGTCATCATACTGGTTCAAACCACCATGACCTCATGCCTGCACTACAGCAGCCTCCCTCTTGGCCTCCTAGCTACCAGATTTGTAGTCGCCATTGCAACTGATCACCTTTACAAAGCACAGATCAGATGAGGCCACTGCCTTAACCTCCTCTGTTTAAAGGCCTTCCCTGGAAGAGTCTCATGAATTGTAGGATGAACACCTAAACATGGCCAATATGACCCAGAACGACTGACCAAATCTTCTTGCCTCATTTGGGTGCTCCTTCTATATTCTCCAGATCTGGTGCTATTCATTCTGTTATTGAAAATTTTCCACTCCCTCCTGGAACAGGGCTTTCATGTATATGCCATTTCCTTTGAGAAACACACCACCCTTGCTTTCCCTGCTGACTCCTCTTCATGCTCCCTTCTCAAAGAATAATATGCCACCACTTCAGGCAACATCTCCCTGGATAGCTGCATTGGACTGGGAAGGGTCCTGTTATGTGCTGTCCCATGCATTGTGCCTTCCTCTAAAAGAATTTCGGATGATGGTGTACCAATCAGAGTCTAAGTAAAAAAGCAAAGATCCAAAGAAACAGCCAGAAATGCCTTCAGGTTTCAAAGGGGAAAATATAATGAAGGTAATTAGTTCCATGATTAATGGAGGAACTTAGAAAGAAAACAGCAGAAAGTGAGGCAATACAGATATTATCACCCGCAAGGAACTACTAAGAACACTAGATGGAAGAGACAAGAAGAAGAGGTGCTTTTACTTCACAGAGGAGATGCAGTCACTGCCTGAGGTAGAGAAGGAACATAAATGCCCCATTCCTCCCTTCTCCTAGCCTTCTAAACTCATGATAATTGGCTCCTATCAGTCAAACTGAACAGAAGCCTACAGGGCCAGACACCCTCTAACATACAGCAGACCAGGAGAGGGACAAAGCCTGGATGTGAGGGGACCAAGTCCCTTTACCAGCAGGGGTTGTTATAATGTTTATTTTAGTAATTGTTTTATTTAATATCACTCTCTTCAACTACGGAGCTTGCCACGGACTATGCCTATTGGTGTTCATCATGGTATTCACATTTGTACAAAGCAGTCATTGAGTGAACAGTTTGAATGTATCAGTCTGTTCATTCATTAGTTGTTGAGGAACTGCTACATGCCAGCCACAGTAAAGGAAGCAGACCTAGTCCCTGCTTTCATGGGCCTTATAAGTTAGAGGAGAGGGAAAGATAACAGACAAATAATTACATCAAATTAGTAGGTCAAATGGTAAAATGTACCAGGGAGAAAAGTAAGAAAGAAAAAAGGCAAAGGACATTCAAGATGTAGGTAGGGTATGGGAATCCCTGGGTAGGGAGGGAATTCCAGGCAGAAGTGGGAGAAGCCTGGAGGGTAAGGAGGCAAGATGGCTGCAATAGAGCAAATGAGGGGGGCATTGATGAGTGCAGGGACAGTGGATTTGGGAGAGGAGGTGGAGGCAGATTGCTTAGGGTCTTGCAACCACTTTTACTTTGAATGAGAAGGGGAGGCACTGAATGCATGAATATTGCCAATGAATGAATAAACACTAATTGGTGCCCAATTCTAAGGGAACCTGAATGTTTTAGGAAATCTCAACCCAGCCCAGCTCACCTCATCCATTAACTCTTGAATTTGTTGATTTCTTTCCAGATTATGCATTTAATCTCCAAAACATTTAGAAATATCTGCTGAGAGCACTAAAGAGAAATAGTGTCTCCTGATAATCGAGAGGCAGAAGAAGAGTCAAGAGAAAGGAGAGGATATTAAAAACTTGTATTATGTACGAGACAGTTTTCTATCCACTGATTTTTAAACTTTGCTACATCACTGCAAGTTATCCTCAGTTTTCAGGTTAGAATGTTGAGGTCCAGCAATTTTACATGACCTGTCTGTTGGAACCCAGAATTACTGGTTAATGATCATTAGGTGCTATACACTATGCTTGATACAGCCATATCTTACTGAATTTTGGCAACACCCTTTGGGACAGGTGGATGAGGCACCCAGGGAGAGAAGTTAAAGACAGAAATTTATTAAAGAATAGAAAATCAATGAACTTTGGGAAGGGGGAAAAAAGAAAATAGCATAACTGTATTAACAGTGTGTCAAGATAATCCATCCACCTAACCAAAAATTAATAATACTTGTTTTGAACAAAGTATTTGGAACTCCTGTATGTACCCACAAATAGTATATGCTAGTATCCTTGTAGTCATTATTTAATGCTGACTGTACACCATGCATTTATATGGTAAATTGTTAATTCAAAGATGCTTCAAAGTTAAGAATCATTATATTCATTTTATATATGAAGGAATGCAGATGCAGGGAGGTTAAGTATATTTTTTAAGCTCACAGGGCTAGGAAAGAAATACTGGAATTTTGATCTGGTGTCCAGAAGTACTCTTGAACCTTGCCCAAATCAGACCAAATGGGCAGTAGGAGGTGCAGGAGATCAGAAGAGGTGGATATTATGATTAGACAATGGGAAATTTTTTTCCAAGGAGCAGGGCTTTAACTGGGCTTGACCATCAAATTCTCAGTGAATTCATTGTTACTAGGATATTGGCACCCTCTTCTTCATCATGCATCGTCCTACCTTTTTCTCAGTGAAGGAGAAACGTGACTTTCTCACATTTTCATGTTTGATGACTTAATTATTGCCAATTTTCCATATCTGTGATAAGGCACAAATTCTCTAGAAAGAGTGATCATGTATTTACTATTCTTGACAAGGGCTTTCCTGTTCCCTGGCATTCTTTCCCCTGTGGTATAGTGTCCTTAGACTGGACTTCAGTCTTCTTGTGTATTAAAAGGAAATGGCAGTATCCACAGAAGTGTTATGAGGATCACACATGACAAAATATTTAAGAGCGTTTATTTAATACTAGGCATAGGTCTAAGCACTTTATACTTTTTAGTTCATTTGATTTACAGAACGCTTTGCAGCTAAGATAAAGCAAAGTTAAATAAATTCTCTAGAGACAAATAGCTAGCAAAGCCAGAGTTGATATTCAAAGTCAGGAGTTTGACTCTGATGTCCTTGCTCTTCAGTTCTTGGCAATGTTGCCTCTTTGTAAATAAAAACAACACATCATGTGAGATCTTAGTTGCCTGACCAGGGATCGAATCTGTACCCCCTGCAGTGGGAGCACAGAGTCTTAACCACTGGACTGCCAGGGAAGTCCCTGAACAACATTATTTTTAATTTAACTTAATTATTCTTATCTGTAAAATTGAATTAATAATACTGATAACACGGTAATTGTTTATAATTAAATAGGATATTTTTGAGTCAAAATACTTTGGGAAATATTTTAATATTTAATAAATAATATTTATTTATTAATAATAAATGTTATTATTAAATAATAAATGTTTATGTATAATAAACATCAATTACTTCTTGTTAGAACTTATAATTCCTAATTGTTCCTAATTGTTCTCCCCATCACCATGAAGCCAAGATCAAGTCATGCAAATCCCTCCTCCAAAGGTTTTCAGGTTTTTTCCAAATAAATCACTGCAGCATTCCCTACCTTCCATTCACACCTCTCCATGACCTGATTTCAAACTGCTTTTCAACTTCATGTTTAACGCTTTTGCTCATCCACTGGGTTCTAGCCTAACATGACTTCCAATATATTATTTGCTTGTTCCCTCTTCCTTATCTTTGATCACACTTTTCCCTCAAACTGGATGGCATTTCCTTTGTTTTGCATTTGTCCAAGTTCAATACGGTGTTACAACTGAATGCATGGGTTCTATGGTCTGTCTAGGTTCAAATTTCTGCTCAGCTGCTCACTAGCTGTGTAATCATGTATATGTTACTAATATCTTAGCTTCAGTCTTGGGGTCTAATATTTGTGTCCTTCCAAAATTCATATGTTAAAATCCCAATGCTCTTTGTGGTGGTGTTAGGAGGTGGAGCCTGTGGGATGTGAGTAGATCATGAGGGTGGAGCCCTCATAAATAGGATTAGTGCCCTTACAAAAGGGGCCCTGTAGGGCTCCCTTGTCCCTTCCACCATGTGAAGATACAGCCAGAGGTCTGTGACCCAGGATGGGGCTCTCACTTGACCATCCTGGCACCCTGACCTCAGACTTCCACTCTCTAGAACTGTGAGAAATAAAATTTGTTGATTATAAGCCACCCAGTCTCTGGTATTTTATTACATCAGCCCAAATAAACTAAGTCAAGTACCCTCACTTACAAAGTGAGTATCTATTCACTAGGTTTTTATGAAAATTAAATAACATTATCTATAGAACAGACTTAGACTATTGTTTTACACATAGTAGACACTAAATAATTATTTATAACAACAATAACAATTATAAATAATCATGTTTTGAGAGCCAACTCTTGCTCAATGATAGCCATTCTAGCATGATTGCTCCCTTTCATAACAACTCATAGAACTTTCTGGATGACTTTTTTTTTTTTTTGGCACTAATGATCCCTTACCTGGGATTGCAGATACATTCATAGTCGATAAATTATTCAGTCAACCAGTCTGCAATTGTCATTTAGGGGCCACCTACTATGTAGTTGATACTTTGGACAATGAGGATACAATAGAGATTAAGATGAACAAAATCCCAGCCTATTGCTTAAAACGTGCACTATGGGACAACCTCAAAAAGAAGAGACCATAGCTGACTTCTAAATAATGAGAAGCAGTTGGTTAGCTATATAGAGATCTGTGAGAAGATCAGACAATGTAGAGAGGCAGCAAGTGCAAATGTTCTGAGTCAAAGACTAACTTGGAATGTTTTAGAAATAAAAAAAAATGTCTGGTGTGGTGGCATGGGGTGAAGAGAAGGGTGGATATTAGTGAGAAGTGTGCTAGGAGAGACAGAAAGGGACAAGATCATACATAGCAGTCCGTGTCATGCTGATGATTTTAGATTTTACTTCAACAGGAAGCCATTAAAGAGCTTTGTGTGGGAGAGAAAAATGGTTAGATTTACAGTGAGATAAAGTCACCCTGGATAGTGGGTATGGAATGGCTTAGAGAATCTGGGAGTCTATCACAGTGCTTCAGATGCGGATTGACTATGGCTTGTCCTAGGTTTAACTACTATATTTGACAAATACATGATTTGCCATTTCTTCTACTAAATTGTAATGTAATGTTTGTTACTTTTTTATTTGCCCCCAAGACAACAAGCTCTCACACTTCCACATAGTAGCTATGACTTCTTTCTTATAATGAAGTAATACAGGATGAGGAAGTTAAAGCTAGAAAATACAGGTGAAAACAAGCAAGACAACTGCTCTATATTAAGATCAAAATATTCAAGAGACAGAAGGAAAAACAAGCCACTCAGTAACTCTTAACTGCTTCTATTTTTATCACTGCAAAAAAAAATTTATGCACATCAAACATAAAATGCGCTTGTCAGCAAATCTATCACATTTTCAACTTTTTACAGAGCAGCTGATGTACAAAGCAGTTGGTCGTGTGCCACAAAGACTTTTAAATGACTGACTTTTGGCAAAACCTAGGAAAATAATCACATGAACGCTGCTGTCTTCCAAAGATCAAGTCTGCTTCATGCCAGCTTGGAGAGAAAATTAAATATATAGACAGAGATTGATATTCTCTAGGAAGTCTAAATTTAGATAGAAAATATCGTGGGGTGAAGATATAGAAATCCACATTTCAACTCATTATATTTTCCCCCTAAGTGTTCCTCCTTTTGTGTTCCTTGCTGTGTGGTGGTTAAAAACAGTTTGGGAGTCAGTGACCTGAATGCCACTTACTACCTACTTGATCTTGGCCAAGTTAATTGGCTTCTCTGAGCCCCAGGTTCACAATGTATATGTAAAGTTGACAATTTATTGTAATGATAATAGCTAACATTTGTTTAGTGTATACTCTGTTCCAGATGCCATTCTGATACTTTTTCATGTATTAACTCTTTTATAGGTATAACAATATAATGAGGCAGTACTAAATGTATGTCCCATTTCAAAAATGAGAAAATCTTGGTACTGAGGCAGGGGGAGAGGGAGGCTCACTTCACTTATACAAGGCATCACACCCAGTAAGTGGCAGGGTCTAGACTCAAAGCCATGATTTATGGCTTAAGATCCTGAGATATTCTCTACTAACGATTGCCTTTATCTACTATGCTGTACTGCTATAGAAAGATGCAGACGGGCTTCCCTGGTGGCGCAGGGGTTGAGAGTCCGCCTGCCGATGCAGGGGACACGGGTTCGTGCCCCGGTCCGGGAAGATCCCACATACCGCGGAGCAGCTGGGCCTGTGAGCCATGGCCGTTGAGCCTGTGCGTCCGGAGCCTGTGCTCCGCAACGGGAGAGGCTACAACAGTGAGAGGCCCGCGTACCGCAAAAAAAAAAAAAAAAAAGAAAGATGCAGACTACAAGGTTCTTGTAAAGATTTAATAAGATGGTACATGTAAGGTAATCAGACCTGTTTCTGGTATAGAATAAGCATTTAATAGCTATTAGTTTTTAATACATGAAAAACAAGAATAAATGACATCTATGTAGGCAGACAAATCAAAACCTTCATATATATTTTTTAACATATAGATATTGAATATCTAATACATGTCAGACATTGTTTTGGGTGCTTTGCTATAACAGGAAACAAAAGACATAAAGATGCCAGCTGTTGCATGGCTAAAATTCTAGCGAAGGAGGAAGGGTCCCACAGTAAATAATAATTATAATAAATAAATTATATTGCACGTTAGGATGCAATAAGAGCTACAGAAAAAACAAATAGAAGAAGAATGGATATAGATAATCTTGAATGCCAGGGTGGTGGTTGGTGAGTGTTAATTTGAAATTATATGGAGAGTAATTGAGGTAGGCTTCATTGCCTGGGTCTGATTTGAGCAGAGGTTCATGAAGATAAGAAAATTTGGGATTTAGGTATCTATAGGAAGAGTGTTCCAAGCAGAAGGATTAGCCAGGACTAAGGATCTAAGCATGGGTGTTAGAAGAAAGGAAGCTGAGGTATGTGAAGTGAAGGGATCCAGAGTAGTAGCTGGTAAATAGGTTATGCCATTGGGAGCCAGTCATGTAGAGTTTAAGCACTTTGGCTGTTATTTTTAGTAAAATTGAATGCAAGCAGAACCACCCTAATGTGCCCTCCAGGGTACAAAAGTCTTCTGGTGTTCCTAGTTTCTTGTTTGTGAGGAAAATATTTCAACCTCTTAGACCTTCCTTGAGTTCCAAAGGACAGATTCAAATAGTTACTAATTAGAGGAGAGACGGAATACAGAAACAAAGGAAAGACAGTCAAGAAACAATAGTGCACGGGGAGCTTCAAGATGGCGGACGAGTAAGACGTGGAGATCACCTTCCTCCCCACAAATACATCAGAAATACATCTACATGTGGAACAACTCATATAGAACACCTACTGAACGTTGGCAGAAGACCCCAGACCTCCCAAAAGGCAAGAAACTCCCCACGTACCTGAGTAGGGAAAACGAAAACGAAAAAAACAGAGACAAAAGAATAAGGATGGGACCTGCACCGGTGGGAAGGAGCTGTGAAGGAGAAAAGGTTTCCACACACTAGGAAGCCCCTTCGGGGTCAGAGACAGTGGTTGGTGGGGGTGGGGGAGTGTGGAGCTTTGGAGCCATGGAGGAGAGCGCAGCAACGGGACAAAACAAAACAAAACAAAAAAACCCAAGAGATTGACGAGAATCTGTTTACTCCCACTCTTGCCCTCCACATATGGGACATTGTTCTGGGGCACTCTAATGATGTTTGTTGCTATGGCAGCCATCTTTCAATAATGAGGGAGAAGCCAAGAGAATGTCAAACATTTGAACCCAGTGCCCTAATGCCTTTGAGCTGTTGAACCAGGTTTTCAACTACTTACTTCCAGGCACTATTTAGAAGCCTGTGTTACTTAAGACCCTATTAAGTTAGCTGTCTGTTACTTGCCACTGATGGCATCTTAAATGATGAAGGCAGTTTATGATCTAGCCTCTATTTATTACTTTGTCCCACTTTCACCATCGCCAACTATGGGAGTGTACCTTCTAGTCTTTTCAAATTGTCTGTAATCCCTGAAAATGTTAAGTTCTCACACCTGGATTTTTATAAAAGATAATATATGAAAAAAAAGATAAAATATGTTTCCTTCCCCTGATATATATCTTGATCATTCTGATTATCTGTCACCTGTCACTCATTCTTTAAAATTTTAATCAAAGGGTAATTTTTTATTAATGTATTTATTTACCCACAAATCCATTAACTCATTCAACACATCTTTAGTAAACACTTACAATGGTTTAATCAATGTGATAGGTGTTCAGAATAGAGTGAAAGATATAAACACCACTGTTGTCTTCAGTAAGCTCACAGTCCGGTAGAGCACCCAGACTTCAAAGAAACAATCATGTCATGATTTATTCAAGTTGAATGGTGAAAATTATTGAAACAGAAAAATATAGCACGTAAGAGGACAAATCAGGGTTAACTTAATTTAAAAGGAATTGGAGAAGGGGGTCAAATAGAGTTTCTCTGAAAAAGGAGCATTTATGTTCATATGTTAAGAGAGATGAGGGATTGCCACAAGCCAAGGAATGTGGGCAACCTCTCAAGACTGGAAAAGACACGGAAGTGGATTCTCACCTAGAGCCTCCAGAAAGAACACAACCCCGCCAATACATTGCCTTTAGCTTCCTGAGACCCTTTTCAAACTCCTGACCTCCAGAACTCTAAGATGATACAGTTGTGCTGTTTTGAGCTTCTGAGTTTGTGGTAATTTGTTTACAGCAGCAATGGGAAACTAATACACATGTGTATCAGCTGAGTCCATCTCACAAGAGCAATAGTAAGGACTCTGGGAAGAGCAGGGGGGATGTTGCACTTATCTGCAGGGTCCAAGGAATCCTTCACAAGGTTTAAGGGAGGGATGACATGACTGGAGGTCTGATTAAAAGGTCCATGCTGTCTGGTGGATGGAAAATGGATTAGAAGAGCACATGCGTGGATTGCAGTAGACCTGTTACAAAGGTATTAGAGTGGTCCATGCCAGAAGTGATCG